>NC_135735.1:37400833-38081666 GCF_041903045.1 Epinephelus lanceolatus
TAGCTCTGTGACCTGCAGTGGCTGGCTGTTGTTTTGTTTGAGGAGCAGCAGGTGGCTTGCGTCCTTGGGTTTTTGTTGCCTGTGAACTTGAGCCTTTTTGGCACATCGGCAGATTCCCGGGAGACTTGAGTGATCAGGTTCAGCTTTCTGTGTTTAGATCTAGTTGCATCATGAACGGGTGTGTGTGTGTGACCAACATTTCAAGGCACACATTGCTTAATGGTGCACAGGAAAAACACTACTGGATTTCATTTGTATGTTTTGAATGTCAAAAACTAATGTGTGAATAAATAAACAAATATGTCACAAAGTATAAAGATTGTAGTGTTAATATTTTAGAAGAAATAGCTAGTGGTAGTAATGTAATAGTAATGTAAATAATATTCTTACAATCACTGTGTATGATGATGTCACATAAATACAGTCTTTTCACTTTTATTAATGATGTCATTTCTCTGTAAATGAATGAAAATACAAGCATTCATTGAACCATCCATATTCCTCCTCCAAGTATTTTTTCCACCCCCTTTCTCTCCCCTTTTCATCCATCCGCAGTGGGAGCCCGAGCGGCCATGACAGACAAGTTCAGATACGGTGTGATGAAGGATGGCTAGCCTGCCCGATAGCACTGTACAGTTCAGGGCTCTGTGACAAAGTTCAAATTATTTCCAGGTTGCCAGGAACTTCCACAACCCTTATCAATAAATCCTGCCAGTTGCAGCAGCAGTTTGTTATGACAGATGTATTTTTTCACTTGACAAGCAGAACTACCTCTCAATTACAACAAGTATGCATGTTATGAGGCTACCAGCACCCAGCAATGACAGCTGCTGTTAAAATGCAAACATCTGCTCATTCAGGAGTTATTTTTGAACCTTTAAAACTAGGGCAGGTAGTTTAATTATGGGTTTGGAAAGGACATTTAAACTAAATATACTGTGCCAATGCCAAGGTACACCTCCCACTCTCTATATGTTTTCTATACAGTTGAGAATTCTCTGCAGAGGACGACCTCTCTGCTTCTAAATGTATTATTGTACACTCATTATAAAGACTGTGGCATTGCATTATTACTCACTGTTGGAGTGTCTGCTAGGAGGATGTGGGTGGGTGTGTTTCAGTAGCTCAGAGGAATATTGCAATGTTGATTCACCCCCACTCCAGATAATTTGCATAGTTCAGTTCATGTATCAAATGAAAAAAAAATGTCGTTGACAGTTCTTCAAAGCTGCACTAATCAGTTTTTATATGAACAAATGACTACATGTAATGTTAAAGCAGTCGCTGCAGTGCTGAACCCACGAGAGTTATCACCCGAATCTGCAGTTCCCTCTGCTCACTGGAGTGCTTTAGCATCTTTCAGCTCATTCTTTTGGTTTCCCTTGAGTCTAACGGATTTGGTTTGTGCCCATTGTTCTCATCAACACAGTTTTTAGCTGTAGCAGGCAGCTGTCTTCAGCAAAAATTCTGACATAATAATTCATGATGAGCAGGTGAAAATAGTGGAGTGTTTTGCAGCTAAAGTGAGACATATTTCCCTCAGGAGTTGGTGGAGACAAAAACAGAGCTAAAAGAAAAGTGAATGTCTGACTTGCATTTATCGGATGGTCAGAAACATGACTTGAAATAAATTCTAATGACGTTCTGTGTCTGCTGCATGTATGAATAGGGACTTTTTGCTTTTATTTAATGAATTGGAACAAAATTTCATTGGTTCCAAGAGGATGTATCTCAATGATCTGGTGATAAACAACAATTGACCATTCACTAAGTCCCGCCCCCAGAAACAGACTGGCCAATCATATCATAGCATCGGGCCGGTTTGGTTTGGTTTCAGATTTCCTTCATTTTCAGGCTGGTTTTGTGGATTTGGAGCTAAATGTTGTGCCTGGGGCACGTCGTGTATTAATGATACTTATTACCTGGAGAGGTTGGAAAAAGATATATGTTTCTTCCCTGTTCCAAAACCAAAATCAAACCCTGAAAAGTGTAGGGTTAGCTAGCTAGCTACCGAAGATATAGCCTACTGAATGTATACACATGCTGCTTTTGCTTTGTAATGATTATAACAGTGAAAAAAAGACGACACTGCTGTACAGGAACCAGTGAAGGGAAGCAGGGGAACTTTGCTGATATTCAACCAGCTGTGTGTCATCACATTGTGCACAGATAAACATTGTTTGAGATCCCTGCTCTTCCGGCGGCGGAGGTCTGGGTGCTGGCAGCGGCACAGGGGTGAAGCCAAACACTGTCCATCTGCACACACTGTGATGCCACACAGCTGGTTCAATATCAGCAAAGTTCCCCTTTGTATTCATTGTCTTCTGTGGCGATCAGCAGTGATGTGGTGGTTCACTTTTACACTGTGATCTGTAGCCTGTAGTTTGGCTAACCTGTTGTTGCTGCTGAGTCAGTTTGACATCCTGGATATATCCTTCAAACACAGACTGTAGACCCCTCTGTCTGCTTCTCTCTGGAATCACTGTTTCATTTTCCCAAAAATATTTTAATATTTCTTCAGGGAGTGCAGTTAGTAATAGTGTGCGCTCCATGCTTACTCTGACAGCTTGTCAAACCATCACAAAGGGGTGGGGCTTGGCAAAAGGTCAATTAAACACAACAACAACAATGTTCAAGTTAAGGGTGTGGCCACTTTTAGAGACAGACTGTCTCTGAGGCGTCACCACAGTTGATGATTCAGATTTACCCTTCGCTCATCCACAGCTCCACCCTCTCGTCACTTCTGGACTTTTGGTTCCAAAAACACAAGATAGCAGTGGCAAAAATGCCAAACTTCAAAATGAGGTCAACAAACCTACTTTAATGATCCCCTTCCATTTTGTGCAGCTTTGACTTATAACATACAGCACATTCCCACAGAGTGCTTTGTGTTTTGTGCTAATTAGCAAAATTAGCATGTTAATGAAGATGGTGAAAATTGTGCCCGCTAAACATAAGCATGTTAGCACTGTAACTGTGGCATTAGCATTTAGCTCAACTGTGCTTAAGTACAGCCCCACAGTGCTGTTAGCATGGCTGTAGACTGCTGGTCTGGTTTACATTTAACTTCCTTTTTTTGTCATAGTGTATTTTATTATTGTAAATCTTTTATACTTTCACACCAAGCACATAGTCCAATAACAGCCCACTTTATGTAGTAGTTAGTTGTGTATTTTTCTGGCAAATGAATAATCTTGCAATAACAAATGAAAAATATATGGCTCTTGGTTAAAACATTAATCCTGTGTGTTCATCTCAGCTATTGTACATTACCATTTTGTACTCTCACAGCAGGATACTTAAAGAGGGGGTTTAGTAACTTCACATGTGCTCATCTGTTTGTTCATAAAAAGAGAATCCATTCATTTTGCTGTGAAAATGTATCTTTGAACTGTCTACTTAAACTACAATAACGTGCCGTTTTCCAGCAGAGGCAGTTCTGCGGCTGCTCCCAGAGCTCAAAGGGATTTTTCATCCTCAATTGGGTATGGTTGGGGGGGGGAGAAGTGGGTCACAACAAACACTGTCCTTGTTAACAGAACATGTAAATAAATAGACACATACCCACGCTGAACTAATCAGGAAAACAATTACACCCCCATTTAAAATGTTCCAGTGCACTGCTGTGAGGATGACAAGTAATTTCCCACTCTTTCATTTTATGTCCCAGGGCATCCTGATGAGAAGATTAATGATGCCTTTCAATGGGATTTACAAACGCTACCTATCAAATACATCGCCTCAACCTGTCATCTTTGACAACAACAGACGCTTTATTAAGGCGATCAGTTATTAATTCAATTCCTATTCCAAATCACCGCAGTGCATAATCTCCTGGCTCCTCCCAGATGAATGTAAATTTTATGGACTGGAGACTTTACAGAGAGAAAAGGAGCCTTGAAGTGCCTTTATAACTTCGACAAGACATGACACACATTTATTGTGACATTTTTAAAGTGGAAATAGAGATCTGTAGTCACTTTGTAGGCTGTATGATATCCCTATATTCCCATTGTTTATTGTCATCCATTGGACCAGCAGCTTGTGTTCTTTGAGCACCATCAAATCTGACTTCACGACATCAAATGTAATTGAACGGTGCAAAAAAAATTCAGCACATCATATTCTCACTGCCATCAAAAATAAAAATCAGAAGAGGCTTCAGAAGCAAAAGGAAATCACAGCATGCTAAATCAATTTCTACAATGTGATGAGGTCATGAATTTTGGCGTATATGAAATTGTCAGGCAGTGAGGATGTGCTACATTGTGGTGATAAAGAGAGAAGGAGTGATGATCATGCGTTTTGACTGGAGGCTGCCGAGACAAGAGAGACCCTGGCGAGAATGGAGGCAATGTTACCTCTTTGCCCTCCTCCGTGCAGGGCAATGAAAAATCCATCTGCATTGCAGCACATCACAGTTTGGTCGCTTTGGAGCGGTGCAGTTTTCACTGGAGGAGATGAGCAGGGAAACTATTACCAGCAGACTGAGACTGATGAACGTGTTGTTTTTTTTTAAAATAAGTACTACTGTATACACATTACAAGTTGGATTTAATGTGCCAGTTTGCCTATGCGCATAAAATCTACAGATCCAAATTGCTCTTACTTTAATGTATTCTTTGCTAATGGGTTTTTTATCTCTAACCTACACTCAGTGTTGCTTCAAATGCATGGTGTGTTGTCACATATAGATGCCATTAAATCATAAAAAGGGCCACTTAAATCAAGAGAAAAAACCCATCTCTGTTTCTTTTGTCAACCTGTTCTTGCAGTTCCACCTGCAGCCAAAATTGTGTTTGACAACGTTAGTTAAATTGATATTTACCAACATCAGTTTGGCTTTCCTCCAAAGACTACAGTTTATTCCAAACCACACCTCTTTAAACTAATATACAGCTTGTTTTAGTATTACAAAGTATAAAGAACTGAAATCCTCTAACAGTAGTTTAAATGGCAACCTTCTATAGTATAGTATTTTGCCCTCAAATATTACCCCTCTAATTGCCAGCTTTAATCAGACTGAATAAGCAACTATTTCAGATTTAGTCACATATTTTTGCCACCGAATAGAATCTTTGAGTCTCAGCCGTGTCTGAGACCAGATGCAGTTCTCGTTATTAGACAAACTCTTGATTACACACTTCATGTTTGTCAGGTTTAATTTGCCAGCGTGACTTCAGAGCAGGGTTCACTGGCATCTGGCCGAACAGCTGCATGTATATAATTGCCTCTCCAATTAATTAGCAGCAAAGACAAGACTTAAACATTATGCATGCACTTTCAGAGGGCTGAGATAGAAGGGAAGGTTTTTATTGTCCAGACATGTGGCCCTGTGATCCGCTGTAATTGATCGTGTCTACTGTATGCTTTGATCACTGTCTGCATATAAAGTCATTATTATGTCACTACAAACAAAAATGTGACAAATAATTGGGGAGCACTCAGTTTTATTTATTAAGGAGGATGTTTTTTCCAGCCTGGGCTTATTCCCAGGTCAACAAATACTGAAGCTTTATGTCTCTATGAGATGAGGCTCACAACTAAAGCAGGATTTATACTTCTGCGTCAAATCGATGCTGTACCTACCCTACACCGTAGCCTGACATGCACCTCCCCAGAAATGTAACTACACACACAACACAGACCTCCTGTCTATTTCTGTAAGCTGAAACCATTTCCCTCAGTGGAAACGTAGCTTTTGTTTACTTTAATTTCACAGATAAGAAACAATAAATTGTAAGGACAATAAAGCCTCCACAAAAATAACATATTAAGTCTTGTGTGTAATTTATCCTGGCTTCATATGAGCAGAGGAAATCTCTGCTAGTTGCTAGGCTAATGTATACAATGTTAAATGCCATAGACTTGCGCTAATAACATTAGCATGTTGTATTTGTTCGAAAATGTGTTTAGTATAAGACAGTTGTTTTGTAACATTACCTTTGTTAAATGTTGTAGCTGTCCCTGGCTTCATATGAGTAGAGGAAAAGTCTGCTAGCCACTAGGCTAATTTCTACAGTGTAAAATGCCATAAGCAAAAAATATTAGCATGTTGTATTTGTGGGGAAACTGTATATGTAGTGAAGCCAATTTGTGTACTTGTGTTTGAAATCGTCTCTATTAAGCCATGTTTAATGTGTGTTTTGTGTTTTTGGATGCGTTTTGAATCAACTAAACTTTACAGCACTTCACAGAAACCCCACTGCTGACTAGTGTTTTGGGGCTGACTCAGACACACCACTACATGAGTATAAATGTTTACAATGGCATAATGTGTATGCTACGGCGTAGGCTTTGCATAGAGCTGATGCACAAGTTTAAGTCCCGCTTGACTTCAGAGTCATCCCATCTGTGACAATATTTGACCCTCAGAGCAAGTGATGTAGTATGAAGAGGGATGAAGTTAACAGAGGGTGGGATAGGGGTCGGTGGATGGATCAAACAAACACAGACTTTCACCCAGGAGCCTGCTGCTCAAGACTCATGTGAAACCAAAAGTCAGTGCTGTTTAATCACATTTAAGTCACTCACTTGACGTATTTACATTTAGTTAAGCAGTTATTCAATCCAAAACATGATGTGTTTTCTAAATTTAACCAAGACGTTTTGTTAACTAAATCTAACAGCAATCATGTTGCAACATGTGTGTGTCACAAGATGTGTGTCACATACAAACATTAGAGGGTGCGTCTCATTGACACCAAAGGGTGCCTTTGGCATCAGAATCACACACTGAGGGGTGTGAGAAAGTGTTGGTGTTTGTCGACCTCCACAGTTCTCAGAATAGAGCACCATTAGAGCAGCTTCACTGTAATCTGTAGCTGCTGTTTCCTGCCCAAAATCTCTAATCACGTTTGGGGACTATGATCACAGAATAGTTCAATTGGGATATGAAGACCAGTATAATGGATTGGGTGTAACATGGTAAATTGTCATCAGTAAGTATCATTTTCAAAAAGAAGATTTCAGGCCATATTGTGTGCAGCACAAGACAAGAGCTTCTCTCTTACACATGCTACATGTCTCTGTTCACACTATGAAACATTAAATCCTTCAATTACTAGACCATGGCCATCAACTGTGTTAAAAACGGTTGTCTAAACAGTGGATTACCGGCTATTTTTGTTGTAGAATAAATACCAAAAATTGCTCAATTTTGCTTTGGCACAGTTCTTTTTACAAAAATTAAGTTTGTGTGAAAGAGAAAAAACACTCACACACACACAACCACCATATTATATTTTAAATACAATCAACAAGCTTGCAAATCAACACCTAAATTGAAAATAAAAAATAATTATCCTCCACGTCATATAAAAAAAGCTGTCAACATTATCAGTTGCATGTACATTACTCATGGTTTTTAATTAGTATTCTGATCAGCACAGAAAAGGGAAGTCAGACACTGTTTTTAATTAACCTATGCAAATGAAATGATGTTTCATGTTGACAGTTTGTATTATTCAAAGGAGCAAAGCACACCCAGACTGAAAAATCAACTTACTTACTGCATAAGTTCATGTGTAATTTGAAAGTTTAAATTTTATCGCCAGAATCCTCCAACATTTAAATCTCATTCACTCAGCTGCACCTCAATAACAACAACTTTTGAGACAATAATCAGGAAAAAAATACAGAGCATTGTCACTGTACTCATTTACATCATCATGGTTGAATTTTAGTCAACTACTCGGGGATTTGACTTCACGGATCAGTAAATATCAGCCAGTTTGTTCTGTGAGGAGTCTCCAATCCACAATAACAATGACTGACATCTCAAAAATGAGAGGTCTTTACCAGTTTCTCCACTGGGAACTGTTCTGTCACCTTGAAATATTTAGAGGTTACTGTGGAGCCACAGTGACGTCTGTAACCTTAAATTGCCTGCTGATACTGCAACAAATTCGGAGATTATAGGCAGAAAATGATCCCCTATTCCTTTGATTATGAAACATGCAATCACACACTACATGCTCACCTGAGAGAAAATCATTGCATAGCTGGCCATTAGCCCTGGCTTTCCCACTGAAGCTTTCATACAAATTAATATCTTGGACCTGAGCAACCACAGGAAACTGCAGGTCTTGCGGTGCAAATCACTCTCGTTGTGCGGCATCCTGCATGGACCTCAATAATAGGCTTGCATTGTATGAGCGGTGGGTGTGTTTTATTCACTTTTACGCATTGTAAAACACCACAGTACTCAGGTTGATGCAGAGCTTTGTTGAACAAAGGCAGTCTTTGTATGCTGCGGCAGGCCTAGATGTGGATGTTTTTTTAAAGATCTGCCACAGTAAAGCAGAGGTCACCTTACTGAGACACAATCTACAGTCCTCGTGGATTGGATTGCTGTATCAGAAAGCAGTTGAATAATTATGAAGCCTCTCTCATCCCAGATCATACTGAGGCAACAGTGAGCATCATTGTTGTTCTCTGATGCTAATGGCAGTGACAATCTCCTCATCTGAAGGTAATTCATAAGTACATTTTAATGTTATAGGCCTTCTATTAAGAGGAGGGCAATCATATCCTTGTAGTGCAGTGAAAGATGATATGCATCTTAAAAATTAAATTAAATTTTGTTCTTTGAGCACAAACAGGGCAGTGTTTATTTTGTGTAGCTGTTCTGTAGGCAGGATTTCTCCCTGCTTCATATTGTCTTTGCTCAGCTTAGCTCTCTGTAGTGTCTTTCAGATACACTCTGTATTAAAATGGTCTGGCAATTTCACATGTTGGTGTGATGTTTGAGAAAGACCATTTGTAATAATGGCTACAATATACACTGCCTGGCCAAAAAAAAAGTCGCCACCTGGATTTAACTAAGCAAATAGGTACGAGCCTCCTATTGGATAATTACTGCATAGGCGATTATCTTTCAGCTGGCAACAAGTTATTTAACCCCAACTGGTGCAATGAGTTGCTTCTCATTTCCTAAACAACCATGTCGAAAGACACATCCCGTGGTCGTGGAAAAGATGTTAGTCTGTTTGAGAAGGGTCAAATCATTGGCATGCATCAAGCAGAGAAAACATCTAAGGAGATTGCAGAAACTACTAAAATTGGGTTAAGAACTGTCCAACGCATTATTAAAAACTGGAAGGATAGTGGGGACCCATCGTCTTCGAGGAAGAAATGTGGCCGGAAAAAAATCCTCAATGATCGTGATCGGCGATCACTTAAACGTTTGGTGAGATCAAATCGAAGAAAAACAACAGTAGAACTCAGGGCTATGTTTAATAGTGAGAGTAAGAGCATTTCCACACGCACAATGCGAAGGGAACTCAAGGGATTGGGACTGAACAGCTGTGTAGCCTTAAGAAAACCACTAATCAGTGAGGCTAACCTGAAAAAAAGGCTTCAATTTGCTAGGGAGCATAAAGATTGGACTCTGGAGCAATGGAAGAAGGTCATGTGGTCTGATGAGTCCAGATTTACCCTGTTCCAGAGTGATGGGCGCATCAGGGTAAGAAGAGAGGCAGATGAAGTGATGCACCCATCATGCCTAGTGCCTACTGTACAAGCCTGTGGGGGCAGTGTTATGATCTGGGGTTGCTGCAGTTGGTCAGGTCTAGGTTCAGCAACAGTATGTGCTCAAAGAATGAGGTCAGCTGACTACCTGAATATACTGAATGACCAGGTTATTCCAGCAATGGATTTTTTCTTCCCTGATGGCACGGGCATATTCCAAGATGACAATGCCAGGATTCATCGGGCTCAAATTGTGAAAGACTGGTTCAGGGAGCATGAGACATCATTTTCACACATGGATTGGCCACCACAGAGTCCAGACCTTAACCCCATTGAGAATCTTTGGGATGTGCTGGAGAAGGCTTTGCGCAGCGGTCAGACTCTACCATCATCAATGCAAGCAGTTTTTTTCTATGAAATTTAATGTCTAGATATAACTCACCAGGGATCCTCCTGCGTCACTTTACACTTGTTACATGCATTGTTTCTTTTCAAAATACACTTTCGTTTTTAGGACATGTACAGTCAACATACAATGTTGGTAAAACTGCTTGTATTTATGTTTAGTTCCTTGTACAACAATGCACATGGTCACATTAAGAAAAACAATAAGGTTTGGCTTAACATTCTCAGGGGAAGCAAACAGTTGACTGTAAGTTGGACCCATGCACCTCCCCTCCTGCCCTTGCTATAGGGACTTTCCAGCTTCTTATATTACGCTGCTTAACGGCCGGTGGCATTCAAAACTGAAGCTGTCCAGCGGCGTTAGAAACTCGTTAAAAAATACCTGGTTTGGTATCTAC
Organism: Epinephelus lanceolatus; assembly: GCF_041903045.1. NCBI lineage: Eukaryota > Metazoa > Chordata > Actinopteri > Perciformes > Serranidae > Epinephelus > Epinephelus lanceolatus. Next base: position 37,411,108 of record NC_135735.1, read on the forward strand.
AAGAATGGACGTGTCCCAAACTTCATTAAAAAAATACATGGTTTGGTGGCTACAAACACAGCTAGACCTGTCCAAGACTTTCTAAAACATACCTGGCTGGTTGCTGCATACATGGTTGGATTTGCTGAGGTGACACACCACCCACCAGGAAACTGAGCTCATACGTGAATCTGAACTACATCAAAAGTATCAAACATAAATCCTTGGCTTGCAGAGATGTTTAATGCAAACATTCTGCGACCGGGCTGCTTTTGCTCCTGGTCCCATTTCAAATATCATATGTTTATCAGTTATCAGTTGCAGGAGTGCTGGAGCTCCCCCACTCGGGGTCCAAACCCCCCACCCTGGATTTGCCCTGGGCTCTTGCTGTGAGGCGACATTGAATTTGTGAAGGGCTTTGTGCTAAGTTGCTCTTAAATATTGACATCTTGTCTATTTTTTATATGTACAGTACAGGCCAAAAGTTTGGACACACCTTCTCATTCAATGCGTTTTCTTTATTTTCATGACTATTTACATTGTAGATTCTCACTGAAGGCATCAAAACTATGAATGAACACATGTGGAGTTATGTACTTAACAAAAAAAGGTGAAATAACTGAAAACATGTTTTATATTCTAGTTTCTTCAAAATAGCCACCCTTTGCTCTGATTACTGCTTTGCACACTCTTGGCATTCTCTCCATGAGCTTCAAGAGGTAGTCACCTGAAATGGTTTCCACTTCACAGGTGTGCCTTATCAGGGTTAATTAGTGGAATTTCTTGCTTTATCAATGGGGTTGGGACCATCAGTTGTGTTGTGCAGAAGTCAGGTTAATACACAGCCGACAGCCCTATTGGACAACTGTTAAAATTCATATTATGGCAAGAACCAATCAGCTAACTAAAGAAAAACGAGTGGCCATCATTACTTTAAGAAATGAACGTCAGTCAGTCTGGAAAATTGCAAAAACTTTAAATGTGTCCCCAAGTGGAGTCGCAAAAACCATCAAGCGCTACAACGAAACTGGCACACATGAGGACCGACCCAGGAAAGGAAGACCAAGAGTCACCTCTGCTTCTGAGGATAAGTTCATCCGAGTCACCAGCCTCAGAAATGTCAAGTTAACAGCAGCTCAGATCAGAGACCAGATGAATGCCACACAGAGTTCTAGCAGCAGACCCATCTCTAGAACAACTGTTAAGAGGAGACTGCGCGAATCAGGCCTTCATAGTCAAATAGCTGCTAGGAAACCACTGCTAAGGAGAGGCAACAAGCAGACGAGATTTGTTTGGGCCAAGAAACACAAGGAATGGACATTAGACCAGTGGAAATCTGTGCTTTGGTCTGATGAGTCCAAATTTGAGATCTTTGGTTCCAACTGCCGTGTCTTTGTGAGACGCAGAAAAGGTGAACGGATGGATTCCACATGCCTGGTTCCCACTGTGAAGCATGGAGGAGGAGGTGTGATGGTGTGGGGGTGTTTTGCTGGTGACACTGTTGGGGATTTATTCAAAATTGAAGGCACACTGAACCAGCATGGCTACCACAGCATCCTGCAGCGACATGCCATCCCATCCGGTTTGCGTTTAGTTGGACGATCATTTATTTTTCAACAGGACAATGACCCCAAACACACCTCCAGGCTGTGTAAGGGCTATTTGACCAAGAAGGAGAGCGATGGAAAAGGGGCCAACAAGTGCTAAACACCTCTGGGAACTCCTTCAAGACTGTTGGAAAACCATTTCAGGTGACTACCTCTTGAAGCTCATGGAGAGAATGCCAAGAGTGTGCAAAGCAGTAATCAGAGCAAAGGGTGGCTATTTTGAAGAAACTAGAATATAAAACATGTTTTCAGTTATTTCACCTTTTTTTGTTAAGTACATAACTCCACATGTGTTCATTCATAGTTTTGATGCCTTCAGTGAGAATTTACAATGTAAATAGTCATGAAAATAAAGAAAACGCATTGAATGAGAAGGTGTGTCCAAACTTTTGGCCTGTACTGTACATATTGGGAACTTTTGGACTGTGACAAATAGCAGGATTTTATAGTCACATCTAATAAACAATGCAACTGATAAGAACACAACCAGATGATGAGGGCCACTGATGAGGGCCAATAATCAAGACATGAGGAGAAGCTTTTCAACTACTAAATAACTTTCAAAGAATAAGCTGAAATATTATTGCCAGCATCCTGTCGTTAAAGTTCTTATCTTACTGCTGTCAGTGTGTACTCAGGGTGTGGTAAGTACACAGTGACATCGCTGTTTGATGTGGCTGTAGCTGCTACATAGCACACTTGTGACAACACTCCTCAGTGCGCCAGTGTGGTCAGACGTGCCGCTGACTTTAAACGTTAAACCAGAGGAGATCAGTGACAAAATGCTTTTCAGCTCCATGTTAAGGTGCTCTTTAAAATTCAGCCCTGAGACAGCCTGTGAGACAGCTGACAGCCTTCTTCTTCTGTGGTGTCATTTTTACCTAACTTACCACTGTTGTCTAGCAGTGCTGCCACCATGGTTAGGAGGAGACAAAGGTTTCAGTTTTCCCTACGTCTGCATGACAGATACCAAATGATGCAGCTTTAATTTCTAGTCATTTCATATTTGGGAACGGAGACATGAAACTTTTCTGTGACGGACAGAAAAATACTTTAATGGACCAATTAACTGGACAATACAACAGATTCATGTCTACAAATGGCTTCCTCTCAAAAAGACTCTCAAATGTAGGGCAGGAAATGGCATGAAAAGGCCTTGAAGCAGACATAGATCAATATAATTGCTGGCATTTAAATCACCATGCTCTTGAAACCTGGTGTGTGTGTGTAAGAACACATGGCCTCCTGCAGGATGAACACCTAAGGTGATAAATGTGTAAATGTGTCATGTGTGAAGCAAGTGTCCATCATAATTCACATACTGTGCGTCACACAGACTACAGGTCTTAACACACCAGTTTCATATGGAACAAAAACCCTGCAGTAAACTACAGTGTTTCTACTGTAGCGTTCCCCTTTTTTTCTATTCACGTGAGAAGATGATGAAGAAGAAATATGAATTAACAGCAAATACACTGAACAAGATCTGTAATGTTGAGCCTTGAATAAAATAAGCTAAAGATAGTAAATAAAGAAATAAAAACACGTGTTTCATCTATGTGAAAGGTTTTTGAAGTGTGTACTGTGGCACTGTGATGTGCCTTGAGGCAAAGTCAACTGTCCAAGTGGGTGTGATTCATACTCTATGATCAGTCGGAGTGAATGGTTATTATCCATCACATTTACAGTTTATAGTCACTAGCTAGTGACAGCTGGCACTGGCTGAGAAAAAAGCATCAAAAGTCTTTATAGATCACCTTCTCATCATCAGCGGAGTAAAAAAGAATGTCTCTAACCTTGTTTGAGTATACCATACACACACACACACACACACACACAGACACACACGCACACAGACACGGGGATGTGTGTAGAGAGAAATGATAAATGAGCTCCTCGTTCCCTGCTGCTAGGTTTGTTTTCAAGTTAGTGGCCTGCCTATTTAGACTATTGCACCAGTAAAAAGGCTCAAGTTAGCAAATATGCTTGCTATGTTTAGCTGCGCATAAAATGCCACAGATGCTGTTAATTATACTCTTTCACAGCCTCTTTACAAGCAAACTTTATTTGTTGGCACGCATCAGTGGTATTTGCTCTGTTATAAAAAATGCACTTTTTTGTAGATTCTAAATACACATGAAGAATTAATTTGACCAGTCCTCTAAATTAGGAGCGAGAGGGAGAGAGATCTTAATACAATATCATTATAATCATAATGTTGGTGTTGGCTGGCAGCTGCTGTTGTCTGTCTGACAGACTACTGGCTCAATAACATCTCAGAGGAGTGTAGTTAATATTCCACAGCAGCGCCAGTTTTAATAGCTCCGGCATTTGTTAAACAATACCGTCAGACAGGGAAATGCAGTTTTGATCACACTGTATCTTTGAGCGGTACAATACTGTTAATTGTTCTCTTGAGTAATTGGAACGGTATTTAAGACAATTTAAAGGGACTGTAAACGTTATTTGTTATTAAACTACATGTTAAATAGCTCTACATTTTGACAGCCATGCCTGAAATAGAGTGTTTGATGAGTAAGATGGGCCTCCAAGCCCCTCTGCTGTGCGGTAAAGAGACAATGAATTGTCTGGTATCCCGTCCCCACTTTATCCAATCAGAGGAGAAGGAACTAAAGAGAAGGTGCTCTCTGTGCATTGTCAGTACAGCAGAGCTACAGTGTGACTGACGATGGCCAGACAGGTGAAGCTAACGTCATGCAAGTTACTGAAAATTAGTAATTGGTTACAGTTACTCATTACATTCCTCAAGAATAATAAAATCACTGTACCAATGACTGCATATGGAAGTACTAGAGAAAGTAACTTGCATTACTTTTGATATATCAAAGGAACTCAGTAATGATAGCTAACTTGACAACCAAATGGATAACTGAGAAATGAAACATTAGATAATAATGTAATAATGTTTAGAAATAAAGCTTTCAGAGCCTGCTGCTCAAAGAAGCCTCTTAAGCTCGGAGGAAAGCAGCCCCCACCATCGCTGTCAATTATTTTGAGGAGATTATCTGAGGGGTATCTAGCTAGCTTATTCTGTTTTGTTTGAATAGATGGTAGCTGTGTTTGCTTCCTACAGGGCTCTCAAGTCTCGCGCTTTGAGAGTGTGACACACGCATTTTAACCTTTTCACACTCTCACCCGCCACACCTGGTATTTCTCACGCATAAAAAAAAATTATTATGATAACGCCCACCAGGTTACATCACTGTATATGCAGCGGAACGTGTTGCAAGACGCTATGGGTACCGTAGAGCTCGACAAGAGCTTGCCACGCTCCAGCCAATCAAAATAAGACACAGCTACCCATCAGCCAATCAAAAAATAACAGCTACCTATCAGCCAATCAGAAAATAGCATTGCTGTATCCGGGTAAGATACAGGTGATCTGACCGCAGCAAGAAGAGGGTGCACACACAAGACTGGTGTGCCTTATCACATGTGAACAGTAAGTAAGTCATCTCATCATTTGATTTTGTAGCTTACTGAATGAAATTACATGTTGCACAAAAGGAAAACAATGGGAGCTTATCTCGGGGAATATCAGCTTTTACCTAACAGTTTGACAAGACCGCATGTGAACTTCAGCTAACAGAATCCTTGCTAGTTTCAGCAGCTATTTTAAACACCTGTTTTTAGACCTTGAGTGTTGTAGAACTAGTTATATTAATATATTTCATCATCATTATTTTCTGTCTTGTCTATCCCTGTCTTTTGATATAGGCAACAATTAAATTTTGAATACAATAAATAATTTGTTCTATTTGAATGAATTTACCTGTCTTTTAGTGTCTTTTATAGGGTTCACCCACAGGTTTCTTTTCATTAATTTAAAAATACCAGTGGAATTAAATGATGAGTGCATATAGATGGTTGATGACTTATTTGAAATTTGAATCCTTTACAGATTATCATACCCAAGGCCTGCCACATCGGTGCCCTGTCCCCCATCAACCCGCCATCCCCGTCACCACCCAGCAAAAATCTCACTCTGAACTGAGATCAAAATTGAAAGCCCTGTTCCTAGATACCAAATATTCAGATAAATAGTTTCTTTAAACCCACGCTGATGCTAATTTCAGTGATGTACAGTGTTTGAAGGAAAAAAACAGCTGTTTGTTGATTGGAAGTTATGGTTTGGCTCAGCTAATCTTGCTACCATGTAAACTGGCTAGGTAGCTAACCTGTAATCAGTCAATGTACCCTCATAGAATGGTTCATATGATATCCTACAAATTACATAACGTTGCATTACATCGCATTACGTTATGTTCCGTTCTGTTCCGTTACTTTACGTTACCTTACCTTACCTTACCTTACCTTACATTATGTTACCTTACGTTATGTTACGCTAAATTACGTTAAGCCACGTAATGCTGCATTACGTTGTGTTAAATTGGGGTAATACACAACACTGTGATCTGAATAAACATTGCTGTCCAATCAGGACATGCCTTTCTGAATACATGAGTAACCCACAGTATATAGTACATAATACCCACTGGTGGCTCGGCTACAAGAGGCGTCACGCCATCACCTCATTATAATAACCAAAAAATTGCTATTTGCTGGGTATCTCCCACAGAGCTTGCTAGGATCCACATCCACATGAATACCTTTTTCATTTCAAAACACCATTTTACAACAAAATCAATTTCCATACACACAGGCATTTTAGCAGTTTCAGAAATAATCTCTGTCCATACTACCATGCCTGAAAACACGTATCACATGACCAGTCATGTACAGTGAGTATGTGTGTGCCTATGTAAACAGGAAGCAGATTGTCTGCTCTGTGGTTGGTTGCTTAGTTACAGAAAAGCTTACAGAGATGGCAAAAAGTAGGTCCAGAGATCTCTTTGCATGGACTGACAAAGAGGTGGAACTGTAACTGAAGGCAACATGATAATAAGGTGGTCAAGGCAGCAGAAAACAGATTGGGACAGGGAGTCAACGAAATCACAAAAGGCATACAGGCCTAGCTATGATGTTTCGGCTTGGCACGTCTTGACTGATAAGACCCTATCAGGAAGTGAATGTGGGTGTCTGCGTTATTGCTTGTGTTTTCGCCCATGTAGAGTAAAACCCAGTTTAGTTTTCAAACTAAAATGGGGTCAGTAGCATTATCAAGGGTCTCTGTTTTAGGGGTTCCAATGCTAGAGTAGTGTGTAGCAAGTTAATGTAGCAATAGTTGTGTTTTTTAAAATGAAAACGGATTAGTGATGATAGCCTTTGTCACCAAAAGACAGTGGTGAAAAGTAATTAGGGTTACATCCACTGGTAAATGACCAGGGGACTGCTCAGTTTTCTGGTGGCTTTGGAGCAATGCGTGTTTGTTCTCAGAATAACGTGCTATCGGACAAATGAGCTTTCCCTTCAATTGTACATTGTTCTGACTAAAAGGGATTTGGGATAATGGGCCGATGGCAAACCCGCTGCATGTTCATGTGTTGATGGGGAGGACTTAGGGAGGAGGAAATTAGTGAGAACAGACGGGAAGTTAGCAAAAATGCCGATATTGCTTATAGCTCCTGTAATGACTGTCTCTAACAGAGCTTCTCTGTATGTTTTTACCAGTGTTCCTGTTTTTTTTAGACTGAAAAATACACAAAATCCCAGCTGTCACATTTTCCTGTGAATATGAGTGTGTCATACTTTTGTAATCTGGTTTTAAGACCATAAAGAAAGCTCCAGGATGGCATATCTCACACCTATTCATCTATTTTTCGATTGGAAATAGATCAGTCATCAGTAGATCAGTCTCAGAAATATCCAGTGTACCCCCAAGGTTGAAAAAAGTGCTTGACAGCTAAGCAATCAAGATGCACTCTGTCATTCATGTGCCAGATTTAATAGGGGTGTAAAAAGAGGGACAGCACCACCAGAGTGCAAATAAATTTGCACTTAAGTACCATGTGCATCCAGAACATCAGAATTTCTGTTTGGACAACAGCAACATATCACATCAGACCAGATAGGCCCATCCTTTCATCTCTGGAAGGCTGGACTGCTGTTATGAGGAGGATCCATATCTTGTTGCTCTTGCATCTATATAAAGGGTTGGACAAAATATTGAAACAATAATATAAAGCTCAACCAGAAGAAATCACACTGAACTGAAGTGTCACAAAGCTAGCATTTACCGCAGGGTTATTGTACTTGTTTGCATTTCATTACACAGGGACTCTGGTCACTGTGCCTTCGATTTTTTAGACATAAGTGGCAACAAAGCACAAAATGGCTATATGATAAGCATCCTTTCTTTTTTCAATCCAAGCCAGTGAGCATTAATGCTTTGACTTGCAGTTTCTAACACATCTGAGCCTCAAATATTTGCACATAACCTCAGTGTACACATCTAAAAGGCCAAGGCTGAATACAGGATGAACAGCTCAAAGTAGGTGAGGACCATTGCTACTTCATGCAGTTTGAGTCTAACCCTTAGTGTTTAAGCATCAGCAAAAACACTACAAGGTACAAAAAAATGATCCGATACAATGGAATGTACGTGGAGTAAGTATTGTACACGCTACACAATGCTGTCCTTCGAATTTTAGGTGGGCTTGAACTTGTATTTTGTTGGGTTAGGGATGCTATGCCTGGGTGTCAGTGGGCTAAATTAAATTTGATTAGATTCATCTTAAGCCGGCAGAGTCACTGCTCATTGTCACCATCCTAGGCAGTTTTCATCATGTGCTGATTGAGCCCAGCTCCCAGGCTCAGATGATTCTGAGAGGATGTATTTTTCATTAATATCTTTTAACATTATCTTTAATGAGATTTATGTTTGCTGATTTGCAGCTAAATATTTTTGATTTTAATTACTTCTGTCGATTATGTTAGATTCAGATGTTACTTCTTTTTCAGCTCATTACATTTCAGCAGTGTAATACTCTGAATGTATTTGACTGCCACCGGCATTCTTCACTGCTTTACATTTTGCTCATCGGTAAATATAATAAACCATTTAGCAGAATGATTTTTTCATGCAAAATAGTTGCCAGTGCAAACATTAGCTTTCATCTGCTATGAGCACACTGCTCAGGCATTTTGCCTAACAAATTGGGGAGGAAAATTAGACCCATATTTCAATATCACCAATTTATTTATTTATTTTCTTTTACTATGACCCAGTTCTTCTTTCCACAACTCAGCAGACGGAGCGAGCCCCAGCAACAATTAATTAACAGAAATTAGTAGCATTAATTAGAACGAAAACGTCTAGGAACTCATTAGTGTGATATGGATAACATTTCCACTGAGAGTCAACCAATTGAACTTTTAATGATAAACAGCGGTTTACTTTGAGAGAATGAAGAAAACGCTCTCAATTTGACTTAATTGAACAAGCACAGGACGCTGAAACAATCCATAATTAGTAAAGTGCCTTTTATCAGTTGGGTCTTTTCACTTGTGAACTTTATAATTCACATAAATGTACGTGTGACAGCTGATGGCATCAGCTGCGCCAGACTGGTTGTTGCCCCCGCTAATTGCATTTTACCACTAGAGGTACTTTATCATAAGAGGCCACACTTACATTAAGTCATGTAATTATAAATTTAAATTTTATGAGTACAAGCTCATTACAGCAGTCTTTAAGAAATATTATAAATAATTGTTTAGATGAGGACTTTTTATAATTATTACTTCTATTTGCATCCAACACTTCACTCCTGGATCTCAGCAGGGAAATGGGAGTTAAAGAATGGAAGCAACACTGAATGAAGTGTATGTCACGAGGGAAATGAGAATAATAAGACAGGTATAAAATTGTATGGTACTGTTCTAGCCCACCTTCCTGTGGATTGGGATTTTTTTTTTCTTTTGGAAGTTGGACTATTTTGAAAGATTTCTCCCGTTGTTCATCTTTCCTGTTGTTTACCCAGTTTTAGGTGCTAGATGTGCACCTGAAGAGATTTAGCTCAATGCTGGTTTAGTCTTTTCCAGCTGTGATTCAGTATATCTTTTGAGTAATAAAGTTGGTGAATGCATTAAGAATGTCAACATGTCACTTTTAGGCATGCTAGCAGCATGGCTCAAGGGATGGCAATGCTGGTCCATCAGTTGGTCAGTCAATGACTTTGGTCCAATCTGACATATCTTGATAACTATGGATGGATGGATGGATTGCCATGACATTTGGTGTAAATATTCATGGTGCCCAGAATCCAAGAGAATATATGGATCTCTGGATCTTTATCTAGTGTAGCCACCTGGTCAAAATTTTCACATACCCAGTTTGGTATCTCTACATCCACTGGAAAGATTGGCACACAATTTTGTACATACATTCATGGTTCCTAGAGGATGCATCCTAATGATGATTGTGATCCCCCTAGTGCTACCACTACCATTTGTGTTTGCAGTGACATGTCTCGACAACTATTTGATGGATTGCCTTTACATTTGACATTCATGCTCTCCCCAGGATGAATTGCAATCCCTTTGGCGATACACGGATTTTTCCTCTAGCAACACCATCACGTCAAAATCTGTACAATAGTTTTGTTTATGACCAAATATCTGAAAAACTAATGACAGCCTCAGCTGTACATTGTGTTTAGTGCTACTAAACAAATGTAAGCATGTTATAACAACAAAACTAAGATGTAAACATGGAAAACATTACACATGCAAATGTTTAGCATGTTAGCATTGTCACTGTGAGCACGTGAGCATGCTGACATTAGCATTTAGCTTAAAGCACTGCTATGCCCCAGTACACCATCACAGAGCTGCCTGTGTGGCCATAGACCAGCAAAGAGAAGAACTTACAGCTTAGCATAATGCAACCAAATGTAAAGGAAAGTCTGCTGGTTTGACTTGTGAACATGTTTAGCAGATGACTGTGACTTGTCCAGTTTTGGCCCTGGAGAGGCTGCAGAGGTGTACCCTCTGTGGCCTGAGGCGCTCCTGAGGAACGAGACTTTTCTCTCCACTTTTCTTTATATGAATGTTTGACAAGACCTGTCTCCCCCGGTTAGCATCTTCTGTCAAGGGTAGTAGCCCAGCCTGTAAAGTATCAGGTCAAACCGTGATGTCTGGGAGGACAGTAACCTCCTGTAACACATGCAGTATCAGCTTGCACCATCGTATCCTATTTCAGATTTTATTCTCAGGAAGATCAGTCTACAAATGAGGTGATGCTGGCGGTGATGTATATGATGTATACATCTAAAGATAGATAAATAGATAGATATGTATATAATGTCTATTTGATTATTTTGGTTGCCATCAATGCCTCTTTAGTTTATCATATGCAAAAATAGCTGTATGTATTATGATGATTGGTAAAGTAAGTCATAGAAATGATAGTTACCAGTTGCAGCTCTGTGTAACAGCTGTTTTTACATACCATACTGTCTCTGTTTCCATTGTTATCTGACTGACAGGTAGATTGGTGGCTTGCCATATTGATCTTCTTTCATCTTATCCATTTTCAGCAATCCCTTTATGCTTTACTGAATGTCAAACTATTCCGGTGATGGTTGTTACTGTAAGTTGAGATATATATTATTTATAGCAGGGCAGAAGAGCCAGCAGTGATCTCTGTTAATAGAGACATTCAGTCCAGGAACAACTGGACGTGGTTGGCTTGTGTTGTGATTTCTGTCTTAGCAGCTGATCTCTGGTGGGATTTAGAGTGAAATATATCACAAAATAAACAGCAGTCCGGCCCACCACAGTGTCCTGTCATTCAGTGCTGTTTTAGTGTGAATTTCCATTATACTCCTTGAAATAAGTGACAAACACACTGTGTTCTGAAGACAAATCTGCATCATGGCAAGCCTGAGCCTGTTTTATTTAAGGCAGAGATTTTTCTTTATAAAGACTAAATTTAAAACAACCTGCAGATTGGAGGGAGAATGCTAATAATTGGATGAAAATGTATAAATTCAGTGTCAGTCTATTGAATTCCATTAAAATGTATGGTGACAAATAACCCAAGAGACAATTTTCTTCTGAAGAAATAGGTCACAGATTCAATTACAGTCACTGAAGCATGGACTCAATCTATCATGCCAAATTAAGTCCATTTTAGCAACCTACTTTTCGCTGAGAATTTTATAGACACATTCAGTCAAGTGGAGAGATTCTGCTCAAACAAAATTATACCAGCTTTTCTTTCTTTTTCTAATTTATAGTGGTTTTAAACAGTATAAACATTGGAAAATCATTTTCTCCCCACAGAAAGCTGTTAACTCCAGGAGCTGAGTTTATCTGTCTGCAGAAGTGAGTGCTTCAGCTTTCTCTGATGCTTATTGCAAGTTAAAGCAGAGATTGCCACTCGCTTATAGTCTGCCAAGTTTGCAATGAAACATAAAATACATTTAGTGGCATCAGATATTCAATCATGTTAAGGGCACTGCAGTGTATACAGTACACCACACAGAGTGGTAAATATTATGCATGTCTCCATTATCTGTCACATTATTACAACAATACTTCACTACTACTACTATAGCAAAATCTAGACGGTGCGCAAATGTTTCAAGATATCCATCTCTGACATTTCTTCCTTCACTCCAATACAGTGTAGGTGAAATGATTCTATTTGTGCTCAAAGCATCAACAAAGTACATCTAAAAAGGGTTCAAATCAACGCCACAATGTTCAAGTTACTCAGCACAATCCACAAAATTTTCAAATAGTTTTCAAGTATGTGTTTGCTTCACCTTTTATGTCATCTGCTCCACCTCAGCCCTAAACTTTGAAGTGAGTGTGAGTGTTTTTCCACATTCCCGGGTTTCATTTCAGGTGCTTTTTAGTTTTAGTTTTTTAGGGATTTTTTTGGTTGAAAATAGCATAAAAAGGAATCCTAAGTAGGAAGATGCACTATCCACTTATTGTGTTAGTGACTGCATTTCAATGAAGGTTGCCTTTTTTCATTTGACCTGTAAATCCTTGTATAATGTGTACATACAAAAGTGGGTTAGATTACTTTACAGCGAATAAAACCTTTGGGAAAGCTGTTGTTGTCACTACAACAAAGATAAAGTGTTGAGCAATAAGGCAATATCACTATATATGTGTTTAAGATTTGATGACTCAACCTGGAAATGTACAGTATTTTCTTAAGATGTTCTGACCTACAGTATAGTCCTCTCCAGAAGTCTGGGTCAGGACCTGGAGTGCAGCCCACCTATTAGTGACCTCAGGGGGATGGAGAGGCATGGCAGGTTAACAAGGAGGATGTACTCTTCATTTTGCGAAGGGGGAGGGTGTCCCCCCTCGTCCTCCCTCATTTTACCAACTGGTCCTCTCCATCCAAATAGGACCTTACCTTTTAAGGTGGTTTACAGCACACACATTTATATATACTATAATGTGGTTGCATGCAGGTATAACTCATCCTTCATAAAGCATCCAGCACTGGTTTATAAACAGTTAATAAAATACTGCACAATTTGGGTAACAGTGGTACACTTAAGAAAACTTTAACCCAAAATTACAAATCAATGAGGTAATTTGGAAAGAAAAAGATAATTTAAGAAAGACTGGCTACGATTAAAATGCTATAATTAAAAGATGTCCCAGTCTGGTTTTAAAAAAGTGTTTAATTAGCACCTGAAAATTACATTGATTTTTGCAAGTATTTTTGAAGCGGTGTCGAGTGATTGCAGACTGATTGGCACTTGGAATTGTTCTCAGTTTGGTGTTATTTTAAGGTATTTTCATTTTTTATTTAAAAGGTGTTAGTGTAGTGTTAGTAGCTATTCCCTTTTGGTATTGTCTTCATTTGGAGTAGACAAAATAACATTAACACTTCAGTTGAATGGTAAATCAGCTACCACTGCAAACGCTGCTACAAAGTGGGCCTATTATTCTGGAATACACTGAATACTAAGCGGCAATATTCGTCATCTAGTCAACTAAGAGCACTAATCAGCAGTTGAATCATATGAATTTAAAGTGGCATCATCATATATAGTGAATTGTTGGTTTGGAAAAGAATAATCAGTATTTTATGTTTTCCAAGTTATCATCCTTTAAGATATGAGCCTTATGTCCTCCACAGTTCACAAACACGGGAGATTATTACTTTAAAATAAGAAATTTGTACACCAACATTCTAGTAATCACGCTAAAGCAGCGAATTATTATTTCTATATCAACAATGGCTAAAATGCCTTTGTGTGAAAAGGGTCACCTCTAAAGAGACACCCACAAATAATTGACAGTTCCCCTCAGACCCTTAGTGTCTTTCAGTCCCTTGTTTTGATTTCCAGCCCACAACTTTTGCTAGCTGGTGAACATAGTAAAGCATTTAGCTGCCAAAGAAGTAGCCTACACAATTTCCTCAGGAGGTGGTGGTGACCAAAACCAATGCAGGATTTGTACTTATCAAGTGAACAGACACACTAATATTAAATTTATCCAACTGTCATACCCAGAAGCACTTTTAGAAAAAATGGTGGGGTATAATACTTTGGACAAACTGGTACAAGTTGGCAGAGCTCAGCTGGCATCCAAAAATGATTTATCACATTAAAAAAGCAATAACTCTGCAGTGCTTTCTGAAACAACTGCATTTTCAAGCTGACAGATGTCACTGAGCGCTCTCGCTGACACAGCTTTGTGTTTTTACTCTGTTTCGCTAGTTTGATTAGCTTGATAAGAGGAATATACAACTATACAACTATACTTGTCATGTTCACTGTAAATATATATGTCAGCTAATGCTATAGTACGGCTCTTTTACCTGTCTGAGGTTTTGGCAGTTGTGTAGTGGAGGGTATACACAGGTATATGGGGTATACCCTCCTCTTTGTCTGGTTACAGTATACTCATGTATCAGCCAAAAGGCTTTGGAATATATATGATAGCATACCTACTTCTTCATCAGTAACCTAACCGTCTACCTAGTAGTACACCCACCTCATCAACTGCCACTACAACACTGGATTTTGGATGATAATGATATTTGTCAACTTGTGATAAAGGCCCAACCAGGCTCACACAGAGGCACAATGTATTTGAAACACAAACATTTCTTGTTAGTTGGAGAAATTTATTGTTGGTTTGAGTTTTTTTTATTGGATTTTTAATGGGATTGCATTGGTTTTGTTGATAGCAATAAAAAGAAAAGAAATATTTCCAGCCATAGCCAATGTACACTTTGATAAATCTCAGGTAACTAATTATGTTTTCTTAGCTCTCACAAAGCTTGTTTTTGTGTCTAAGTGTAGTAATACAATAAGAGCAGAATCACAACTTATCCTCATTTAGCCTTAGAAAGAAAGAAACACTACAATCCATTAAATCTTTTCATATTCAATCCATATAAAGCTGTATACAAGGCCTCACTAATCAGAGTATATTTTATTAGAATGTAGTATAGAGACAGTTTTCAGTGCTCACAGAAGTAGTCACAACAGTTGATAAACACACTGTATTCCAATTCACCCCTCTCATAAACTTCTACTCTAGTTCCAGCTGTGTCCTAGATCTACCCAACTAGCATTACACTGTGAGAAACTAAAGGCACCTTTTGATGTAGTGTGTGCTTTGAAACAAGTGTGCGACCCAAACACTCCACAGTCCAAATCAAATGGATGAAAAGCCCATAAAAGACTTTTGTATATAGCTTCCCTGCAGGAACCCGACTGAAATGCCATTTAGGAATACTTTTAGGGATAAGATAAAATGTTTTGTAAGTGCAACTCAGACTCAAAAAGCAATTTCACAAAGGCATGCAGAGTTGGATGACACAGTGAGGAGTGATTCATCCACAAATGACACTCACCTCCAAACCATAACTATTTATTGTCTAGTGATATTCAGCGGAGGAAGATCTGCTCTCCTGTCATCGTCCTGTCATCTAATAAGGTACGGCAAGTTTTCTCATTTCCTCTGCGTATGCCTTCAAATGATGGTTGCCATGGAGGAGACCAACACTGACCAAGCGAAGAGAGACCAGTCCGTGTTTCTCTCTTTCTGTCCCCACTCAGAATCATGGAGCTTTTTTTTCCCTCACATTGCATCTGCCTCAAGTTGCCGTTATGTTCAAGTTCAGAACAACGGTGAACACTTTGGTGGAAATACTTTCTGCATTACATTTGGCTCTTTTTCTCTGCTCCGTTTGATCTCAAGCTTGTACTATACTGTGCTGGATATTCTCCTCTGAAGAAAGCTCCATAAAGGGGGCTTTAATAATTCATGACGCCAGATTTAGATTTGTGCCTCACTGCTCAGAAACTGAAAATTCTCCAGTATGTTACTTTGCAGAAGAGCTGTGGATCAGCTTTTTTAAGTTTGATGTACAGTTCAACAACTTTTTACCAAGCATGATATATTGTTGATCACACACCACTTTATTGTAAATGCAACAGAGCAAGCACTGAAGGATGAATTATATCCAGAGTGTGTGCTGTGCCTCTTTCCATTATTGGGCTCATACCTCAGGACATTTTACAAAAGCCTATTTATTCTGGAAAAGGCTTCCTATAAGGAGCCTGATAAAGTCTAGATATATGCTTAATCAAAGTCTCACAGCACCAGAAACAGACTCATGCAGCTCTCTCTTAACGTCCCCCTGAACATAAACTACATTATGGTCAAACAATACATTAAGAGCGTTATCTGCAGCATGTATGATAAAATATTTCATGCCAAGGTGTCAGTGCTAAACAGGCATGTAAAAAGAACTTTATCAGCAGAAAGAAGTACCATCATCCATCATTTAGTAGTCACCTAAATACTTTATGCTGTATTATTTTGTGCTGTAGCTTTTCCAACATACACATTTGATTGTCCAGTTTGTTGTAACATTAATCAAGCTGCAGTGTTTGGTGTAATGAATGCTCTAACTATCCTTTAGGTGGATATGGTTTATGTATCTGGCCTAGTTGCATTTTAATGAAATGAACATGATTGAGGAATATGCACCAGTCAGTTTGCTGTTTCTAGTGCTAATGCAATGTAAATGGAGCAAAATAATCTGCAGTGAGTAATGTCTGTTTACGTATGCATCATGCATTCTGTGTTTGGTTTCCCCTTGCATGCAAAGTATTACCTAGGTAATTGATTTTGCAAGGTTCATTAGGCACAATTTGTATATCAGATGGGCTGGAAAAGAGAGTTGTTGATTAGTTAGATCTTGCTTTCGGAAATTGCTTTTTTCACATTCTTATCTCTGTTGCAGCCCTAATGGTGCCGTACTTTAGTAGTTTTGCTGTGTTAATAAAGTAACACTGGTGAATCTCAACAACTTGTTTTGTATTCATACATGGTTTGTGTGTGGGTTTTTTTTTTGTTATGTCTGTGAGGTCATAAACAGAGGAGATAATGCTGTGGTTTATCAAAGGTAAAACGTGCCCTGGCATATGCAAACACACACATACACACATGGCATAAGTGTGCATAAATTTTCACTCAGTTACACTGTAAAATGGCAGTAATATATATTTGTTTTCATTTTCACTGTTTTTCAGGATCCAAGTTATACAGACGCTGAATATTTACTATTTACCGCCCAGTGCCACCCACTTGCTTGTTATTCTTGTTTATGTTTAAACATTCAGCCTCCATGTTTCCATTATTTTGAGGGTAATGAAAAACGAAAAGCTTCAAAAGTGTAAACAGAAAATACAATAACAAATGCAGTACAGATGCAGTGATTTGGCTCAGGAAATCAGAGGTAACCATGCAGGTCAGTGACCTCCTGGTCATTAGGTCAGCATACCAGTTCACTGATGGTTTCTCCGGGGATGAAGGGTGAAATATGGAAGGCAACACTCTGGCTCTCCAAAGGGTTTTTGTGGGAGAAACTATGTTTTTTTTTTCTTTCTTTCTTTGACCAGTTCAAAGCAAATGCAATTTATCCATGAAGAAATGTTAGATTTGCAACCACCTAAAAAAAGTGTGTCCTTGAGCAGCACACAGATAACCATCCTTTACAAGAAGATATTTTCCAGTTATCACTTTTCAGTTCAGCTCTTAACGATCGCTTGAAGAATGACACATTATTCATCATGGATCTGAGTATCTAAAAAGGTTGAACCTACTGATGCTTCCCTTTAGCTGTCCATTTGTCATTCGCCTTCAATATATAATTTGGATGATATTCAGAAGCTCTATCAATGATTTTTTTGTGTTCTACTTTGTGCAAGCTCTGGCTTCTACTGGCAGCCAATTTAGCAGCAGAATATTCACCATTTTAATGGGACCTTTAACCTCTCAATGGTCCTTTGCTGATGTTTGCAAAACCATTAGTGCTACCACACAGAACCTGGTGGTTTAAAAGTTCTGTTCTCCAACAGACAAAGATAAATCCCACAGATTGGAGGTGAAATCGTTTAGGCATTTGCTTTAGGAAGCAGCTGAAGACCTTGGGTTAAAGCTTCATACAGCATGGTGGTTCTGCATAAAGCCACTGCCTGCACAGAGAACCTAAAATGCTTCTGGGTGACACTTGGATGGTTCAGCTGTTGTGCAAACCAAGAAAAGCTGTTTTCAGATTTACACAGAATCCTTCTGGTGAGAACTGTGTTTCTTAGCTCCATTCTGAGTATCTTAATGACCTATCTCTGTGGTGCTTTAGTACTTGCAAGCTCAATTTGCTGGCTCATGAGCCAGCTTGCCAGCATAATGTTCTTTCTCCTCCACTTATTAATAATAACCCTGACTTTCTGTCCCTCTGAGCCACTACTCATGATGCTGTACAACATGACAGACTCCTCATACGAGCCTGGCATGTTTTTAGGTGGAAAACATTGAATATGAACAAAACAACTGTCTTAGTTTACAAGAAGAGTCCACAGGGTACCTTGAGTTGATGGTCTGTGAACATATATAGTACTGTGTGTACACAAAAACTGGTTCTTATTTATGTCTGCGAAACATTTTAAGAATCATATTTTAGTTTTCAGCTGTTTTGCTCAACAGTAAAAGTGCCCCTTTTCTGCATTACTGTATCTTACAGTGTTCAGCACAGGAGGGGACATTAAAACGTGCATCCTATTTTGGTGATTTTCATGCTTTCAAATAAGTTGAAGGATTACATGCTCCTCCTGGGGCTGCGACAATTTTTCAAAACCTTAGGCTCATGCAGTCATCCAAAAACACTTTGGATAATGGCAAAATGTATTGTCATGCAGCTAAAATAAGGCTGCTTTTCCTTAGTTCCTGATAGTAAGTCCACAAAATCTGAGACAGAAGATGTTTAACTGACAACAGTGTTATTTACTCACACGCACCAAAGAAGGAATTTATACACTGTGACTATGTGTTGTGCGTCTCCCAATTCTCAAGTGTATGACATGTACTGAAAGCGATGTGTTGCAGCAGCGTATTGAAATTATATCATGTTACAAGCCATGTTACTGAGATTGGATGATGAAGTCTTTACCCACACGGCCAACCTGATTAGAGCAGCATATGAAATATGTAACTTGACTTCATTTTCCTCCGAGCTATTTTTGTCAGATCCTCTTGTCCACTTAGCTGTGCAGGTTAATTGTCTCCTCGTTTCAGCCTCTGCGTGTGATGCAACTTTAAAAGGGACATGATTACAAATTCGAATGCTAATTTCCTCTGAGGCTCAAGGGGTGAAAATGCATGAAACACGCATGCTGGTAGTAACTATTTATATGCAAGGTTATTAGAATGGGGAAACAAATTAACCAGACATCACTCTGGATTATGTTAACATGACAAACTGCAGCGGTGGCGCCTCTCTCGCCACGTCCACAATGCTTCTGTGAGAGGAAGCACAGCGCGAGTGGAAGTGTTTTAACACTGCGGGATAAGTACAGTACACTGAGGTCGTACCCCAGAGCTACGAGAGCTGACCCTTGAATCCACAGACACTGTAGTAATCCAGTAGAGGGATCAGGGACAACATACTACACAGCACATAGTAAGATAGAGTGCAACGAAAATAATTGTCCTTATTTTGCTCGCAACATGTGTAAAGATTCACATTACCCCTGTGGCATCCTCCACTCAATGTCTGTTGGCTAATGTAAGCTAACGATTGTACAGTTCATCTCCGCAGTGCCAATAGCATAACAGTAATTGGTTGGATGTGCTGCAGTGTGAGGGTGTGAATTGTTAGCAACTTTTATTTGTGACACACTAGAGACCATCCCATTTGTCTTATTTGTAGATATCATACAAAATAAATGGATTGTCTGTGGGAGAGTGATTGATTTGCTGAACTGAATTGGCAAATTGGGATCATTTTTCACGTATTTCAGACCATTTTTCTCTGCAATCCATCACACGGATGGATGTAGATGATGTTCACGTTTTTCTAACAGGTGACCTCGCATGGTGAACTCACATTACTGTCAGTCTCTTATTTTTGCTATCTTTCTCAATACAGATCACACAGTCCTGCCAAGCAGAAATCAGTGATTAAGATTGGAACATGCTGCAAAGAGAACAAGAATTTCTTGGACTGGAATTAACTCCTCACATGACAGCAGATCTCACAGCTTCACCATGTAGGCACAGCATTTGCTTACAGTACAAACACATCACACTGTCCCTGTCAGCTTTTTTCTCACTAAACCGTCTTGCAACTTAACTAATAAACTTCTCTATAGTGTCATCTTAGATCCAAAGGCATATGTGACTACTCTTATTTTTAGCTTTAAGATGATGATGCCTGTAGCTTTACATTGTACACTACTAAGTGTGCAATAAGCTCATCTTCTCACACCATCACAGGCTTTTATTGTAACTGACATCCGCGACACTGGATGCTTCATATAGCTTTTATTTATGATCCTTTTTAACCCTTTGAATGCAAAGTACGAATGTTTTTTTTTTCCTATTACAGTTGTAACATATATATACTTAACACACATCTACAACATGTTGACTGTACATTAGTGATTTCTCTTTTCATCTCTATGACAACAGCACAAAAATCTAGCATATAAACTTCCTCAGGAATATCAGTCTGATGTGGCACACACACACACACACACACACACACACACACACACACACACACACTAAAAAAGATAGGCACCTGCTCCTGGTTGGTCCTTGTGAGGTGTATCAGTTGAAGTCAAATTGCTGCTGAATAAAGAAGTGAGGTAGGTGTGTCTTTGCTATTGTTGTTCTTGCTCAAGACTCAAGATAACACTTGATGTGACATATTTGTTAACTTAAGTTAGTTAAAAGGTGAAATGTATTATTCTTCTCTTGGACTCTTTATTTATTTATTCATTTGTACCATTATGAGCAGCAAAAATGAGCTGTATGCATGTCCTTTGGAAAAATAGGAACCTCTCATCCTTTATCAGTTAGATCTGTCAGGTAAATACAGTATTTACTATGAACCACACCCCAACTGCCACTCAGCTTCATTGTTATGATTACGCAGTACATGTGACACACACACACACACACACACACACACACACGCACGCACACAAACAATTTCCTTTATATGTATATCTAGACTCAGACTCGTGACATTTCTGATGAAGACGACCCAGACTAATCACTACTATAGGAAGGTGTAGGTTGGCCAAAGCTACAACCCAGCAAAGATGATCAGCAATCTGCCTAGGTAAAAGTGAAAGCAAACTTAACAGTAGTGTAACATGTTTCCTATTCTTTTCCCTGAAAACGTTTTATAAAGGATAACTCATCATTAAAACATCTATAAAAATGCATAATCATATTTTTGCATCATAAGATTCATTTTTGATCTGCTAATTAATGTAGCTTCATACTAAATCTGAGTCACTGACTTATTTTAGTATAAAAAAGACACAAGCATCTTTGAAAACTGAGAAATGATGATTTTAATTCCAAAAATTATTTACTGTAACCATCATTTTAAAATCACTGACACCTATAAAAAAAACCAAAGGTTGGTATTCAAGTCAAATCTGTCATAAGCAAATGAGAAAATAAAGTAGTAACTCGAGTTTTGTATTGTGTGTGCACAACTCTCTCTATCTCACTGCTTTTGTTTCATTTTCTTGTCCTGCACCCCCTCCCCTTTCCTCATTGCATTTCTTTCTCTTTCTCTCTCACTCTTACACACACACACACACACACACACACACACACACACACACTCACACACAGACTCGTGCACACACACACACATACAAATGCATGTACAGAAACACAGAACCCCACTGCACCCTCTTTGCAGGAAATTTAATGGTCTCATGAACATCAGCCAGGGTCATACTTGGGTCACAGCCAATTTATCTTAGCAATGCGTGGTGAGGGGGGCTGTGTATGAAAAGCATCTTTACATTAGCTGGGGGTTGTAATTGATTAGCTAGTTTGTGTATATAGAATAGATTGCAGTGGCGCTCTGAAAAGGGAAAGGATGTGATCAAATTGAGTCTTATTCTCCTGACAGGATATAATCATTTGCTCTGTGCTGTGCATTGTTCCTACAATGTAGTCTTCATTATTCACTCTCCTGTTAGCACTGATTTGTGATTACTTTGGCTGCTGCAACCACTGGCAAAACATATTGTTTGGATATATGACAAATTAAAGATAGATATTCTACTATATCTTCCACTTACCATGCAGTAGCACATTCAGTCCAGTGTCTACTGAGCTGTTACTGTACACACAACATTTGGTAGCTTGTTGGCAGACATATGGAGCGGCATATTTGACTTGTGCTATAAAAAGCAAACCAAACAGCCCTTGAATGAGGCAATGCTTTTACCCATGTGTGTTAGTTTGCTGCTTATTGAATTAAAAAACATACAAAAATCTGTTTCCAATGCGACTCATGGTGTGAAGCATCAGTTTCTGCACTCTCTAGATTATAGTGTGCTTGGTAACTGCTGTGTAAAGACCTGCAGTATCACCCAGTCCTTCTTCTTGTGGCTTATCAGCTTGTTTGACCAACATTGTGTCTTTATTTGATCTGCTCTTTCCTAATGTGCAGTGTGCTGTTACTATCATACAATGCAAATTCTGTCATCTGCAAAGCAGCGTTGGGCTGGCATTATCTATCTGCATTTAGCTCTCAGTTGACAAGCAGCTTCATTGTTTATTCCTCTGGTATCTTTTTAGTTGGCATGCGTAGTCTGCCGGCCAATCTTATCTGGGCTTGGACAAAAGCCAGCTGCAGATAGTTATAAGGAAAGGAATTGCATTAATTAAGTTCCGGTAACCTAATATGTTGAAACGCAATATGGTAAAATCAACCATTGGCATTTGCAATATGTGGTTGGGGCTCAGGCCCCTGCATATTCCATAAAAGCATTCTGGGAAGCATCCATGGAAAGAGTGGAGGTCTTTGTGGCTCTGTGGTGACACAGGCTCACCACAAGGCAAGCTTTCGTCTATGTCCGGGTTTTGTAATGACTTCTCATGTCTACTCACAGTTCTAAATGCATTCCCATCTGTGAAATGCCAAACAAATTAAATCTAACGCACGGCGATTGGATTCAGTCATACTCCTCATTATGGCCATTAGAAGCCAATGAGGTATTGCAAATATTTTATTGCCAAATTTAATGAAGCTGCATTTCTCCATTTGGATTTCTGGGATATTTGCATATGCCAGCTCCACACGGCTGACTGTAATGAAGCTGTTCGGCAGACCTTGATCCACTTTTATGGCACTGGCCAGGTGTGTGCAAGCAGCTTTAATCCTGCGGTGCACGCAGATCAAAAGTGTATATTAGATCACAACCTCCGCATACAGGTCAGCTAGGATGATTATCAGTGATAGCGAAAGCTGTATGGCTTAAGGCCTATGGAGGAGTGGTTAGTGCAAATCGATGCAAGTTCACAGGTTTCTACCCCAAAGGCCAGATTTCACTGAGCCTAATTGAGTTGCAGATGTAATACATATTTATGTACAGAGAAGCTTTGTGGGATGCATGTCCAAATGGCCTTAAAGCTTCTGATTCGTTTTGTTTTTGTTTGGTCGACCGGCACTGTTTGTGTGCCTCTTTTTAAATACTGGATAATAATGTGTACTGATACTGAATTGGTAATTAATCACTGCTGCATTTTTTTAGCCAGTCATTTGGTAAAGGGAATGCTGTTGACTTTAACAATGGTAACAGCACAGGAGCCCATTCCCTCAGCTGTGGTGCTACACCAGTGCCATCTAGTGGGATGTTGCTGTTGCTAGGGAAGACAAACAGGTATCATGTCTCTCAGTTTGTATAATGCATGCACCATTTAACTTGTCAAGCTCTCCAGGCCAAGAGGAGAAATTTCAATGCAAAAAGAGCACTAATAACACCAATCCTCCCTCAGTCAGTGGAGACCAATGTTGGGGACAGTAATTTCTATGATCACTTTAAAGGTGTGAGGTGTTAGTATGAAACTGGGCTTATAATGCAAACACATAAAGATCATACCTCAACAAATCATAAAAACACTATATATATTATACCATGCATAACATGCAGCCCTACATGTGGATTCTGCACACTGCCAATGCAATTGGTTTGTGACGGCAATATTTTCTCTTACACAAGACAAGAGCTCCATCGTGTGGCCATCTTGGGATGGAGCACAATGCCAACTGAAAAAAAAAGGGTATGATTTATTGTATACCATGAGATTAATATTCATTGTGCAGCCACACTAAGATTCATTTTCAGCCCTGAATAATAAAAACTGGACAATTTGTATAAGTTTAAACTGTGTCTATTGTACACAGTCATAAGTCAACTGGGAGCGTAAAAAAAAAAAGCCAGATGCTGTTGAAGCATTTTACTGCATTTACTGTATTTTTGTTGTTGTTGTTGTTGTTTTGATATCATTCTGTGCTGCTGTAAAACAAGTGGAGGGATTAAGTGTGAACATTCAGTGGGATAATATACCTTAAGTGGCATGAAGGGCCAGAGCACTTGGATTATTTGTCCTAAAAGAAGTCAGCTCATCGGTTATTTATTATTTCCTGCTGCAGTTGTTCTCTATCTGTAATTTCTGTGTATTTTACTCTACTCTTTGATACTGACAGATATTTTTTCTAATATTACAGTCTTATACAATACAGACATGTGTTTTGTTCAGAGTGAAACCAATGTAGTAAATCACATCTGTGGTGGTACCTTCCCTTAAGCGAAGTAATGTAACAAAAGTGGGGCAATATTTGAGTTGCCTGGCTCTGCTGCTGTTTCCACATCATGCAGCAGAGGAACGCTGTGCTGAATGGCGTTCCTGTCCCCAGGTAAGCTGTACATCATCTTTTTGTTTGCTGGGAAAACTGCCATTACTCTGAATTTGGTCCAGTGTTACTCCAGCAGTTAGCAGCAGTGGTTTCAATATACTGGTTTCTCTGCGAAGAGCAATGAATGAGTTTTGCTCTCCCCTCCCTCAGCAACCACTGTCTAAATGCCCTCAAGCAAGGCACTCAGAAGAGCTGCTCTGCTCCGTGGTTAACAGTAGAATGTGGTGGCTGCGCTGGGCTACAGTACCGCTCAAGTCTAAATATATAGGTAATAAATGCAAAGTGTGTTGTTTAAAAAAGAACAAGCAAAGTAGCAACCTTCCCTTGGATTAAAAAAAGCTTCAGGAAATGTGATGCAGGCAGCACTACACACACAGCAGGAGAGTTGGAGCCCTGCTGGCATGCTGAATCAACACTTTTGCTTTAAGAATGTCGGATACAGTATACCTGTCAACGTGTCAATTCCCATAAATAATTTGATTTGTAAGTGTGTGTGTGTATTTTTACAGTATATGTGTTTTTCCCTGTTCCTTATTTTATGTGAAAATGTACTATTTTATGTGCACTGACGACACTCAGCATGAAAATTTCAGCACAGTTCCCATAATTCATGATGTACAGCTACACATATTCTACTTTGCTGTACTTCAGATATTCTCTTCTAAGGCAAAAAAACCCTCAATCTTATTATAGAGGAAGGTTAATTAAAAACCTTTAACAACCGTACTGTTCTTTAAAAGCTGTGCTATGCCAACAAGGACCAATTTACATTAACGGCTTTGTAAGAAATAAAGGTGCCATTTGAATGTAAATGTACGCATACAGTGTGCAGCCTTGGAAAAAGAAGGGTATGACTAAGCACATTAAATCTCAAAATAGTTGCCTCTGCCTTTACTCCATGGGAAGAATGTACTTTAAAAAGTTTTACTTCTGTATCATGCTTCTGTTTAAAAAAAAGTGCTGTAGTTGCACATACACTTCCCAGTCATATATTTTACCAAATGAAACATTGATGTTCCCTCTAAAGCCTCCATCCTTCTTACTACATGTTTCACAGACAATAGCACTTTGCCAGCAATTTGTTTCAGCCAAGATGTATGGTGTGATAAATATTTAAAATCAAATTTGGCAAAAAGACATAGATGGATGTGCCACCCCAGGCTGTCGTGGGAGCCACACACTAAAGTACAGGGACGTCCCTGCCGAACCCTTATATCCACACATAAACACAGGCGCACAGAGATGTACATACACATACAGTACAGTACCTGTAGATGTGCACATCTGCCAGACCTTTCGTTATTACTGCTCTGTTGCATCAAAGTCCACTCTTTCCAGATTTTTCCTGCATGTAGGTGACGATGCTTGCATGATTGCGTTGGCACACGTGTGTGTGTGAGCAAAAAAATAGGAAATTGGTGGAATGCATAACAGAATAAATGCAAAACGTACTGTTAAAGTGTGAACGAGAAAAAGAGAGTTGCTGGCATGGCTCTGAGTTCATTTGTGTGTGTTCAACAAGGGTTGGCTTTACTGGGAAGAAAGCCTGGTGCGTCATGGCTGGATGAATGGATGTATGGATGAGACAGAATGTTGGTGTGTTTACAGTCCAAACACTCCCGCTGTGTCTGTTGAGGGATTTGCCGGCTCTTTGCCAGGGATTCGCTCCACTTGCATGACCCCCACGCGCACTGTTGATTTGTTTGAGGATGGGTTGAGAGAAATTAGTCAACAAGCAAACCCAAGCAGAGGGACTACATATTGACTTCCTGCTCACTGACTGAGGCAAGTCTGCCACGCTGAGTGATAAGTTGAGAAACTAAAAGCATAAGCCAACACTGCTTCAGAACACACAGTAAAAGATTGCAGCAGAAAGTATGAATCAAAATACTCAGTGAGCTCATCTGCTTATTGGCTAACTCAGAGCTTAAAAGTTTAAATTATGGACTGTATCTTACCTTATTAACTAATGCCACTCTGATGTTTTCAAGTAGTTTGTCTTAAAGGGGCTGTATATAACATTCAGAACATTAATGTAATAGCAAACAACCACCTACAATGTAAAGATAAAGAATAATGGCATCCTGAGCAGAGAATGAAGTCACTCTACCTCTTATCCGAGTTTCTCAGTCCAGTATTTTAGTAGAGGGTCCAACTGTGGGTGCATGAGTCCTTGTAAGGTTATCCCACTGGTTAGCTAATTACCACCACTTTGCACTGCGCTCATACGGCGGTTACCAATGACGCTGTTGTTGTGGAAGCCTAGCACCCACCCTCTGGTTTACCTTCAGCTTAACAATATTAGCTCTGTCAGCACAGTTGCTGTTGTTAGAACTGTTTATTGACTTAGCACTGTTAGCGGCTAGCTGCTGGCTCCACTGCCTCCATGTTGAGAACCATGTGCACACAATCCCGCCCCAGACTCTGGGTGCGCTCTGAATCGCATACTTGTTCTTTTTACTTTTAGTAGGTACTGCAGCTGCCCTTAAAAAGTACGTGCTGTTGCATGCAGTATGCACACAATCGGGACATACTGCTTTCTTATAGCATTACGCCTTGAACTTTGACCCTCTTGCTCCTATATCCGTTACTTTGGAGATAAACAAATGCCACTTAACCAGTTCGCCAGAGACGGAGATCAACCCAGAGAGCTCTGCTGTTGCTACTTTTCAGATATTATTTTTGCGACAGTGAAATTACATCTGCAGTTCTCTGTCATCATTTTCATAGTTATGTCCTGTTGTTGTTTGTGATATTTATGATTATTTTGTTTACTTAAACAATTGATATTCTTAATATTACTATTCCACTGGTCATCAGTTACTTGAATGCGCTGTCATCCATCACTGGGACTTCTGACAGCTGTCAATCTGCTGTCAAACAGCTGTCATCTGTTTTGCGGCTCAGTTGATGTGACGCAGCGTCTACTGTGCAGAGGATTGTGCGTCAGAGTAGACAGAAAAGCATGCTGGCTGGCATACTGCAAAAGTGGAACATCCTGGTATTTTTGGCATACTACCTTTGACATACTATGTATTGGGACATACTATAGTATGGTAGTATGAGTATTGGAACGCATCATAACTATGCTCTGAATGTTGTTCCTTTATGGTAGCCCAAAGCAGGAACTAGAAATATAGGTTTACCTATCTCATTCTTTCCTTTTATAACCTTTCATTATGACTAAATATGAGTCAAACAGTGTTACAGGTTTAGTATAAATGTAACTTTAAATGTAAAGTCCATATAATGTGTATACTAAAAATTAACTCTATCATCCTGAGAGAGATGAGAGATCATTGTGTTGGTGATGCCTGGTTGATATATGACCACTGAGGTGCTGCTCCATTCATCAACATTTCACAGTAAATGCTCAGTTTCCGGGGCTTGTCATCTGCTCTGTGATGACTAATAGGCTGAGTTTAGATGGCTGATAAAGGCACAGTGTAAATAATCTGCTTGGGAACAGATGATGCTCCCTGCACTGTACCTGCCCTGCCCCTCAAGCGGCTTTTGTAAACCATTAGGAAAAGCGCATGGAAGTGCCCACTTTGGGAGTGGTTTGAAAAATATAGCCCCACTTCAGACATTAATCAACTAACCTGTGCTGACCAAGCTTCGTCTTTATTAAAGTTGGCTGTGTGTTGGATTGTGGAGAATGCACCATCTTTTTTAGCTTGATGAACAATTCCAAGAATTTCTTTTGAGGTAACTGTCAGTAGGTTACAGAGGAGTGTGTTCCCAACTCATAACTTCTCTCCAATGATTAACAGTTATCTTCTTTTCAAATAAATTACGATTAAAAAAAAATGTGTAGGCTATTGTCGGGCCTGAAATCACCTGCACTGATAAATAAAACTACAGAGACACATTACTGTGATAAGCTGACCAGCTATTTCAGTTGGAGAATAAGTCTGATGGACAATGTTCCCAGCAGCAGATACATCGAGTGTTAAATCTCATTTCACTGTCTCCCGGCAGCAAGATGTTCCTGTGTGATTAAAACATGCTGTGAGAAGGTGCTACTATCAGAGTATCCCGAAAACTGTATTATATCTTCAGGAAGACTATCTCAGCTGAAAATGTTAGTCTATAGGTACTGCTGCCCTTATAAAGTACATACCATTGCATATGCACACCATATGCTGGACATTCTACTTTCTCATAACATTACGCCCTGAACTTTGACCCTCTTGCTTTTATATCGGCTACCTTGGAGATAAAACAAACACCACTTATTGAGTTCGCCAGGGATGGAGATTAACCGGGAGAGGTCTGCTGTTGTTACTTTGCAATGTATGTAGTTTAACTGTAAAGTTATAACTGCACGTATTGTAGACTCTAACATATTATATTTGTGACAGTGAAATTACATCAGCATTTCTCTTTCATTGTAATTTTCATAGTCATGTCCTTTTGTTGTTTGTAATATTTTTGATTATTTTGTTCACTTAAACAATTATTATTCCTATTATTACTATTTGACTAGTCATCAGTTACCTTAATGTGCTGTCATCCATCACTGAGACTTCTGACAGCTGTCCATCAGCTGTCATCTGTTTGTAGCTCAATCGATGTGAGGTAATGTCCACTGCGCATAGGATTGTGGGTCAGAATAGCCAGAGAAGCACGCTGGCTTGCATACTGCCAAATCGCATCGGATGTACTGTAGTAGAACATCCTGGCATTTCTGGCATACTGCATTTGTCATACTGTGTATAGGGACATACTAAATCTTTTTCTGGCATACTATATAGTATGGTAGTATTGATATTGGAACACACAGGAAGTTTTCTTTTGATTGAGCCCAAACCTAAACACATGTTGGAGACATTAAGGGTGTGTGACATGGTAATCAAATTAGCCTACTTAAGGACTAGCAAAAAAAATAATGGCACAAAGGTGCTTTAAAGTACCAGCCAGGTATTTAATTTTTTTAAACTGAGGTGACAGATTCCATCTGTAAAACGAAAAAACAAAGGACAAGTGATTCATATGTCATTAAAATGCTTTTTCCTTTTAATTAATTTTAATTGATTTAATTATTTATTTCATGTTTTAATTGATTTCCCATGAATTCTGATGTATTGAAGAAAACTATTTAACTCTTAAAAAATGTAAATGTAAAATATGTTTTCCTTATTTTCATTGGCTACTGTATAATTGCCATATTTCCTATGTAAATTAGTCTATTCATAATGTAGCCTACAGCAACAACTGTTAGTGTTTACAATAGCGGTAGCTAAATCAGGATTACTGCTTTGATTCACTGCTGCGAGGTAGCGGGGATGATGGGAAAATAGCCGGAGGTGAAAGGTCAATCAATACCTGGAGAACAGAGAAGTAGTTTAGAGAAAATGTTGCCGAAGTTCGCTCCCCTCAGGAACGGAAAAGAAGACCTCGACCACCTGAGAGGTTGCTTAACTAACTACAATGACCTGAAACACAGAAAGTTTTTTAACAGATGAAGCTGTCGTCGAGAGGAGCACCATGACGACATTTTGAAGATGCTGGTTCGCTAACCGCTAACACCACTGCGCTATCCGCGTCATTCCCGTGGACAGGCTGCTGACTGAAAGTATGCGGCTGAGTTGAGGTAAAATGTTAATTTACAGTTTATTCGACATATGTTTTAAATAATTACATACTTTTTATGCACTCAATGCTAAGTTCTCCAGCCATGTTGCTACATAGCTCGATAAAACTATGTTGTGGTATAGTGGTCCTGTATTTACCTTCTTCCACTTAACAGGCTACAGGTGTGTGCTAACGCTAAGGTATGCTTCATATGGCAACAACAGTGATAGTTGTAAATGGTTGTGGCTTTTCACATAGTGTTTAGTATTTATTTTACTGTAATAAATGGTTCCTTATCCAGTTTGTGTGTGAAGGTGCACTAACACAGGCCCTTGTCACTGAGCTGTCACGCCAGAAGACATTTTGGGCATAGCTAGAAAAGCACAGGTGTAATTAATCACATTAATTATGATAGCCAAGTTCCACTTAGGCTTTCCAGGTCTAGTGTCATGCTATAATGATGTGGATACTTAAATGGAGCAAAGGTATAATTAGTGTTATTACTCACACCTGTGCTCTTTCTGCTATGACAAGTCAGATTTCTTCTGTGAAAAGGCTGTACGCTGTATACAGTAGATACAGCTTTCTGAGATAATTGATAGATACAGGTCTTTGAAACGTGGTGAATGACAGGTTTGACAAATGAAGCAGGTCCTGGAGTTAGAGACACAGAGGTTTCTTTAGCCATAGCCATTGTTTTAGCCAGATAACATGTAACTTCTCTCACTAGACCTAGTATATTATTTTATCCTGACTTTTCACGAGGACTGTGGCAGATTTTCTGACACCAGAGGAAATGGAGACACAGTTTTCCTTCCATAGAGTGTTAGAGTATCACCTGGGTAGTTTCCACCGCTTTGCCTGGTTTCCATTTATTAACCTGCCCGTTACGGGTTTGGGAGAGACAGATTGTCTTCACAAATTTGGGCCTTCAGATTTAAAAGAGGTATGATGTAATACACAGCATTTATAGAATCGATTCGAAAACACTGTCAAAACAAAGTACCTCTGCTGTCATGAGTTTTGATAGGTAGGCCCATCATGAAGCATTGGAAGTGTTTCCCAACAGTTACAAAGGTATGCCATCATGCTAGAAGAGTGACAGTAACGTGAGATTATAAAGTAAGATTATAACTTTCTTACGTCTTCCTCTCTGATCTTTTTCTTCCTTTTGTGGGAGATTTTGAACACCCTTCATAGCAATTGAATATGTTTTGCCAGAGAGGATGAGGCAATAACACCGCAACCTCTCTTTTGTTGTCACCCCTCCAGTATGGCAGTGTATTCCTCCTAATCTTTTATAACTGCTCTGCAAATATTCCCGATATGCCTGAGGTGACGTTCCTGGTGGGGTTCTAAAAAAGCCATTAGGCCTTGAGGGGTCAATACTGAATATGAAATAATATGAATTTTAAAATGTTTATCCTTCATTCATTATCACATGTTAATTCTTCATCCATCTGTTCTTGTAGATTTAATGCCACATTGGTGCTTTATAAATACTCACACCCTTTGACCGACTGTGCTGGCTAAGCAGTTATTTCAGTACACTTTACCCAGCATGGCAGGCATGTTTTTCTTTTCCCTTAACTAAACTAACATCCCACTTATTTTCAGCCAAGTAACTTCCTAAAACCTCTCTGACAGCGTTAGCACACAAACGAGTACAGCAGAGGAGGAGACGGAGGTGGAGTAGGAGGAAAGCAGAGGAGGTGGAAACAGTAGAAAGGCGCTTTTAAAGCAAGCTGAGCCACCAACTGCTCCTGCACATCTTTTCTCTTATCTTAATAAGTAATGAGGCTGCCACAGGCTGACAATGAAGTATTTTGAAAATAGTTCTAATGTATGGCTTTGAAAGGAGTGCTTGGGCATTGATGTATGGCACAAACAGGCTTGGAAACAAGTGAAATATTAATGGGCTGTTTCCCAGGAGTTAATGTGGGATTTACCTGATTGCTTTGGTGAGAGACCGGGGCTGGGATGAGAGTGGTGGGGTAGCAGGGCAAGGATATGACTGAAAGACGAGACTTTAGCACATGTGAATCAGATTTCTAAATACCGACATCCACCACATAAATTACCATTCCCCATCAAGCAAACTCGTTGCTGCAGGTCTAATTGGCAAGTTCAGGACAATTACGAGAGGAAAACATCACACCAAACAGGCTGTAGCATGTCTGTACAGTTGTAGAATTTAGAAAACACAATGTACACTTTTTCTGTTTAAATTAAGCAAAGCCCGCAGCTGTTGTCTGAGTGTTTCTATTATTAAAAGCTAGTTAAACTTCTGTTTATTAACTCTCAGGAATGAGCACAACAATCTATCTCTTTTCCTTTGGCTAATTAATCACCTGAGACTGTTGGATTTACACTTTGTCAAACCAGCCTATCATATCTGGATACACCACAAGGGAGCAGCAGTGCAGAAGGAAGCAGGTTGTTTAAAGGCATCATAGAGCATGGAGGACAACTGAATTCTGTGTCTGGTTTGACACTAAATTGGCAGTTTTCTTATGAGAGAGACATGTAATGGAAAAATTGTAAAACAAATGGCAAAAATTCACAGTTAATAGTGAAAAGTTAAAACAAGTATACATATTTTCACATGCCTCCCTTTGCTTGAAATAAAAAAATAAATGAAAGTTCTTTGGAATAGATTTTGTAATGTGCAACCAGTAACACAGAAATTGCAGAAAGACCCACTGTCCAGACAGTGCGGTAAAAGAGCGAGCATACAGTAATAGTTTAAGTGCTTTACCCAGGAGACGAGGCCTAAAACAACACTAACGCACAGAATTAAAAAGTTCCGTTTGAGAGCAGCAGTGGCATCCCAGAATGCTTGGAAATGCCATTCAAGCCCTGGAAAGGTCAATAGTTAGAATAACTTTCGTTAGAGGAAAAGGAAAACTCGGCTGTACTGTCACAAATTGCTTCCAGATTCTTTCTTTTCTCTCGGAGCAAGTTATTACCAAAATTGACTGCAGACACTGACACCATTTCAGCAGAATCATACATTTCTCTTTGAAGTGTAGAATGAGTGGGCACTCGCCTAAATCTGAAACATGGCCCTCTTTCTTGTCAAATCACTCGCCTCATATTTGTTGCGTGTGAAATCAGTGCTCCATCTGGGATTTTATTGCACATGAGGTTAAGGAATGATTTTTGATTGATGGAAAATTGCTTAATATTTCAAACAAATGGCTTTCTTTTCCTTCCGTACTTGACTGTAGTTCCTGCATGTGTTGCTAAGAGGAATCACACTATTGGTACTATGTCAAAAGCCTATTCAGTACCTCACATCATCATTTCAGGGATAAATTCACATCAGTTGCAGCAGTTACTTGTTGTATTAAAACAATATCAGTCCTACAGGGGCTGCCGTGGCATATAGTATGTGTGTCATGTTCCATAATAGTTTTCAACCTCAATCTTAATACTGTATTATAAGTTATTTTAAGAGCTTTGGACACAAGCACAAGTCTGAAGCCTGATTTTATACAGCAACAGACATCTATTCTCCTTCATCAAAAAAATATAGTGTTATAATGCAAAATCAGGATAATAATTTTTTGATGCTTGACTCAAAATTGGTCCTTCTTACAGTTTGGTTATGATTTGAATTCCGTTAAAGCCATCTCAGCTTTACATTTTCTTGGCACAAGGGTCTTGATTGTAAAGCTGCTCCTGCTTTACAGTCTCTGGAATAATAGTGATTAAAACAGTGTTACAGTAAACTTGTAGGTATATTGGCCAAATTACGACAATAAGACTCAGGTTGTTAGAAAACAGAAATTCTTTGAGTGGGTGTAAGGGCCACCGCTGCTGTAAATCACTTACTGATTAGCTTCCTTGTGATGTTTCACAGTGGTGGGTGCTTTGGAAATCAGCTCTCCAAACAGGGTCTATTACTCAGGTTTAACTTCTCCGTTTAGAACCCAAAGTGCTTCCACTCTGCGATAGCTCTTTCACGTTGCGATTGTTCTCTTTGTGACTCGAGGCGTAATGTGTGGCGTTAAGTAAGCCCTCCCCAGCACTAGTGCTACTGCTCTCAGCTAGTCTGAGGACTCGCAGCGGCAGTTGCTGTGACAGGGCGACTTTCCCATCTCATGTCAGTCATCGTCTCCTGCACAAAGTCATGCATTTATTTTTAATTTGACTTTGGAAAAAGATATCCTCTATTACAGTAAACTTCTATTTCACTGGCCGATAAAGCCCCCTTAGTCACCATAATATCCTGTCTGAAGGCCACATTTGCCACACTCAGGCTCTCCTCCCTTTTTCACTCCTCCTGAACAGAGTGCCACTGCTGCTTAAAATGAAAAGCAAATATTAATATTCGCTGGTGTTACTCTGAAAGGTAAAATATGGGAGGCCCAGGGAGGTGTTATACATTCCCCACTTAATGACACATTTACTTTTCTGCTCTGTGGGCAGTTTTTTCCCCAAATAAGTGTACCCAACATCTTCACTGATAGCAAATGATAGCTTTCAGGCTTCTAGTTTTGTTTGCTTTTATAAAGAAAAAAAAGCCTTTTCATGAGAGGTACAGTATAATGCGTACAATTTCATTTTATCTGTAGATTTAAATAATTTGTTGCTAATGCTAAAAGGTAAAAGCAACCCTCTCTCTATAACACATACATTTAAACATTTAAAAACTATATAGAATCCTATTAAGATGCAAATCAAATCAATATACAGAGTAGTGCATATTTAGAGGTCTGATAGTAAACAAACAGCTGTATCTCAGATAGTATATGGATTTGGTTGTCACATAATTGAGATTTTCTGGGTATCACACAGCCAAGTTCATAAGGATATGAACCCGAGATCAGAATAATTGTAAATTATGCAATAAAATCAGAGTTTACATACACTTCAAAAAGCAAAACTGATTTTCATTAATTATCAGCATAAGATCTGTGTAGTATCTTTTTCAGTGTATCAGAGAACCAGTCCAATTTACATTAACTCTATTGCTAAATCTGTGTGAGCAGTTTATCTCTAGTGTTTTGGTGAATACAGAGACACAATTATTTATTGCAGGTGCTAGCTACGAGTTTTTGGGGCTATTTTTCTTCTATTAATCCAGTTTATTCATTTATTTATTTATTTTTTTACCAAAGATGGACAACTCTTTACAAATGATTTGGAGCAATTGCTTTAAGCTACAATTCCCAACGCTGTAAAGCTGGTTAGTATTGAAGTGTCTTTATGAGAAGAAGGGAGAGCATGCTCTGTAATTTCAGTCCGATGGATGGCCTTCACACCAGTGCTCTCACATTAGGAGACCAATTACTGCATGGGGAGATGAAAGAGACTTAGTAAATATGAAATAGGTTGTCCGGGGTGACATTAATAGAGTTAACCCAGGGACAGGGTGAGATCAAAAGGGTCTCAACCATATTAACCGATCTGTCAGTGTCTGTGCACACAACAGCTGATCGAAGATAATGACAGTGTGTGTCATCAAAACACAATGACCACTAACACAAGGGTGTATGTGTGTGAGCATGGGTGCTGGTGTGTATGTTTTACTTTGATTCCTCCTGCTGCTGCTTAAGCTATAGTAAATTCATTGTATACACTGTCTCTATGGAAAAAATGTCTGTTACTGTCAGCTTCTTAACTGGTGAGTCATTTAACTCACCGGCATTGTGTACAGATGGAACAAATCTCTAACCACGTTTTTGTGGTGGTAAGGGAGGTAGACAGTAGAGGTTGTGAGTGGATGGTCTTTAATTAGATTCATTGTAGCATAGGTTGTTTACCGTAACCCCCCACCCTCCACGCTCGTGACAGCACCTTTGAAATATGGCACTTTTGCTTGTTGGCTTTCTTCAGCTTTGCCGTCCAGATTTAAAAGCATATTGGTGTTTATGCACAGAGAGCTATAATGATCCATCATACCATGCGGATGAGGGGGCTGAGTCCTCTGCTCCACATAAATAAGCGGCAATTTGGCCATCTGCTTGGATTCTTTCCGTCTCCCTGGAGACCCCCATCTGCCTTTACATTATCAATTACAGTTCAGCCATGCCGCTATCCCCCCACTTCTCTACCAACATAGACGTAGCCACAGCCCCCTGCCCCCCATGTATGACCACTTTTATCACTATCACCCCCATCCTCCAATACACAACAGAAACCCCTTCACCTCGTTACCTATCACAGTATTTGTCTACTTTTGTGGTTATCTTGATTTATGTTGATCATGTGATTTCACATAACACCGTTTGTGGCCTGGACAATATGAGATGGATTTATTTATTTAAATAACTGCTCTTTTTGTGACCGTGTGAGTGGTGTAATATTGTCAAGATTAAAGCCATATTTTGCACTAACTGTTACACAGGTGATGCCCAGTGTAAAACAGCACATTGTGTATTTTGGGCAGTGACAACAAGAATTCACCATAAAACACCTAAAACAGGCAAAAAGAAAAGCCACCCAGAGAGAGTCGATTCTAAGAGCAAATGCTGGAAAAAGTTGCTTTAAGCTTTTTTAGCAAATGAAATGCAGAATTGTTCAGTCATAGGGCTGGATGGTATGTCGACTTTTTAAGGTATAACAATATATTTCAAAACAAGATTTAGGAAGAGACAATATCGTTTATTGATATAATTTGATCTTGTGTTCCATTAATCGTATCTTCTGTAAAGCTAAGCCAGTGTTTTTATCTCTCCTCTCTTTCTGCTCAACCCCTCCCCCATTCTGCCTCTGCGTGCAAACCAAGCCTCCAGGAACAGCACCGGGCTTTGAAGCCAATTTTACATAGTGGCCAAATGTGGAATTACAATGTCCGGATCCACTACGTGATGCCATAGGGCCCCAACATTTTTCCATAGACTTACATTGTGAAAAAGGCATCTGTTATAGAGAGATTATTTGAACATCGCACCCTGTGAAATGACTTGTTTCACTATTTGGATTTGATCCATTTGGTCTGCTGACATTTCTTAAGTCTAGAGGAGCTGCATGGTTAAATCATTTTTATTCCCATTGCAGTAAGTGGAGAGCTAACTTGGAAGTTAGCTGCTAAGCCAGCTTGGCTGATGTAAGTCTCTAGTGCACTACTTGCTCTACAGGCCCACCAGTACGGAAGATCAGGGTAGTTTCGTAGAGCTGACATCAAGATTTTTTGGCTTCATGCGCCAGTGAGCAACTTTTATATAAATGAACAGGGCCCTGCCTCCAACACTGTATTGACTTCTCTTTATACATCCATGGTACAAACACAACCCAGTTCACTTTCAAGTTCTCCAACATGGAGTCTCAGCCTGTTGTGCCTCGTTTCCACTGCATGGTTCAGCCCGACTCCACTCCACTAACTCTTATGGTACCAGGTGCAGTGTTTCTCAAACAATGATTAACTTCTGGTGGCCCACCAAATTACCAACATTTATCTCCACGTATTGATTTTCTTTTTTTTTTTTTTTTTTTAATTACTATTTAAAATGGGTAAAATCATATCATATTGTGGAGCTGTAGGCTTACTCCTTCTTGCCCTGCTCTCTCTCTCTCTGTCTGTTTATCAAACCACAGATGAGACAAGAATTAGCTAGCTAGCACACCCTTCAGTTCAACTGACTTTCTCAGCTGATCACCTTAGTGGCACCTTGTGAAACTGCCATAACCAATGAATCCTTACTTGTGCAACCAAACTGAGGAACATCTGCACTTATGTACTGCTTAGTTTTGTGAACTGCCAGTTTTAAAAATCTGGTTCAAGTGAATATAAAAGATTATCATTGTCGAATTCCTTTTTACTGTAGCTTGGCTATTTAAGAATGGTGGGTTTGTTTAATATGTACTCTTAGGGCTGGGCGGTATGACAAAATTTCCATATCACAGTTTTAAGAAAAAATCATATCGGTTTCACGGTATTTCACGGTATTTTGCTCAGGTTCGGCCAACTTGACATGCTGCTGTGTTGTGCTATGGCCTATTCAAGTGCCGGAATTTGTTATTTACCTGACAATGCCTGAACACAACACAC
Organism: Epinephelus lanceolatus; assembly: GCF_041903045.1. Taxonomy (NCBI): domain Eukaryota; kingdom Metazoa; phylum Chordata; class Actinopteri; order Perciformes; family Serranidae; genus Epinephelus; species Epinephelus lanceolatus. The sequence goes on from NC_135735.1 coordinate 37,449,425, forward strand.
GGTCTGCTCCATTCATTTGGGCTCCACTGACTGCATATGAAAGCGACATGTAGAGAAGCCAGCGGGGTTGTTTACCGTTTGCCGAGCCGAGAAGCTGCATGTAGGCTGCATGAAATGTTAAAGCATTTTCCACCTAAGTTATTACATATATTTGAGTTATCTACAAGTTTACTGTACTGTGTGTCATCTACTCGCTTTCAAATGTCCGCCACAGACATTTACACAATGTCACGGATAAACATGGGTAAATGCATGAAAAAAAATCATCACATATCACCTCTGATAATGGTTTATTCATTTATAAACACATTGTGCTCATTTAGCACGCTATTTCATGTAGTTTTTATCTGCTGGAGGGTTGTGTAGGGGAGCGTAGCGCGACAATAATAGAAGAGCCACGTAAAATAGAGAGTTGTCGCGCGACAGATGCTCCCGTTGCCAGTGGAGCTGCTGATTAACAGGGGGGCGAGCTGCTACGGGACTCGCGCTGCAGACGTGTCGCGCCGCTGACGTGCCCGGTGGAGCCCGGCCGTAACTGTCTCGGACCCGGGACGGGTCGTCTTCGGTTAGGAAAATGTGGCCCGAGCCATGCTCTAGTGTGCACACTTGTGTGTGTGCGTTTTGTCTGTGTGTGTGTGTGTGTGTGTGTGTGGGTGTGTGTTCGCATCGGGGCGAAACTCCACCGTGCGCGATACAGAGGGCAGAGGAGAATGGTAAACGGCGGTGCACCGCTGCTAGTTGCATATAGGGGAAACACTGCTCTTTTTGGTATGAGTTCTTCTGGGTCCTCGTGTACAGTTGCTTTGCTTTCAGGACTCTCTCCAGCAGCCATTCTCGCCTCTAAACTTTTCTACGCTCTCACTCTCGCCCGCTCAAGCGTGCCTGTGGTGTGCAGCGGTGAAATGGGTCCCCGCTGAAACACTTTCCCGCCGCGCGGACGTTGTTTGGGCTATTCACCGGTATTGCGGTATATGAAAAATTCATATCATAACGAAAATAAATACCAGTTTTCGGTACAAAGCGGCTTTGTTTTCGGTACAAAGCTGGGCGCCCAGCCCTATGTACTCTCTCTCCTTTGTGACGGGTCTTTCTTAAATCTGCCTTGTGGTATCAGCTCAGCTTGCTTGACCAAGGTGCTATCCAAAAAAGTACGAGGTACTAACCACAACTTTTGCTTACAGAAAAGCAAAAAAAGAGTTGAGTTGAGTAGAGCCGTGCTGTAGCATGCGGAGGAGATGTAGCATTACTGTTGTTGAAAAGTGAAGAAGCATTCTCAGAGATGGACCTGTTTCTACTTTATATTTATTTTATATAATTTTTCATTTGCATGTTTTGCTGTATATCAAACAAGGAAGAAGATCCTGACTTTTCATTTTATTTTGATTAATCCATTTTAATACAAGTGTTTACGTCATCTCAGTGTCACCTACATACTGCAACATGTGTAGTCAGCTGTCTGCAGCAAGCCAAGCAACCTTAAACTGTGCCATGCACTGTAAGACTATGTTGTAGCATGTGTTTTCAAATATATATCTGCACCACTCTCATTGTGATCATCCTTTCTTATTCTCTCTACTTTCAGTGTGGCACTCTGTACCTTGGATGATCTGGTGAGTTTGCTCCAAAGTGTGAATGTGAGGAGACACTGGCTTGAGAATGAGAAGCACCCTTGTTCTGCGGTTTCCAGGAAAAGTGGTGAGGTTCTCAAGGGGACAGGTATGTGTGGGAAGAGGACCCTTGTCAAGTGCATGGCGCCTCATTAATATGGAGACAGGTGCTCTTTTGATGAGTTCATAAGCAGTTCACCAGCACCCTGGAAGTAGTGCACTTTACAAGGCTGTTCAAAGATCTTTGACATCTGAGGAGAGCCAGTGAAGCCAATAATCCTACTTTCAGAATGTGAGTCTTTCCTCTGAGATCAATCCCAGATCGAAACATCAAATAGAACTGCTGCTTTTCTCTTTTTAAACCCCCCTCCTCCCCTTACAAAAATCACTTACTAGATGGTATTAGACAAGCTAGCAAAAGTGTCATTACCGCTGGGAAGAGGGGATGGATAGATTTCTGTCAAATTGTGGAATATTTTCCACCAATTTAAGCCTATAGTTAAGAGCGCAGCATTATTGATAAGACTGTGCTCTGGGTCCAGCGCTGTACCCAAGGGCCCAGAAAGAAGCAATCCACAGAAGTGGGCTTTCATGTTCATCTATGTACAAGAACAAAGCGAGGATTAAGTCTGGGCCTTTCATCCACAAAGCGGGAGGAGTATTTTTATTTATTTTTTTTACTTTTTTACTCACCCCTAGGGAAGGCCCTGCACTCGGCTGGAGCCATTTCAGGAGTGCCATAGCACTGTCGCCTCTGGCAGGTCTGACGATCCCCCACACCGTTCTTTGCCTGGCAGAGAAGAGTGTGGGAAAATTTTTACCACTAATAGGGATGATGGGAGTTAGTTAACTCTGCAGTACACACAAAGAAGATTTTTGTTGATTTACATTATCTTGTATTAATCCAAACATGCTTGAAGTCATACGTACAGGTTATAGTTTACAGAGTAAGTAGCACAAGTTGTCGTGCCCAATCAGAGTAAAGCTGTAGTATCTTTATGCACTGACAGGAAATGAGGTTAATTATTTCTAACCTCTCTTTTAATTTGAAGGCGTGTTTTATTTTGACGACAGACCGGTCAATCTGTTTGTATTGATGCTGTCATTTCTGGAGGCAAGAATGGGCCCAAGTTAAATTGTAGATATGTTGGGAATCATGTTTCATCCGTCTCTAAGGTTTATAAGTAGATTACCTTTTGTAATTCGTTTTGTTACACCAGTCAATAAGCGTCCAATGCAAATGTGGTTCATTTGTATTTGAATTGATGTCCTGTCCCCATTAACTTATGCCTCTAATGCATTCTGGTACATTAGTAAATAGACCTGCCGGATTAATCATTAGTTCATTGGGATCATTTGCTTTCCTCGTGCTTAATCGAATCTCTGACATTGGTAATAAGGGCAGACTTCACCTGCCTCCCTGGACACTCAAAAACAAGGAAGAGTAATTTCAGGGGAATGTTGTAGTCTTTTATTTGTTTCAGTTGTGCACTTAATTTCCATTTTAGAATGATGGTATCCTTCAGACAACCATAAACAGAAATATGTATCAACAGTTTGGATGTTGTTTCTCATATGTTGCGATAAAGTTTGTTAGTTGAATTGACATTTAGAATTCTACCTGTTTCACTTATTCCGATGCACCCTTGCTCGCCGTTATCTCCCTCTCTCACATTGACCCTGATAATTAATGGCTTTTATGTCTTGAGAATAAAACCTCTAAATAGGCTCCTTGCACATTATTTATTTAGTTCTAATTAATTGAAGCATACCTGGATTGAATTCAACAAGGCTAAGGTTGCTGTGTGTCCTTTATAAGAAGCCTATAGTCCTATGTAAAGGCTGCATGACCGCCCTCTATCCGCCTTTTTACAGCCTGACAGATTTGAATAAGGACTAATGAATGGATAAAGAGCACATCTTACTTATAGATAGACTTTTGGCTGCTTTTACTCCTGCTGGTCATTTGGCTGTGGTTTCTCTAGGGTTCAACAATAGGGACGTTTACTGTCTTTTCATAAACAGTTTTGATGGTACGGACATGAATTGCTATAACTGTAGAGTTACAAGGTAGTATTGGCCTGTGGTTTAGTGCTTGTGGCCTTGCAACTGGGACGTGTCATCACCCCTTGAATCAGCACCACCAGAGATGATACATGGGTCATTGCATGTCTAGGAGTCAGTGTTATGAATAAATACGAGCATTATATGCTGTGGCTTGTGCTGCAATTGCAGAGAATGACTTCAGTGAGTTGTTATGAATACATTTAGGATAAGCTATTGCAGATTATCTTTTTCAGGCAGTCTACAGTGTTAGCAATAGTGATTCATTTTTCATGTGAGGTATCAGTATTTAATGCATTGCAATACATGCTTAGTGGCTGGTTTGAGTTTTGAGATGTGCCCTGAATAAATAGGACTGGAACCCATTCTGTGTGAGGGACATGACTGGGAATACCAATACCATGCAATAGTATGCTTGCCAGTTCCCAAGTGTGGATGTGTGTAACTTTATTAATGTGAAGTAGGCTGCTTCCTTTATAAAGTCATTCAAAATATAGACACTTAGCACAGTTGTTTTAGAAAAGAAGTCTGGTCTTACTGCAGATTTCTCTTTGCCTCTTCCACTGGGTGAGGACTCACTCATCAGCTAGTAAGATGTGTGGATTTACAGCAACAGCAGCCGTCATGCCCTATATCCAAACAAAGAATCCCATTGTGAATGTGCCCTTAACCCATAACCCTCCCGATCAGCACTTGTGTGTTCCTTTTGTTTTCCAACTATCCCCAAAAAACATCCATCTCCCTAATGGATATTCTTTTCGTGTGGATAACATGGTTCAGAATATAGCAACACCAGGCTAGGAGGATCATAGATGGAGTCAGCCACACAGGCCCTTAAAAAGCAAGATTAATAACCCGGTGCAGATGATCTCATAGTTAAGTGTTTTCTGTTGTATTTACACATCCGCCTGGGCTGTCAGGCTTCTGCTCGTCTCTGAAAAATGGAACCGACACATCCTGACACTAATGCATCACTGAAAATATTTGAAATGAATAAAGCTCATGCTTTGCAGCAACAGAGAGAGACATTACAAACACTCCATTTGACATTGACACAATGGCGCCTCTGCTCAATGCAAATACTGTTATTCTCCCCCAGCCAACCAACCCGCCCCCCCCAACCCTCCTTTTGATGGAGGAGTCACACAGGGGAAAATCTCCCGCACTCTATGCAAACTAATGAGACATATTAATGACATTAGACACTTAATTCAATGCATGTATAATTCATAATAATTGATTGCCCTGGTTTGAAGGAGTACCTTTTGTGAGAAAAATGATCCTATTAAGCCAGGTTTAATCCAAATCTAAGCTGCCAAAACACCCAGCTCTTATTGCATCTCCACTGTTAATTGTCATAAGCATTTCAGATTGATTATTCACACGTTTGGGAATGGGCTTTCATTCATAATTTTCACTGCTTTAAAACAGATATATCACTGGAACACCTTCCCTCAAATGATTCTTTATTTTAAAATAGCTAAGAGGGGATATTAGCAAAATCAGTTTTCAAGATAAATATTTCCATACAAAGAAATTTATCTGAAATATCAACTTAATTTCTTTTTCCTCCTCTCCATCTCTCTCTCTCTGTCCAGCCAGAATTATACGATAGTGAGTTTCTAGTGTTCTCAAATCTTTCTTTATAATGCTGCCATGGAAGAATTTAATGTAGTCAGTCACTGACATTTCATATATTGTGGTGCAGTTTGCAATACAGAACCTAAAACCTACAGAGACAGCTCTTTACATGACCATTGAGAAGCTCTTATTTTCATTCTGTTTGCCATTTATGCTTTTTGGTAAAGGACGAATTTGACAAAACTAAACTGCTGTAATGCCAAAATTATACTCTCTACATTTCTTACATTGGGTATGCCCCTATATTTCACCCTTCAAACATAAACTATTTTCCTTGTTATCTCCCTTGTTCTGCATACATCCTTGTTAGTGGACCATGGGAGAATTTGCTCACCTTAAGCCCTCACCAGAGGACATTAATCTTGCAGATTTACGCCACTTTTATGTTATTTGATAATCAATTTATCATCAAAGCTAAAACTGCATGGGAACAGGACATGAGTTTTAGGTTCACAAAGGAAAAGAGGGATGGGAAAATTGACAGAGCACATTGCGGTGTGACCTGTGCATGTCTGCCTCATATAATCCAATCTGTTGGTGGAAGACAGTGTGACATGTGACTAACACAGAATTAACATGTGAGTCATGCTAATGCTATTAGTTGAGGATACCCTGGCATAACACCATGGTGGACAACGGAAAAAGTTGAACTTGTACTTAATTATGAAAGTGTATTTGTACTGGCATTATTGACCATCAAGTATTTTCACGTATTGCATGAATCAGGTCTGCAGAATGTCAGCATGAAATAAAAGGTTATCCTAAACATAGCCCTACCAGCCAGGATAAACTTGTGAGTTGGGTAATTCAGGGTTAAACCAGCTATTAACAAGCATTTTCTTATTCTTTATATGATACATGATACAACTCAGGAGGTTGTGGGGGCAGAAATTATCCATGAGAATCCACAGCAATAACCTGCTATTACAATCAGAAGAGCATTTGCTTTAGTTTTCCTTCATTGTAATATCTCTTACGCACACAATTTACATCAGTGTTTAACATGTAGATAAGCATAAGGTTTTAATTTTTTAGCACAATGGTTTACATTTCATAGGCTTAGTTGTGAATTGTGACTTTGACACAATGGCTCAGCATTGTCCTGACAACAAGAAGGTAGTGAGTTTGTTTTTTAGCTCTGCTTCTGTCCGTGTGGACTTTGCATATCCTCCCATGTTTGATTGAGTGTGCTCCAGTTTCTTCTTACAGTCCAAATTGCCCACAGATATGTGTTTGTCTCTGCTAAGCTTATGATGGATAGTTGACCTGTGAAAGTGGGTTTCATCCCTCCCATAACCCCCATCCCATACGTCTTGTACTTAACAAAATATTACAGTGCCAATGGCAAAGAGAGTAGCATGGGTTGAGTGGAGGTGTATGAAGAGATAGTGGTGGAACAAAGGGGGCTGAGTGGGCTGATTGTTGAAAAGCTGTAACAATGTGACCTCTTTTCCATTTCCTTCAATAATAACACAAGTCAAGAAAGCTTTTATCTGACTTCATGGGAAGATGACAGAAAATGGATTTCTTAATCAGGCATGTTTGAGTGAAGGTGCTCCGGGTGCTCAGCATTCATCAGACTGTATTGTTGTGAAATCACTGGTTGGAGCCTGACCTCTGATCTCTGTTTTATGAAAATACATGAAGGTTGTCAGAAATTACAGGGTTTGTGGCAGATCCACGGGATGAAAAGTAATAGCTGCTTATCTGTGGACATAAATGCAATTGTATGCTCAACCTACAAAGCAGCAACTACATATCTTACTCTGTATAGCTTATTATTTCAGTCAGCAATGGTTTGCATGTTCCCTGACATTGGCAATCTTGTCTATGAATACAGAACGCAGTGTGTCTCACATCTCTGCAAATTCACCCTCATGCAATTCAAATGAATCTATTGTCTTCATGTGATAAAGATTTCACAGCAAAGTATTTCCGTCATGAAATCTATGCGGGTGACAGTGATGCTTGTGGCTCAAAGGACTGTTAAGGGCCGCTGCAAAGCATCGTTGCATAGCATTCTAACCAAGCAGGGGATTTTGATAAATAAGAATTGAATTTAGTTCCAGCTGTGACATGTTGATTGATCAAAAAGCTCATGGCTAAGGCCTCCCTCCTCTCTCGTCTTATTTATTCTTTGTCAAATGGTTTCAAAATCAATACTAGCCTTGTACACAACCTTTTCTGCTGCGGGCACTCAGGGAGTGGGGCTGGGGGTGGGGGGGGAAGAAAAACACCTGCTCTCTTGGTGATTGTTACTAATTTTTCCTGTCAAACATTTGAACACAGAATAATTATTTGCTCTGTGGTTTCAGGGCACAACAGATTATTGTAGAATCCATTTAGATAACTTCTGAGAGGGTTGGAAAATGAAATCGCCTCGAACCACACAAGTCAGGCGGAGAAGGTGATCTGTCAGACGCTGCAGCGAATAACTCAACGTAAAGATGCTATAGTCTCGGATGAGCTGAATTCCTCGTGTTGGAGTGAAGGAAGAAAGTCCCTTGTCACAGTGCAGATGAGACATGTGGCATTCACATGGGACATTTTGGACCTGTCACATTTAATAAACTTGTGTTGTTGTGAGTGGGTGTGTCTCAAAACCTTTTGATAGCTGTATAAACTGAATTGTCTGGTGAAGACTGCTGATCAGTGATGTCTAACTAATCCAAATTCTTTATTTTTGATGGACTGGATTGGAATATTTTTAGCAATCCAAAACATCTGTTAGTGGGAATGGCTTATAGTTTTGTGTCATAAATGCTCATGTAATCCATCAAAAAATGGATATCCGTTAAGTTTGCTGTCCATTCAGTTGTTTCGGAGCATAAACATTGTGAGTATAAGTTCAAAAGGGAGAATGAACACCAAGGTATGTAATGCTTTGCTTCTAGTTGTGCAGCTTCACACAAACAAAAGACGAAATACTATAAAACCACAATAATCAGGAATGCATTGTACTTTTGTAGCCCTTTAATAAGTCCTTAACAGGAAGGTGTACCCTACAGGAATGCTGTCACTTCCATAGTTTAGATTTTTGCTGCCAGTTCTTCCAAAACAAACTTAAGAATGCATCTAATTGACGTAATACCTCAGATGGTGAGAAGGACAGATGGACATCCAGAAAATGTCCATCATGTCTTTTAAAATAAATGGAAACCTGTGGCCAAAGAAGTTTGCAATGAAATAAAGTAAAAACAATGGGAAATGACAGACAGAACTCATCAGTGCGGCTGCCTGTTTACTTTCTGGGCTCGGATTACAGATGTTTTGGTCTGATTTATCCCAAATTTCACCTCTAGGTATGATCTCACTTTGAACACATCAGGTGAGAGAGAGAAAGCGATACTGAAAGGTTTTTTGTGTGTGTGTGTGTGTGTGTGTGTTAGACAGTGTGAGTGTGAGCAACATCAGCATATGTTTTGAGATTTTGCTCCCTCTGGCAAAATTCTTTTTATTATAGCATTTACTACCTTTATTTTCTTTCTGTTCCAGTTTTTGTTTACAGAGAAGACAAGAAAAATGGTAATATTTCTTCTTATGTGTGTGAACAAAATTGTAATGGATTTTTACATATGGTATGCCGGGCTCGGTTTAGGTAATATGGTGGCGATGTTTTATGACAAGGCCATTTTATATTTTTTATTAATATTTTCCTCTGGCCTATTAAACAACTGCTGTAATTGTAAGCTATTTTTGACAACGTTATAGAAATAGCATCTAAACCATAGACTGTGAAATAAAAATGAAGGACATGACAGCACCCCATAAAGTGAAGCCAAAACATCTTGATTGCCCCCTGGTGGCTGGCTATAGTAAAGGTCATAAACCCCGCCCCCTGCATTTGAATAGAAGGGACATGGGACAAATTCATTTTTCCTGAAGATGGTATCTGTCATTTTAGGTAAGAGGGATGGGCGATATGGCCCTAAAACAATATCACTATATCTCAGGGTATTTTTGGGATAACGATATTCTTGACATTATGACAAATTAGTAGAAAAAAATTATTACTAATTTAAGAACAGAATTGCAACCAAATAAGTAATATGGTTTTACAACTGGTTTTACAACAGTTTACCCTCTAATATTCAGTAAGGACTAAACAAAAACTATCTCTAATTTCTTTAGTTTGTAAAAAATAACAGTAACTCAGATTCTGTAGACAGTGTTATCAGTACAACAAAATAAAATCTACTACAAATTAACACATGAAAACGGCTCCCAAATACAAAAAATGTACACTGGGGTCTCTATATATAATTCAACAGGCGAGTTCCTTGTCTTCTACCAAAATCCTAAATGATTGAGTTGTTTATTTTTTCCACCTGGACATTTATGCTCTGCCATTTCTCCTCTGTGACAGGCTGTCATGCTAAAATAACATTCACTTATTTGTAGTTTTTTGTCAAGCGTCACTTAGGTTTATATAACCAAAAGTTTGTGACAAAATCACTTGACGACTCTGACTTTCGTGTGCGCACGGTGAGAGAGGAGAGGGAGAGATGCTGTGCTGCTGCTGACGGAGCTGCTGACTGAATTCCGTCTGAGCGGTAACTCACTAGAAGAGTCTGAGAGGACCAGTGCTTTTTATAAAACATTAATGACACCCAGGCCTAATGTTGCCACAGTGTATTCCGCACTACTGAAGCTGCTCCTGTTTTTGGAACCATTGTTAATAATTTCGCTATTATAATATAATAGTAATTATTTCGGTAATAATTTTGCTGTCAGCCTACTTGTTGTTGCTGTGGGTTAGCCTGGAAATCCAGACTCAAATCTAGAAAGATTTTTGAATCTGACCTTCACTGATACACTCTTCCTACCCAAGGGGCGGCACTAACTGAGGCATATTGAATGCCGCCACATGCAATTGGATAGCATGATAGCCAATCAGAGCAAAAAAACAAGGCGACGTATTCATTACACTAAGCCCCATTGGTTTGCTGACCAGTGGGGCTAACTGATATATTATGCTTTTGCCTTATCCCGTCGGCAAAATGGCAAAAACGTCCTTCCTGGAAGCGAAGGCTTCTAGGGCAGTCTTCTGTTCTGCTCTCAAAGAAAAAGAAAAGTGTAGTTGGCTTAGCGTTTCTTCCAAAGCTAAATTGAATGGATCTGGTCCTTCGGCAACTGGCATCTTGGCTGTTTACTTTTCAACTTCTACGGCGCAGCGCTGTCTTCATCATGTTACGCCCGCCCAGAGCTCGCCTCTGTCAGATAGACTGATCTGATTGGTCTGATGGCGATTAGGCAGGCTCTGCTTGTCGGGGCCAGATCCCTGTGCAGTGCAAATTAAAATTTGTTGGGGGCAGGGCATCTGGATTTCCAGGTTAGGTAACAGTATGCCATCAATATGTCAACAAGTTGAAATATCACGAGTATCATAATATGAATTTTTCATATGATACAAAACATTATATTGGGATTATTGTGAATGAGATGATATGGCACACCCCTATTAGGTAGTTTATATTGTGCTGCTGTATGCTAAAGCGTTCATTTTTCTGTGAGGTTTGGTTTTAATCAGTTATTTGTAGCCATTAAATGGGGTTTGACATCATGATGTACAGCTGTTTGTGCTAGTGGGTGTGCTCACAATCGGTGGCATTGTTTGGATGGGTGTGTAGGTGAGAACTTGACACTGCGGAGATAGCTATTGTGCATACATTGGCTCCAAATGACATCACCAGTGCAAGATGGCAGTGGCCATATCTGGAATATTATGGCCACAGTTTTGTGCAGTGGGAGAAAGTGGAGACGCATCCTTCCTCTTTATACACAGTCTGTGATTTTAACATGTTGTTGATACAATAGTGACTGTGCAGGAATCGGTTTCATTTGATATTTTTCTGCCTTCTAGTGGTCAAAAAATCAATGCAACTTTTAAACACCTGGTAACATGTCCACACATACTGGCCCTTACACATTAAAAAAAAAAAAAAGCTTCTCACACATTGTAATCAGTTTCTTTGACTTACTACTTTTGCGTTAAAAAGCATGCGAGTTATGCTGCATTCACATGGATTCCTGCACTTGGTAGAAGGCAAATCTAGTTTTTAGCTTCAAGCTTAGATGGATTTTAAATCACAAAATTGGGCTCAGTGTTCAGTGACTTACAGCTGTTGGTCCCAACCTATTGTGGACAGTGAGAAGCCAATAATTTTGGTGCAACAACAATCCCAATTATATGATCAGAGCTTGAAATCCTACTGAGATATTACAAGCAAAGCTGACATATGGCAGGCAGTCAGCACAGAGCTGGGTGGAATACCAGGTAGGTAATATGGAAAGTGTTTATTGCTATATTATCTTAGCAAGCTATCTGGCTAGCTATTAACTTTGTGTATTCTACTGAAAGATTCTGTAATGTATAGGACATATTTTATTTCAGATTTTGCAAACAATGTTAAATCAACACAGTAACATATTACCATGTGTGTGCCATTCTGTTAGACTGTGTTTCCCGTGCTGTCCAGAGGGTGTTGTCTGTCTGCTGTCTCCTGTCTGCCTGAATCCATGTGAATGCAGCATTAGTGTCTTTCTCTGGCTCCATCTGGCTCACTGCCTGAAAGTACAACATGACTTTTAACAATTTATTTGACTTTTTAAATATGTACGTTACATTCTTTTTTTATAGTTGTAACTGCACGCTCAGGGAATGTTCTTCATTGTTTTACAGCTATTTTGTCTGTAATAGATGTGTGTAACACGTTTTTGTGTGTGTATGTTTGTGTGTGCATGTGTTGGAGAGGGTCTGAGGCCAGCTTTGTTCTGATTTGGTCACTCACAGCTTAGCAGTATCCATCTGGGCTTCACTATAAAGTGTGTAAAAGGCAGTAAGATGAGGCCAGAGATGAGATATGATACATGCTCTGTGGGTGTGTACAAGTAAAGGCCTCTCTGACACTGACAGGATGAGCTCTGTGTCTTGTTTTATATTCTTCCTCATTTGTTTATTTTAGTGTCATCTGTGCTGCCTCTATGCAAAAACAAAGAGGAGAACCACTTTTGAGTAAGTGTCCCTCTGCCAGGCCTTATAAGTAACTGACCCAAGTGTTTATAAAAAGAAATGGACATTTATGAGCCATTTACAAGACTTGAATCAAGTGGAATGACTTGTCTCAAATTTTTATGAGTTTATTGAAATTAAAGTTGAGGCCACTCTATGATATTACCATTAACCTGTCTGTGGCTGGCTCTACAGCTGTAACCCAAGCACAGATTGTACATTTTCCCATTCACTCCCCCCTAGGCTATTGCTATGGAGAGCTAAAGGAGTGTTTGTCAGACAGGGGTGACTCTGCCCTCCAGCCAGCCCCTGCACCGAGACAGGAGACACATCATAACATTGTCTGTCAAATGATTTGTGGTGTGCTTGGTGTATAAAAGCTTTTAAAGGCATTTCTCAATTTATTCTTTTTTGAGCTAATGGAAACTCTGGACAGCTCCATCCTCCTTTAACAATGGGTTAAAGAAATGTAACAGATGGACTTTGTGTAATAGTTTGTTCAGGTGTAGTGGAACCTAGTTACTCAGAGAAACAGATGTAAACTGTGGGTTAACTTTGGAAGTCTCTGTATGACACTTACGCAAGGATGGTTTCTGGGTTTTTTGCTGTTGAAATTGAAAAAAAGACGGAAGAGGGGATATAAACCCAGTTACTTAGACAGCTGGGGGACATTTTATTTGCTCTGAAATGTCAATCGTCTGTGACCATTAGTGAGGAAGCTCCAGGAAGTGGCTCTCTGTACGCTTCACAATTAGTCAGGATGGAGGGAAGACCGAGCCAACCCTTGTTCCGCTTCGGTCAGCTCACGTAATTATTATTGTTTTGGAAATCCATTACAATCCAGATGATGGAGCTGGAGAGTTTGTTTGAGAAAGGCTGAGTTTTGGTAGTGGTTTATGCAGCTGCTTTGGCAGAGACATGGAGGGCTTTGGAACTTTTGGTTTTAATATTTTCTATACACAGAGCATTGATACCTAACTTAAAAAGAACAACAACAACAAAAAACAAGAACAAAATGTGTTTATCCTAGTATACATACATCTGTTAAAACTGCTCAGTGTATGACCTGCAAAACAAAAACTTTAAAGTCTAGATTTTGTTATTTCAATGTTTGAATAATTACACTTTCTTTATCATTAAGTAAACTGACGGACCCCGACAAAGTGACATATTTTACAGAAATTAAATATTATATTCAATGCATAACAATAACGGTACAGAGCAACTGATAAACTGTACAGTTAACCTAAATAGTGAATGCAAAAACTGCAGGAAATGTGTGTAAAAAAAGGTCATTTGGATGATTGTTGAGCAGATTATTTCCTTATGTTTAAGGAATTTTTTATACTTTTTTTTTTTTTTTTGACAAATTCAGTCTCTTCTTCTCCCTGATGCTCAGCCATTGTTCTTTTAGCTCTGGTTGGTTTTACTGAAGGACAAGGCTGTTAAGTAGAGTGAAGGCTCTGTGATTATAGCTTGAGTTCAAGTCTTTTCTGTGCCCTCATCCTGTGAGGTTTGTTAAATTAATGTCTTGAAAAATAATCTTAACATTAAAAGTAATAGTTTCATTTAGTTTTCCTTAAAATAATGAAAGGATGAGATATAGGCCTACTGTATCAAAAACAAAAGTTTTCTTACACCTCTCAAAACGTCTTGCACCCCCCCCATTATGCTTTGGTGACACATAGTGGAGGTTGGGACCGCCAGGTTGGGAACCAGTGCTCTGTGTGTCGGAAAATCTGTAGCCCTTTTTAGATAGTAATTGTGCAAATTTGCAGGAAAGCCCAATCAGTCTTTTTTCAGCATTGGCAGTATAAAAACAACATCGGGGAGTGCAGCAAAATGCCACCTACCTACTTTTGTTTATACAGAATGTGCCTTTTTCGGGGCAATGGGAGGCGTGAGCAAGTAACAAAACGTGTAGCTCAGTGTGTGAGACGTAAACAGTGACGTGGGAGGGAAGCCGTGGCTGGTCAGTCCTTCGGCGATTCTCTCCTAAGTCGGCCCGTTCTTCACCGTCCCCGTCATCTGACGGTTAATGGCCTCTTCGTTTGTGAGGACAAGGAGGGCGCGCAATTCCTTGTCTCCCCAGTTGCTCATCTTTACAGTGTCTGTCAGGTTTGTGTTTCCCTCTTGCTACTAGCTGCTCACTAATTCCTGCTATCAGCTGCTTCCTGTTTATCCACCGCCAGTGGCTCGCAAGTGCGGCATCATCAACAGCTCCTCCCACAAGTCTTCAACAGCCCCTCCCGTTGCGCAAGGCCACCTTGGTCTGTTTAAACTAAAAGGGTTCTGCCGACTACCCCCAGAAAATTGGGCACCTCGGATGAACTCGCCAATCCCGCTCTGTGTGTCTAAATGCTCGCAGCTTGCCGTTCGTGGAAAATCTGGCAGTGTAAAAGGGGCTTGTATGACTTGTACAAATTCTTTGACCATCAGAATTTACTTTGAGCTGCCTTTGCTGTTTATCATATCTCTAAAATGGGGTGCAAAGGATTCAGATAATACAGCGACAAGGTTCAAAAGCTGCACAGTTACAAGTACAGTACATAAAATACAAACATTATTTAAAAAAGAATAGAAAATAATAATGATAAAACATGTAATTGTGGTAAAAGACAAACTCCAGTCTAGACTATAGTAGGTTTTACTAAAGAGACTAAATCCAAGAAGAAATTCTTTGTTCAATTAGTGGAGTTGATTATTCATTTGAAAGCCATTGATTATAGTGGATGTGCTGTCAGCATCCTCATTATTCCCTTTGGAGGATAACAGTGCTTTGTCAAGATGCACGATGAGTCGATGATGTGTACCTCTTAGCAGTATGACATCTTCATCCATCATGGAAATTTTGGATCTCTCAATCTCCAGACCCTCACCTCTCAATCATAGCTCCCGCAGCTGCTGACAGGCAGTCACTGTAACATGCAGGAGGAGCCACAGATGAGCTCTCCATTAATGAAAAAATAACATATCACACAATACAAATGGGTGCGAAGAAGTGAGAGCACTTCAGAAATGCCCAGATAATTAGACTGTCCGGCAGCAGATTGATGGATGCACTATAATTACCTTTGTGTTATTATTTCAGGGCCAGACAAAAAGGAAAAGCTGGTTTCTCTACTTTGAGCTGCACTGATTCATTAATCTCATTAATGTGTGGAATTAATATCATTTTATCAGACATTCCAGAGCTGCTGGTGGTGTGTGTGGCTAGAGCCATGATTCAGAACTGTCAGACAGAGGGGATGCATCAATCTAATTCAACACGCTGTCAGCTCATCTACCTTCCAGCCACGAGATGGGTGAAAAGTGTACATAACAAATATGAGGCTGTGTTTCCCTTTTGTTTATTGTCACAGCTCTGGTTAAGTGTCACTTTTCTATTCTTTAGTTTTTTCAAAAAAGAGGGAATCTAAGCTCTTGTAGGTGCTTAGTAATTTTATACAAAAAACACACTGTAAATTATTGATAGTAATTACCTGACAGGCATGATTGAGCCATTATAATAATGCAACCTTTATGTTGATATTAAATGTGGAATGATTAGGAAATCTCACTTATGTTGCCTGCCAGTCCACTACATTTTGTTTTTGCTTTTTTCCCACTTCAGTTTTGCCTCACTCAGATTTATTCTGGAAAAGCAGAGAATAGAAATAAAAAAGTAGAAACTAATTCATTTGATTTAGAGTTGAAACTATTGTAATGCTAATCCATAGTTACATCTCGTCCTAGATTTAGCACTTGTATGATTCCAATATCAATGTAGCTTGTTGTTTGTGCTTTAAGCCTAATGTGAACTCATCAGAATTACTAATTGCTGATTTATACGATAAAGGTCTTTTTGGCCACTTGGAGGCAATGGAAACAAGTCAGGAACACAACATTGAAATATCACCTTTTAAGTTGATATTGCAAATCTGTTACTAAACAGTTGCATATGTACACATCTTGCCAGTACAACATTAGCAACATTACCACTCATTCGGAATTGTGTGTCTGGCTATGGGTGCCAAAGTTAACAGCTGAAATACATGATGCAACATGTAGGTGGAGCACAGTGGTTTTTTTTAGTTTTTTTTTTTTTTTTTTTTGCTGGGTAAGTACACCAGCTGCGTAGAAATAGTGTTGAGCTGTTTGGCGCAGCTTCTGTGACTGCTGTATCAGTATCAGTTAATTATATCAGACACACTGCACTGTGGACATGCTGTCCAATATAAATTTTTGGGCCCTAGGCCTTTTTTGGGGTATTTTTACTGCCTTTACTTTTAAGCTCATATCACAGTCACTATAAAGGCTACGTACACATGCTATATCTTGTTTTTTTCAGATTTGCCATCATTCCATGTCCTTCTATGTGCCTGTATTTTATATTGATTTTTATATCAATGAAAAAAACAAATCCGTGTCACTAAATTCTTACATTTTTACATGTATCTCTCATGTATAAGAACCATGATGGTGAGACATTCTGTCACTTCACAGTTGTCCAAAACATGTGGTTTGTGCCACGCGGACATGATTGCCAGTATTTCTTCATTATTGCAAGAAATTCCATTGACTCATTCACAAGTCAAAAATGTATTTTACCTGATAGAAACATGTACAAAAAACAATAAACAATATTTACATCTAAGATCTCTATATACATATATTCTATATACAGATATTCAGTGAATGTAGAGTCTGTAGGCAAACCCCGGAGATCTTGCCTCTGGAAGAAGAGCGGAAGGTTTGTAGTCCGCGTGATATTGATCAATCACGTTTGAGCCGGCTGCAGTTGTTGCCAGGTTAAACGCTCTGTGCGGTGAACTAATGAGGCGGAACATAATTGTGTCACTGCAAACTCTGAATCCATCGCAATGTTTCAGCATATTTACTTATATATAAACGGAATTCAGAAATGGAAATTTGCCTCCTCTGCCCAAATCAAACCGGAATGCCAAAAAATCGGGGGTCTGTCCCTAGAGGCTGTATCGCCGTCTGCTGGCAGTTAGACGCCGAATACAGCCGATGGGTTCCGAGAATACATCTAAGATAATAGAAAAATAGTCAACCAAGCCTAAGACGTGGTAAGATACGATATTCCTCACTATATGAAGTGACTGACAACAAGATCTGTATAATGGATTGTAAAGTAATTTGTCAGGTTTTTTATTTTGTAGACAGTTGATCTGTATTTGTAGCGTGATGGGATGACAGCACAATGATGTGTGTGGTATCACTGGAAACTCTGGTTAGGGCTGTGCGATTGCCTCTAAATTTCATATTGTGGATTGTCATTGCTCTAGATTGCCAATACATGATTAAATTCTCCTCACTTCGAGTTGCTGTCATTAACTTTTAACCTGCAAAGGCGGCAGTGCCGCAACATTGTAGGAATTTATGAAAGCCCTTGTGAACATTTCAGTAGTTACACATTAAAACAATATTTATTTGCAATTACTCTATTGAACGACCCCGAAGCATGAGCAAACGGGCTGTGTCACTTCAGATCAAAGAGATGCGCCCTGTCACTGTCAGCGCAGGGCTGACAGGGCACCCTCCGCTGAGAAGAGAGAGAGGAGAGGAGAGGAGATGGATTGTAGGTCTGTTTGTAAACGGGGCTTCTCTGACAGTCATGTATTTCCCAAAAAAACATCTCTTAATGCACGGTAGAGCGCCTTTTTTATTTTATTTTTTTTTCAAAATCGCCTTGATATCCAGCAAATCGCCTGGCAACCCTCCAATCGCCAATATACAATTTGATCGCTGATCGTCCCGGGCCTAGCTCTGGTCCTGCACTTTCATGTGATATGCGTGGCATTTCTGTGCAAGCCTGCATTCGCGAGTAGTCCATCCAAGAGTAATGTGTGTGCAAAGCTGTATGAAAGCTTTGTTATACATAATTTTAGTGTAACTTTATCTTTTTTTTTTCGCTGTGAAAACATTGGAGTACAGACAAGTGCTTGGTCTTGTCGGAAAGCTACGGTACCGTTGTTTCACTTGATATGCGTGACGAACGGTCGAGGAGAAAATCCATAGAGAAGAACAGGTGTGAATTTGGACGCACTATGCATCATTCGGGCCCATAGGGTTAACTCCTCCTTGAGCTCTGCTTTTGGTCTCTACCAACTCCTGAGGGAAATATCTGCCTCTTTAGCTGCTGAAAGCTTCCCTATGTTTGGTAGCTAATCACCATCTGTTGCTTGGTGCTGAACACGTAGCTTACAGTAGATTTTTTGCGCTCACTGTGAGAGCGGTGACAGTGAACCAAAACAGAAAAGTTGCGGGCCGAATGGTTAAACAGTGAGCTGAAACTCTTGTGAGTGTGATATCTATGTAACGCCTTGAGGAAATTTCTTCAGATTTGGCACAAAGGTTGACTTGGACTCAACAATGAACTGATTAGATTTTGGTGGTTAAAGGTCAGGGTCACTGTGAACACCATGAGGGGATTTCTTCAAATTTGTCACAGTTGTTCACTTGGACTCAACAATAATGTCATTGGATAGCTGTGGTCAAAGGTCAAGGTCAGTGTGACCTTGCATCTGTCTCATTCTCGGGAACACAATATCTCAAGAGCACCTTAAGGGAATTCAAAGTTGTTACTAGGGATGCACCGAATATATTCGGCCGAATATTGCAAAAAAACACACATTCGGTATTCGGTGGAATAAGTTAAAAGCAAGGCCGAATACTAGTAGCGTGTTTTGATAACGCAATCAAACAGCGTGCCGTGACGGGCGGAATAAAATGTCGGCAGTGTGGCGATCCGCCCGTCACCGCACTCGCATTTGCGACTAAAAATAGTTTTGAGTGAGCAAAATAGGCTTAAATCATTCAGCACGCTGTGCGAGCAGCCTACAGATTTACAGAAGCACCAGCAGAAACGAAAGGCGAATCCCATCGGTTGTGGGTTGAATGGGGGTCACAGACACAGACAGTAATGCATTCCTGTCAATTACGGTGGCCATCGGCTTACCAGGCGACGGAGAAGTCGGCTCCAATAATATCCTCTTCTTGGCGTCATGACTGCCCAGAAGTACCTGAACAGCTGAGCCAGCCGAACACAGGTATGTGACGTGTCAGAGGAGAAACAAGCCGTTCACGGTCCACAAACCTCACTGCACTTTAGGGACTGTTCTTTACTTATGAAGGGGAGGAGGGTGGCTGGTTGATTCTTATTTTATTTATTTTATTTTGATCCCCCCCTATGTTAATCACTTATTGATGCTGTTTTTGAAGTATGAATAAGTCAATAAGTAATTTATTCCATTGAAATATCATTGATGTATTATAGAAAAGTGATTTATCTTTTTTATAAATGACAAAAGGCACATCTGCCTCATTTTCGCTGTGGTATCCTGATACTACTCAGAACCATGATATTTTCATTGGTATCGTACAGTGGGTCCCAATTTTGGTACCGTGACAACACTAATCTGGAGGGGGTTCATCTGCAAAAACTAATGAAACACTAAACAACGATATTTGGTATTCGGTGCTCGGTATTCGGCCAAGCACTTAATATTATTCGGCTTCGGCTTTGGCCACAAATTTGCATTTCGGTGCATCCCTAGTTGTTACAACTGTCCACTTGTACTGAAGAATAAACTGATTAGAATCTTGTGGTCAAAGGTCAAGGTCAGTGGGACCTCACAAAATATGTTTTTGGCCATAACTCAAGAATGTATGTGCTACTTATGACAAAACTTCACACAAATGACTAATACGATCCAAAAGGTCAAAGGCCAATATCACTGTGACATCAAAATGTTCTGCATAAAAAACTTTTTTGGCCATTACTCAATGTCATATCTCAGGAACAGAAGGGAGACATTTGGTCAGATACTTAATTGGTGACACTAATCTTGGGTGCCCACCTTGGAACTGTGCTGATTGTATAGATTTTCTGTGCTATTGGGAGACAATGGGAGTGAAACATCCATGTTTTCACAGACATGGATGTAAACCAGAAGAGAAACTTGACTGGTGCACGGAGCCAAAAAACCAATTAAACAATGGACAAGCATCACAGAGAACACAACATGGGATTTGTTAAAAAAAAATACAATAAAATAAACAGAAGCTTAAAACTGTTAAAAATTTTAATATAATGGTTAAAAAAGTGTATAGAAATAATTTTAGTAAACTCATCTCTGATGTAATATTCACAGGAAAGAATCTGCTCAAAATCAATCCATATGGCTCATTTAAACAAATGTCCTGTGGTTAGGCATTTGGGTTGATTGTACAGTTTGTTAGTTGTTGTGCACCATTAATGTTATGCATTGAATATAGTATGAAATATCCATAAAAAATGTCACTTATCCAGGAGTCATCAGTTTACTCAATGATAGAAAAGGGACCCCTTAAGGAAAAAGGTTTGGAACCCCTGCTCTATGTGACTAAGCTCCAGCCTCATCAGTTTGCTCATAGGCTCCCTCTGTTGTAGCTGTATGATAGAATAGTATTGAAGGCTGTAGACCTCAACAACATCATATCCTATCACCCTGCAGGTGGTTCAGTTTGTCGATGGGAGGAAATGGGATCTTTACACCCAATTTGAGGTGAAGTGACTCAGAGTTTACATGTAGGATATCCCGTGACCCTGGCGTAATGACTTCCAGACTGCAGGTGGTCCTGCTCTTGTGTGTCAGTGATAGAAGTCCATAAACAGACCTAATCACATTCCTCCAGCAGTCTCTCTCTCTCTCTCTCTCTCTCTCTCTCTCTCTCTCTCTCTCACTCTCTCACTCTCTCACTCACTCACTCACACACACACACACACACACACACACAGATACAGACACACACACACACACACACACACACACAAACACACACATACGTTCTCTTTCTCTGTCTCTCCCTCTCTCCCTTTGGCTCTTGCTTGGCCGCTCATTTTTCTGTATCTCACACCCTATGTCTCTCTCTTTCCTCTCTCTCTGTCTGTGAGGAAAAACAATTGAGTGTGGTGAATTTTTAAGGTGCGTCCTCCAGTAACACAAACACACACCTCCATACACACTTACCCATTCGCTCATAAGTTTCCACCTCTGTGATTCACATATGTACTGTAGTGCGCACACACAAGAACACAAACACACAGACACATGTAGTACTGTAACATTGTCATATGTGTGCCATGTGAAGAAAGTTTAGCAAGCCGCCAGGGGGTTGTGGTAATCCTGATCCAGTCTTACAGAGGGAAATCATGGTAAGCAGTGTGAGCCGTCACAGAAAACAGCTGTTCACGCATCCTTTCTCTTTTTAATGGCACTTCCGTGGCATCCCATAGGTCGTCTGGGATTGAAATACAACAGCCACTCGTCTCCAAGTACAAACGCGGTTTGTGTTTAATTGTTTTCAGATTTTTTTTCCCTTTTCCTCCACCCATTGAAGCCTTTTCCAGGTCTTAATAGCAGAGTGGTTTTGGAGGGCTAAGTCAGAGTCAAAACTCCATGAACAGAAGTGGTTCTTCCAGGCCCGTGCTGATTCCAGCAGGCAGCATGTTGCCCAAATGGGCAGAGTTTCTTGTGGAACAGAAAACAATACTCATTAAGACAGACTGGCTTCCCTGGCAAACATGCTCTTTGCTGTTATTTAGCAACACACCATCCTTTAATGGACACCCATACATCCATGTACATGTTGGACAGTACAACATTCAGTACAGCCACATTAATCATGATCAATTACATCATCTGAGAAAAAAACAAAAACAGTAACACCCCGGGAATGCTGTTATTAAAAATGACACAGTAGAAACATAAGCAGCATCAGAATAATGTTCAGAGGAGTAAAAGCACGATTGGTGCCATTTGAGCAGAAACAGCTTCATTCTATAGATATGTCTACACTGGCAAATGGTACATTACTGTTAATATGCTAGTGACAATTTCTACAACACTTTAATTTTCCACAGATTTAAGAAGATTTAATTTTAAATACTGTACTCTTCTGTACTTTGCACCATTGAACGTGAATTGTAATCACCAAGCTCTGATCCGCAAAGGCTAAGATTCCCATCATACTGTATGTGGTAGGGTTGGGTCAGTTCTCAGTAATACCAATTCGGTCCGGTACTCCGTCTTGGACCGGGTTTTATTTTTTGAGACTGATCAGACCGCATACTCGGGCAGAACGTATGCGGAGCGGACGCCGTGG
The DNA here is from genome assembly GCF_041903045.1 of Epinephelus lanceolatus. Lineage (NCBI taxonomy): Eukaryota > Metazoa > Chordata > Actinopteri > Perciformes > Serranidae > Epinephelus > Epinephelus lanceolatus. The sequence goes on from NC_135735.1 coordinate 37,471,901, forward strand.
TGGTCCGCCTGGTAAAAGTGGACGTCCGCAAGCCTTGTGCGCGCAAAGCACGACAGCGCAGACTTCGCTCCGCGCACTAGTGTCACACAAAAGACTGTTCAGCATGTATTTTTCACATCGCGGGGATTTTTCACAGACATTTTTACACGTAGTCCGCTCCGCTTATAGTAAGCCCGAGTCTGTGAGCACCTGTGTCTGCCTCTTCACCAAGCGCACAGCAAGCAGGAGAGAGAGCGGGGTGGGGCGGGGACTGAGCTAGGAGGTGCAAGTGCGCATGCGCCTCTACTGTAGCCTGGAGTTTGTTTAATAGTAGTTTGAGTGGGCGGAAGTTCGCTGCATAGATCAGCCTCTTATTGGGCGGAACAAGCCACCCGCTGAAGTCCCGCCCTACCACCTCCGGTTGTGTAGCAGTTTTCAACCGTTTTCAACACGTCCTTTACTAACTTTTGCGGTGTTTGATCTTGCGGGGATGTAGCCATTTTTCTGCCATGGTTCCTGTCCTGAAGGCGATATTTTTGTGGGCGTGTTACACCAAAACCTGTTTCCCCCCGGGAATATTTTTGCAAGCGCACCGTTGCTGTTCACCGCCCAGAATGATTGTGATTGGTTGAAAGAAATACAAGCAGCCAGGGCGTTTTTTTCTCCAATCTCAAAGTGAGAGTCGGCCCAGCCAGACCTTTCTTTTCTTGAGAAAGGTCTGGTGAGCGAGACTAGTTTAATAGTGACAGGGAGTCGATAATGGCGGACAATTTAGTCTCGACGAAATCAAGGAATGCGCCACTATGGCAACACTTTGGCTTTGAGCCAGACGAAGGAGGCAACCCTTGTTTGCACTGATTGAGTAAGTTGCAAAATTTATTTGTAAGGAATAAAAGAAACAACTTGTTACTGTCACTGTGTTGTCCTAAGGTCGTTTTTTATTTTAAATGAGCCAATTGCGCCCCCAAGTGGCGAAAATCCGGTATTACCGACTTGATGCAGTTTTTTTTTTTACAAAAACCGGACCGTTTTTTTTTTTTTTCTCATACTGACCCAACCCTAGTATGTGGTCATATTATGAGATGTTGGTTTTTTGAATTTATGTTGACCATATTAGTAGATTTAAAGAGGTCAGTAGCTTCTGTTTGGCTGTTTGCTGGACAAATGTATAACAAGAAAAATCAGTAAGCAGATCATTATATCTAAAATATGAATCTCAGTTCACTTAAAGGTGCAGATTTACATTTTGCAGCAAAATAGTGAGTTTAAAGCACCATCTGTCCTTCCCTATGAAGTTATTCCAGATGCCCTGCTACAAATGCCTCCAGTTCATGACTTGAACTTGTTAATTGTTGATGGTCATACGGCCCAGCAGTAGATGGAAGTGGAGGGACAATGGGAAGATTTTTCGGCCAGATCACAAAAATGTCACGCTTTTAAAAAAGACATAATAACAGAGCCATTAAATCATTATGTGCAGGTAGCTAAAATACTTTTTACTTTCACTACTTTGTTAAATAGAGCAATGATGATGAAGACAATGTTTGCGCTGACAATGGGTTTCCTAGATAACAAAATATATAACAATGTTATTGTTATTTCATCTTGCTCCATGTTGTCTACCAGCATTGAAAACACAAGCAACACATACAATTTGTAGTGTAAAACTTGATTTAGATACACCTAATTTCAAACCCGTACATTTGCTTTTTAACTCACTGAAACAAATGCTATCACCGTACTGATGTGAAGAAGTGGGGAGTAACGCTGGGCCTTGTCCTAACTGGACAGCAGAGCGTCTTGTCCCAGTTTGGGATGTTGTTGATGTAGGGGAGTAGAGCTGTTGAGGCATGCCTGAGAAAGATTATCATTAGTCGGGGGCCGTGTGGGCAGTAGGAACCCATGAAACCTGCCATCCAGGCCCTAATTGGAGGTCATTAATCATGTGAGGCTGTCCTGCAGTGAACAGCCCTGTGTTTCTCTTTGCCGTTTGGCCATCATGTAGAGGTCTCCTGTGTAGATGAGAAGTCTAAGTCATGCTGGGAACAGTTTGGTCATGCTCACACGCTTACGACAAGAATTGCTATGCATGTAGTTGAGCTGTATCAGTTGCTATACTGGTAGTATTTATAACAGTATAGTTGTGGTGGTAGTAGTTGCAGTAATTGTAGTTTCACTCGCTGTACTAATGATACTTCTCAATGTCCTCTGCATTCAGTAACAGTAACAGTTTAAACAGCTCCTGTATGGTGCACAGGTACAGTGAGCAATACTTAATTTTGCTACCAGGAAGCCCAACTAAGGGTTGCAACATACTTTTCACTGCAACTTGCATGTCCAATGTAATATAACCCAGCATGCGCTTCTCAGAACATAAAATCATACTGTCTGCACACTCATTGGTTCCTGCATATCTTTGTGGCAAAAAGAAACACTTAAAAGCTACTCTGTATTAAAATGATGAACTTTTAATTGTGAATCTCGAAGGAAGTAGACAAATGTAGCATTGTGTGAGTTGTTGGTAAAGGATTACAGAGACAGTCAGATAGATAATAATTACTTTGAATTATTTGGTAATTTGTAAAAAGCACTAACTATTGGGGAAGAGTACTACGACAACCCACCATGACAGTGAAGCAGCAAAGATGCAGCAAATATCTCTTTCTGCAGTTCTAAACAGCATGTTAATGTCTGTACTGAGGAGGAGATAGCACACACACACAGGTGCATGCTTGCCAAGTGCATTGCCACATTTCACATTGTGAAAATGTATTGTAGCACAGAAGTAGGAGCTTTATAACACTGCACTCCCACTTTAATAGTCTGCCTTTTGTCTATGACATGAAATTATTCCAAGTCAGCAATGGGAGTTTTAACTCACTGATATGAATTAGGAGTAGGAGTATATCTGAAAGCTGGAAATCATGACCCCCTTCCAGCAGCCATCGATTGAAGTAGCAGAAAATCCATAGTGGCTGATTTGTGAACCATTAAGTTTTGAACCCAAAGCTCATAATGTTCATATTCACAGCTTTACTCTGTGCTGATGAGGGTGAGGGTGGGATAAAGAGGCAGGGGGTTAGGGCGTTAGATGCTGAGGGGTTAGAAGCAGGCTGTTAGAGAATGAGGGAAAAGCGTTGGAGGGATTGAAGATCATTAAACAGATCAATTCAGCTCTATCTGGAAGATTGCCCACACATGCAATAAAACAATGAGGGAAGTGCACAAGATGAACAGTTTGTTATTATCATATTTACAAGTCTGTTCTAATTTATCTTTAAATTTATTGACCAAATGTAAAACGGCACAGGCAGGAGTTCTTATCAGCCCTCAGCTACAGTCCTCATTTTATACAGTAAAAGAAATGGAGGCAACACTGTCAGCACTCTGCTTGTATTATAGCAGCTTTCTGTAAAGAAAAACTATGAATAATATAAGTCATCATCAACATAATAACTTTTACCTCATGCAGTCGTCCCAGTCTTTTATAATACATGTAAATAATCATTTCTTTTTGAAAACATTATCAAAACTCCACCATATTTTAACAGATGTCTCTGTTATACTTTATATTATATTTTGCAGAATTTTCTTGCCTTTTTTTAGATCTCATTGGAGTGAAGAAGTAAAAGCTCGTTGACAACCAAGAACTAGTATTTAACTAAAATAACCTTGTGTTGTTTTCATTTCATGACACCTCTGTAGAATCTGGAAATATTGTGGCTTTTAAACAAGTAGACCTGTTCATACTGTGCTCCAGCCCCTCAGTTAAGATGTATTTCCTAGCTACATAACTCCAGCCTTGTTCCCTCTCCTTCTGGTCAGCCAGAGGTCACTTCACTCAGCTGCCTCAATGATCTCCTTTGCTGTATTCAAGTGCCATCAAACTGAAAATTACAGATTTTCATGGGTACATAACTGGATTTTAGCTCTCCATCATCCTCACTATTTTTCCATATAGTTCTCATGCAAGCCGAATATGACCCTGCCAGTTAGGGGAAAAATGGCAATAACAAAATTCTTAAGTGAAATGAAATGATAATTAGCCATTTCTAAAATAAGGAGCCATTACGCCAGAGGTGTCAAAATAGTCATGAAGAGACATTAATCACAGTCTGCATTACACATTCTCAGGTACACATATGCCCCTCTCTCGAGTGTCACCCTTACACCATGTGCATGTACAAACTGTGGAGAGCCTCTGGGGAAACACTAATATGTTTTTCATACACATTTTGATTTCATCCTATGGCAAGCTGCAAATGAAAATTGGGTCTGACTCACAGAAAGCCATTGAGATCTGCTGGATGTCGTCCATCTGTCCACAGTAATTGAGCAAGTCTTTTTGGGGGTGGGGGGGGTGGCGACTCAAAACCTGGTCACGCAACAGTCAAACCATTTACAGCACAGGTACTTTTAGAAACCTGCCACCTCTGTTCTGAATCCAGGACTATATTGTTATAGTAAGTATGCTTAACTGTAAAGTAATCCTCTCTTCATTACATTGAATTATTGTTTCAAATGCATTTCAACAAACTGGTCACATGAGCAGATGAAAGATGCAAATATAAATTAGTTTTAAACAAAACACAATTTGGCTTTTAGAGATTTTTAGAACTGCAGTTCTGTGCCTCATATTCTCCGTGTGCAGAGAAAGGATGTTTTGATTTTAAGGCAAAATCCAGTTTCAGTCTGATTACGATACAAAGATGTTACATGAGGTTCCCATCACAATGACCTGCTCTGCTAAACATTTAGCTTCTAGCTGCTCAGATAGGAAAAAAGGCAGATATGTTTGACAAACAGTAAAACACAAATAGCATGTCAACAGATCACATCAGTTTTAAAAACAGTTTCAGTTTAATGCTCTTCAGCTAGCACTACTTATTTATCTGACAGATAAATACACTATGGTCCATAGTCTCGCTCACCAGACCTTTCTCAAGAAAAGAAAGGTCTGGCTGGGCCGACTCTCACTTTGAGATTGGAGAAAAAAACGCCCCGGCTGCTTGTACTTCTTTCAACCAATCACAGTCGTTCTGGGCGGTGCCACAGCAACGGTGCGCTTGCAAAAATATTCCCGGGGGGAAACAGGTTTTGGTGTAACACGCCCACAAAAATATCACCTACAGGACGCGAACCATGGCAGAAAAATGGCTACATCCCCGCAAGATCAAACACCGCAAAAGTTAGTAAAGGACGTGTTGAAAACGGTTGAAAACTGCTACACAACCGGAGGTGGTAGGGCGGGACTTCAGCGGGTGGCTCGTTCCGTCCAATGAGAGGCTGATCTCTGCAGCAAACTTCCGCCCACTCAGACTACATGGTCCAGGACCCGGTCTATCAAGAAAAGAGGCATAAATTGTAGCCATACTGATAATGACATGATCTGATTGGAATTATTGCTGTGATAAAATTTTGCCTCCCTTTGCAACGAAAACAACATGATTGTTATATAGACTGTATCACCAATGAGTCATTTTAGTACATGCCGTTGGAGACCCACTGATACAATGAAAAACATCCCTTTAGAAATCTTGAGAAGCAGCCTGATCTGCAGGATATATTTTCCCGGCTCCTTCCAAGATGTGTTGAGTGGCGTCCTAATCAAAAATCAATGTGCCCACTTGAGTAAGCCCACAAGGCTTCTGTAGCAGGTTATGTAATCTGATAATATCAATCATAACTGTGTTAGAGGCAATCCATCTGACTTTCACAGGAATGGGGTCAGTGAGTAGGGGGAAGGCAGGGTGAGGGAGTCTTGGCCTCTCATGCCATCAATTACCACTTATTATGGGGGGGCTTACTCTGCCAGAGAGCTATGTAGCCCCCCACCATAAATAATATTAACAGGACCAGCCTCATCAATCAATACCAGCACAGTTGTATTGCTCCAGCCTAAATGGCGGCTTCCATGGCTCTCCAGCCTCGATCAATGATCATGGCTCCTCTAGACTAGCACATAAGGGTAAATCTAGCTCTGTTTGAGCCCTGGGGTCTTCAGCTTGCCTTCTCCTGCTACTCCAGTGTTCTTTATCCCCTGACTCTGTGACTGCCTGTCTCTGTCTTGCTTCTCTGATGTTGAGTACCCAACCATCACTACCATCAGAAGCTGCTGCTAACTGCTGCTGTTGCAGTCTCTGCCAGGCTCATGCAGGCTGGCTTGTTAACAGTATGAAGCACACACAGAGGAAGTGTCAGAAAAGTGTCTGAAAGAGTGATTATGTAGAATTAATGAGTCACTTAATGATTCTCCTCCCTGCACCCTTTGCCTCCTTCCCCTTTTCTGTGCGATTTCCTGCTGTAAGGGATGTGGTGCGAAGAAGAACATTTGAAGCATTTTGTCGTAGTCAGTGGAAGCAGGAGGGTACCAGGTCACGTTGGTGTGATGTGATATGCCACATTTTCTGAAACATCTGTCACAAATAAAGCAATGTGATTCCATTTCTTGCCACCATGTTCACCTTAAATACAAATTTATGGGCTGTTTCTTCCCCTACAGGCGGGAGGTCAAGATGGGCTACATGGGTTCAGGAGGGTGGGGTGATATTAGGGGCATAATTACGGAAGCAAATAATTAGCGAGTAGAGTGCAAAGCAAGATTAATTAGCCTCATCTTCTGCCTGTGACCTTAGCTCTTGCGAATCATTCCCTGCTTGACCAGCTCTGCCATAAGCGAACCATTCACCCAGGGACTGAGCGCCTCATGCCCAGCAACCAGTGAGAGTAAGTGGCTGAGGCAACCTTTGCCTTCTGACTGTTATTTGGCGGCTTCAGCCCCCATGTCATTGTGAGATATGAAAGCACTCTCTGTGTGTAGGCTGCAGCTGTGAAAAGTGGTTGCGTAGAAATGCAATATGTTTGCACCATAAATTATCTAATGCTCCTCAAGTAGGTTCTTAAGTCTGACTTTTCAAATCCTTAAGTCTAAATAACAATGGCATCCTACGGTTGGTGTAACATGGTTTAGGAACCTTGATACCAGATTTGATTGGACTGGGGATCAAACTTGTGCCATGTGGTTAATCACGAGGTTATTTTGCTGCGTAGTTCTCACCTTATTAAAAAACAGACACTTGTGCTCTTTGTAATCATGTAATATCTGTAGTTTGCAGCCTAGTGTCAGGCAGATAATGACAAACAGCCAAGAAAAAGACAATAAGGATATTTACTGTTATCGTCTCATATCAATTGCAGGCTCCTGAATTGAATCAAAATTGTATTGTGGCAGACTTTGTGGCATATATCGTATCATTGTCTAGAGAATCGTTGTCATATTGTGTTGTGATGATACTTGTGATTTACATGCCTATTTCTTACAAAATTGTAAAGTCAGTTGTACAGTTTTACTCTCATTCCTTCTTCTTGTTCCAGATTTCAAAATAACTATTTTAGCCATAACTGAACTAGTGTCCAATTTTCTGACCTATCCATACCACCATTACTGCCACTGATTGACTGAAAGGATTTGACGTTATCTATGGCCATTGCTCCTGTCCAATCAGTTCATTTAATCAGCCACAAAATCTCAAAGATTTTGATCAGCTATACTTCATTAAAGGAAGTGAACTACTGAAAACGGAAAGTGTACAGTTTCAACGTCTTTGCTTGCACTGTATTCTTGTACCCTCATCAGGGAAAATCAGCTCAGTCCAACCTCAGCAGTGACTTCAAATGCTGGCCTTACACTGACCTGCAGACTTCAAAGCTTGATCAAGCCTTCCCCAGACAAGGAATTCTGTGGTTCAGGCAATTTGTTAAACAGGAGAGAGGTTTAGTGTGATTTGGGAGTTAAAGGATGTTTCAGTAGTCCTGGCTAACCCGGAGCTCAGCCACTCAGGACCTGGGAGAAGCACTGGGGATCCACCACCGCTATAAAAAAACACAGCCACTGATGCTGCTTGGCTCAGAGAACAACAGGCATTGCTTGTTCTCAGGAAAGAACAGTATATCAAAGTCTGTGTGTTTTTGTAATGTTAGACATATGTATGTTGTGTTTGTCTAAATACTGAGTGTCCATTTCTTACCATAGTTCCCAATTTTCATTTAGAAAAATTGTAATGAACAACTTTTTTCAACCCACATCATAGAACACAGTCCCATGACAGCAGTCCCATTTTTTTTTAATTGAGAAAGTTTTTCGTAAACTGCAAAAAATTCCTTAGGTCCAACGGACACAGCTGCATCGTGGCCACTCTATTCAATGCTTGTGTTTCCACCATATTTGCCACAGTGCCTTTCAGAAGCCTCTTAGAAGCAGCTCTCTGCTCTGTTCTGCTAAAAAGACGCACCTAGTTAGTTTTTGTCATTGAGTTCTCCTCCTGCAAACAGGCACTATATGTTAAATATATATACAGAATACTTTTAAGGACTAATTTATTTTTAACAGCTACGACAGCCACAGATCTTTGAGCCATGTCCTTCAGAATGGACATATAATAGTATTTACTTTCTCTGTAGGCTCTAGAACAGCAAAGTTGGAAATAACAATAGACACCATTAAAATAGACCATAAAGAAACAATTTAACTACGGAGCCTACTTACTTATGCTAAAAGCACAGATATCAAGGAAAAAATGGCCAATTTGACAAGATCTATCAATAACATGCTCTGCTTCTTAGATGCTCCTGTTGTGGTATAAAGCGTTGTGGAGGAAGAAATAAAACAGGGAAACTGGGTAGCAGCCGAAATGCGGCACAGTAGTGCCAGAGGTCACGATAGCAGCCAGAGAGAGAGACAGTGACAGAGAAACAGAGACAGAGAGAGAGAAAAAAGACTGAAATGGGGTGATGGTGGGGGTGGGGATCTCAGGGCTCTTTGCCAGCTATAGAACAATAAAAATCCATTGCTGGAGTCACAGAAAGATGCGCTCCTTGTTCACAGTATGGGCCTGAGTCTCATCTAAATGCCTTCTCTGTGGAATGCAAGCTTCAATCGACTCATTGACTCTGGTGTCAGCCAAACATGTCTGAGACGTATCAGACAGGCAGGCAGACACTTTACAAACAGTTGGTTTGTTTTTATAAGAGGAAGAGGCTGAGAAAAAAGTAGCCAGATATTTTTCAAAGTAACATTTTTGGCATATGAAACTAAATCACATTCAGAGTTGATTTGCATAGATTTTGTTTTCATGGTAAATTAAATTCCCCTTCTCTGTCTCCCTATTTGAAATCATCCTGCAATTTGGAAATTGTGCTTTCCCAGGATTACGTATTGCAGGCAATTAAAAATGCATAAGCTCTGTTTTCAAGATGTTTTATTTTAATCATTTTCAGAAGAGGAAAGTTCAAACCACTCCCTTGATGAGTATGTACAGTTTGACATAAGCGCTGTATTTACCTCCAGTAATCGTCACAGTTGGCTGAAACCTGTCAAGTTAAGATGTATGAGCGGGTATATAAAACGGACATAATTTCATGGTAAAGATGGGAAATGTTATTGCTGTTTGATTATTGAACCTTTTGGTGCAATTGCAAAAGTCTTTACTTGGGATTAGCATTCAAGTTTAACTCAATTATTTATGTGTACACCAAAATGATGTTTTGAAATCTGTCTCCCCTTTTAAACACTGTAAACAAAGGCTATCAATCATAACCCCTGACAGCTGTAATTGCTACCAGAGATGGCGAGTCAGCTCACTCACTGCTACATTAAGACATAGCTCCGTCCCACAGTATTCTGTGCCAGTCTCATCAAACAACAAAGTATCATGTTTAAGTGCATGGTAATCCGTGTCAATTCGTGTAAACGTTTAAACTGTTGTGTTTTTTCTGTTTATAGGAACTGATTTCCTAATTATCTTAGCCCTTTTATAGTATGGGCAAACTTGTGTGTCATCTGGGACTTTATGACCCAGTGAATTTGGCAGTCCAGAAAGTAATTCTTAGGCCCGACTTTTTCACTTTTTTGACTTCACTGTGGATACAAACAAAATTAGTCGACAATCAGTCTCTGCTTTCTTCTCCAGATGCACTGAATTATTTCTATTTTGTACATCATGTTTTCAAATTTACAGCGCATCACTAACTGTATTTTCTCTGTAATTTAGTTTATTGCCTCCTAATACCTCTCACTTCTTTTTCCTGATATACCTATCTGATTGCTTTATGTTCTGTATTGATTATATCATAAACAATACATCACCCTGCAAGCAGACTTTAATTTCTCATTTTAGTTTTAAATATCACACAAAAGTGATGCTTATGACATCTGCAGATGGTAAGAAGAATTTTTAAGAGATGATTTGGCAGTTTATAAACCAGCCTGTATGTCTGTTTAGTCTTGTGTAAAGAAACAGTTTTATTGTATTATATTTTATGTTATAGTATACCTTGAGGCTCTCTCTATCATACTGGAAGTTGATAGGCGAGTGGTGGGAGTAAGGGAGGAAGCGGAGACGGTGCTCACTGACTCCTTTCACATTAATGAATGGAGAGGCATAGATTTTATGGAGCCGGGCTGTATTGACCTGTGGCTGACATCTACTTTTTAGTTTCATAACATAATCAGCAGTTGACACATGATTATAATAACCCAATGCAATTTACTGCATTCTCTGCAAACACATTGATTTTTTTGAACAGCTCCCAGAACCAATTACATTAATATTGCCGCATAATTAGTTTACACATTACTAAATTACTGACAGATTAAAAGTGAAATAGCACAGTTCATACTCTGCCCACATAACTGCCAGAGAGGAAATTAATATGGATTCAAAAGGTCCTCAGAGGCGTGAGCAGTAAAAGGTGGGGGGAAAAAGCAACAATCTATAAGGCATGCTTGCATAAGGATATCCTCTCTGCAGGCTTGCCAGGTGTCAGTTTCAGCAGGGGCATTCAGGCCCAGGTAATTAATATGGTCTTTAATTAGATTTGCATATGAATATCGATAGGCCCTGCTCCTATGGGGAGGGTTACAGTACTCTCAGTTTAGAAGAGTGTGTGTAAGACTACTGAGGCTGCCCATACTTATCGCCTCATTATCAAAGCCCCCCATTCAAGCCAGGCTCTAACATGGCACCATTTACTTATTTTTTGTTTGTATACTATCAGTATATTTACAGTATGGGTGTTGAAGAGTAGCCGTTAGCAGACTTTAGCATATGTAGCAGCTCTCATTTGGAAACTGGGAAAGGAGCGTAGTGCATGCTAGAAACTATTACCTGTGTAAATCTGTCCGTCCATTTTTATTGCTCCTCACTTCCAGTCAGGAGGAGGTTGGTGGCTGGCAGATGGGCTGCTTGATGGCACACTAACTTTTCAGCAGAAATGTATTGCTCTGACCTTTTGATGTCCACATTGATCCAATGTACTGAGTGGCCATTTCCCCAGAAACAAACATATATAATTGGTATTGGGTTCCAATGGTGCTCTTTCAACGTCTTGGGGATGCTTTGCAGCAATATAAATCAATTCACACTTATAGACACAATATAGATGCATTAGTGCTGACTGGTCATTTGAGGATGGCTGAGAGGTTAGAAACTCAATAGACCTTGATCAGGCACAACCAATCTATCTTCTTCAGTCCTCAACTTCTAATTGTACACAGGAGCTCAGGATGTAATCATAGTGAATTTAACTTTTACTGTTTTTAACAGTGACGGTTTGCTATTTTTGAATGTACCAGTCGAAAACGCACCAAGGAGAAGTGGTTGTGAACAGGTGCTTTGACGAAATGAGATATTTAGTATGCCCTGTTTAACACCTCTATGATACAAGTGGGTCCCTCTGTCTTCAGGTGTATCTTACACCTTACTATGTACATAAATGATTGAGTTATGTTTAGCAAAACAGGAACTGTGAACATATGGTTGAAAAAAGTGCTCTCTTTTTTTTTTTTACATACACATTGTGCGCTTCCTTTTTTAAGATTCTGAAAATGTTTTGAGGTGTTACATGTACACGTGATAAATGTTGCATTGTTAGATTGGAGTTTTGTTGCTTAAAATTCTGCAAATGCACAGCATGGTATGATTCCACCTCAGGATTAACATGCGTCAGTGCCTCTGTTGCCTATTTACAGCCTCATAAATTACCTCTTTGCAATGAATCTGTAATCCAAACATTACTTGAGCAACAGATCTTTGCAAATCTCTGAGGTCGTGAAGTTACTTGTTGGACGTTACTGCAAGAAAAAAAAAAACCCATCTCCCTAACTCTGAATAATACATTTACATAATTCCCCCACTTTTCTCTCAAAGATATCGATTCTTCTCATTTTCCCAACATCTCCTGAGCCCTCTGGTCTTGTTGGTTTTCATATCAGACTTTGAAGTTAGCCGAATAGACCCAGAGTAAAGATCTTAATTCTCCTTGAAGTTCTTTGGCTGTGGTGAATGTGTGTACGTGTGATGCGGTGGGTTTACTGAGGAGGACTACGTTAGGATCTCTTCATCATTGCGGACGTCTCTCGGTGCCATGGGACTTAGCACACTAGTATAACAAATGTCTCCATTCATTGACCACATCTGGAGCATAACAGACAGATCACTGACTTATAGGAACAAAAAATTGTGATTTATCTCACAAAGTCTATCGCTAAGGAAGATGTAAGGTTGTAAAGCTGAGGCTTAAATGAAAGTCATAGATGAGACCAGCTCAAATGCCCCAAAAATGGCTATACTTTTATCAAAGAAAGAATTTTTTGATCTTGTAATGGGTTCTGTTTTATGCCTCTAAAGTTCATGCTTACTTTAAATGTGCACATTTTGCTTTTCTGTTGTTAGTTTAAGACCAGACTGTAAAATCTCACATTGTTGTTAAACTGTCATACAACTACTGCAGTTTGATTTGTCACAATAACATATTTTATGGTATAAAGTGTACACATTAAGCACAAAATGTTGATACATTAATTGCATATTTAGTCCACTTCTACAGTTTACATTTGATTTAATCTTAATTGAATAATTTATAAAACAACAAGAGTAGAAAAGGAAAGGATTTCTGAATTGCACACAATCTGTCATGGGATTGTTTGAGAAAAAAAAAAGAAGAAAGCCATATTTCCAAGTATGAACCCTGTATGTAGGGTAACAGTGTTTTATTGATCAGTGCTGTGGAGATTGGGCACTAGTTGTTACCTGTCCACCAGGCAGCCCTGCTGTTTACTCAGCTGTAGGGCCTCTGTCTCCAGTGTAAGGGCAAAAGCAACAGGTCACTAAATATTTCATTTCCCAAGTAAAACATGCTTCCCCTCGTCAGCTGAAAAAAAGAAACAGATCACAGTGATGAATGTGCAATCAGGCTGATTAACTCTTTATTAGTTGTCCACGGGATCCACTGAAGGAAATGAGGGCAAGAACGAAAAAGGTTGTTTATATGTCTCGTGGTCAGAGTTATGAATGTGACGTGGGGAAGAGGCCTCCATGAACTTTTACCTCTCCAAGTTAGTGGTTTGGGGTTGAATTATGATGCCGACACACAGCACTTGTTCCCACTGTCTGGGGCTTCCTCATTCACTTTATCCAAAGCACCAATCGGTGCCATGAATTCATATTGAATTAGTGACCCAAGTGCTTATTAAACCCGAAACACTCACTCTGGACCCATCTTTCTCCCAAGTTCTCTCAAACTTTTCCTCCCTTCCTCTTCTTCATTGTTTTCTTTATGTCTTTTCACCAGCAGATGGTGCTGCAATCTCTTCACACCGCATCTACAGTGGAGCTAGACGACATATGCTCTCCGGGTCTCCCACAGACATGCATCACACACTTTTCAAAGAAAAAAAGTCCGGCTTAGTTCCTGAGTTGAGGCAAATGTTTGTTGAAATAAGTGGAGATTTCCTGGTTTTCTTTTTGCAGGGAAAAAAGGGAAAGAAGCAAAGTTTCTTTAAAGGATGAGCTTGGGGTGTTCTGCAATTACCCTTATTTTTGCTCTAGCTCTTTTTTCCCCTCGCTGAGTAGGAGCAGACAATGTTTTCCATTCCAGTTGCCTCTTACAGTTGCAGAGAGGGTGCCGGTGGGCTCAGTGTTGGGGCTTTTACTGTTGTGGAACATGGTGGGTAGAATAGCTGAGCCAAATATCACAGCTAGCGTGGATGGTGGGAGGCATTATGGACGTAAGTAAGAGCAGCACTAACATCTTTCTTTATAAGTGGACTGGGAGGAGAGGGTGAGGAGAGAGCATGCTGGATTTCTTGTAAAGAGGTTAATAATTAAGCTTATGAGCATCTGCCAGGGCTGTGTTGTTTCTAATTGAAGAAGTGGGTTATGTTGATGTCATAGGTAGGTAGATTTAAAATTAGTTTTTTAAATATTCCTCTCTTTTTTAAAAAAACTTTTGTTGGAGTTCTTTTGATTGCCATTATTGTTGTTATTGAGTCAGTGTTTTTTGTAGAACACCTGTGACTTGTCAAATGGATAACATTTGCTTTTCACACCATTAGGGGAGGTGTAGGCTGACCAGGAGGAGAGAGGTGTGTGTGTGTGTGTGTGTGTGTGTGGGGGGGGGGGGGGGCGTAGCGTGTAAGCTATTGAAAGGAGGAATGTGAGAGAGCATTATTGCCCACACTTCATGTGAATGGAAAAGGGGTTCAAGAAATGACAGCGTACAGTGGGTGGTAGGGCCTCAGCGCAGCCTGGGAGGAAATGGAATGAGAAAGTGCAGTCAGGCAGACCACTCATTCACCATGACAAATGGGAGAGGCCTAGGCCAAGGGGATACCTGATACCCCACGGTGGGCTGTGTGCACCTGCCCAGGCCCCATGTGCACCAAAGTGCAAATAAACCTCAGCCACTTGTAGCTGCACACCTCTGTTGATTACAGAATTAGCTATTAATTCTAGAGATATTAATAATAAAGTGGATGGAAATAGTTAACACAGTTTATTATATCACTCTTAATATTGTGTTGTTGTTGTTTTTTGGTTTTTGTTTTTTTTTCCAAATGAGTAGTAGTCCTCACTGCTAGTTATTTTTAAGTTATATTAGTGGGAAAAAAATATGGTGAGTGAGACATTTTAGTTAGCATGTAATGTTTACACATTCTCACAAATAGCTACTATAACTATTACCTTCTGTTAATTGTGATAAAAAATATTCATCTGAGAAATAATGGGAAATTCAATCAAGGGGATTGTTTATGGAATAAAGCTATGCAGCAAAGTTTTGCTTCTGTTGCTCATGCAAAATTCACCAACAAAACAACATGAGATAATATATACATTTTCAAACAGTTTACATCAGGAATCTGTGCAATTGCAACCAGAAACTTAGTTTACTCATATTTAAATGTCAGTGTAATCCTGTTGCTCTGCTGGTTTTTAAGTATTTACACACCACTGTAAAACTGTTGGTTAACCAAAGACTAGAAAAATTGAGGAATTCATTGTGTCTGTGAATTATGGTAAATGTTATTGGTGGTTCTCTTTCAAAGTCTATCAAATGTTTAATCACAGTCTAATTTACATCAAAATACAGCAGACTAACAAAACAAATAAAGCATATTGTAAATAACTGTGAACATTCTACTATTTTGGTTATTTAGAATTTGTTACTCACAAATAACTATTTGTGTTACTTATTTTGAACACAATTAATTTACAATAAAACTTCATGATCTTGATAAAACATCATCCTCGTACAGGTCCAAACGCATTAATATGCTCACAAAGAGTTAATGAGTGTTTCAACAGACAGTCACAAGCTGCATGTCATGAGGTTTCCATCTAAATTAAGTCATATATCAAATTCCAGTGGCATATTAAATCTTTGGGAACTGTTCAGAATTAGAGGGGTACTGCTATAATCCAATTGTGTAAGAGGACAGAACAAGAGACATGGGTCGACAGCAGAGAAGCAGTCTTCTGTTCACATATGGTCACACGTGGTTCAGAACGCATACTCCTCCCCGGAGCTGTCACTCTTCCTCGAGCATCCAGGACGGATTACTGACCTTCTCCCATGCAGGCAGATGGGCTGTGGTCACTGTAACACTGGTCAGTCTGTGGCGTCAGGGTGCAATGCAGCGTGCCATGAAAATACTCAATCTCCTCTTCCATTTCAGTGTTTAGATTGGGCTGTGGAATGACCGCAGGCTGACAGTAGTAGGGCCTGCTTTTCTCAGGGCAGAAGAATAACACACTGTTTTTCTCTGGCCAAACATGAGCTCACTCCTTTGGTTTCATGTCACTTTGTTAGATTTACAAGTATTTCATCCTCATAAAAGAGAGATGGTATGGCTAAATATCACTTTAAATTGCAAAGATTTGTATTTACACAGCATTACATTACATTCCTATATGCTTATATGTAAGCAAACAAGGCAAAGGCAAAGAACAGCAGGAAGTGAGGCTTCGGTCCCCCCACCATGTGCATTATTTTCCTTGTCAAAACACCTCAGTACATGACATTATCACAGTGAAACCACAGCTTATTAACACAGCCTAAGGACGAAAAACAGAATGCAGTTATCTGTTTTTACTGGTATTAGCTAATGTGATCATTGGCTAAACTGTGTTTGTTAAAATGTAAGCGAGCTTAACCATTAATGTAGTGCAAATCATCAGTTCTGTTACAGTGGTTACTTGCAGTCAGTAACGGTCTGTGATCCCATGAGCACTGGTGATTAAACGGTTGATGTAAACTGGGTTTTTCCAGTACACGATTTTAATCAGAAGCTTATTAATATTTTCTGTGGCCATAGTCAAAATATTGAAAGTAATTCTACACATTATATGCCAGTGGTGTCACTCTGAGTTAGTTGTACAACTTCCTTTCTCAGTGTGTTTTATGCATTATGAATTGTTTGGTCCTGCTGCAATGGTTGGGTATTGTAGTAGTTGAGCAGAACAAGCTTTGCCAGACACTGCTCTCACTATCTCCTTCACTGTTCCCACAGCAGAGGACAGGAACTGTACCTCATGATCTACAGTAAATACTACTCCCATCTTAATAGGTAGATACAGCCAAACAGTGCTGTGACTCTGTCTTTTTCATCCAAATTCTTCAATTTAAAGTCATTATAAAGAAGTCTCTTCCTTTGGGATTAAAGTATCACTGCTAACAGCTAATGTTTTATTGAAAAAAATCTGTCTTTAAATTTATTTATTTTTTTGCTACTGTGTGCACTGCACATGAAGGCTTTTCCATGTTCTAGCAGTATTACAACCCTGCCAGCACATGGTTAATCAGTAGATAATCTCACAGGTTAAACTTCTCTTCTATGCAGAGTTTGTATCACCTCCTCATGTATGTGTTTGTTTTCCCCACAGATAAAAACATGCATGTTGGATTTTTAGAATATTTCTTACATTTGTTTTGAACGGTAGTCACTGGCTACTGTACTACAGCTGCCTACTGCCGCTGAAAAGTTAGGAATTGTAAAGAGTTTACCTTCATTTTTATTTTAGCTGTATAATATAATATAGTATAGTCTTACACTGTTATCATTGTGTGGTATTTCTATGTATTTACTGTCAAGCTAGGAGTGAGTGTGATTTTATTCCTGCACAAAGCATCTGGGTTAATCTCATATTAGTCAAGTAGGATGATTCTCACAAACAGCATTAGACTTGTTTCACAGAACTATGCTCTAAATTAAATGCATGGCGTCAGTGGATTACTGTGAATCACTTTTAGAGATTCAATAATAAAAAGGTGATTAAAGAAATGAATTTGCAGTTTGTTATTCAAAGATTCACATGCTTGGTAAACCTAATGCGCTTGAAAAAAACATCTTAATGTCGTGAAGATCTTAACTCTGAGAACATGCTGTATTCCTAGAATCCAGAGCATGCATAAAATTTGATTATGCACCACGATGGCCTTTGCATTCTTAGTCATAACGTTTGTATAATTAATTAGAAATCTAATTAAAATCCAATTAGAAATTCCCATAAGTGAGTTTATGTTATTAAGTTTAATGTTTCAATTTTACAGCCTTCACTTTATGTTGTGAAAGTTGCCCGTCACTGGTCCTGTGTACAACTCTGCTCTGTGTACATGTACTGTACTGTATATATTAATGTTATTTGGTGTGTCCTGTGGTTTACATTACTCAGTTGCACGTTCCTCGCCCTTTACACACGCTGCACCATCTTATGGCTGTGTTTTATTTTCATACTGAAATGTATTTATTTGGGGAGGAGCAGCGGGTGGCATGGACATCTGTTGCACTAATGCCCAACAGAGTAAACAATATGTTTTGAATTAAGATTTGACCTCAGAATAAGCCTTATCTTATTTATAAATCATAGTGAGTTAAATATGCTTTGTAAGGAGATTAGGTCATCTGGAGTCCCCCCTCCTCCCCAGAGGCACAGTCTCTCAGCAACCAGGGTGTAGAGATGTAATCCAGATTCATAATCCAATGATTCTTGCAAGCTGTTTTGTGTTGTTAAATACCGCGTATTTGTGTTGATTTAATATCATTCTAATCTCCTTTTAACTGCCAGTAGCTGTCTGGCCATCTTGTTTATTGCTTGCTCTCTACTCCTCATGACTCTTTACTGTAGGCTGGGAAGTCGAATGTGACGAGCCCACTGGACTTCATGGATGGAGCTGAACCACTGATATGTTCATTAATGTGTGAAGTTGGCTTTTGATAATTTTATTTAATAGATTTTCAAATGACTTTTGTGAACATTTTTCTATTTGTGACAGTGATTCAGTGTAAACTCTGGGCAGATACATTTACAAGCTTCAGGCAGCATTTTTCCTAATTTTTTTTTTTTTTTTTTTTTTTTTTTACAGCCATCGTTTTTGAAATGCAGTGTCTTGGAGGAACGTGCGATGGTGACAAACTCACTTCACTGAGGAATTTTCTGTCTTTTTTTTCCCCCTGTGAAACTGTGATCTCATTTTATAAAATTACTATTCCAAAATCAACCCTAATTATAAAAAAAGTCGCTAAAAACATTTTTTGTAGTATGTGAAAAACACCTTGTGCTATTTCACTTTAAATTTAATTGGATCATTTCTCATACAAAGACTTATCACTTCTCACAATGCTTGTTTTGAAGGAATTGATTTCAAAAAGGGACACACTTTTCTTTTTGTTTTATCTGTCTGTCTGTCTGTCTGTATGTCTATCTACTATGTCTGTTGGTCGACATTTGCACCATTTTCCATCTTCAGCTCTTAATGACGCAGGTGGAGCTGTGTGTGGGTGTGAATGTTTGTGATCAGCTACAGAAACAGAGCTTAGTAAAAGGTTTAGCCCAGCTTGCTGTATTCAGTCCAGTTCAACAGGTGGATCTGAGAATTTTGGACTAATAGGTGTTTACTGTCATTCCTAATTTGCAATAATTGAGTCATCATAAAGCTTAGTGCGATTAATATCCTTGCTATTTTCATTTAGTTTTATTCTAAGTGGATTCTGCTCTCAGAAGATTTCGTCAGCGCTCAGACTTGCATGTCCAATATTATTAGTTGCTATGAGTTCAGCCTTTGCAAATCTGTTAATGCATAAGACCATAAGAGCTTCTTATGTTCCCCGCCAGGTCAGAGTGAAGACACATCAGATTAATATTTGATCATGCAGAAGGGCCCTTAATCAGATTTGCTTATTCCCTTAGCTGAGTGCTCTGCAGCAATTATCATAATTGTTGCGCTAAACATGCTTGTCTTTACGGCTGGCGGTTGGACGTGAGTGTGTATCGTGAGAGGGGGATTCCAGCACCAAACCCAATTAATGCAGGATGGATGGCTGGGCCTGCTGAGGGAGAAGGAGAATATAGGGAAGAGGAAGGGGAGGGTGATGGGCAGGGATGCTGGTCCAACCCACAGCCAGTGACATAGCCCAGGGCAGCAAACTCAACTCTAGCCACCTGGAGCTCCTCAGGACAGGCTCTCCCCATGTTGTAATCCCCCCTCAGCCACGCCACCAGCCTTAGCTGATAGAGGACAGATAGCGGAGGAAGTCAAAACTCAAAAACAGTTGATAGATTTTCGCACTTGTAGATAACAGGTTTTCTCTGGTTCATCTTTCTCTCTCGTCTTCTGTCTGACCTGGAGATGGAAATCATGTTTTGCAGTCGTGTTTTGCAATAAAGCTGAAAGTGTGAGAAATACTCAACTGCAATTTTCAGCCTGATTAACTAATTCGATATGATAGAGTATTCCTTTGTTTAATTAAGGTTTAATTTGTATTTGAAGAAAATCCCGATGCTCATTTGTATCTTCTTAGTAAGACCATTGAGAGACTCTTTGTAAATAAAAATTATTTGCAAGATTTATGTAAGCACACCGTAGGTCTAAATAGAAGAATAAATGACAGTAGAATTAATAGATATTTGGTTCTTGTTAACAGAAAAGCTGAACAAAGACCAGTGTGATCAAATTGAGATTTCATATGATGAAAATGTTTCATTCCAAGATATGTGGATACTCTTAGGAGCGGTATTTTTTCTGGAAAGATACATTGCTGAGTACATTTTGTAATGCTTTAACAGCCAAACCAAAAGCCCAAACTTTTACTTGCTAGGATTATGTAAAAAGGGGGAATTATATGTTTTTTTTTGGTTTTCTTTTTTTCCTTTTTGGTAATTTGTGTAAACATGACCCTTTAATTAAGCATAAATGTGAGGTTTGGCAGTTCTGCCAAGGACGGACACACAGCAAAAGTGTCCCAAGTTTAGACACACACACACACACACACACACGTGTTCCTTACAAATTTTTGGGGGCAAGCTGTCTAAACAAAATTCCTCAATTATGTTCTGAATTGTAAATAGTTGCAAAGTTTTATTCCATGATAATATATAAGATACTTTCAGTCTATTCAGTACACTGAACCACTAAAACCCAGTTATTCTGTTATTAAGAAAACTTAATTGAACTTGAGTACAATTTACAAAATAAGTTTTTACAAAATGGAGTCTCTGTAATCTGAATATTTAGAGTTTGATTTAAAGACTTCACTGAAAAACATGAACACAATCTCAACAAAACAGTTTCTGTATATTGAAGTAAAATCCAGGAGGAATAATCTTCAGAAGAGAGAATTGTCTTGAAGTATTTATCCACAACACTATTCTTTGAAGGATTTTTAGAATTATTTAAATCAACAAATGAAATTAGGCAAGCAAAAAGTTAAGATGAATATACAGATTTGCGGGATGAAAGGATTCAGGTTATTCAGGTTAGGAAGAATTTAAGGAAACCGAAACTTTGTGTTGCAGTGTTTTTCTGAAAACGTTTTTGGACGAAACATTTGTGACTCAAATCCTGTTAATATGTCATACCAAAACAATAAAATTACCAAAGACAAACTCCACTCTGTGTCATTTTGATTGCTCTCTGATGAATATGTTTTCAGTTAACCAGTTTGTCATAAGCGTGTCTATTAAAATAAATGAGCCCGTGGACCAATTCTGTCTGTATGAAAGTCATCCATCCTGCTGGAGGCATGGCACTGCGCAAAGAAACACTAGGAGAGATGGTTCCCCATTAATCTACGTTGACTGGCTGGAAATTGCATCTTTGTAATGAGTATTAGGTGTGCATCTACATGAATTAAAGCTGAATGAGCTTCTGATTGATCACCTCCTCCCAAATGACACTCCTTCCATGATCATTATTGTTTAAAAGTGACTAAATCATATCGGGATGATTAAAAGTCTTGGCTCTGAGGGGAGGAAAGATAAAGTAAAGACACACTGTCTGAGAAATTGTGCTTCTATCCCCAAATTCTGTTTATATGGTTGTGGTGTATGTGTTGTTGAGGTTGTGGATGTGTGGTCAAACAAGACTTATGTTTGAATCAATCAATTTAATTACCAAATTCAACAAAAGCAGAGGAATTCAAAATGGATGTACATTGACCATTTTCAAAATTTTATAGCACACAAGGGCACAAAGTACAGACAGTATATGATGCAAAGGGAGAGACGAATGGGGAGCAGATATTGACACATCAACTTTCGGTATCTCAGCTCTGATTAAAGGATGTTCATAATCAATGCCAGCAGGGTTTATGTGTTTATAACATGACTATTTCTTAAGGTGAGATATCCCATGTGAGCTGAAGTTTGCTCTGATGTTTCCAGTGTTTTCTTTTTTAAGTTCTTCCTCACTTAGCTGGGTATGAACAACAATAAAACACTACAACCTCGTCTGGGTCGTAAGAAAGGATTGACTATCAACCACGCATCTTTGAGCCGTGTTTCAGGTGTCTCACATTCAGCTATGATAGGATGACATTATTTAAAAAAAATACCTGACCACATGAAAGGTCTGTCAGGGTAAACAGAGTGCACAAGCAATGTTTGAAGTTGGGGCCAAAAAGTCCAGGTGTTTTTACAGGCATTGTGGCATTTATGTGGTCTAAACTATATGTCTGGAGTCGCCTACACAAAAGTGCTAGACATCCCTGCCAGGTATTCACTTACTTCATAAAGTACATTCAACTGTGAGCAGCTGATTTGCTGCAGTTTGAGTCTCGGCTATAAAATCTTGATTGTTTGGACTCCCACTTGACTTTTTTTTTTTTTTTTTTTGGAAAAAGGGCCCCACACAACTTAGAACTGGACACAACATTGCTAATTCAAACAATCATACGCAGCCATTTTGTAGCACCACATTTAAACCTTTTAGATTATCATGGTATCTGCTATTGTTTCAAGAATAAATTGTAACTGTAGTTTTCCTGAGAGCAGTTTGGCACATGTGGGAAAAATAACAGCTTGCTTAGTAAAGATCCAGCTTCAGAAAAAGAGCGGAGCTCGTCACCTTGTATCTCGACATATTTACTGTACCTGGACACACTAATGTTCCTCTGTAATGTCTTTCTGGTAATTATACTGCCAAGCACCCTGTTGGGGTAATTATACTAAAAACACCCTCATTAGCTGCATCAAGATGTAAACCCCCAGAAGCCTCGCTATCTTTCCCCTCGTGCACCCTTGGAAAGCAAGTTATTTGGCCAACTCCACTTCGTACTTAACTTTGTGCTTATTGCAGTATGTTGCAGTATCATATCTCTGTTTTTCAGTGTGGCTACATTAAATGTTTTGCTTTATATTTAAATTACATGTAGTCATTTTGAAATCTGTGTTTTTCCTCACCAGACACAGTTCATATTGTCCCTTAAACTGGCTTAAAAATCATGGATGCTCTGTTTTTTGTCAAGACCGTTAACTGGTGGCTATGCATAGCAATTGGTTTAAAAGAAGAATGCTAACAATGCTAACAAGCTGTTTACCAATTAACTTTAGAGTTTAAACAGAGGCGCCTGCAGCTCATAGTGCACACATACGTACGCACACACACTGGCTGGTGAGGGAAGCACGGGTAGATTTAAGAATGTCATAGTTGTTTTCAATAATGTGTCTAAATTGAAATATAGTATAAAAACTAGGTGAAAGCTCTGCATACATTTTGCACAGTAAATATGAGTGCCAGCAGATATGACTTCCACTATGTGACGCTCTGTCTCACTTTACCCACAAATGCTTTGCTGAAATTTGTACAGAGAAATTGTCTAAATGTGTCAGCCCCAACCATTTAGGGAAAAGACATAAAGCATGGAAACTAAAAATGTAGTGGTGAGTTTTGTTCTGCTCATGCAAAATGGACATACTACTCACCATAACAAACCAGCAAATAAATTACAACAGTCCCGGGCCCTGCATTGTCTGGCAATTTGCTCTCTTTAAATTATTCAGAGGCAAGGCTTTTTTATGTCAGCAACTGTGTGTTTTCCAGTGACAAAGCTAGCCTCACCTAATAGTTTCACTGCGTCTGCCGTTTTATGACTGACATAGCAATAAGCAGATTGTCCAGATATTTATGCCATCTGCAGCTAGGAGAGATAATTAAAGTATATAAATTAATCAAGTGCAATTAATTAGAGGCTTTATGTTCACAGCAGTACATCTTTGCATGTATAATTTATATTTATTGATTTGTTTGGTTTCATTAGCCTATAAGATAACAGTGCAAATGCATTAGAGGGGAAAATGCACAATTAGCATGCGGTAAGGGCTGCTGGTAATTGATAGATCAGCGAGCACTCCCTGCAGATATAAAGCTGTGTAAACTGTCATAAGCAGTTACAATCGATGACTGATATTTCGCTCCATATCTCTGGCTTGATTAATGATGTTTTTGAAAGCAGCCTCCCACTTAATGGGACCCTGATAGGCATGCAGAATTTACTGTTTAATCAGGGGAAAGAATTTATTGCGGTCCAGAACCTGTGTCGTTGCTGGTGGAAATGTATGATTGGTCTCTGTAAGTGCTATGCTGATGTTATTTGCTCCCGTCAGCAGCCAATATGGCTGAGCATTAAGAGCTTTGTGCTTCCCAGTTGATTTTTCATTGACTGTGCTGCCATCGTTCATCACTGGCTGGTTTCCCTCCGTTCTGCAGAGCTGAGAGGAAAGCAAGCTGGGTAGTCAATAGCGGCCAATGTGTTCACAGCATTCCAGCCGTTTCCTGCAGCGTTAACGGTGTGTAAACTTCGTTCAAAATGAAAGGCACTTACTTATTTCCCTGGTAATGAGGCTGTATCCTTGTTATATCACATAATAGAAAGTTAATATTTTTGGCCTTTTATGTAATTAGAAATGTTTGTTGCGTATCCCGCTGACATGCACATACATGTTTGCCAGAGGGGTGAAAGCACAAGGACATCAAAGAGCAGTGCCATTTAAAGCTCCAGTGTGTAGGATTTAGGGGGTTATTTTAGCTGGATAATAAGTAGATTTTCTTTGGTGTATAATCACCTGAAAATAAGAGGCAGTGTATTTTTTAATCACCTGGTCCATTTGTTTTGTAGAGCAGGAGACCTCTGTGGAAAATTTGGCTCCCGGTAAAAACTTCCTGAACAATAAACACTGAAGGAAATACATACGGGAGACGTTTCAGCTGGTTGCAATCTGCAGTCCTTACCGGTATATGCCACTAAATCTCCCTACATCTTACACACTGAACAGTTAAGTTGGTTGGAGTGCATGTCCAGTAGTTGTTTGCTAAGCAGAGAGATGGTTACATGGATAAATCTTAACTTTATACTTGCATCATTCATATTCTTCAGTTGTAATTCCATCGCTCACTAACCCTGTAATGGAAACTGGAGTCATCCGAATTAGTGGCTCCTGTTTTGTGCAGCTGACATATTTTGAAGATGTTGTCACTACTTGTTGCGTCATTGATAATTCACGTGGCTGTAGCAATATAATTACTCTAAAGAGGATGTGGGGTTTATGGGCACCACATGTTGCTTCTGTGTATTTTTGCTCTTGTTGAGGTGGACCACTTTCTCTCATTATGCCTCAGTCTCAGATTTTATGTTCACTCAACCTACAGTTTTCTCGGGAGATGAGAGGCACAGGTGCGTGGCTTAAAACTGTGTTAAGTTAGTCAGACGTCGTTGGTATATAGTGTGGTATACAGTATGGCAGACAGTGTGTTTCAGGAGCTTCATGCTGCAGCTGGGTGCCAGACGTACATACATTTTGCCCTGTGTCTCAGGCAATTTCCTCCCCTTATGTCACTGTAAATGCTTACAGAGACACCGCCCCCTATTTAAGGTTGCAGATATGTGCTGTAGAAGAGGAAGAAGCCATTTGCCTTCTGGTGATGTGCTCAAAATTGGGATCTTACTTTACACCTGCTGGTATCTACTCTCATTTCCCGCCCTTGGGGCAGCTTCTGAGATGTTATGTTGAAGAAGGATCTTTGGCAAATTAACTAAAAAGTTTACTGCCTGCACTTTTCACTGTTTTTTTTATGCAGCTGGCTTATACATGGATGACAGATCATGTTGTCTTGTAGTGTGAAATGTGGTTGGAAAATGGCTATATTTGGAATATGAGGACAGTGGGTTACTGTGAATAATGCAAAAGGTGGGTCCGTTGTCCCAGAAGAAACAGTAACAGAAACCCTTTGACCTTCCTCTCCTCTCCGCTGCTCATCCCTGTACACAGAGCTGATATAACAGCTGGAGATGTTTGGAGCTTGGTCCTCTCATCTTGCTGTGGGAGCTGGTAGAAAGCTGGGCCGTCTGATAACAGGGCCATATTGACCCTGCTGGACCGCCGTGGCCCTTAAACCCACAACAGGCTATCTGATTTCCTTCCAAAGGATCCCCAGAGACTCACAGCTTCCATTTTTCTTAACTTGTGTATAAGTAAACTGCAGGACCTGGCTGGGAGGTCAAATCAATCTCTGCTATTTATTACATAGAAATGTGACACTCCGTCTTAAATGCTCCCGTCCCCAGTGATTTAGCCTCGTGTCTGCGTTATGTCTGCAGAGTGTGTGCTGGCGTGTGTGTGTGTGCATGCCAGCGAGGTGGGGAGCGCCGGGTTTTATGACCATTGTGCCAAATTGTCTTTTTCTCCGTCTTGTCTCTTGTAAACAAAGATGGGTTAATATGCTCTTTGAAGACAGTTTTATGTAAAGCTTTTAGCCCTGGTGTATGTATCATATTTACTGTAAGTACACTTCAAACACAAGGGCAGCCTAATGCAACGAGAATAAGTAAGGATCGTAGTCATGCACAGGTCAAATCTTGAACACAGCACCTAAATATGATCAGTATCTCATGCGAGTTCAGCGCACTTTGATGCTCATTCAGGTTATGTCTGTATTAAGTTGTTCAGACAGTGGAGGAAAATAGGACAGTGACACAGTCATTAGCCCCTAAAGGGGGATGCAATCCTGTTTCTGTGGGAAGCAGAGCTCTGTTTACTGCGTGACAATGTGATATTGTGCGGCTCATGCTGTCTTAATTGGAAACAGTCTCACCCCACAAAAGGTGCATAAGACCCCTGATTTTGTGAGGCAATCTCACCCCTCCCTTTTCCCACCCCATCACCCTCCTCCTCCTTCCCTCTGAAGAGCAGCAAAACCCCCTGAAGCATTTCCTTAATCCTCCGGAAGATCATGCTCTCCCACTAAATATGGTACCTGTGGACAAACAATGGATTTTTCCATAATAATAAGTTGAAGATTTCATTATGAGTGGCTAATGGATGGACGGGTCTAGGCCTGAGCAGATACAGGGAGAAGCTTCCTTTTGATCAGCAGCATAGGGTTAATCCATGGTAAGAAATAATGGAGGTTTAGAGAGGGGGGAGAGCAGTATTGAGCTGGGCTGAATTTACAGCCGAGAGGGCTCAGTAAAAGGATGATTTTTAGAGCCTCTCGCTGCGTATTGAAGGGAAGACTGTCTGACAAGTCATCAATGAGCCCTGGCGCTGTACTAAACTAATGAAAGCTGCATTTGATCTTCTTCGAAGAGGTTCAATACCACTCCTGCTATTATTTAAGTCCTCAGCTTCACCCAAACCTGTTTTCAGATCCACAAAAATCATTAGATTGCACAGCGAAGTAAACTGTGTTTGTAAGTATTGGATGAGGAGGAAATATCTAAACTGCTTATAATGTATCCCTGTTGATTGCATCTAATAGACACTTCCTGACTTGTTTAGTGCCTGTCTAAGTCTTTCTGCTGGCCTGGGTTCAGTTAACAGTAACGTCTTTGCACTGAAGTAAAAGATTCATGTTATTTATATTTCACTTAGAAATGTTATAGATGTGCACAGACACATTTGCAATGCACTTAGACTTTTCTGTTTTTGTTACTGTTCAGTATGGCCATCTTGTGTGGTCTGATCATTTTAGTCCCTGCAGTGACACTCCATTTCTAATGGGCTTGAATGTGAACTCGTCTATAGGACAGCACTTGATGCATCTTTATGTGTCTGTCTATATTTGACCATTCTTGTTCAGAAGGAGGCCAACTGAAAGCGGTTGCAATGAAATACCAAATCTTATCTTCTGCTCATAGATTCAATTGAAACACCGAGGTCTGCTGCCATCTATATTATTTTCTCATTGAACCAAAATAAAAATAAAGCCTGGTTGTTGAATTTATGTTTAAGCTCAAATGTTAAGGGCCACCCCGACCACACTTGAGAGGCAAGCAGGATGAAAGATTTGGTCTGAGCCTGTGCCAAAGAACAGGGCATGCGTCATCTGCTAACATCAATGATGGGCTGCACCGCAAGCAAAACAGCCCATCCTCGCACTTGAACTGCAGTGATTCAAGGTTATGTTAACTGAAACATGTTGAAGTAATAATATAAACACTGTGATAAACCAGCAGTTTGGAAGATTTCAGTAATAAATCTGGCCAGAGGGGGCCTGACTGAAATTTGTGATGACATCAAGTGGTTGTTAGTGTAAAAGTCTCCCATTATGCATCTGTTCTGCATCTATCTACCATTCATCCTGCAGCAGCTCTAGTGGTATATGTTTTACTGAATGTTGTAAATGAATAAACAAATAGGTAATTAATACTGTAAACTGGGATTAAATAAATATAATACACCCGAATGTTTCTCAGATTTAAGTCCCCTCACTTTTACCCATTACAGTGAAAAATAAAAAAGAAATTAGAAAGTATATAAAAATGTTTACATAAACACAAAGTAATATCAAAATCAGTACGGTTAATGCAGTCATGGCTGTGTTCAAAAGTTTGATGTGTGTTATTGAGTCTGCTTCAAAATCCTCTGTAATCATTTCAGAGTCCAACTCTGTACTTTTTTAAGGTTTTATATAAGACTTCCAAACACTCTTGGCAGACTCTATTGGCTCCTGAAGACAAAACACAGGTGAACGTTTGCATTATCCAAGTTTTACTTTGACAACAAACAAAACATAAACCGAGAATATTCTATTTTACAACCTCTAGGCCTAAAATGGAACTCCAAACAGAAACACACCTTGGAAAATGATTTGTGACTTTATTTAATTCAAGATGTGACTGAGATGCAATCTGAGTTAGCTTTATATTACACTTTGATATCGTTTTCTGATAGAATTGAGCAAAATTAAAAAATCTTTTATTGTCTAAGGCCTACAAGTGACCATGAAGAGGCACCCCAACTAAATAAGGCATGCCCTGAGCATTTTCTAAAAAGCCCAGTTCACCACTCATCAGAAGTTCTGTGAAGCAGGTTGAAAGAGAAGTCATAAATGCCACGAGAGAGGGAAAAAGAGTAGTGGAAAGAGAAGAATGTGAGAAAGAGGGCAGTAGAGCTGAATTCTCACCATGCAGAGGGGGTAATAGAGGAATATAGAGTAGTGAGAGAGATGTATGGTCGAAGGGAGAGCTGCTGGGCCATGCAGGGGATAGGCCTGCTAATCCTCACATATATATTCTCCTAATTAATCCTGATTACCACTTTTTAATCGGCCTGCTCAGGCTGCCCTAGAATAAAGTGACACTTCCTAATGAATTAAACCTGCAATTTACAATTGGTGCACTATTCCCTCCATTGGTTTTTTTCAGCCTCTCATATTGGTCCCGTGTGGGAGCCTCCAGTCTGTCAATGGCGTGTGGTCTCACTCCACACTAGTTAACTGCTAAATGCTCGGGTCACACCTGCGCCCTTTTATGGGGTCTGGCAAATCAGTGGGGTTAGTGTTGTGAGGGGAGTGATCAGTCCAGTTGCCGCTGCTGTTAAGGATATGCAAGACACAGACATGTATATTTGAGAGTGCCTGCTGTTTTTGTGCACATGGTTTTACGGACTTTACAGATGAAAGCTTGCTGATGAAGGCACATTGTGTAGTCCTGTGTAGCTTTTTAATTTGGACCAAATCCTCTGTGCACTTCAGAGCTCCTACTGAATGTAAAAAGATCTCATAAACATGTCCCTGACTCTCGCTTTACTATCGCCCGAAAGCACAGTGTGATCAACCTCAACCCCTTGTTCAGTCTAGTGTCTAATCCAATGAAATGCGTTTAGGTGCAGAAAAGGTAAACAGATAGATTACTGACCCCGCCTTTACTTCCAGGTCAGCAGCACCCGGTGGCCGAGCGGTTTGAGACCACAGCGGTAATGAACTCTGTCCCCCTGCGGTCGGGCCCTCTGCCTCCCTCATTTGAGTGGGTTCATCCCTGGGAGATGGGATCCTGTGAAGCAGTGATTGTTTCCACGATTAGGTGGGAAGAGTAGTGGAGCCGTGCTTGTGGATCCCTCCCGTGGATTTGCTCCCTCAACATAGCCCAGGCTGAAAAACAATAGCCAGCTGTCGCCCGCCGGCTGATGTGCCTTTGATCAGCCAAATGAAGGCTGCTGGCATTTCTTATGGAGTGGAGATTGCTTATCGATCTATATCAAAATATTCATGCTAATCCCGGGCAGCGGAGACTATTTTCAAGCCGGGTTAGCAATCAGAGCTGCCGTCCTGTCTAGAGCAATTCGCTGAGCTGGGAAGTCTAATCAGCTCAGGGTCCTGCAGTCAAATGCACTTTGCTGTTTAAATTTGGACCCCTGACATTGATGGAGGAGTCCAGAGAAAGGTGTTGACAAACCAAATTGTTTGTTCCAGCACTATTTTGCTAGAGATCAAGTCCAGAGTAATGCGCAGTGAATTTGTTCATTACTAGCTGGGGTTGGAGAGGAGAGGGCTGAGGTTTCACCCGCTCTCCACTGCAGGAGGACTAGTGTTTCAGGGTTGGGGGATTGAAGGGCTGGGGGGACAGCTTGATGGTGGTGGTGAGTGTATTCATGTGTTTGTGTTGGGTGTGTTTGTGGTGGGTGTGTTTGGATGTGTGCGGAGATGCGGGGGATTGGTGGCCGCGTGTATTGTTTGGCGGGGGGATGTGGTTGTGACAGTGGTTTCGGGGCAGCTATATGAGTGTATTGCAGGGTCAGGTTGGGCAGTGTTGCATATCAAGGAGGATAAAGATACTTGGGGAACAGTTGGCCAGCTTTACTGGATATTCAGGGACCAGTTTAGATTGTGTGGCTTTGCCTTTGAGATCTGCCAGGATATCTTCAGTTTATTGTAGAAAGACTGTGTACTTTTATAGATGTAAAGATTATCTTTATTTGCTGTTTTCATAAAAATAAATATTAAATGTCAGGTTTGTGTTTAATCAAACATTAAAATTAATGCCAGAAATCTTCTTCAGGGTGTGTGGACAGCTTCCTTGATCACAGATTATGTTTCCTTACTTCCTCTGGCAAAAGCCCCTCCTCTGTCCAGTGACGCAGGGCGTTCTAAATCTGTCCCAATACGTTAATACTGTCATGCAATTATTGTGCAAAGAAATCTGTGAAGAAAAAGCATTGCCAGAATGGAGAGATTATCCTGCTGGAGGGTTGAAGGGCTAATGTCTTGCCATATGGCCCAGATTGTAATGTGCAGTGTCCTGCTTCAGGGTCAATCATACATCAAGTATTAGTGTCAGGTGGGGATTAATGCTTAATGTTCCCTCACCTCCGACATAACACACTGTACTCTACCTGGCTCCGGTTACTGCCCTGACATGATGGATTTCTCATGTTAGGTAACAGTATGGGAGTAATGGAGGCATTTTCTTCCATGATGACAGCTTCATAATGTGAAATTCAAATAAGCAGGAGAGCACAAAAGCGAATTTATGACTATACAGGACAAGAGGTAACCACAGTTATCATTGTTATAATCATTATTATTAGAGTACAATATAGTTGTGAAGCATTTGGGGAATACAGCACGCTGCTCTTCTTTGTCTCTTGCCTGTTTAGCAGCCTGTCACTGCTGAAAAAGTCCTCCTATTTGTGTTGCTGTTGCTGCAGAAACCACCGATTAGTGAGATTATTGCTATTGTTGACTGATGCGGGGCCATACATTTTCACAGAGGGTGATTTACCCCACACTTATGGCATAATGCTTGTACACACCGCAGTCAGGGATGTTTCTGTGTACATAATCAAGATTTATTTTTCACAGTTTCCACACTGATATTTAGTTTATATGGATTGTTATTATTCATCCAATATAGTGCACTGATATGTACGGCAAAAAGAAGCTGTAATTTGATGCAGAGTAGAGCGTGTTATGCATAACCGTATATTATTTGATTATTGCTGCTGTTAAAAGCATCTTAGTTTTTCCTCAAGGCATTTCTCTGTCACTTTATAAGGAATGTGTATACAGTATTTCTGCAAGATAGTAATTGCTATGGATCTTGTGGTTGCCTCAAACGGCCCAGTGCACCCAGCCAACCTTTGTCACCTGGTAGAGCACTAAGCCAAGTCTTGGCTAAGGCATTAACCTAAATGACTGTATAAGTAATTAACCTCATAATCCCTTTTTGACTGATTAGATTTGATAAGTTCTTGCTCAATTGACACGAGTACCTCTCCATATGAATCCTCTCAAAACCAAGTGGCAAACACATATGTCACGGGGGGCAAAAACGTATTGTAACCTTGAGAAATGTGGTGATGGAGAGGATGGGTTATGGGGAGGGTGTGACATGGCAAGGTGAGATGTTTCTGTGTGTATGTGTGTGCTTGTGTGAGGTTCACATATGTCAGACGGCAGGATGTAAGGTGCAGGTGTCGCCAGGCTTTGGTGCTGCCTGTCACCTTGTGAATAAACAGCAGTTGTTTGTTGGGGAAGGCGGGACTGATTCATGTGAGATTGGCAGAACATGGCAGATGGATGTACTTTTTCATATGTGTAAATAGTCGCAGCTAGCTATTAACATACCTCCGTGCAGATGGCAAACTGTAATAAAGTACAGGCGATAAAACAAGCCTCCTCGTCGATGGCTGACGCCCAGCCGATGTTTGTTCATTTTTACATACAGTGCAATATGTTCTGTAGCACAAGGGCACAATAACTAGTGGGGATATTTAGGAGCGCTTGTTGTTCCTGAATAGTAAACAGTTTTAATGTTGCAGTAAAAGCAGTTTGATCTGGTTTGGCTTCACATAACAGAAGTTGAAAACTTGATTTTGTATTCGAACTACACTCACTTGTTTTACGTCATGTTTGATCCAGTGAAAGACTTATGAATAGGGACAAATCCTGAAAATATGTCTTGTATTTTTTTGACACTAACATGAGGTCATGCTTGTGTTCCCTGATGTGAATAGCATGCCAGAGCTACCTGGTGTAGGAGCAGCAGCAGCGGGAGTGGTTACATGTTGGATTACGGGTGTTAGCTGATGTCGGAGCCACTCTGGCCTACAGCTGGTTCCCCTCCAACTAGATGATCTGCTCCTTCCTGACTCCAGAGACCAGAGGAAGAGGCTGAAAAACCCAGACGGAGAGTGAGAGCGGCAGAGACAGACGGGTAGATGGGTAGAAGGGGGTGGAGAAACATTTGAGGAGGGGGGCGTTGTGAGTGAGAGAAAAAAAAAAAAAAGTGGGGGTTCGTGGCGTCAGCATCCAGATGCATCACAGCCACTCGCCGCAGCGATGTGTGTGTTTGTGGAGGGCGTGCATGCGTTTGTGGAGCCCAAGGACTTGTCGTCTGTCTGCTGCTGGTTGTGGCAGCCAGCTGTCAGGGGAGCTCAGGGAGAGAGAGGAGGCCAGGTGAAAGGAGGGCCAGCGGCAGACGAGGACTGGAGCCAGCGCTCGCTCACTCCAAATGAATGGTGACAAGAGCGCGAGAGCCATTGATCCACTGGTCAAAGCACCCCTAAGGCTGCAACCTAATGTGCTGAAAAAAGAAACATCAGCCCCAGTTGGGGCTCTGAGAGGGAGACAGTCCTCATCAGATGAAACACACCTTCCACGCAACATGAAGGAGATCAATAGACCGAGCTGGTGGAGGTGGTCATTCAATACATTTACATCTATTATGGACAAAATCATATGAAGAATTATACTCTGACATGCTGTAGTGAGACATAGTTCACAAAGTTAAATGAGTAGGGACGTAACAGTATTTAACTTTTGCTAATTCGCAATGAAAAATTGTCTTAATTCAGTCACTGGACCATGAAGACACCTACCACGATATTACATTGTTATTTTGCTTGTATAGCCGCGTACTAATATCTCTCCTTGTTAAAAATTGTTAAGGCTTGACACAAACTCTGTATTCAGGCAAGTGTACTGCCTCACGCAGTTGTTCCATCACACAAGTAAAAAAAAAAAAAAAGATGTACGTAAAGTATCCAAAAATAAACTTTGCACTTTATCGCTGAAGCAGAGCTTTGCCAGCCGCGCTTCATGTGTCAGCCTGTCACACCACAAAGCATTGAACAGGACTGATGAGAAAAATCTGACATACTGAACACTATAGAAGATATCTCTGGGGTTGATGATGTCGTACACAGCATTATGTTGCTGATGTTAAATATCTCTGGAACGCTACAAGCCAGACTTTTTTTTTTTTTTTTTTTTTGCTAAGAAGCTAACTGTCTTGCCGCTCCAGTGCAATTGGATCCCTTCTTAGAAGATTTGTAATCCAACCTTGAACTGCAGGATCATTTCTGGAGACTTTGTAAATTAAATCCATAAAGATAAATCCAAAACTGAATCCAATCCAATACTAGTCTCACTCACCAGACCTTTCTCAAGAAAAGAAAGGTCTGGCTGGGCTGACTTTCACTTTAAGATTGGAGAAAAAAACACCCCGGCTGCTTGTATTTCTTTCAGCCAATCACAATCGTTCTTGGCGGTGCCACAGCAACGGTGCGCTTGCAAAAGGTTTTGGTGTAACACACCCACAAAAATATCGCCTACAGGACGCAAACCATGGCAGAAAAATGGCTACATCCCCGCAAGATCAAACACCGCAAAAGTTAGTAAAGGACGTGTTGAAAACTGCAACCGGAAGTGGTAGGGCGGGACTTTCAGCGGGTGGCTCGTTCCGCCCAATGAGAGGCTGATCTTTGCAGCAAACTTCCACCCACTCAGACTAATCCAATACTAATCTGTGATTCTTTATCTATTTTTCCAGTGTCAAAAAAAGTTAGCATTGTTGTAGCCATCCACCGGCATAATG
Organism: Epinephelus lanceolatus; assembly: GCF_041903045.1. Taxonomy (NCBI): domain Eukaryota; kingdom Metazoa; phylum Chordata; class Actinopteri; order Perciformes; family Serranidae; genus Epinephelus; species Epinephelus lanceolatus. The sequence goes on from NC_135735.1 coordinate 37,506,585, forward strand.
CCTTTGGTTGAGTCTGTCGACCAATCAGAGGTTGTGTTTCTGACTGTGTGGCAGCTGTGCTTTAAAACACACTGCATTAATGCACTGGAATAACGAGAGACCATCTTGTTTTTGTCTAAAATCTTCCTCCAACCACTTAAAACTGGCCATGTGCCAGGCAAAACAGGCAATAAAATCATGTTTTGTACATTCATAAATTATTATAATTGTCCAGATCCCTGTTGACTTTATTTATTTCTAAAAAGCTTATTGCCAAGCTCTGATTGAATTGTTTTTGTTTTAAAAGCAGAGGGCGCAACCTAACTAATCAAGAAGACAGACTCCGGTCATTGTTGGCATGCAAACTAAGCACTGATAACTGGCGTCTTCAAAGAGACAGGCTCAGACCCAACAAAAAATGGCAACTATACACATCAGATTTATTATTTGATAAAGGACATTTTTTCAAGTCATCATATTTCTATGTTTTTCATATCATGGTCTTTTTATTGAGGTGTTAGTTTCTGGTATTGTTACATCCCTGTAAATGAAGTGAATCCATATTACAGAATAGCAGGATCTTTATTAGTATGCACACATGCTCATTTTATGTTTCAGATTATCTGAGTGCGTTATTGAACTTTACATTGAAATTAGAAATGTTTTCCATCAGATAGTTTTTATTCCTGGCATTTGCATTTCTAAGCATGTGTTGTTGTTAAAACTATTGTTGAAGCCTACAGTAGATAAAGCAGCTTTTAGATCTTAACACTTATTGTTTTGAAACAATTAAATATATAACAGCTCAGCCATTAAGCCAACCACTGTGTAAAAATTACCTCTGAGAAGTGTTATTCATTAAATGTGTAATGTTGATGAAGGATTTTTTTTTAATTCCTCACTGACAACATTTTAGGTGAAACTTACCAGAGTTCATCACACATATCTCTGACTTATAACCATTTCCTGAGAATTTCCAGAGATGTTGTTTGAGTAATGCCTCAGAGCTACAGTACATGTGTTAGGAGTTAACAAGCAAATATGCACTGAAAATGCATGTAAGATGCAACGGAGGAAACACTGCACACAGCACGCAAGCATGAAATATTACATTACCAGCACATTGTTAGATGAGTCTAATTCTGATCACTACACATCAGTACGGATAATTACCTGCCGTGGTCCACCTGGCTCTACACTATTCATTTGTCTTGAACAGAAAAAAAAATTACATGACTATAAAACATTCCTGAAAATTACTTTTTAGCAAGAGCACATTAAAATTCATCAGCTCTTCTTTGAATATTAAGTTGTGTCCTGAGTGCTCTGATATGGGTCTTACTTGGTGCTGTGACACTTGATTGGCCGGTGTAACCCGAGCCAGGCAGCAAGGCACAGGAGGGCCCTCTGTGGGTGTAGCACCGAGCTGATTGATTGGTGATGCGGGCTGAGGGAGATGATTGATTGATTGAGGTTGGTTAGGTGACAAACAATGCAGCGCCTAGCCCATCAAGGTGCAGCCCTGTCAGTAACAATAATCCCTGATTGCCTTGCTCCTTCCTCCCCCTCACCCCAGCCCCTCTCACCCACTCTCCCTGTCCACCTCTCCATCCCCTCCCCTTGGGAGTACACATGCAGTCGTTTATGTACATGCACAAACACAGTGATACATATATACAAATACGGTACAAACAAATCATGTACATTACTCTGGTACTCATACGTGCACGATAGGCTGGGCAATATGGAGAAAAACAAATATCAAGATATTTTTGACCACATACAGAGTACACATAATATTAAGCTATCCAAAACCTAAGACGATATCTGGTCTCATGCCACAATGTCGATATAATATCTGTATACTGCCCAGCCCTACATTCAGGCACTGATTTCAGAATTACAGGATCCAAATGTTCAAATCTGAAATTGGATTACTTCCTCTCCTCCACTGCTAACCCACATCTCCCATCCAGCCATTCTGTAACTCACCCAAACTCTGGTAAATATCAACTATAAGCTAATAGCTCTACTTTTCTCAGCCACAAACCAGCATGTGTGTTTATGCATGCGTACGTCTGGGTGTTCTGCTCATTGTTGCTCTGCACACAATGTTCAGAGCAGAGCAGCCAATGGCCCTGGGCCTCTCACGCATATTATTCATATTACTGTTGATTCTAAAAAATTAGTCGCCAGGATATCCCTTTGAGATTGCAGAGATTATCAAGCTCAACTTCAAATACTTCCCAGATTGAGTTACAACACCACATAGCATCCATTAGCTGGCGAACTTTTGTTTCAGGGCATCAATCAGGTGGTGTTTTACACAAGCCAAAGAGAAACATGGGTGTCTTGGTTTTCCTTTGCTTTTCATCGTTCCCCCACTCAGAGCATGGCTAATACTCCGTCCAGCTATTATCCATAGATTCATCTGATAATATGAATTTCTATAATAATTTCATTAAGACCTCCACAACATCCTTTGTTTCTGATTTAACTAATTCAAGATTTTAAGTTTGCTTTCTTGCATAATGTTTCCTACATGTCTAACAGCCTGCCCTGGAGCTCTTCCGCTCAATGTGGGCTGGTTGGCAGGTCTGCTCTGCACATTTGGTTCATGTCCCACACATTTCCTATCTGGTGGGCATCACAGGCATTTTGCTTTAATTGCTAGGCGTTCTCCGACTGAGTGCAGCTTATTTGTATGTTTGTTTGCCTCCCTGCCTGAGCTATTGGTAATCTATTCTCCCTTCTTAGCGGGAGGAAACTCAGGCAGCCAGTGTCTGGATTCATTGAACTGGCAACAGGGTTAGTGCATTATCATGCTGGGTTAGATGTGGAGACATACTTGGCTGGCTTTCCTTGATTGCAACTAAAGACCAGATAGCTCAACTTTTCAGAGTAGTTTGGAGTAGTGGTACATTTCCATAAGATGTGGAGAGCTTGTAAACAAAAAAAAAAAAAAAATACGATAAGAGGAATTGAAGGAAATGAGGAAAAGATCCGTCTCATATTTAAATGTCTTTCCATTGTAGCTTGTTATATAGCACTGTGATACATACAGTATCCCTTTGCAGCAGTGTTATTGTGAGATTAGGCTTTCTTATCCTTTGGAGGAAAATACAAGGATAATCTGTGAGGAGATCAAGTGCACAAAAAGCAGATTTTGTCAATAATCCATCTCTGAATAACAGATCCACAAGTCAACAATACTAATTGTGGTTGTCTAACAACTATGTCCTTGTTCTGTTTTTTTGTTGTATTTACCTAAATATTGATGAAAAAGCCTGGATTTATCCTATAAGAGCAGATAAGGAGCAGTACACATCCAGCTGCTGTGATAACATTGTTTATTATAAATAATACCATGCAGGAACTTGGATCAAAGCTGTTTTTGTAAGATAAAAAGACCTTGAGGAGAAGGACATGGATTTAGTTCAAGGAGCAATAATACAATAATTTTGACATAAGCAAAACTAAAACATTCAATCAATTAAATTCCAGAATCTTATCTTAGAAAGATAATAAATGTTTATGAGTTTGTACTGTGTCCTTGGTCTTCTTTAAAAATACACTTACTGGAATAAAAAGCATAGGAGGAACATGCTCAAACAGCACTCTTAAAACAGGATCTTCAATCTTATCCTTGTCTTTACTCTCATATGTTTTGTTGCATTTGCAGACAGAATACAGAAGTAGCTTTGTCATATGTGAATATAAGGAATATGGCATTGGATACTACACTGTACTGCAGGTTTTTACAGTTAGGATGGAAATGGTGTTTTTACCTTTTTCTTGACTGATTATATCTTTGTCTAACTACAGGTCTGTTATAGATCTGTTGATGTGTATCTCCCTGGGTAGAACCCCTAAAAATGGCTCAAAACACAATTACACTTTGTGATGGGAGTATTTGACCTTGTCTAAACAGGCGGGTAAATCCAGCACAAAACCCAGTAATCCTCTGCACTAAAACTGCCCCGCGTTGCTTGACCGTTTCTGGCACACCGCATACTGTGACTCTCCTTCCTCTTAAGTTTAGCAGACTTCACAGTGAGTCACTGAAAGTAACAAGGTGACACAAAAACTTGTGTCTGACAAAAACTGCATCACAAAAATCCCTTGCCTGATATGTTTTTAGCAGCATGAGATACATATACTCAGTCACATTTCTGAGGTCAGGGCTCACAGTTTATTACAACAGCAATGACTGCAGCAGTGAGGTACACTGAGTATGCTGAGTAATCTAGTAATGCTTGAACCTCCTTAACCCGGCTTGCTGATACTTGTTCTGCATGTCATAATTAAGCGGAGACCCAAGCAGATTGTGGCAGTATTATAGATCACAACTAAAGCATATTGCCATCAGATTAATACTGCTGCACACTAAGGTCTTGACATGCCGCCAGCACAGACAAGTGTGAAATATGTTTAGTAAGTGCATAATTATGACATCTGTTACCCTCCACGGTAGCTCTTAGCACAATATTAACTGAAGAAATAACAGGTTTAAGTACAGTATGTGTTAACGCTATGATAGCATGTTTAATTGAAATATGACTGGGATGTAATGAAGATTAAATTAAACCCGGAGATAATCGTCTGACACAAAGATAATTGAGTTGCAATCCTCGGGCAATGAAGAATAGCTCAGGGAGAAGAAAAAAATAATCACGGCCCTTTGCTAGAGAGGAATAAGCTTATTTCTCTGTGATGGGGGACATATAAATTCAGCACTCAGATTAAAGAGTGATTAATCAAAGCAGTAATCCACAATTTGAGTGGAATCAGAATGACATATGTCTGCTTTATGTAATTTACTTTTCTCTCCTCTCCCAGGAGAGCGAGGCTGATTGTGCTATGAGTGTAATTGTTTGGTTTTTTTTCCCCCTTCAGAGATCTCTCTTCCACACTCGCAGGATGACTTGATGACTGAGCCGATCACAGGGGGAAGAGAGGCTGGCAAAATGTTTTCATCTCTGTTCCCTGTAAAATAGCACAGGAGAGCTCTTGTGCTCTCCCAAACATATGGTCCCACGTTAGTGCCTGGGCTGGTTCAAAAGGGATTAGAGCCTGCGGGTTGAAGTGTCTCCGTGTCAGCGGTGGCACCCTGCTGCATTTCCAAGCCTCTGCACCGCCAAGCACCAAATAGTGCTCAGACATCCACACATGAGCTCACACACTGACACAATCATGTACACCGCAGTGACCTTTAAGCTTACTTGTTTTGTCTTTGGAAAATTATCTTTCTTTAAGGGGTGTTACATCCAATTAATTTAACTGTTTCAGTGTTTTTCCGCTGTGTTTAAAATACCTGAATTACAGAATTGTGGTTATTTGTTTTACTGTGACAAAGCTTGATCTTGTTTTGCAAAACAGAAGTATACAAGTGCTTCCAGCCAGTTTTCCAGATTGAACTATTTGACAGGATTACGTTTACACTAGCACACTATGACATACAACCAAAATGCTACAATTCAGATATTACACATATCATAAAAACACAATTTTAAACTGTAAGCTAGCTTGCATATTATTTTAAATAAGAGTAAAGGGTTGCACCTAATCATTATCTTCATTGTTGATCAGTTGTCTTGATTAATCAATTAGTTGTTTGGTCTAAAAAATGTCAAGAAATGGTGAAAAGTGTTGTTTGGTGTTTCCTAAAGCCTAAGATGACATCCTCAAATGTCTTGTTTTCTCCACAACCCAAAAATATTCAGTTTACTGTCATAGAGGAGTAAAATATTCACTTTTAGGAAGCTGGAATCAGAGAATTTTGATAGAAAACAACACTCAAGCCAATTAATCGATCATCAAATAACTGCAACATCACATGGGATGTGAACGCACATAGGATAACTAGATGGAGTCTTGAGCCAGTCATACACAATACAAAGATGGCAGAATGCAACAAAGAACAGATACACTTTTGACATATACCTTAGTTGCCCTTATTGGCTATGTTAGCAGCATGGCTCTGCAGATAGCAATGATGGCTTGTCGATATGTTTATCTGTTGGTCATAGTATATCAAAAGCTATTGGATCAATTTCCATGAAATTTGAATCATATATACATGGTGCCCAGTGGATGAATCCTAATGACTTTGGTGATTCCCTGACTTTTGTTTCATTGTCAGCAGATGGTCAAAGTTTTCACTCATGCTGAGAAACATGTCTTCTTCTAATTGGCATGCAACTTTGTATAAACATTCATTGTCCCCAGAGGATGTATCCTAATAATTTTGGTGATTCCCTGAATGTTTCTCTTGCGCCACCATGAGGTTCACATTTGTGACTTTGAGGGAAATCTCAATGATTGTAAAATTCATGTCCTGCTCAGGATGAATAGCACTAATTTCAGTGATCCCCTGACTATTCCTCTTGCTCAACCAGCAGGTTAAAATGTTTGGCTTTTAGTGAAATATCTTGACAAATACTGGATGGATTGCAAACTGTCTACGATGCTCTCCATCCACAGAGAATGAGAGAGGCGTTGAGAGGTAGCTGGGGGTCTTCCTGGTGACAGCCAGGTCGTCTGTTCAAATCCTCTTCTGCTTCACCTTTCCCTGAATGTCAGGAATTCCACAAATTGAAAAATATAGATCTCTTTTCCAAAGGACCTGGGTCGTGCAGGTTAGAGGTCAGTCAGGCTCCGTCCACCCAGAGGCCTATTTTAGAGAGGTGAATAATTTAAACTCTGCTCAGAGGGGTGGTGTAGCATTACAACGCAAGGAGCATGGGGATGTAAAAGAAAATTTTCAAAGGGCAAAGGGCACGAGTAGGAATCATCCCTAATTAGTGGTTACCATGGAGAACGGCTCAGTGTACAGAGTGAAACAAAGACAGGCGTAGCAACTGACCATCAACTAAAGACAAGCATAAAGAGCACATGTATCACACCATCCAGGAGGGAATTAATGAACTGATTTGACTTGTAATTAGTTGAACTGTATGTCACAGATAGAAAGTTAAAGCCTGGATACTTGTCCAATCATTCAGTGGTTTCATTCTGACAGCAATGCACATCAGATCCAAATGTTAGCAGCATTATGACTGTACTCCCTTGTGTTCAGGCATTGCTTTTTATTCAGAGTTTGACATAATGACATTGTTAAGTTTCCCCACATTCATGTAGGCATGTTGCCCCAAGGGCAAATCATTTCAGCTCACCTGTTTGCACCAGCTGCCTTGTGTCCAGTTCTCATGAATTAATTAGACGTATAGATTTCCAGGCACATCTTCAAGGACTAAAATCATAAACAGCACCAAGGTCATAACCTCGACGTCAAAATGGTTAATCCCCGAGCTGATGATAACAGCTCAACGAAAAGGAAAAAGATGTTATCCGTGAATCGACTGTCTACTATTGATGTTGGTGTCATTATCTCCAGATTGGCTCTGAATTAGAACAATGGCCACTTTAAGTACCATTTCCTTTTCCTTCCAGCCTGCTGCATGTGGTACACATTAGGCAACTTGCCATTAGGCCAAATATCTTCATTTCTATCTTGATTCATGCCCTCTGTGTTGGACAGATTTATGATAACATGGCATTGAATGACTGAAGTTAGTGTTTTATTTTGCAACTTCCATTTTTCCACGATGTTACTAATTGCTGACAGTTTAACAGAACTCATATTAATATTTGACATTTTGTTTTTTCAGTTTTTCTTAAGTTGTCGTGATTTTCCCTGTAAAATTTAAAGGAGCCCTATTATGCTTTTTCCTATTTTCTGTCATATATATAATATTACAATGTTAGAAGTTCATGTTAAACATGGCCAAAGTTTCAGTTAATGAGGCAAATGTATTAAAAGTAATCCCTGTGAGCAAAAACCTCAGGCTTCCTATTCTCAGTACTTGGTGTCCGTTTTTTTCTACTTTCTCAGCAAGCTGACGTCAGATCATGACAGATGTCTTTATTCAGTCATTTGCTCCAGGCACACTTCTGCAACAGTTTACATAGCTTACACTGTTGCATGTGGCTGCATGCTAACACCAGGGAAACATGAAATGTTGTCTACTGATGTTTTAATTTTCTCCCTGATTTTGGATCATATTCCAGCTGGAACATGTCTGGTTTGGTTTCAGAGCTTTTATTGGGAATTTTTCACAGTAGAAAGTGCCGCTGCTCTCCATAATTCTACAGTGACGGTGCAGACACACCAAGATGCGAGAGACCCAGAAATGCTGACCAATCAGGGCAGTCTGGGCTTTTTCGGGAGACGTAAAGAGGCAGGCACTAAAATGGAGCCTTCTCAGACAGAGGGTCCCAATACGGGGGATCCAGTGCAGACAGTATGGGGCGAAGAAAGTGTTTTTTGAACCTTAAATTATGTACTGTAAACGTGTTTTTGTGGAAACCCTCAGTGCAAGTATGAACCTAAGATTGAGTATAATAGCTCCTCTTTAACGTCATTTTTGGCCAAAAGACAACTTAAAAATAATATGACCCAAAACAAATAGGAATGTTTTCCCATATATTATGTTATTTATAGTAGTTATTTTCCAGTGATGGTCATGTCAGCTTCAGTAATGTTATAAATGACCAGGGGAAAAAAGGGGAAAATTGTCTCTCTTTGATTCAACATTTTCAACAACAATTTTAAAAACTATGTAGATTTGATGGGAATCTAAAGTCCCACCTCTTTGAGAGTTGTTAGGCGGCCATTGGTTTCAGGACGCAAACAGGGTGGAGCTGGGAGGTGGCAGACAGTGAGCTGCTACATACTCCAGCGCACTGGGTCATAGGAGGAGCCAGGAGGACAGAGAGTGTTGTTCCCAGAAGTCAACTGCAGTGAGGCGGGGCGTCAGCCAGCACACCAGCGACCTGCCTTCCCTCTGCCTTCCCAGCTGCTGGGAAAGATGGAGATACCAGCAAATCTGTGTTTGTTCAGCCACTCCACAAATATCCCCCCTCCAGATTGCGTCTGGCCGAGGAAACGGCACTTGACTGGGATTCTGAAATGATTATTGGTGGCAGTGTCCTTCTGGGGCTGCTTTTATAAATGTGCCAATAAATTTCACATGTCCAGCTTTGTTTTGCTTTCATTAGGCCTCTAATCTCCGTCCCAGGGCCAGGCCGATTCTGCCATGAGTGAACTCTCTGTTTTCTCCAGAGCCAGTGATTAATGACTGGACAGCATCATTACCAACGCTCTGCTCTGGAGTTACATATCTGCCATTGACACAATGCCACAAACAGAGCAGCACTTCGCCCACTGCATGTGTGCATATCAGTGTTTGTGCGTGTATATGCGTGCCTGGACATTATGTGGCGTGTGAATATGCTGTTCATGTTTAATTACAGGCATACTTTTCTGTGACTAAAACGTTTGTCAGGTTGTTTGATTTATCCTCTTGGAGTACTTTTTGTGAATGAGCTGTTTTCTCCCAAGCATCAGCTCAGACTGTAACAATCATACAGTTTATACCCTTCGTATCACTGCAGTCTCAAACATGGTGTAAGTATTGCTAATGGACTCAAGGAATCTGACCTGCCAACAACCCCACCTCTTTTACAACGTGGGCATTGTTCATCTTTTCCTTTTAAAACTCATATGCCCATAGCAGCCAGCTATTAACTTGACATTTACAGTACTTTTATCGACTCTTGAGTGCATTGATTCATAACAGTCATGTAAGTACTCATCTCCCGGGATATTAGCCACCCATCCCCCCGATGCTGTAATATCATATTTTCGCTCTTTGTCTCAACTCTCTGCCCCAGGCATGGAGACATATGCATGGCCCAACAAACCATAGCGCCATAAACCCCGCCTTTGTGCTGCAGTATACATCCGGCTAAGCTGAATGTGAATGTGAATGTGTTTCCACATGACTAATAGATGATGCATGCTGTCTGCCAGGCCAGGTTTTCTTCCAGTTGAGGGCCAGACAGTGTGTGGTGGGAACAGGAGACCCAAGGTTTTTTGTTTTGTTTTGTTTTGTGAGGTTGAAGAAAGACAGAGTCACCTGTAGAATAGAGTCAGCAGGTGCTCTGCCTCCCATGTCTCAACACCTTTACTGTCTTGGGAGTGATTATGCTGCCTGCAAACTGGCTGTTATAAGGGGGGTAGGGATGTGTAGGTAGAAGCAATCGAGCTGTTCTTTTTGTATATAACATTTGAATATGTTACAGTATTTTTATGGTCCTGAAAACACATAAATATTGTTCTTTATTTACTAGATTAAATACAGCTGTTTGTTTGACCACTCTGGTTTGTGCCCGAAACCAGCAACACCACTTGGAAGAAAAAAACCCATGAAAAATGTCCATCTCTGCTTTGATGAATGATATTTTCTCAGCAATGAAGCTTCCACTGTTTATTCTTCCTCTTTCTCAATGTTATTCTTCTCATACCAGGTTGAGTATTTCCCCGGCGAGTGAATAAGCCTGTCATTCCCATATTAAACACAACGCTGGTCCATTAAATGGACACCACCTGTTTAAACGGTCAGTGCCATGTTGGGGTCAAGAAGGGTCCTGTTTGATTGGCCACATCGAATGGTCGGAACACGCCGCATGCCCTCTGTGGTAACTTTAAAAAATGTTCAGGAAGTTTGGTTCACCCTTTACGGCCTAGGACATTTCCTACTACAGGAGTTAAGCACTCAGGACAGGAAACCATTTGCTGTGGCTGTAAGATCTCTTTAATGACTGTCTAACTAGAAACAGGCCGGCCTAATTCAGTGCCTGGAGCCAGCAGGAATGGCCTTGCATCTAGACGTTGTTAGAATATTTACTGCTTCTTCGATGGGAGTCTTTTTGACACTGCTGCAATAAAATTTACAAGGAATCCCTTTTTAGCGTGATGCGAGGCAAAGTGTGGTCAAGAGGGGAAAAAACATGCTTGAAAAAGTAGCGGGCCATTAAAGTTATCATTTGTCTTTGTTTATGTGAACTGGGAACTACGGATGGCTGACATTTAAACAGCATTTGATCGGCTTTGTCCCTGGTTACCTCAGAATGCTATTGGTTGATGGTCAGCATCATCTGACTTTGCAGTATGCCAGAGAGGGTAACTGTTAAATTGTAGGACCTTAGTTTTAGTATATGTGAAAGGGTCAGTGTTGTCCTTGGGGAGAAAAAAAGCTGCTGATTCAAACATATTGAGCTTTTAATGTCCTCTCACTTTCTCTTGACTCCTGTCAAATGTTGTTATACTTCAAATCAAAGCTGTCCTCTTGTCACAAGAACCGCAGGGCAGCCATATGTACCTTGAAGCTCAGCATTGAACAAGTTAGTGGTTTGGTGACTGTGGGAGTGGTTATGGATTAGGAGTGTTTGTGTACATGTTCATGTGTTACATGCCTATGTGGGTGTCCATGCACCACTGTACACAGTGTGTCAGTGCTCCCGCTGACTGAGGAAATGAGCTGGGACCACCAGAGGTGATTGTGCATGTGCAAGCAGAGACCAGGATTGGCTTGTTCCAGTCACTGACTGACTAGGCCTGTTCTGTGGCCCACCAAGCCTCACCCCCCCCCCCCCCAGCCTTTGTTTAATAAGCCCAGGGAGTGGTAGCCCTTTTTTCTAAAGTGCCACCATGTCTGGACAAACTGACACACTTCAGTTTCACTGCAGCCCCTCTACCCTCCTTTCTCTTTCGTCCACTGTGGATTTAAACAAATGCAGTCAAACCCAATTAGGGGAGAGTGAGAGCAGCACAGGAGAGGCGCTGGTAATAGTAACTTTGTTCAGCTGGTTCCTGCTGTGACCAGCCCTCATTTAAATGAGCCGCTTGATAACCCTCAGAAATACGATCCCAGTGAGAGAGGGAAAGAGGCAGTCTCTCCACTTTCCTTGTTCCCAGTGGAGCGTCTTTTAACAGGCCTGTCACCTTTCTGTGTCGAAGGGCACCATAGCGACACAGATGAGCCAGCTGGGACAAGGGAAGTGGCATTCATGCTCTGTAATAGCAAGTAATGGTTAATACTTGACATGTAAAATACTGTAGTTATAAACAAGTCAACAATAATTACTGAAGGTGGAAAAAAACAATTTTTAATCTAGTTTTCCTCTTTTTCTTCCCACTGTTGAGGTACTTAAATTCATATTTTCCTCCAGGCCAAAGCCCCATGATGTCTAACTGAAGTGAATAATTAAGTTTTCCACTTAGGGAAAGCCAGATTAAAACGTTAAACAAATCTCAAGTAAACATTTAGAAGTCAACTTAGTACCCTGTGTGGTTGTTAACATACTCCACCCATCTGAGGCTCCGAGTGGGATAAAACAAATGCTTAGAACAACTCCAATTTGACCCAGGTTTCCTGACAGCTCCCGAGCAAACTTTGAAGTGTTCTTATCATTGATTTTGTGTTTCTTGTCTAACGTGTCTCCCAGACGGACCCAAGCTGACATGAGTGTTAAAATACTGTTATTCACATCATTGCATGTGAGGTAATGGAACAATTGATAAGGTGCCCTACTACCTACTGGGTAAACAATGCATTAGATAAATTCTGTCATCATTCCTCACTCACCCAAAGCTATATTTGTACCAAATGGGTGATTTGGTTTCTGAGGCCGAGGTGGTCTGTTGCACAATATCAGAGAGGTGGGAAACCAAGTATCTTGAAAAACAACCTATATCTTATTGTTTGAAGAGAAATTGCTGTGGAGGTGGCTTCAAAGATTACAAAACACATAACACATGAATAACAATATAAACTGTCAAAAGAAGTTCGAAAAAAATAGGAGAATTATAAGTGTTCTCAGGCACTTCTGGCCAGAATTAAATCATATTAAGAAAGCACACAGTTACTTTTAACTTCATAATCACAGTGGGCAAAGATCAAGGGATAATTTTCCACACTGAACTCAATAATTTGTGCACAAAAAGGAAACAGATGGAGAAATTGTCTGAAATATGTAATGGTTGTATTGCTGAGCTTGGCTCGAGGATAGCGATTGCTGAATCTTCTTGGAGCTTGATGGGGGGAATCAGAGAGCTTTGATCTGTTCCCCAGTATGTTTCACAGCTGATCTTCGAGCTCAACTGGAAGGCTGCTGTAGGCAGATGGCCCTTTTGTCACTGTGAAATTAAAAATCCAATAAACATGGTAATTATATAACATGCAGGACACTGTTGACAGGATCTAGCCTTTTCCTTTTCTTCTGGTCCTGAGAATGGCAAATAGGATTTATGAGAGTTTTTGTACCATACACACCAGCTGATAGCCACAGTGGTGCTCGTCCAACAGCCCACCTAGAATTAGGTAAATGAAGGACATATTGCCACCTTTGTTTCCCAAGGGGGGTTACTCTGTTTTGAAGCTAAAATAAATGTAGGAATTACAGCTTAAATATTTAATTACACATACATGTTTGAACAGAAACGAACACTAAACGTAAAATTACAGCTCAATTAGTGACTTCATACCAAGGCCTGAAATGTTGGTGTGTTTGCTCAGAGAACTGCGTGTGATTGAATGTCTCCCCATTACACTGATAGCAGATCAGAGAGAGGAGCCTGTTGGCTCTTTGATAGGCAGTAAATGGTCCATGAGGCATTGGGAAGAGATATCTCTGAGAATCCACAGGTCTCATTGCTCTTATTCCTTTCCCCACCCCTCACCGCACCAATCAAGCTGTAACACCAGCCTGTGTTCCATTGGCACTTTAAGTGACATGATTTACAGGACCGTGGGGTTGATGTCAGCTCCAGAAAAAATGACAAACAATAAAACAGGTGGGATAGCGCTCTAATAGCCACAGGACAATGGCGTCTCACTTATGGCACGGCAGAGATACATTTTAATGTCCTCAGTGTCCTTTTGTGGGAAATAAACATGTTCACTTATAGTTCAGAGGTTTGAATACAGCAAGAACACGTGTCATTCAACACCAACGCCACGATAAATGCTTGTGGTCTTTTTGTGAAATGATTTTGTAACCAGTGTATCTGTGAAGATGGATGGAGTGAGATTAAATATGTGTATGAGGCTAAGTCACAGCCCATGCATGGCACTGTTACATTAATAACACAGATGTGGGGGTGAGCTTGGGTAGAGGGGTTACACGGTCAGGCCCTATTATACACCACACTGAGGAAGCCTTTGTGGGTGCTGGGGCCACACTTTAAGTGCCTCTTTATTTTGGCTCTCATTACACGCTCCAATCCCACAGCAGATACTGTTGTATGTGTGTGTAAGGGACTTGAATGTAAAGCAGAAGTCCCTCTGTGGAAGCCAGTGTCGCTAACCAAACATTATTTTTTTGCCTGCCCTGTTGGGCTCAGTGAAGCCCCTCAACAGTCCTGCTGGAGCCCCAGTGGATGCACAACACCACATCCTGATTTATGCAGGCTCTTTTATTTGACAATATTGTCAAAAGTGATTACAATTATGTATATCAGTGTCCATTCTGTTGTTGATTGTTGCAGGGCATTATAATTAGTTTAGTGTGATACGCCACAATGGCAGACACAGCTGTTTGAGAGGCTACAGGCGTCTGCTTGGGGGAAAAAAACGGAGATGGCGACTTCTTTAAGTGGCCATTATACACAGCCAACCGGGTGTCAGATGGCAGACCAATAATATTCTATTGTATTCATTTTTTGCAAACTGGTCCTGGTTTTTCTTGGATGATTTGTTCATTTTAACCAAAAGTCATCAATTATTCAAACAAGACTGCAAGTCTGTTGTCTGGGTTTTAACATGTGACATTACAACATCCTACAATACAGAGGTGTTCAACATATTGAGTTTTGAACTTGTGAAGCCTTATTAGTTGCAGATTGTGAAATTTATCCTTAAGTGGCACAAGAAGAATGTTCATGGAGTCTAGTGCAAAGGGTTTAAATCCTTGGTAGTGTGAATTTGCTCTGCAAATATCAAGGCAGTCTGTTAAAGAATGGCATTTTGGTGTAAAAGTAGCTAATGGGGCCAGATGCATTAAGTTCTGTGTAGATTCATGACTAAAAATTGTGTGTGTGCATAAAAGCAGAAATATGCATACCCATGTTTTTCGTCAGTTTATAAAGCTGAACGTTCACCAGATTCCATTTTATAAATCTCAATCACTGTAAAAAAACAAAACAAAAAAAAAAACACAATAGAAGTTATTGGCAAACAACCCAAAAACAATGTTCAAAGTTATCTGTCTCTCAACTTACATTCATGATCTGCCTAATCATATCACCCGCAGCTAACTCAGCTAAAACTGTAAGCCTGGTCTGAAGAATGCATGAGGTGCACACATTCTCTCTGCACAGTCTTCCTTTATAAATAATAGTTTATGTGTCGGAAAAGGCGTACGTGTGCTTTTTGTGCATACACGTTTATACATCTTGCCCCGGTATCTCCAAAATAGTGGTCCAGAGTTCAAAAGTTATAAAAATCATTTGAAATCATCCACATGAAATCGCATGACGCTGTGGCATATGGTGTTTGAGAATTGTTGTACAGTTAGACTGCTGAACTGATTGATCAACTGCATACACCAACCAGTAATATTTGATAAAATGTCTCACCATTGGGTCATCAAGATATGACAGTATATTTGCTAAGGCCTCCAAAACCCATCATCCAGTTCTATCTGTTGAACCACTCAGCACAAAGGAGCAGTGGTTATAATCAGACCTCCTTCCAGGTATCTGAGCACCTCACCTCTGACAACCTATGAAGGAAGCTCCACAATCTCATTCTATCAGTCACTACCCAGAGGTCCTGACCAAAGGTGGGGGTCAGACCGTAAATCAACTAGTAAATTCAGAGGTTCACCTTAAGGCTCAGTTACTTCTTCACCATTACAGTGAGGTACAACACAAGCGTAACTTAGCACACTGCACTGATCCGTCTGTCTATCTCATGCTTCAATTTACATTCCCAATCAACACCCCAAACCTAAAAGTTATCAGATTACTTTTTGGGACTGCGTTAAGTTTTGCCTGTCCAATGCTAATGGAAGTTAACATGTCATCAAGTGATAAAGTTATATGAAGTAAAAGCATGTTTGTTTTATGAACTAATCATTCATATGGGTGCAAGTGTATGTAATGCTCATTGCAGGCCTGGCTAACAGATTTGACCCTGTTAATGTGCTGATTTCATTCCACTGTGCTGTAACATGAACAACAAAAAGCTTATTTTTACTCAGTTGTAAATATTCTTGTCAGTCCCAACGCTGACAGTATTCCGTAGTAGCAGTTTCAAGCTGCTGTCAGTCACAGTCACCTTTAGGCAAACATGTAAATGTGTGAGAAGTGCGTGCTGCATTATTTTTAGACATGAAAGCTGGCACGCTTGTAATCACTGAGATTGCACGTTTTCCTTCAGCAGTGAGCTCAGAAGACCTGGTAACACTCTGAATGTTAAGGCATTTATTTGGACTTCACACTATCATAACTCACCCAATATTCATTGTAAGAGTTCATTTTCTGTGTTACCATGTAAATATAAAGTTCAGTTTGAATTTCAAAGTCTGGAAACTTCTGATCGGACTTGTGAAATTCAGTTAAATTGACTAGACAGAAAATTATTTTGTCTTTGTTTTTGGTTTAGAGCATCATAGACTATAATTTGGATATTTTTGATCAGGTGACCGTTTAGAAAACCAGCCCCCGTTACAGCTGCACCAGCCCCAAGAATGGTCAGATTCAGATGGTCATGTGTTTAATTAGCACGCAGGGCCGCAAATTAAGACTAAAATAACTGATTTATGTCTGGCTAATAACAGTGGTCTTCCTCACACCCTGTTTGGTCAGTAAGTCATTATCAAGAAGGAGCAGCAGATGGGCCCCTTGGATTCTCCTCATGACTTGTCAGAAACATTGTGGGTGTGTTTAAGGAGAGAAGAGAAAGGGCAAACTAGGAAGTAGCAGGACGCAGCCGCTGAGCCTCGCCTGTCAGTTCACATGATGAATGAATCAGCTTCACATCAATCTGATGCTGAGCAGCTATAATTGGATTATTTACACAGAACAGAGGCACATGGGGTCTGACCATCTTAACCCCAGGTGGGCGCTGGACTCCTGCTCTCAGGCCATGGACTCTGACCCGCAGTCAATATCCCTCTGCTCTGCTGGTTATCACCAGCTAATCAGTTAACACTACTAAAATCTAATAGCACATTTCTGTTTGGCATTGTGCAGATGCTTTTATTCAGAGCAAAGTGCAATGTTTGTGGTGTGCTCTCCTAATAATCCAATGACCTTAGAATGATTGTGTCAAGACTTGAAAAATAAAGCTGAGGACAGAGGTACAGGGCATTGTTGACTTAACATAGAGGGAGCTTTTTGTTTATTAATGAAAGCCTGAGTCAACAATGGCTAGCCCAACAGCTGTATGTATTCAGGGGCTCCTGAACGTCAGTACCAACTTTTTAGAGTATGACCTCAGTAACTTTGTCTTTCATTCTTTGCATTATCAGAAGGCAAGCTAAAAAAATACTGAAATATTATATAACACTGGATATTATTAATTAATCATGACCTATAGCTCATTTTCTTTTGTCTCTGTTGTTGCAATTAAAACTGTGATTTCTTGTACATACACACCATTGTCGGTCATTTTTTTTTAAAGTTCCACACTTCCAGTCTTCTTGCCACAGAACTGGGATAGAAATAATAAACTTCCATAACACATATAGAAATATACATGTCTTAAGGAAACCAATTGACACTGTAGAAAACACTTCAAAAGGGAACCTAAAGGCATAGGCACTGTAACATCAGAATACAGCTGAATAAATAAAATGTATTTTCACAAGAAGAGCTGTGGAAAAGCACCAAAATGCTACCCCCCTCCCCACATCATCTGATGTTCATTTGTCACATGTTGATTTCAATAATGGATAGTAGTCCGTCGATCTGTCAGAGACCTTCCGCCCCCTTGGACTAACAAATACAGATTAAATCTATCAAAGTTGGTTGCAAGTCATGTGAAAATGGGGTTTAGGTCAAATTACACATCTTTCACAAATCCAGACCTACTTCCTGAAAGTCCATCACCATGAGGTTTCCCAGTGACCAGAAGAGAATAGTTATATACCAGGATTATCTCACTCCCAACTCATCAAATACAGCAGATTGGTCAGTGGCCCTATGCTTCAAACCATGACGTTCCAGGTAGCCCTCTAGCATCAGTTTTGGAGGTGTCCGTTTTTCGCTCATTACATGCATGTCGTGTCTTTTCAAAATAAACTTTTGGTGAGGTTTAGGAATCTGAACTACTTGTTCTTGTACTTGTTTAGGATAAAAGTATCACGGTTTGTTTTAAAATAAGTAGGTTTATCAGATAAATTTGTGTGAGTAAACTATGTAGTGTCAGGTCAAGTACATCATATGACTACGCAGTCTCGTGACTTACATAGTTAAAATAACTCAAGATTGACTTTTCACATGGGACACAGACAGTGGACTCCTGGGTGAAAGTCTTGTGTCTGTTTGACCCTTCCATCCGACCCTACATCCTCCCTCCGTGGGCTGTCTTGCTTTCTCTTTATACTACGTCAGTTGCTTTGAGTACCTTATATTGTTGTGGATGGGTTTACATCAAGCAGCAACCTCTGAGGCTGAACAATAAAGCCAACATGGGCGTGCCAAAAAAATTTAATGTTTTGAATAGTCACTTGAGGCTGGCTCCAAAAGGGAGTCGATTCCCATAGACCTCCATGTTAAAATGGCCAACTTAACAGCAGAAATAACCATATTTACATCCTGGTACAGCAAACAGTTTTGGTCTCCATAGCTAATATCCCCATTAATGACAACTGTACAGGAGGTACATTTTTTACAAAAGTCACCTGTGAAGTGAAAAAGTGACCATATTTGGGCGAAAAGCTGGCACTGTGGAGGCACGAGGGGTGGATCTGACTGAGAAACCGAGGACACTATCGCAGATAGCCTGTCACTCAAAGCGGGCAGCCCTTAAAGGCCCAGTGTGTAAAATGGGTTGAAAACAGTGACATCAGCGGTCAAATTCTAGATTGCAGGGCTCACTCGCTCACCCCTCCCATCGGGTAAATGACGGTGGCCTCGTAGGGACAAAAAGCCTTGCGCACGACTTTTTCAGGAGTAGGTCTATCTAGTGACGAGGTGAATGTTTATTTAGAAATGTAAACCATGTTATGATATTGTAATGAATCCCTCACGAGCAGGAGACCAGAGGAGCGTTCGGGAAAAAGGCCCGTTTATTTGAGCACTCCAGAAACTCCGGTAACACTCCACTCCATCCCAAACTCTGACTCTTCTAGCGTAACAGACACACTTCATAACTTTACACACATACTCGTTTGCCATACTAAGTGGGGACCCCCCTCCCCCCTCTGCTCTACCAATCTCCAGCCCGCACACTGACTGACAGCGTAGCCGGTAAACAGAGCTCAGCTGTTTATTTAGCCTAGCAATATCTCCAGACTATAGTAGCTGCAATGGACGACTTTGAACGCGATTTTGAAGAGTTTCTTGTAGCGGACACAGACCCAGAGCCATACCTGTTTGAGCCGGAGCATACAGATGAGGAACTCCATGTGTTTGATGCTGAGCGGGTGAGAAGAGAGGCTGAATGCACAGAATGGGATTCGGTGCTACTGCTGCCATCGTTGGGGAGATATATCATCAGGAGGAAAAGCGCCGCAGAGAGTGCATCACAAGGAGTGAAGCTGCGTCTTCTTTTCCTCGCAGATGACGGTTCGGGTTCATTCTCTCCTGTTGCGTGGTGAGTGTGGTCCATTCGCAAACTTTATAACTAAAAAAACTTTTCACTACTCTCTGTCGATGAACTACTAACACTCTCTGCTGTTTCTTCCTCCTTCTTCCTTCCTTCTGCTGTCTTCGTTGGTTCATTTATACACGCGAAATGCGTTCTCTGGCTGGCTGGATTGTCCGCTCGGTCTGCCATACATACATGGCGGCGCAAGATGGCGACCTCTCTAAAGCAAGGCCCTTGCTATATATATATATATATATATATATATAAGCATAATTATAAGGCTACGAAAACCAAACGGATTTTATTTTATAGCGATCATACACTTGTATAAACATATTAATGGGTAGAATATTCAGATTCAGATTCAGATTGACAATAAACCATGCCAAATATTACACACTGGCCCTTTAATTATGTACTGGTTAACTTTAAATCTTATTGCAATACAAACCCAGTGCAGCTGTCATGAAAGGGGAAATTAGCTACAGAGACCAAAACCGTTTCTTGACCAGGCTGTAGACATGTTTATTTCTGCTGTAAAGTTGGCTGGCTTCTGGAGCCAGCCTCAAGTGGCCATTCAAAGAACTGCATTTTGACACTTGAGTGTTGGCTTCATTTTTCAGCCCTGGAGGTTGCTGCTTGTGGCTGATGCGAAAATGTAAATTGACCTATCTAGAGCAAGTCTTGGATTTGTCTGTTCTGGGCTACTATAGAACAACATGGCTGACTCCAGGGAAGAGTCCCTGCTCTGTATGTAGATATAAACAACGTATTCTAAGGTAATGAAAACACAACAGCTCTTATTTTCAGGTGATCATACACTAAAGAAAACGTAGTTATGAATATCGTTTTATATCCATTTCTGCCAGGAGGTGCCCCTAAATCCTACACACTGGACCTTTAAGGGTGTGGCTGCTTTAAATGACATGCTGTCTAAGGGCTCATTTATGCTCGACGTTAAATACGGATCCGGATATGGACGGAGCCTTCTGTCCGTGCTCTGTGTTCATTTCGTCGGTATTTCTGCACGTTTCCATAAAGCTTACGGATACGGGCCAAACAGAGCAGTACCACCGGGAGTCATGGGGGCAGTGTTGCTGTCACTACCCGATACGTAGCTCTAGTGAGACACGAAGAAGAAATAACAATTCAATTTCTCTCATCAGCAGCACTAGAGAAAAGAATTCTCCGTCCTCCAGTCGCGATGTATTTAATGGCCTCACCGACCACCACCTCCTACAACGCTGCCTCTGTTTTTGTCTTTTATGCAAGAGGTACATTATCAATATCTCCACAGTCGCCATGTTTGTTTTTGAGTTTGTTGTTGTCATAAACTTTTGACGATGGGCTGCCTCCTGGTGGTTAACATATTATATATATTGGTTAACATCCATGCCAACGGGCGCAGGGAAGTATGTGGGCAATGACGGTAACATCGTTTGAAACAGACGTATACATTTTCGTACGTAAAGGGAGCATAAATGAGCCCTAAGAGGTGCACCACAGTCTGAGAGTCAGATCCACCCCTTATTCTTCCACACCTCCACCTTCTTGTTCAAATTTGGTCACGTCTGGCTTCAAAAAAAACCCCACAAGATGCCACGACAGCCAGAATGACAAAGTCGAGGCTTCAAAACCAGCAAGTCTACAAATAAGTGAATGACATCACGGTGACAATGTCCATTATTTTATGTGGTCTAAGATTTACATTAAGGTTAGCCCAGTGCGTCTCACAGAGACACAAAATGGTGCCTTGGGTGGCATCAGTGTCAGATGCTGAGGGGCGTGACCAAGCATCATTATTTGAAGACATGGTGATGACAACAGTTTGGATATAATTAGGAAACCTTAGAGGTGCTGGTAAGTGGATTTGTTAGCTTCAGATAGAACCAAGCTAGCTGCTTCTGTCTGCCTCCAGCATTTATGCTACGCTAAGTTAGGCCTGCTGGTTCCTGCTTTATATATTAACATGAGAGAGGTATCAAAAATATCATCTGACTCTTGGTAGGAAAGTGAATAAGGTAATTATTTCCCAAAAAGTTGAACCATTCCTCTAAACTACAAATATGTGGTCTGTGTATGAAAAGTGATAGAAATAGTATCACAAAAAGACGAGAAAGCTGTGAGTAGAAAGAAACTTCTAGAAGTTATTATTTATTAACTTACCACTGGCAGCGCTTTAATTTGAGACTTTTAATGAATCTAAACATTTTCCTTTTTAGTTTGATTGCTTAAATAATTAGTTTTGATTTTTTAAAGTTTGAGTTTCTGTAGTTGGTGCTTCTTTGTTCAATTGTGATAGCTATCTATTTGTAGTTATAACAGCTTACTACTATTGTTTGCTTGCTTATATGTTTTTTTTGTTTTTTTTCCTGCTTTCAAAAACATGAAAGCCATCACTTCCTGAAAATAAGAGAACTTTTCTAGAAAAAGTATCATATCCACTATCTGCTAGTGTCACAATTATTTATTTTTAGGAATACTATGTTTTCCATTGTTACATTTGGTTGACACCTCCCAGCCTAAATTCAGTGTCACGCTGCTGCTGATATATAACTCAAGCTTCATGTGGAGGAAGTTTAAGTGACTCCCTTTACAGCAGGAGATAGTTTTCTTGCTCCCTGGCAACAACAGCCAGCACCAGGATCGAGTGCGACTGTTGGAATATGTGGTCTGGGAGATGTTGCCTGCATTATAGCGTACCACGCTGGAGACAGTGTGAATTTATGCCTATAGAATTGCAGCTTCCTCAGAACAAAGTCTTGGCAGAGGACAGATTCATTTTGTCATGAAGTATTTTCAGTTTTATTTTAGCCAGTAAAAGTTTTAATAGAGGAGGATTTTTAACATTGGATTAATATGTAAATTTCTACGAGGGCTCTCTTCGGTTATTGCTTATATGATGCTTTTATGAGTTTGATTTTGAAAATGAACAGAGCTATTGCAGATGAAATGTAATGTATTACCTGGACAAAGATTTCAGTGTGACCTCCAAAGAGCGAAATCAAACAAAGTACAAATGGCATTAATCATTTCACCCCACGCTGCATCTGTTTATCTTCTGCTTCTTGTTACAAGGCACCACACAGGATCGTGGGAGCACTAGTACCATGAGAATGTTTGCATTTTTACACTTTGTGTTCCAATTTAGTACCTAAAATAGATATTTTGTGTAGTAAGTTAAGTGCAGTAATTTTAGGAAAACCAAAATCATGATTTATTTATCTATTTATTTATTCAGTTATGTTTTCTGCCAAACCAATCAGATTATTGTGTGGCAGACACAGTACGATAGAGCTCCAGACCTCAATGATACTCAGTACACCCAGGCTCCTCATCACTTTCATGCTGCTGCCTACAAAATGGATTCTCTTTGATTATCACTAAAACTGTGCCGGCTACAGGCCTCCCACACACTTATTTACTCTGATTAAAAAACAAAACAGAAATGCATGCTGTCCAGCGCAGAAAGTACATACCCATCTTTTTGCATACTGCATAAATTCTCTGGAAAATTCCGCAGGATTGTTTTTTATTAGGGTAAAGTTCCCAGGAGCTGCACAGCCAATAAAAAGCCAACAAGATAAAAGAGCAGGGAGGATTAGGAAGGGATGAAAGCTGTAAAATTTTCCATATTATCTTGTGAAAAGCTATGTTCTCTGCTCTCCCTTATTACATTTACCTTAATTACTCTGAAGGACAGAGCCAAAGTGGGATTAATTTGAACTTTCAGCAAGTCATCCCTAACACACTCAGTACTAATTCAGATGCTTTTTTTTTCTTTAGTGTTTTGACATACATTTCTTTTCCTCGTGGCAAGAAAATGGCCAACGACTTGGACATAAATTAAGAACATTGTTGTGCAAAGACAACCTGACTCACCCCCTCCTTTTGCCCTCTGTGTTGCGTGTCTACGAATCGCACCACAAGTCGCGGAGACTCATAAAAGGAGAGGCGAAGAGACATTGAAATATCTGAACCTTGCATAAGATAAACAAACTGAGGTATTCATTGCACATTTTACAGGCTGTCCAAAGAATTCTGTCCTCTCAGGACTTTTGAGACTTTAGTGCTGCAGATCAATTTGCACAATCAAAAGCACATATACAGTCCTCCCATGTATAAAAGCAATTGCATCCGCACACGACCAGGTCTGTACACTCATACAGGCCCAGACACACACACACACACAATAAATAAATAGTTAAATAAATGGGCTTTACTTTGCCCAGTTCATGGCTCAGTTTTCACTGTTTAGTTCTAAGAACCATCTGGGTCTCTCCTTTCACTCTGCTCTGTGGAGCACAGATGCTCCTTTTGTGGTGAGCTCCAAATCTTAATAAGCAGTTAAAATATTTACCGAGGTGGTTCTTTCCCCCCCACCAACCACATTTTCCACTCCTGTTTCTTTTTTTTATTATCATTATTATTATTTACACCTTTTCACAGGCAAAAAATGGAGATGTCCACTAAATGTGATTGATTGGGCTTAAAAATGGCCATTATTACCATTAAGCTCCACATGTCAGCTGCTGCTTTTGTGCGGGCTGTATTTCTAAGCTAACCAGTGATCCATGAGCGCGGACAGGAGGGGGAAGAATGTAATGCTCTGAAAGAAATGCCCATTTCTCTATGGATCCTTCAGTTGATTAAAAATACAGCTGCAGACACTAGCATACAAGAGGCAGAGGGAGTCAAAGAAAGAGGACTGAGAAGAAAGGAGAAAGTGAGACGGAGAGCAAAGGGGAAAAACCCTAATGTTCTAAGAAAAGGAACTGTCGCTGAATTGGAGAAATAACTTCTTTCAACTGACAGAAAAGAAGAACAATGGCATATTGGGGGCAAATGTGTACATGTTTAAGAGTGTGCAAGTGTAGTTATGTGGCAAAGGGCTGAAACTGAGTTTCCAGCACACATGGGAATCAAAACTTGTGGAATGTGAGGAGGGGGGTTGGTGTGAATCTGTTTACTGTTGTTGTTACTAAACAGCAAGTTGTTGGCCTACTGCATGCACTTAGTTCACCATCTCATGAAAAAATGTGAGAAAAACAACCATTCAGATTTTTTTTTACTTTTGTCAGGATTTATGCCCTTGAGTCTGGATAATAATATAAAAAGAGGAAGGAAATAATATAAAAACAAACCTTTTTTTTTTTTTTTCAGAAAAAAAAAGTTTTTAGAAAGAAATCCACCCCAAATTTCTACTTCATTGTTTCATGGTGTGTGATTCATTTACAAATGGTGAACGCAGCATTTTAGATGTCATGATTAGGATCGGCTGGCATCATAACTGTGTGTTTAGATGATATGAGTAAGGCATGACCTCACTGGGGGATATAAACAGCATAGCCTCATAGTTGTGTGATTCAGTGAGTCATCGCAGTCACACACTGGTGTTTGGATTTGACTTCCTGTAAAATTAAAGCCTTTTGCACGTACAGTAAGAGGACTAATAAGGGCAACTTTAAGCTACCCTAAGGATGAGGCCTTTCTGCCCACTCCAGAAATATGTTTTGGTGCGTTGGTAAAAGCAGGAAATAGTAATTTCACTATGCACTTCCTGTTGAAAAGTTTCCACAACAGCTTTATTCCCCCCCTTACATGAAAGGAGGAGAGGAAAAGAAACTGAAAACCTCAATGTGCTGCTAAATAATTCCTCTTTTTTTCATATTACATGTTTTTTTAATAGATTCTTCTGATTGCATGTGCTTCGGAGGGAAATACTCGAAACACTGCAGTACACTGAATAATAAGCATTGCTTACAGGTGGTTTAGTTGGAGGGTTATAGTCAGAGCACTGATTGAAGTCTGCAGTCTGTGGAGCATCATGGCGTCAACTTTATCTACAGAGGTGATTCCTTGGTGCTGGAAGACATGATCCAGTGATACAGACCCACAAGAGACACTAAAGTGACAGTGGCAGTAGGGCTGCCGGGCTCTCTATAGAAGTCATCAGTCATCGATGCTCAGCAGCTCTGGCCATTAATTCACTGTGTGGGAGGCGACTGTCCGCCTCCAAATCCTATTGACTTTTTATGAGTGACAAACACAGCCTATACATGGCAGGCGTTTTATCTCACAAGAAACAAACCTGTGCAGTGTCAGTGACATGTTTACTTCCATTGTTCGCTAGATGGCACAGGATATGCTCCTGTCTGCCTTGCTATATTTTCATAACTGCAGAGCCCTGTTGATACAGTGTGCTGGGGAGGACAAAAAACATGAGAACATGCGCAAGGTCTGGAAAACATGACCTCACACGCGTTTCAGAGAGGGAAGATTCCCAGAGGTCAAAGCACTGTTGTTCCTCAGAGGGGAAGTAAGCGAGGGTCCTGGAGGCCATTGAGTGACCTCACCAGGCGACATATCGAGCAGAGGGCAATCCGCTCAAGACGCCCACCAGCAGCCCAGGGTTAATGCGGCAGCTGGAAATAGAATGCAACAGCAGAATGGTGAACATGCCTTCAGGTTTTCATCCCACCACAACGCTGCAGCAGACAATTTTACTGATTAGATCCTCCACTCTGGTTGAAGGAGGACTATGAGGACAATAATTATGCTGTATTTTTTTTTAACTGTGTATCGATCCAGCAAATGACATACATGTGACCTAAAATGGTAATATGATCCCCTAGAATTTTATTATAGGTGTTTTTGATTAGTTTATGAACCAAACTGATGAAGCAACCTCATGAATCTAAATGTAATCATCATTTTAAAAAAAATGTATGTTTGATAAATCAATGCATTGCACTTTGTGAGTAAAACTCTTCTTCATTTACTGTGGTATGGTCGTAGAGCATCACCCTGGAATGCAAACTGTTGTTGACATTTCACATCAGTGATGTTCACCCCGCTGTCCCCGACTGTCTGAAAGTGCTCTGTCTTTGGCTCCTTTGAAATAAGTCATCTCTTTTGCTTCCTTTATCTCTTCCTTACCATCCCTCTCTTCCTCTCTCTAGCCATCACTCTCCTCCTATTCTTAGTGATGGTGCGTTTGTTCTGTGAAGCAGACGCCACGTGGGCCCCCCCTTTTATAGCTCTGCACCGTTTGTTTTATTTATCTGACAGGCGTCCCCCCGTATTGTCCCAGGTTATCAGTGCTCTCCTGCAGATCGCGTTACCGCCTGTGTGAGGCTCTGACCCATCTCAGGGTTCACCTTTAAATCTGATTCTTATCATTACCTCCGTGATAAATAGGCAAGGCTTAGGAGGAGATTATTCCGCTGGTCCCGTTCCCCCTTTCCCACTGTCGACAGTGCTCTCCGTCCGGCCCTGAGCTGTCATCCCAGTCTCAATCAGGAGGAAGGCAAACACTCAACTCTGTTCCTCTAAAGATTTGGTGACTTTAGAAAAGAAAAAATAAAAAGGGCTACGGCTGTTCCCATGTGAATGGTCTCTTATCTCCAGTGGGCGTCCTTAAAACCCTCTTCCCACTCTGCCTTGCTCCTCCGAGAGTTAGTCAGCACACCGTCATACTGACAACTGAGCTCCCCCATCGATTTTTCACACGGTTCTTATCTGGGGCAATAGTTTCAGAAAGTTTTTTTTGTACTAATGAGTAGTGGTGTCATTTCAGATGTGATGCACACATCTGCCATTCCCTCTCTCAACTGTGCATAACAGGTCTCTGTTGTTTTCCATGATGTTGTCTCACAGTTGCTGTCGTTTCTGCTACTCTGGCTCTCCTGTGCTTATCATCTCAAGCTGCACTGTGCATGATTTCCAACCTTTTCAGACTGCAACACAATGCGGGATTGCAATAAATGTGTTCGCACCCCATCTAATTAAGATGTTGTTTTGCACTTTTTGCCCAAATTAAATTCAGTTGTCAAGTATTGGCACTGGCAGAAGAAAAAAAAGTTTCTACCCACAAGAAATAATGAATCAAAGCAAAAGTTTCTGCTAAACACCAGAGAGCCATCACCCCAACCACAAGCTGGATGTGAGGCATTTGCTTCTGTCACCCCTTTGGTATCTTTTTGGTATGAGGTAATAAGAACAATAATCTGGTTCAGTTAACATCATGCTGCTTGTGGATGACAATAAGTGATTGCTGGGCATTTTCAAACATCTCTCTCTTGCTGTTTAGTCAGCACAGTTTTGCTGTCTCAAAGAGCTGATGTGACATAGCAGGTAGCTGCTCATGTTTAATCTTTATTTGTCATATTGTTATTTATCCCTTTTTCTTTCCTCTGGTTCTATCTCTACATTATGAGCAAACAGTGGGTACATTGTAGTGCGATCATGGCCATTTTAGCATGTATATAGACTGTATTTTCATATGTACATTGCTCTTACTCTTCTCGTCTGATAAAAGTGGCATTAAAGTGTAACTTAAGTCTTTGTTTATCTGACAGACTTTAATGCCTGGATTTATACTCTTTTACTTTTGCAGTTTATACGTCTCCTCACCATCTCTTTCTTCAGGCAGTGGACACTGTGTGTAGCTCAGCGGTCAGTCAGGTGACCATTCAGCTCTGCCAGCTTTGATTGATGGTCACTAACAGCCAATCCTGCCGTCACCACAGGGAAATATGGAATTCATTATTTAGTTTCCCGTGTGGGGTCAAAGGTCAAACGGAAACAATGATAAAACGGGGGAATCGTTTGCTTTGGACCACGGATGGGGGAAGAGAGACCTCACGCTAACATCAGCAGCTGGCTTCTCTCACCTATATCATGTGGACAGTTTTAATAGCAGTAAGCTGAAAGAAGTGCACGACCGGGTGATGGAGGACACTAATGTTAGTCCTGGGTCGCAATATCTAACCCAGGTTCACAATCTTTAAGTAAACATTTCCGAGGATGCATACATTTGACCGTATTCATCAGTGTGAGAATTCACAGCTGTTGTCATGCAACCTGAAAAAAAGCTAAAGTATGGTCATCACGCTGGTGGTCTTTGTGCAGTTAAGTCATATGGCAGATGGTTTTTGTATATTGTTTTAGAAATGATACATGTATCCATCACATAATGGAATTATATGTCTTATACTTAAATAAGTATTTACTGATGCAGTAGTAACTTAATAATGCTAATCATACATTTTCACAATTTTATATATCACATCTAGTCTCTAGCATATCAGGCTGACCTTGTGACCTCTTTGGCATTTTCCCATTTGGCCCAATTATTAGATGAAATGACGAATTTGATGTCCTTTCAAAAGCAGCCAATTCAAAAGACCTCCATTCTCTCTCCATCATGTTTGGGCAGCCAGTTAACAAGAGCAGACTGGTGCATTAATGATGATAGATTCCACACCCAAGGCCTTTGGAGAACAAACACTCCCAGAATGCCATGCAAGAAGCTGACCTCCTGACCTGTCTCAGGCCACACAGCAAAGGAAATCTATAAGCAGATTTGGAGGCAGAAGTGACCAGTGGCCAGAGCGACTGACCAGTAAGCGTAGGAGCCTGTTTGCTGGACAAACATGCTCAGACATACAAGCCCCCACAGCTGGAGAATAATCCCATTGGAGGCCTCTTGAATATCTGAACCATGTAAAATAGAGGCGCTGTAAGATATGCAAATCTTTTTAAAACCTAATGAAGCACAATCTGATTTCACAACAAGCTAAATTTTGTTCCAAAGACACAGAAAGGGACAAGTTGAATTGAGTCCCTTGGTATTTCTCTGTGGGAAACTTGTCATCTTTGAACTCTGAGGGTGCTCTATCCAACCTCAGCAACCACTGTCACTGTGAAGCTGGTCTGTTCTCTCTTTCGGGTTTTAATATTCACTATTCACCATCACGCTACTGTACCCCATCTTACTTACATCACATTGATAGTCAGGGTGGTCAAGATGTACGTCCTGGTCATTTCCTTCAAGCCTCAGCATAAATGCAAGTTGTTAAGTGTCTTCCTGGTTCATTCGGCATCCAGGCATAGCCACACTAGCAGCTCTGTAAGACTATACTCAGGCACAATGGTGCTTTGGACAGAGATATTATTACCATGCTGATGTTTAGCAGATAATTATTACAATGTTCATCATCTTAGTTTAGCTTGTTAGCATGGTAATATTTGCTTATTAGTACCAAATGCAAAGTATAACTGTGGCTAATGTAAATTTAATCCATTTTGCAGGTGTTTGTTCATAAACCAAAGTATTTGAAAAGTTAAAAATTTGACCTGATGATGGTGTTGCATTAAAAGTTAACGGATTACCAACATTATTACAACTCATATTGTGAGGGACATGAATGTTGCTTCAGATTTCATGACAGTCCATCCATTAGTTGCTGGAGATGTTTCACTCAACTCCAGGAACATTAATCTCATGGCAGCACTAGAGGGAAGTCAGGGGGTCACCAAAACCATCAAGATTCATCATCTGGGAGCCATGAATGTCTGTTCAAAATTTTGTACCAAACCTTCTAATAGTTTTCAAGAGATTTCCCTAAAAAACACAAATGTGAACCTTGTTGCTGTGCTGTAGGAAAAGTCAGGGAATCACCAATATCATGCCATCGACAGGCAACCATGAATGTCTGTACAAAATTTTGTCGCAATCCGTCTAATAATTACTGAGATATTTCAGTCTGGACTAATCGACCACACCAACATTGCCATCCCTAGAGCCATGCTGCTAGTGTGGCTAAATATGCAGAGGTGTGTGTTTAAAAGAATCACCTTGTGCATTGTAGCATTAAGATTACAACCACATGCTAAGCCAGTACACTGTATACAATGGGTCATTATGAGTAAAGCAAGCCTCACTGATCCACAGTATACCTAACAAAGCAGACGCCCCTGACAGATCACCCATTCTGTGTGCAGCAGCTGTAATTTTCCCCAACACCTGCCTTGACTTAACTATCAGCTGTGGTTCCTGTCGCTTTTTACACTTTACCCAAAAAGGTTGGCAGTCTTTACAAGCAGGGTGATAATCCTACCTTTTATTGCTGCTAAGAAGGCTACCTCCACTGGCTTTTGCAGGAATAAAGGGCCATGCCAGTGCCTCAAGCCAGGGCCAAGTGAAATTTTTATTTCCCTTATTCTTTATGCCATTCAGGAATATTGGTAACAAAGCAGGTATATAATAACATGAAATATCCCACTATGAATATTCAGTATTTATTTAGTATTTGTTATTCCAGTTAAAATGAACGTTTCTGATATGAAAAAGAACAGCTGGGTATGTTGGATACTGCTGGCAACAGCCTTGTTTTTGACTGCTCATTATACCCTGCTGACATTAGCCACACAACCACAAGAACTTTGACACAATTATTGTTTGGGATGTTTTGGAAGGACAAAATACGAGTGAAACAGCTCTGTCAACAGAAACTTTGGAGATCAAATTGTATCTTTTAAATCATTCATTTTGTGGCCTTGAAGTTGTGGGCAGTTTGATGACAACAAGCCCCTGTGTGTATGCGTCTGTGTTTCTGTAGGGTTAGATATTGATTAATCTCCCGTCCTTATCTCTCACTAAAGGGAGGTGTGGGTGGGGGATTCATGCGAAATCGTAAATGGGACCTTTCATAAAAGTCCATGGGTACAAACACTGTGCATTCAAGGACAAATTGTTTTCCATGAAAAACTGATGGAACGATCTGTTCATCACTGAGCAAACTTTAGTCATTATTTGCATTCAGAAAAAAATTCCATTGAGGGGCAGCTCATTGAAGTCTGGGGCATTTGGCTCTTCCTCAGTCAAATAGTGAGAGTTGATTCGTTTGTCCCCAGTGGCAGAAAAGTAGTTTGTTAACCTCACTGGTAGATTATTTCATAGCTCCCAAGGCTGTTGCCCCCCATTAAAACAATTAGGGACACAGTAGTCCACTGGGAATAAATTCCCACAATGATTGTGGTCACTTCCTGAGATGATGTCATACCAGATAGAGAATCATGAAATTCTCCAACCTGACAGAGAAGAGTTATTTTGCTGTGTGTGGAGGACAAAGATACATGTTAAAACCCAGCAAGCTGAGTAAGAGCACATTCTTAATCACAGCAATGAACTGGTAGAATAGTGTTGTTGGAAATATCTATCGTACATATAAACTCTTGACAAAAAGCTACCAGTTTCCACCTTTGTGTTTTACTGGTGCTGGTCAGTGAGCAGATGTACTGGCACAACTTTGAATAAGCACTTTAATACCAAGTACTGTATATAGGGCACAAAAAACAAAGTAAAGCCACAGGATATTGTCCTATTCCTGGATTTTGGATTATTATTTTGGTAACAATATGCTGTTGATGACTGGTCCAACTTCTGGGAAAATCCTATGGATGTGTCATCCTCAATAACAGTATGACCGTTCAGATAATTGGAGTGACTCGTAAAAATATGATTTCATTCATCCATGTTTCATGTTGATATAGTGAGTCACTGCTGACACAACAGTCCTTCTTTTATGATATTAGTGAGTCATGTGGCAGCAGACTATGAAGAGACACAACTTTAGTATCAGGAGAACAGACGGATTCTCTTGTTGATCTCTTTGCTGGTTCTTTGTTGTTGCCAAATGTGGATCTATACTATCTTGTTTCTATCAATGTCAGATAGCAGCCTGATGTCCATTCAGTGATGGCATTCCTGCTGGGAAGGACTTAGTGATTAAAGCAGACAGGTGTTCTTGGTCCTTGGAGAAATAAAGAAAGGAAACCATCGATGGCAACATGCGGCCATCATGGAGGAACATCCATAAAATAGATCATGGCAAGGAGAAAATGGATAAAAGCTCGAGGCAAGAAGGATCCAATCCATTGAGGAGGAAATCATTGCTGGCTGCTAAACTAAAGTCCGCTCAGTGTGGGAACGTTTTAGTATGTCTTTGGGGACACTGGTTATTCAAACATTCTTTAAAGGCCAATGGTATTTTCAGCATGTATTTGGGAAAATACATAAAATATTGTTATCTTATTCATTATCAACATACACTGTACTGAAGCAACAATATGCACATTAAAGTCTTCAACGGTTAGAATCCAGAACTCCCAAATCCTGTACCACAATACATTAATTGTTAAAGCAGACAATGGGTGATATTAAATATTAAAAGCAACAACTTTTGGATGTTAATTATGGTTTCATCACCACAAGGGTATCAACGGGATAACGGGGGGCGGGGGGTCCTGGCTCAAAATAAGGTAGAGGTGGTACCACACATGCCTTCATCTGGCTAAAGCATACACTTTTTTTTCTTTTTTTTTATGAGCAACATATTTTAGGAGTTATAATAATTATGTTTTTGAAGTGATTTTGGTGACAAGTGAAATTGTTGAATATTTTTCCAATAAAAGATAAAAGAGAGTTGTAGTATGACCAAAAGGAGACCACTGATGTGTGAGGTGTGAATTTTGGGAACACCACACTGTGTAAGAGTGACCTTTTTGAAATTGTTTTTTGGTTAGTCAAATCTTTTTGTGTTATACTTTGTAGATGGTCCCTGCACACTTGTCTTACAGCAAGTTGCACATAAAGAGCAACATTATTTGTCCAATTGTGAAGATGGCTCGTTCAGATGAAAGTGAATCTACTGTGCTTTAGTTGAGAAGAGGCATTGTTTGTGCTTTAAGGTTTTGCTTATGAGTTATTGATCTAGGAAGTTCAAATCTGTGAACATCTTTCCAGCCTTACCAAACTGCATAGCTGTGTCTACCCACAACTACACCTGCTGCTCTTTGCAATGGCGTTTGTGAGTGCCAATATAAAACTGGCGATATTAAGCTATATTAAAACATTGAATGGCATTCTTTTCCGTTTATAGAGCTGGTACTCACTTTGCTGCAGCGCAGACAATAATGGATTGCTCTTTTCTTACTCTTTGGCAGTTTTTGCATTGCCTTTCCTCATGCACTGTGTCGATTCTGATACAGTGCCTCCACATCTGTGTAATCCCACAACTGTAGATACAAATGACAGAAATTCAGTGCAGTACTTGTTACAAAAGTTTTTTCCATAAAGACACCCGTCAGAGGCAAGACAAAATTTGACAAAGGCGGCTGCCTTGTAATTCTCTATGCAGGACAAACCTTCAATAACTGTCTCAGAATTGGCAAGAATTTTCAGTATCAAGGCATATGGTATTAGACAATTATTTTTTATCATTATCAGTTACAGTGACCTTTGGAAGAATGAAAACAGAAGATTTTATTTTTTTCTTTTGGTTGAAAAAACTTTTAGATAGATAGATAGATGGATACTTTATTGATCCCGAAGGAAATTCACTATACTTTTTTATCGAAGTTTATGTAAAATGTCTGACAGGCACTGGAGGAGAAAAGGAAATGCACATATGCAGGTCTGATTCTCTCAAGTTTTTTTAATTTATTTTTTATTCCATAGATCAGAAAATGTACACGGTATGATAACTGCCAATGTTCCTACCATGGCATACGGTTTTACAATTTACTCCTGCACCCATGAAAATGTCCCAAAAAGTAGTTTATCCCATTTTTGTGTTCATTGTCTAAAGAATTGGCGTACATCAAGCCTTACAAAACCAGTGTTAAGGTAAAGTACATGCCATTCTGACATCAGTATCGTAGGGCTGCATCCAACCATGTTTTTTATTTTCTGAAAGCAACAATCTGACATTCAAACTCACTTCACGCAGCAGTTGACAAGCTGCATTGAGGTAAGACAGTGAGCAAGGTTTAAACCTCTGTCTTAAACTCCTTCACTAAGTGCAATGCTCTAACTGATGTGGAGAGAAGATGAAGAAGTTCTCATTGTGGGACAATACCAATCAATCATCAGTTCACTGATCAAAGGCTGTTATCAGATTGTTTTTAAATCATTTTGGTTGGACATTGTTTATGACGTTTCTGACCTTAGCAAATGCCTGTCAGTTTTGTTAAGCTACATTTTGCAAAGCAAAATAAGGCCAGCATACAGTACAGCAGTGTTAAAAAGGATAAATACTTGTGTTAGCCAAAAGTAAACACACATTTGTGTTTATAATTTTGCATCCAATGGTGCAAAGAAGAGCCCTGAGTTTAGTGGCTCAGCAGATAAAATTGAATGCAGCGAACAGGCTGTCAGCTTTGAATTAGCATGTTGTTGTATGATTTTTGGCAGTCGTGTCCCACAGGGCTCAGATTGAGTCAGATGTGTTTGTGTATAATTTCATCATATTACAGTGTGTCATCCCGACGGCAGAGCGGTGTCAACGTGGGAAAGCTAATTGGATTTGCGGGCTGAGTGTGCTGCAGCGCAGCCACTGTGTGTCTGTCAGGATGGTGATGACACGTCATGCTGGACTGTAGCATGTCAGCAGCAGTGAGGAAAAGCCCCGAGCCCGCAAATATCATTCAACTGGTGAATTTGTCACCCTCACATTACACCGCAGTCACCACAACTGGATAAAGCTGAATGCTAGATTTATATCAGCCCGGTTTAACCACATTTTAAAATTCTGTTGATCTGCTTCGACGTGATAATTTTGTGTTGGCTCGTCTCTGCGGTGTTAAAATTGACACGACGAACAGTGGAAGCATTGTATATTTTGAGCCTATTTAAAAACTTGACACGAGATTGGACCCACCATGCAGCTGTAAATAGATGAAGTCTTTGGGGGCACTGGCCTTGGGTGAAAGCAGCTCTGGCAGAACTAAAGAGTGATTTACTGTATTCACCACTTGGCCTGCTCTTTTCACTGAGAAATAGGCTAAACTCAAAGAGGAATAAATGTTGCTGAAGTTTTCCCAAGCATTGCTCAGATTCATTATGTGCATAACTTACTTAATAGCATTCCTTCCTTGTACACTTCACGCCATGCTTACCCACCATGCACTGCAAAGGCTTTATATGCTCTCAGTGCTACGGAAAGGCTCAGAGTCGGAGGGGTCGGCAGGGGTAGTGTTAAAGTGGGTAAAACATTTTTTTTCTTTAAATCCTGACATCAGGACAGTGTGAATTTTCTGGGTGGTTTCGTAACTCACAGTTGACAAGAACAGCTAGTCCAAAAGACAAATGCACTTTAGGGAAATTCACTCCTCACAGGACAGAGGACACAGGAAACATAGTGTTTGGAACATAAGCTTTTGGTGAGAAAGATTTTTGTAATAAAGAGTCCCCACAGCAAACAGAGCTGATTAATTCAGCCCTCCAACCCCCACCCCTGAAAATGATTCCCCCCACAGCACAGGAGCACTTGGGCATGTTTAGCGCAAATGTAATTACGGCCTCGGTAAGCGGCCAGCTTTTTAAAGAACCCCTTCTCCTCGTCTCTCACTTCAATACCTGATGATGTCATGGCCCTTTGTGGGGTCGCAGAAACTCCTCAAATCAACTGCCACTCATGACCTTTTCTTTCAATTTTTTTCTTCTCTCCCCCTTTGCCCAATTCTTTCTTCCTCTTTTTCTTTCTCTGGTTCATAACTGAGGTTCCCTTTATGGGTTGATCAAGCAGCCCCCTCCCATTGCCTCGCTCTTCTTTTGGAGCCACTTTATGAGAAATGCATGCCCCTGTTTAAATGTATTGATAGTCCTCATAGACGTCTCAGTCTTTTGTCCTCTTGGCCTGCTGAAGTCTAAAAAGTTCCAGAACATGGAAAAAGGACTCGGCATACGGCATTGTGCTGACAATCCCACCTCTAAACATATTTGACTACAGACATATTGCAGTTTGAGAGACCAGAGCAATGCTGCTTGGAGAATTTCACCCATTTTATTGCCACTCGCAGTGGCAGAAAGGAATGTAATCTGGCAAACAAATGTTGTGACAGACAGCTTGTCTGAAGGATTTTATGGCCCGTCTGCACTGTTGGTACACGGTTACACCAGCCCCTTTAACGGTTAATGCTGCATGGAAAGGTGCATTTAGTTTCATAGTACACATTTTTTGCTGTTTCCTTTTTTTTTTAATTCATTTGCTCTGTACTTCTATGTAGCTCTTTAGGGTTTGTGAATCTAATTAAAGATGAAGCAGTGCACAGTTTGAAAGGGGCTCAGCTAATAATGGCCCACTGATTCCCTGACTCACACACTACAAACCACATGATCGACAAATTGCTGTAAATGTGTTCATATTTTTTAAAGATGAGTAACCAGCAAAAGGCACCCACTTTGTGCATTG
The DNA here is from genome assembly GCF_041903045.1 of Epinephelus lanceolatus. Lineage (NCBI taxonomy): Eukaryota > Metazoa > Chordata > Actinopteri > Perciformes > Serranidae > Epinephelus > Epinephelus lanceolatus. The sequence goes on from NC_135735.1 coordinate 37,543,264, forward strand.
TTTCTCTACAAGTGTTTTGTTTAGTTAGTTCAGTTTTACACAGCAAGTCCCAAATATTTTTAAAAAAAAATGCTTTTTTTGTAACTTTTATTAAACTATGATGTTGCTTGCAGTAAATGGTATGCCTAACCCTGTTTATTTTTCTGCTACATTTTTCCTAGTGCCACCATATAGAAGCAATTAGACCCTCTCACATTTGGTATGTAGACCATGTTTATGACACATTTCTATTGTGGCTTTGCTGCATTTGGTTTCATGCAGTGGAGTAACGTTAATGGTCAAAATGTTACTACTAAAAATCAACTAACATTACACTTATAAAATGTCCCTGAATGACTTTAAACACCAGCAGCTGCTTTAGGCTCACAGTTTGAAGAGGAGTACGTCTTTACTCATTATCCTTCCGCTTGCAGAAAACAGAACATCCAATAATTAATAATTAATAAGTCAATAAGGAATAAAAACAACTGTTTGGCCTGGTTATTTTAAAATGACCTCATATGTTGGCACACAAGGTAAAGGAAGTTACTTATTAACTACAGTATCAGACAAATATATCACTGTTATTCAGGCCAACTTTCCCTGATGTCTTCAAAAATGTGTTTCACTTGGATTTAAATTACACTCATTCAGCCCCTGGGAAAATCCTTTATGTATCTGTTAGCCACATTTTATGTATCCAGCTCATCTATATAGCTTTTTTATACACAGTATGTGGCCTGTTTCAATCTGCAAGTTGATGCAAGTTGGAGAGCTTACTTATAGCTTGCTTATACCTGTTTTCTCATATTAAGTGCCACAGCTACTCTATAACCACCTCATGAGCTTGAGATCACTTAACTAAGTTTAAAGATGTTACAGGAAACAGAGTGGATGGGCTACCTTGAGAGTATTGATGGAGAGCAATACATGTTCTCATTGGTTAATTGGAGGCTGGACCACAACAACAGAATGAATAGCAGAGAAAATAGCCGTACAATGGGCTAGTCTTGTCCCAAATTTTAATGTCAGGAGAAAGCAAATGGCGAAGGCATGTGGTGCCCAATCCTGAGAAAAAGTTTTCTGAGTTCACAGCAAATTTAAAACATTGAAAATACTCAAAACCACATGATTCTACAGTCAGTCTGTTTTATTTATTTATTTTTTCAAGAAAACCTGATATTGAGTTAAAAGCTGAAAACATGGGTTCTGCAGTTGTCATAATACAGCATTGTTCACTCTGTGTGAGGGAACAACAAAAAGTCTTCACCATTTTTTGTTTCCCCTTCATATTACTTTCACAGGGCATGATTTCTCACACATCTTTTCTCTTGTATGGTTGCTACGCAGCATTGACATCACCCCTTTCTCTTTTTGCCTTGTTTCACCTGTCATACAGACCTCTCGGACAGCACAAAATGAATGAATCACAGCAGAAGCAGTGGAAAAAAAACATGAATCTTTTCTCCTCCAGTGGGGACTTTTCAGTGGCATACATACAGTTTATGTCTAATTATGGTTGTCAGTGTGGGAGAGAAATAGGGGAGGCATTCATTTGTCCTTTGGCCGGATTTTCTATCTCCTCCATGCTCCTCTCTTCATCGCTCCCCGTCCAAGTGATTACAGCACACTTAAATGCCTAATTGGCTTTACTCCTTATTAGCAATACAATTATACAGGCCTTGGGATTCTCATGTGTGCAGCCATCTGTAGAGAAGAGACACCATTCAGATCTATCCATAATTCAAACCATAGTTATTCTTCCACTGGCAAGCCGGGGCTTTTGTGAGTGTTGTATGGTTCTTATCCTGGCTTGCACGCCCCTCTGTCCACTGTCTTTTGATCATTCCCTCACCTTTGTCCTTCATAATAGAAACCTTTCGTATAACACAAACCATTATTATTCATTCGCTGCCAGTGTGCTTTTTCTGGTAGAATTCAAACTGTATTTTTAGAACGATAGAAAGATTTTTGTCACTAATCACGCATTTATTTTCCCAGACTTGTTGCATCACCATTTTCAGCTCACAGTAAGGTAATAGAAGCAATTTGTCTACAATTATGAACAGCACGGAGCACAATTTCTCACCAGTGTTGATGTAGACGTACTAAAAGTTTCCAAAGTTTCATACTTTTTCTAACCTGGGCCTTACTTACTTTTCTCTGAATAATCTTTTCCCTTCATGCTGTTGGTTTAACAGAGTATTTAGCAAAATAAATGCCAAATAGACATAATGAATAAAAACTATGTTCTCAGTGACAACAACTTCCGTCCCTGCTACAAGGAAGTACAGGTGTCACCTTGACAGGAAGTTCATGGGACCTGAGGGAGCTACCTGAACTTTAGCACATGTGATGGATGGATTAACTCAGCCAGGTATATTAGAGTACACCGTGGTGGGGCTTCATTATCTGTGGCCATATCTGCGCACCGAGGAACCCGTCTGTCTGCCTGGGGTCGTCCTCCGCTGTAATAAGACAGCTCTGATAGTATCTAATGACAAGGCAGGCACCCTGGTTCCTGATGCCATTATCAAAAGTGGCCTCATCAATCAGACGGCAGCGTGACAGGGGATGTGTGTGTGATGACAGGAAAGATGGGTGATGAGAGGCTGGAGAGGAGGAAGAGGGTGGGATGAAGGGATGATGGGTGGACTGAGTGGTTTTGGGAGAGAAGGCAGGAAGAGGAGGGGAGTACATGGCGGTAATGATGTGGCCCACCTAGTTGACCTGGTAAGAGATGATCTCATTGGGGGCGTTGCAGAGAGCAGAAGAACAACCCCCTCAGTCAGTTTACGTTGTCTGATAAATCCCTTACATCCGTCCATCCACAGGAGCTCATTTAATGTGGTCCCTTTATTTTTAATCTCACATCATCTTTAGTCTGCAAAACTGTTTTGCAAAATAGTTCTGCATTGTTATGCTCTCAACTGAACTGACAGTCATTTCATAACAATGAAGAGTTTCCATTTTTACACAACAGGTGTCATTTTGTTTTATGACATCAAGGGAAGTATTGAGAAACAGGTGTTTGTAAACTGTGCATGCATGAATTGTTCGATTGAATTGTGTAACTCCATAATCCCGTATTCTTTCAGTTTAAGGACATATTGCATCCTTTCTCAAAGGCACACTTGTGTTGCTCAAGCACAGGAAATTTCCAACATGCTGAATGAACTCTCAAGCACTGTGGAGGAAGGGGCTGAGTTTACGCTCACGCGGATTAACATGTTTGGAAATTCTAACTCTCTCCATCTGACATCTTTGTGTGAGAAGAAAAGCAGAGAAACCTTTGACAACGACATTTTTCACATGATCAGGGCTGGATGAAAAAGTGCCTTTGAAAGGCAGTGAAGCCCAGGAAAATTGTTTGTTGACCACACAACAACCATCGTATTGCGGCTGTCAGGCCTGCGTGGCATGAGGAATTCCTTTGGGAAACAGATTAATAGTTCATTTTCATGGCAGTTGCACTGAGAATGAGAGAGAGGAAAAAAATAGAGAGGGTGACATGAGTGAGGAAAAAAACAAAACACAGGCTCTTTTTTGAAATGAACTTCTTTCTGGTATCATTTACGAGCATCTTTGCCCCATTTTTCTTTTTAGATTGACATTTGTAATAAATAATAAAAGAATATTCATGCTCATTGTATAGCCTTATGCAAATGCTTTGCTTTCAGACAAACACCAGTCTGCATTTCCACTGGGCTTGCTTCGAATAGACGTTTTGTTTTTCCAACTTGACTACAATGTCATCCGGAATGCGTTCTCAGCAACAAGGAAGTTTAGGAGGACTGCCGCCCCATCCGCGCTTTCCCATAATCTCCTGTTTTATTTTATCAGGGAATTGCTGCAGAAACAATGGTCTTCCTTTTCAGAAATGTTTTGCGTACCTTCCCTGAATATATCTGAATTAGCCTGGAAATAAAAACATGTTTATGCCTGCACCAAAATGACCCATGACAATTTGGAGTTAACAGGTCCATTATCTTCCTCTGACTTTATTAACCTGTGGAAAATATAAGACAACAACATTATATTATTACAATGTAAAATTAAAATAAATAAAAAAAAATAACAATTAAAAAATATATCAACTAAAAATAACCATAATTCAACCATTCTAAATATAGTACACAGTAGGAAAAAAAATTCAAAAGATACTGGAGAATTTGAGTATTAACTAAAGAATGAGGTGATGCTTTCTCTTTAATCTGAAATGGATTTGCAGCACCAAATAATTTGCTGATAATCTGTTTGGTTGTGAAAGGGCAGAGACAGCACATTCTTTTACAGGTTGTGCTAAGTATTCATTTGGACCTGGAACATTAGTCCTTATTTGTTGCCGGTGTCACACTTTATAGCCTTGGGAACACGCTCAACAAACACTAACAAATCACTTTCCCGGGCCACAGTAGGTAACCCCACCGTAAGTAGCGCAAACTTTTGTCTTATCCCAAAGTTTTTATCCCAGTAATTGTTCTAAGTGCAGGTATCAATCAGAGCCCTTGCCATTTACAGTACATTATCTCCTACATTAGCTCTGTTGAATTATGTGCAAGTGCAGGTGGAGACTCTGTAGCTCTGCGAGGGCGTATGCATGTGTGTGTTGAGGAGTAGGCGTGCATGCATGTGCATACACCTTGTTAGCTTGTATCTATGCACGCCCATAGCTTTAGAGCCAGACAGAGGTTTGCCCCTCAATAGATCAAGGCCTCACTAATGGCATATGATGCTGCGGCGGCCTCAAAATGAGCCATGTAAAAGAGTGACATTATCGATCGTGCCCGGTGAGTCGTGTGGCCTCCAAACACCTGTGATTTTAATGGCACGCTTACTTTTTCATGGTTGTGGGAATAAATCACAACGTAGCTGTGCCGGATCAGGGGGCCCCAGCAGTGTGGCAGAGCGCTCCATCACATTTTATATTGTGTTAATAATGTCAGATGTATGTGGGGGAGAGAGGGCCCTGCACGCATTCATCACAGGCTCGGAGGTATACGGGGAGAGGACCGGACAGGGTGTCGGGCTGGGAGACAGACGCCTCCATTGAGCTTTCTGTCATTCCTCCACAGACTCAGACAGAGACCGTGAGGATCTATATAAGCTCCGTGCGACACAGCATACAATGTGTCTGCTGGGCGGCTCTCGATAGCACTAAATTTGAGCCCAGCAAACATTCGTCAAGACATATGCTTTTATTCTTGCCATCAGAGAGGTTAATGGGATTAATTCACAATTTCAATCACTCTGAAATGTATCCATAAATAATTCATAGTCTCACTGGAAAGCAAGACTTTTGTTCATTAATTCTTTGAAATTATTTCCACTCCCTTCCTGCTTGATAAATGATGTGCACAAGAAAAACATATTTAAATTTGCAGAGAAAAAATTAAACTGGTGTCATTTTGGTGTCTTTGAACAGGGAGGAGGAGCGTTGCTTCTGCTCCTCTCACTGCTTAATGCTCTGTTAGAAAGGACAGAGCAGATCATCTTAGGAAACACCTTTCCCCCCAAAGCATTAAGAGAACACCTTCCAGGAAGTGCACTTAATCTGTTCAGCATTACCAAGAAGAATTTATTCATGCAGTGATGCAGTGACATGCCCTCTAACTTGGGAAAAAAACGATTCCTAACGTAAATTCACATGTGAAAGTTTTTGTTTGCATTCATTTTTGAAGCCACCTGCAAAAAGGGATATTTGTGTCAACTATTGTTCTGTGTTATCTCTGCTTTCTGCCAGCCTATCTGCTCCTCAGACCCAAACAACAATGAAGACTCTTCAAAAACATCAGTACAGTGTAAATCATTGTAGGTGAACAACAGGTAGTGAGCAAGCAGCACTGTACAATTATAACAACCTCTTGGAGCGATAACATGTAATCCACAAGCACCCATCCCTTCAGGCGCTTAAAGACTTTGACCCCTTGCACTCTCTTGCAATGTGGTTAATGCAGATTACAATGGTCTGACTACTGAGAGCCGTCCTCACAGCTGCTCCCACCTCTCCCAGTCCCGCATGGCTGTAATCTAGCCGGCTGGGTCACTAGCTCCCCCCTCGTAAGCTTTGAAGCAAAGTCAATAGAAATTGGACGGAAACTTTGTTAAGGAGAAATAAAAATAATAATTAAGAAAAATACAGCCCTTTGGAGCCGAATGTGTGTCAGGGTGAGATGGAGAAGACAGGAGTGAGAGTGCACTGAGGGGAATCAAACGGGCAGCTCACTTTGTCAGACAGGAGTTGGCACCTTCACACTTCCGTCTCACTCGCTGCCAGTGGCCTCATTTGAGCTTAAAGCAGGATCAACCTCCATAACAACATGAAAGTTGACCACACGGCATGTAACATTTCATGATTTAACTAAGAAAAAAAAATTCAGTTCTTTAAATGTTGAGGCAGGGTTATACTGATGCAAAGCATGGTTGTTACAGTTACTTTTCATCAGTAAATGTTGCTTTCTGGTACCTTTTGTGGAGTTAGTAAAGGGGCAGAATAGCAGCAAAAGGTTATTTTGGACAGTCTCCAAGCCACGGGATTTATTATGCCTTGTCAGTGAATTGCTCTGTGTATTGAATATATTCGCTCTAAACTAATTGACCAGTACGGTGAGAGGCGCTGAATTAGGCAAATGGGCCCAGGATGTGAAGTTGGACTTGATTTATTACTTTGAATGCAACTCAAATCAATGGCTCAGCTTCCCAAAACCATTGCATTTCCCAGCTGAAATCATTGTTATGCTTAAGAAAAGAGAGATTATGCGGGCTTAATGAGTTTCAGTGGTTGAATGTGTTTGCGCGCCATTCAGGGGCGAAATCATATTTAATGGCTGACACTCAGTTCATGGCAGGTCCTCCTTTTTCTCAGTGGCAGGTCACCTTCGTCACCGCAAAGGCGCTTTCAGAGGGGAGGGCCAAAGATAGGGTCCTACATTCATGAAAAGAGGAGCACAAATGCTGCGCATGAGAAATGAAATGGGAGAAAAGCAGTTGATTTGCACACAGCACTACAGCTCAGCTCGGGGTTGGCTATAGGCCTCAGCCTGCTGACCTCACTGTGCCAGACTGGGACCTCACTTGCTTTAGGAGACGCTTTTGTTTCTCCTGCTCAAGAAGAGCACTAATTTCATTTCAGTCTCGACACACCAGTTGCCGTGGCTTCTAGGTGAAAAATGTCGCAGATCGCTAATAAATTAAGATGTTCTCTTTCTTCTGTCTCGGAGCTGTTTGTCCTAATGTCCCAAACTAAGCCCACAGTTATGTTTCCACAACTGAAATCGCATTCATTTGCAAATCGACCCCTTACAATTAATCCCCTGAGACTGAAATTGTAAGGGGCTGATAAAGAAAGTAAAGGACAGCTATAATTTGGCGTTGGCCTGGCAGCATTACCCTAAATTCTTGTTTTCACTGAAGTTCTCTGTTGTTGTTACAGGTTGGACATTTTAAAGCCATTGCTCACAGTAACCAGCTCTGCTCTTGTGGAAAATTTTCTCAGTGTATTACTTAACAGTGGATCCTTTTTCATGGCAACAGGTAGTAGAAAATGCTGCCCAGACAGTGTATAAAATATAAAGATAAATGTTTGTGATTTCCAAAGACCTGACATTTACTTGGTTGATGAGTTATGATTTAGCGAGAATTTCAAGATAGTTAGCCTTGGTTGTTATTGCACAAACATATAAATATATATACACTAATCAATGCAACTGCTGTAATTTGACCAAGTGTCAATAGTAATATGCTGCTATTAGGAACAATGCATTACCATGACCAGTTATGAGATTAACAGTCATTGGCTTACAAATGAAAAAGGCCATCCCAGCTTGTTCCAGTTTAATAAGTACTGAATCCACTTTATTGATTATTCACTGCTAATATGCAGCAGCTGAAATCAATAAGCAGTCCTGCTCTCATTTCAATATAAATCCAATTATTGCTATTGCTAAAGCTGAGGAAATTAGTGAGAAAATGGATCGCCATGTTATTTTTATTTGCCCATGTATAATGGCCTCAACACTAGTCTTTGCCTAGTATGTTCATAACACAGTGAGATTAAGTTATGTCTTAGTTTCAGAACAGTGCATGAATCAACTCTCATATGATCAACCTCATGCATTATGTTGCTGTTGTGATTTATCGCTTAAAATAAATTATTTGTTAACTTGTTGGGGTTTTGGTAGCTGATTTAGTCAAGTATAACTATGACTAAACCGTATTTGATTTTACGACTCCTTATGGAGTCATTGAGGGGGCGCTCTGAATCTGACCGCGACTCACATTAAGCACAGCAGAAATATGCTTCTACATTCCTCCGCTGAATTGTATGAAATCCCCCTTAAGTCCCTCTAATCACCTGGTTACACATAAGGCTGTTTGGTTTCTCAAATCATCTCTAGTTAGAGGCAGAAGTGAGGGAGACAGAGAGAGACATCATTACTCTGTAATAAAGCATCCATATGGTGTAAATGTTGAGCTCGTGCAAATCCCCGCAGCTTAGCTGCAGAGCACCCTGGCAGGGAAGGTCAGGAGTAAATGCATGTGACTTAAGCATATGTTTCTTTTTCTGCCATTCACATTTCGGGGTTGATGGCACGGATGGGAGATGAAAAGTGCACTGGTTGCTAGTAGGCCTATGTAGGAAGACCATAACTTTAATTTGATAAATGTTACATCATTAACGATGGAAAGAAGCTACTGCTGTACATATCTGCTGGAGAAGTAATAATTTTAGACAGTGGAAGTACAAATAATTGTCTGAGATATTATGCAACTTTTTGAAGTGGGTGTAGTTTAACAGCTCCATGGCAGTAATATCTCCCAAGTTTTTCCCAATTTAGTTGCAAGCTACAATAAGTATGACCATTTAGGTTAGATGAAATGTTTGGAGGAAATGGAAGATAGGGTTCTAAAACCTCAGCGCACTCTAAAAAAATGTTTCTAAAAAAATGGGTTTTGATACATATAAGTATCAGTGTTTGTCTCCAGAGCATCATCCGACTGTGTAAGTTATGTATTATATTATATATAGATATATTTCACATGTTATATATGCCTGTAATGCATTTCCTAAGAACTGTCCTTCGCCAGGACGATGCTAACTTCCATGGACGTCTGGAGACCTTTGGCTGTTGAGCCATCTCTTGGCGACTTTCCATTAGATGTAATGTGTTTACCTGGCAGCTTAGTGGACACCTTTATCTTGTATGTGTTTTTTAAGAACCAATAAGGAAGTGTAGTGTGCTGCCTCCCCAGCCTTTCCTCTTCCTGAGTGTGGTTTAATGTGGTTCTGTGTGTGTCCGTGCTTTAAGTACATGCAGGGTTAACCAGGATTGGTTAACGCAGGCTTACACAGTTAACCTCACTGAGTAACCTCACAGTGTAATTTAACTGTGTCAGCCTGTGTGAAATACAATGAAGGTTATACATTACAACCCCAGGTCTAACACAAGCAGGCCACCCAGGATACTTAGGAAAATGAAGTAAATTTTCACCTTGCAATATTTGTGTGAATTCAACCACTGGAGTGTATGTATTTAACATCCAAAGTACCAACTGTGCAGACAAGATAGCTAACAACAGGTTTTCCATGCACATGCACCAGCTGTGTCTGTGAAAGTGTGCCTGTGTTTTTGTTCAGCTCAGCCTCTGACTGAACTCAGAACTTAGCAGAAGCCCCACAATAACAATGTTTAATGCAGCATTGTACGTCAGATTCGTTTGCGGACGGGAATTTAATCTCCAAGACTGTTAAACCCAGAGATTGAGCAAAAAAAAAGAGCAAAACAAGAGTGCTGTACTTTCTCCCCATCCCCCAGTTTGAAGTCTTGTACTTTGCCAAACCCTTTTAAAGTAGACAGTAGTCACCCTGGTCCTGAAGGCTCTGCCCTTAATTACAGACCAGCTGTAATTACAGAACCTGGATGGAGAGAGAAAGAGAGGAAAACTTAAATCCAGCCGTTGTAAATTTAGATGACTGCCTTCTGATGATACCTGTTTTTTCCGCATTGAGAGGTGCAAATAATCCCATCAAAGTGAACAATGGCTACACACCTGCCTCCTACACTTCTGCCCAATTACATGCAGCTAAACATTAGGTCTGCCCGTCTCCTCACTCTCGACATTGACCTTACATTATCTGCACACTTAAGGCACTTCAAATTATGAGGTTCTGTAACTACTGTGCTCCTAATGAGGAGTGCTAAAATAGACCTGCAAAACTCAGCAATGGCTGCTGTCTCGTGGTTTTGGAGGCTGAACAACAGTGCGGTACAAGACAATGTTTACACAGTGAGCCATGATACAATGGATGTAACACATTATTGAGGTCACCTTCATTAAAGCTTTTACATTTGCAAATCTAAACATTTAGTGTCACCCAAAGTGCAGGGAAATTGTGTGTTGCACAGAATTTGTTTTGTTGTTCTGTTGCTTTTCAAAGTGTTTTATTCCTGTGATCTCTCACAGCTGCCATAGTTTGAAACCCTGAAATATTTTTTTAGTTCTAAAACAAATCAGCAGGCCAAACTTTAAACAAGTCATTACATGTTGTGAAATACAAAATGACAGCTCTTATCAATCATCCATAAAGTCTGTGTGTCATATTATTCATAAGTTGGTCATTTGCATCTCGGTAAGCAGAGTTAGTGTTAATGAGCTGACCTCAGGGGTCAAAGGTTAAGCCCTCTTTCAGTTGAGTTGTCAGCGCAGCAGGGCCATTGTGTTCAGGAAGGCAGGCGGAGGCTCAGTATGTGTGTTGTGTGTGTGTCACAAAAAAAGAGTGCATGTGTGCTTATGTGTGTGAATATGCGTGAAAGTTTGTGTGTGTGCGCTGAGGTACAGGTCACTAAGACTAAATGTGCCTCTTATAAAGATCCCTGAGGCCAGTGTGGTGGCATCCACCACCGAGTCAAGTGTTCCTCAGATCTCCCACCACACCCACATCATTCTCACACAAAAACATCTGTTACACTCCAGTAACTTCATCCTTTGGTCAGAAATGTCGAGGATAAAACATTAATCCTCTCAATACTAAAAACGCTTCTTTGCGCCTCCCTAATTTTTCAAATTATCTGTTCTCCACATCCTTCTGTTCTGCCTTACTTTCTTTAAGCAGGTTTTTTCCTACAGTACCTGCATTATTTTACGCAGGTTAATGTTCTCCTTCAGCTAGTTTGGCAGGCATCCAGCCGTCAGTTGGAGTGCTAATCTGCCTCATGCTTTTAGTAAATTAGCCGAATACAAAAGTGAAATTGGTTGTTTCATTTTGAGATATGCCAGCCGCTTTGTGACTCAAGTACTCCACCCCCGGATCCTGCTCACACACAAAGCCGCACATACACTAGTTTACAGAATGAGTTCTTACACGTAAAGAGCACAAATAACTAGCTCGTTATTCTACCGTATTTTTCCCCTAACTTCCCGTCAGCACTAAAAAGGCCATAAAAACTGTAAACAAATTGTCATCCTGCCCCGTGTGTGTGTGTGTGTGTGTGTGAGTAGCCTGGTTAGCAGCTTCTCCTCAAAGGCCAGAGTGTTATTAGGGGACAGGCTTTATGTTGAGACAGCAGTCATCTCTTACCCTGGAGTGTGACAAAGCTGAACATCTCTTTGTTGTTTTATATTTCCTGTGATGTCACTGACATGTAAAAGCCTGGATCTGGTTTGATGTGTTGTGATATTGTCAGCCATGGATCTATTTTATTTCATGTTATCTTTAACTTTTTTTATGTTAATTTTCCTCATATTTCTGTTTTCTCAAACAGCAGTCGCCTTTATTTTTCTTTTATTGAATGAAATTATAATTTCTGTCATTTTTTTATTGTGTCCAAGTGAAGCCCACTTTCATGCTTGCAGGTCTGTGTGCAGCCCCCTTTCCCTCTGATCCATTACCCACAGGCCATTAGGACCCGCTTAGAGTTTAGGTCTGTTTTTATTGAATGCTCTTTTACGCCTTTGCGTTTGAAGTGAGCGCCGCTCGGCTGTCATTTCCTGCTCTGAGCGTTTGCCGCTCACGACGTGTGTAATTAAGCGCTGTGCTGAGCGTCCCATGGAGTGGCCGGCCACACTAGTGATGTTTAATACCCACAACCAGACACAACGCCTCATTGACAGTGCTGTGGTTCACTGCCTGTACAATTACCCTGTAGGATATACTTCACATCACCTTCCCTGGTACAAAGTGCATCTGCCCACTTCTCATCATGTCAACTTTGCCTCACTTTATTTATCAAAGGCTCCTGCAGAGGCACGACTGACCATAGAGGACAAGTGGACTCTGTTGGACTGTCAACCGCTGCGCTATCTTTTTAAAGCATTTACATTCATGTCTGTGCTTGTATGTGTATTTATGGATGCGTGTGTGTACATTTGATAGGTGCTGAAGGTTAAAGGCAGTGGCCCCTGAACATGACATCAAATGCGTGCATTATATTTTAATCATCCAAAATCCATTTCAATACTTCACTTTCAATAGCTTACATTTCATACACTACTCTGTACACACTCATACACTACTAATGTCAAAATGTGTCCCCCTAACAATAGTCTGTCAGGTAGCATTACAACTTTTAGAAAGCTACTAGTAGCACCTTGGAATTGTCACGGGACTAGCATTCTGTTTTCAATATGGTTAGCTTAAGTTAGCGATTTTGGTGAACAGCTTTGCAGTTAAACGTGGAAGTGAAATAGATAAAATATTTTGTTTCACAAGTGCACTTTTTTTGTGCAGCTCTCGATCATTGGCTGGCTCCCTAGATTGGCACTTAGCCATCAAACTTTAAGAATTTGTATCACACAATACGACATAAAAAAAGTCAGTGTCGTGCATAGTTTCTCAAAGTACAGCCCACAGGCCAAATGACAGCCCCCTCTGCATCAACACTGAACATGACTTGAAATACATGTATTATATTTTAATCATACACTACTTGGCTACTGCGTCAAACTGCGCCCCCCTAACAACCGTCTGTCTGGTTAGGAATGATAACTAGTGACTGATACTTTACTCAAAGTGTGGCCCTCGGAACCATTTTGTGCAGCTGCTGAACATGACATAAAATGCATGCATTATATTTTTGGGCCATTTAAATACTTTTGCTTTCAACAGGTTACATTTAATACACTCCTCTGCAACTGGAATTGAACTGCGCCCCCTTGACAAGCACCTGTCAGGTTAGCAGTGACAACTTCATGAAAGCTACCGTCTGCATGGCAACTAGTGGCACCTTGTGTCTCAAGGAGTTATGTAGAGCTATTAGCTAAAGTTCAGAAATCCAAACTACAACTCAACAGTTTAGTGTGGAAGTGAGATGAAAAATATTTTGTTTTATGTGTGCACTTTTCCTATGTGTCCCTTAATCTTATGCTGGCTCCCTAAATTGGCACTCAGTCATCAAAACTTTGCCCTGGTTCACGCTGTGCAAATCCCATTGAACACAGATGTGTTAGACGTGCTTGCACCCATGCGATACCTTCTCCATTTAACAACAGAGAGGATGTTGATAGGCGGAACACAGTTAATATCAAGGGCAGTCATTACACAATCTGCCCTATTACAAAAGAAAAAGTTCAAAAAATGGAAACTGAAACGTGATTGGGTAACCCGTCTCGTCCTTTCTCTGGTTGTAATTAATGAAAGACGAGATGGACTCTCTGGCACATTAATTTCATAGCTGTATGAATTTATTACCAAGGCCTCGGGCTGAAAGAGACTTTTCAAACAAAGGTCAAAGTAGAGGACTTAAGTAGGTCTGGGTTGTGTGTCACAGCTGGATATAAGGCCCTGGGATTTTTAGTACTTTATGGGCCCGTTGTGAGGCTGATAATGTGCAATGTGGGAGAATATTTCACTGAGGAGGAGGTTAAAGGCTATGGGAGACGTTAAGGGGCTTGGCCACCATGTAAAAAGCAAATTATTCAGATTATTACAAACAGACAGGAGACATATCATCAAAGTAATGAAGTGAGTAATGAAGTGAAGTGTCTGTTATTGGGAAAAGTATGTTGTGTCATAAAAGGAACATGCATCCATCAAGTATATATATTTGCTTTCTGTTGCACCAAAAACCGAAAAAGCTATAAACTCACACCTACACACACTCATGCAAACAAGGCCATAGTGTTTCATAGGTTTAACAGTGTATTGTTTCTGTGTCAGCCAGGAGCCAGTGTGTGTAACTGTTTCTGTCATGGCTGACAATTTGATAGTTTTTCACACTTTGCTTTGCCAAGGCTTCCCATTTTTCTCCACTCCCCATTTCCGCACTAAAGCCAACTGAGGTTTACAAATATTGAGCCTTAATCCTTGGGCCTCAGACAGCAGGGCCTGCTGTGTGGTGCTCAACAAATGACTGAGTGTTCATGAGTGAAATTAGTTCAGGGAGGCCTCTGTTTCCTCTCTATGTTGATATAGGGGCAAATAAAAAAGCTGCGTAAACGTGGAGCCCCAGTTTGCGAGTACCTCAGTGAGTTGAACTGCCACTGATATAAAGCTGAAGGCCCGATGTATTTTCAGAGTAAGTTTTAAATTTCTTTTATATACTTAATAGGGGCCTGTTATGGTTGAATGGTTGCCATGTTTCAATCCCTAGGCTGAGTAGAAAGAAAAGAAAATAGAGAAGACAAAGATTAGAAGCTCTTTTCTTACAGTGATCTTTGAGCAAGGCACACGTCATTGGCTGTAGAGCTGCAGGCTGTGGGCAGTGATTATACTGACAGGTGAGGGTAATGCTGACTTACAGTGACTTCCCTCCCAGATTTACTGTATGTGTTACATCACATTATTTCATCAACAGACTGATGGATTACCCCCTATAGCAAATGCAGAATATGTCCACAAAGTGGCCGTTAAACTCATCCCCGACATAGCATACATTTTTACTGTTTTCATAAAACTTCTTTTTTACCTGAGTGTTTGGAGCATTTTGTGTATATCTGGAAAACCGAACAAATAAATACATGTGTTTACATCCAGACAATTGTGTTTTGTGAAATTTATAGCGGCCATAAACTTTTACAGCAGTCGTGTTCAGGTTTCTGACTGCATGGACGGCAAACCTTGAAGCATTTCTCCCAAAATGATCCCTAAAGAGCACAGCATGGAAGCAGAATATCGCCTTTAGAAAACTGGGATGTATATGTTTGTTAAAGTTGTCTCAATGGCTGTTTGTGAGACACCCGCTTCCTCTCATGCACTCCCCCATGTGAAACCATCTGTGATTTTTTTTTTTTCTTTTTTTTTGTTATTTGTTATTAGTTTGATTCAGGCATGGGATTCACGGCAAGGTTGCACACAGGGGGAGTTATGATGTTTTCCATCTTCTGATACTGTATGTCCTGAACAATGTGTGCTCCAAAAATAAATATTAATCTATGCGCAGACTTTGTTCCCAGCCAGGCGCTCTCTGTGTGTATGTGTCTGTGTGTTCTGGTGCGCAGTGTGTTTCTGTTTCTGGATCAGGCCCAGCTCCAGCCCCATTATCTCTCTGTGTCTTTGTATGTGCTGATTTATTTCAACAGTTCTCTTTTGGCCAAGCGCTGGGTGCCTCCTCTTTGTCAGCTCCTGTGTGAACGCAGAAGCCTTTGACCACCTTTGACAGTGTGAATATTTTAGCTCCTTTTAATATGCAGCCTGAACTTTTATGTAAAGATGAGAAGTGGAGGGGGAGGGGGGGCTGATTGGGGGGGGGGGGGGGGGTGTTGTGAGTCAACGTTCCCGGAATTTGACATTGATGGTATCAAGCAGCAGACTGATAGAAAAATATTAAAATTTCTTTAAACTCAGTCTGAAGTGTAACGTTATATAGAGCCACATGCACAAAGTCTAAATGTGTGTTGCTTATCCTCGAAGTATACATGACTGTATCATTGGTGCTTTATGTAACTGTTGACCATCTGCACTAAGTTTTGCCTTCAAATTTGACAGAATTCACAAAGAGGCAAAACTTTCTCCCTTTCATGTTTTTTTCTCAGTATTTGTAATGAATTCCTCCAGCGGTACACGCAGACCTGTTGACTGTACACTCTCTTCTTTTGCCAGAATAACACAGCGCTTCCCAGAGCTAGCAGGTGTTCTGGGTACCCTGGTATCCTTTAATGCCAAATGGTCAGGATGTGAATTTGGTCGAGTCCTGTTACTGAATTTAGACAAATACAATTGAAATGGGACCTAGAATATTATTGTAATATGATCTTGGATATGTTTGTGTTCAGATGCCTTATCTTACTGAGGTTAGCAAACTCACTGTCTTTGTTTAAAACACTTCTCAAAACATACTTTTACAAGAAGGCTTTGTCACAGTAAATCTGTTGTTTGTCTAGTTTCTATCCCTGTTTTATCAATTTTATTATTTTTTAATTACACTGTTTTATCTGGTCTTAGCCTATGTTCAATGGTTTTTATGTATGTTATTGCTGTTTTTGTCTTGATTGTGTATACTATTTTATCTGTCCCATAAAGCACTTTGTAACTGTGTTTTGAAAAGTGCTATATAAATGCAGAACCTACAGTATTACAGGCTGAGGTAAATGATAAAGCTTTGCTGTACAACTGCTCAGCCTGATTTTTTGTAGGATTTTTCTGCTTTGGTTTTCATATTTTAGAAATTAAGGTTGTATTAACTGTAAAGACTGATAAATCCAGCAAGTTATTTTGTTTCTACTTCCTATTTATTTATTGAACTTGCATGGAAATGGAAATAATTTCCCGGAATCGTCTATTCTCACGCACATCATTCAAATAAAAATACAACAAAAACATCCATTGATGTTTTTACAGAGCTTTGACCTCACACATACGCATGCATGGCGCCATTCACCGAGGAATCAAAGTTCAGCAATTTGGGTCTTTGATTTCTAGGAAACAGCGGTTGGAGTGCAGGTCCAGCCTGTCGCTGAGCGGCCGTTCGGGGGCCAACAGCAGCACTCATCTCCTCAGTTATTATTCTGACAGTGTTTGCTCAGCCTTGCTGACATATGTTTCTCAACTTGAGACGGTTCTGTTTTAATCTGCCCTACACTTTAAGATGTGGACACAGTCACTGGTTGGATTTATTAATCCAGCTGGTGTTTTTTGATGAGAACCCCCTTCCCTCCTCCCTCATTGTCCTCCTCTCTTCTTCCCTTCCCCTCCCCTGCCTTTCTGTCTTTAACGTTGACTTTAGCATCAAACCTGTTTGCCACTTGGGAGCAGGCGGCAGATATCAGGCCCATATCTCAGGTGGCCAGCTCTGTGTCTGTGTTTGAAGGCTCAAAGAGAACAGGTGTCATTCACTACAAACAGGACAAAAATGAGATTTAATTTTAACTCACATTTGAGTTGTAACAAATGTCTGTTTTGGTCTGGAGCCCCGATGCAAGCACTTTGCCCCAGCTTCTTCAGTGAGTATGCAAACATGAACTGGTGTGACTGTTTGGCAGACTTGTCGGCCTGTCAGTCCACTATGAGAGTGACCACGACAGCACAAACAATAACACAGACAGATACACTGGAGATTATAGAGAGATAGACAGAAGACCTCTCCAACCAGACAAGATGGACATGGGAGGGAGTGAGAAGCAGATTTGTATGAGAAGTGGAGGGGGGGAGCAGTTGTGTCATGGCAGGGGTAGGCCAATGGAGCGGAGAGGCCCTCATGCCCCCGCTGATCACAACAGGGGATTAATTATGTCAGCATAATAAGTACAAATGGTGATCTGAACGTGGAATTAGCCCCCTGAGCAGAGGCTGCTGCGGCGCGCAATGGAGAGGAAGAGTGGGTGGTAATGGAGGGGGGGATTGTCCCAATTTGTCCCAGTCTGTCTGTGCAGGCACAGGGGTGGAACCTCGGGTGGGGTAACTTGTTGTCTGATGGGCTGGCAGGCTGACTGGCTGGCAGGCAGGCTGACATGACTGCCTGGGTGGGTGGTGGGGTGGCCTGGTCTGTCATTTCTGTTATGATTTGCATGGATGTCAGTCTCAGTGGCAGCGGGACAAGACTCTACACTGAGCTGGAGGCGCTATGCTGTTCAAAGTCCCATTTATTACCCAGCATCTTCCATCTCAGCCTGTTTCCAGCTCATAGCCTGGGTCTAAGAGTGGAGCTCTGTCTACATTGGTCATTTTTTGTAGTAAAAACGGCCATGTACTTTGATTTAACATTTCTCAACAGTCTCATTAAACTCCTCCCCAGTAAACAACACCGCAAGTCGTTCCTGTCCTGCTGTGGGTGAGGAGTCCAATCTTTGGTTAAAACTCTGTTTCAGATCCAGGTCATGCTGCCCCAGCCCAGAGGCAACATGACCAGCAGTATACAGTGTTCATCCTCAGCCTCCCTGTTGTAATAGCTGTTTTCCCTGCTGGCTCTTTGCCTTCAGCACTTCCCTTGACCAACTCTCTGTCAATGCCACACATTCTCAGTGCAAAAATGCAAACAAAGCATGCTGGGCCAGACTAGAAAACACAGGGGAAGATGACAGAGACGAGTTCCATTTATTACTGTTTTAGACTTCGTTAACAGAAGTTGTACATGTAATTGCACGTAAAAGTTTAATTACATTTGTAATGATCACTAAACCCAATCTGTTGAAATGAATTTGTGATATGATATAATATCAATTAAAAAGATCAGACTCAGTTTTTGGTTGTATTTACGGTATGCATTTTTCAGTAATAGCCATTCAATGTATTTACAGTTTGTAGTTACCTCTCTATATGGTAATTCCCATTATAAGTGACGGAGTCCGGCATTCCCCTGCTGGATTGAAAGCCTTTACAGGTAAAAAGGATTCTCAGGAAACGATGCAGCATGTAATCCACTTTGTAGTTTGTCAGCCTCTGTGTTTATTGTTGACGCTCTCCAGTCCTATCAGAGCTGTTTTAGGTTACTGCTAACTGTACATTTCCTACTGCTGCCACTTCACATCAAAGGTATTTGTCTTGCGAAACACAGGATGGCTTTTATATTGCAGCAGTCATCAATATGTCTGTCACCAAGGTTATTGTTGACTCACTTCCTTATAATAATAATTTGAGTATGTTTGGCTGCACTGTAAGCGGATATGTCAGTCGCTCTGCTGTTTTGTCTCTAGGGGGTAAAAATAGCCTCTCATGCAATGTTTGTTGCGCCCCAGTATCCTGGGACCTTAAGTATTATACTGCGTGCTCTGGATGTTACTGGTACTAACTACAGGTTTTGCCAGATCAACCATTTTAAGGATTATAACTTTAAGAATATCAAAGCTACAGGTTAAAATCTTCTAGACTTGAATCCCTTAAAGCCAGAACTAGCCGCATGCATAGATACTGGACATCTTTGCAAGTAGAGCATGGAGTATATGGCACAATTTGTGTTCAATAAATATGTTTTTATGACTACTGACTACTCCTAGAGACAATGCACTTATTGTGACTATTCTTTCATCATCACTGGAAGTTGATGCGTGACTCTCTTGCCAGACACACATGAGCAGGGGGCTGTGTTTACAGGAGGAGCAGACCCCGGAGCCAATTTGCTTTGAGTAAGTCTATGAAGCTTATAGTGGCTGGCTCTAGATAATGATTCCTCCTGTATGGCAGGGAGGCAGGTGGGAGGGGGGGTCATATGCAGACTCAGGCCCCATAAATCCCTGCTCTATGATGAGCACTCTGCGTATGACTTATGGAGCACAGAGGCGGCCAGTTAAGACAGCCACTCGTAAACATGTGGCATGACCGCCCTGACGGCGCTGTCAATTTTCATATTTCATCAGTTATTGGGCCAGGAGTGCTGAGTTATATCTTCAGCAGCCTCTCGTTAAGGAGGGCTCTTTAGCTGCTCCGGTTGGCTTGTAATGCTGACAGGAAAGGGAGAGAGCAAGGGAATTAATTCACCTGATTATTTTTCAATTGTAGTGAAGGGCACTTCAATCTGTAAATAAGCATTTTGTTTTTATAAATAGTGTATTGTCTTTTTCTGTCTGTCTGATGCGCTTTCTTCATGGTCTTGGATTACACTCTAGAGTAGTGGCACATTTTTCCAAATGCTAGCACAATATTATTTTATCTATTCTAGTTTATTCCAAATGAATACTTTAATCCCTGTGTGAAATTAACTATAAAGTGCTTTAGAGGATGTCTGTAATATGTGGATACAATTCTGTATTTTTGATCAGCAACAACAGCAGACCTCTTATGATGTTTTGGCAAAACTGTGCAGTTGTTGAAGTGTAGGTGTGGAGGGACTTTGGCTCAGGAAATATTGGGGGGAAAAAGTATGATTATGATGGCTGTATTTACTGAAGATGCTGAAATATGTACTTCAGATATAATAATATTGCTGTATAGTGTAAACAACTAAGTATTGTGTTTGGATGTGCAAACAGGCTTTCAGAGGGAAACAGGTAATTGTGGTAACGTATGTTTGCAAATGAAGTTTTAACCTATCAGCGTTTGAGAAGCTTACATTTCTCAGCCTTGGAGAAAAGATCATTTGATCATTCACAAAGATGACAGTAACTGAGCTCAGGAGGGTTGGGCTAGGGTAGAAATTTTCAAACTGGTTTGATAGTAAGCCAAAACCTGAACTGGTATACGGCATTTTTTCCAGGTGTTGCAACTGAGTGGAACATTTTGTCCCAACAGCAAAGAGCATCTGACTATCACATCGCATTGTGCATAGCTCTCTGTCCACACTGGCTACGGTTACATGATAGCTTCTCATTCGGAATGAAATAAATCTGAATGAAATCATTCGGAATTAAAGTCTTTCCAGGTAGTTTACATGGGAAATATTCATTCCGAATGAGGGTTTACATGGGAGATCAGTTCAGCCGCCTTTATTCAGGTCTGCGCAAGGTTTCGGGCAGGGAAGGTTTCTGATTGGATAGGGGGCGGGGCGGATGTTACGTGTTTACGTTTACCGGAAGAAAACACTGTATAGTCCTCGCTCCGGATAACAAGATGCTTGACGTTCTGCTAATGCTTCATCTGTTGAGGAGGAGAAGGGAGGTAGAAGGTCGAAGAAGGGAGATAGAAGACCGTGCTGTGGCGAATGGAAACCGGTGAGTGCGCCAAGTCCGACTGCTCTATCTCAGCCTGTTGCTATGCAGCCCGTTGCTATGCGCGCTATATACGTCATCGCGCCAGAAGGGCAAGGAAACGAGCATGTGCAGAAAGACCGGAATGAATTTAAAGAGGAATGAGTGTATACATGCATACAAAATTCTTTCATTTGGAATGACAAACGGAATAAACCACCCCCTTTAATCGGATTTAATTTTCAATCGGAATGACCGTTTTTCAATCGGAATGACCGTTTTTCAATCGGAATGACCGTTTACATGACCACTTTTAATTGGAATGGCCTTTCATTCCGATTAAAAGTGGATTTAAACTGTGCATGTAAACGTACTGACTGAATCCGATAAATATGCACTTCTGTAAGGCCTACGTCGTGTAAGTAAAACACGTACATATCAGCTGTTTGCTCAAGATCAGACTGGAGACATAACCACGTAAAAGATGAGTGAGTAGCCTACTTGCTATCTTCCTACTGTGTAACGTTACTTACTTTATAAAGAAGACACACGTAGCTCCCTGGATCTCCCTCCAGTCAGCTCAAACCTTATTTAGGTTTTTGTGGTGAAATAAGAGGGTATCGGGTAGATAATTTCTCATCTAAACCACATGAATCAGCCCTTCCTTGTCCATTGTGGTGCTTTCAAAGCAAGCGACAGATATAGATAGAAACATGCCATTCGACAGTGGTAGTGCTGCCTAACTTGTGGTTATTAAGGACTCCTCTTACTGTATGTCAACCTAAAATCCAAAATGTTGCCATATTCGTGCAGTTTAGTTTTAGTTTTCTTGCCATGTCTCCGCTCGTCACCGCAAAACACATTAACTTAGTTGTAAACAAACACCTCCTCCCATCTCCAGAAAAGGTGATCTTCTTCATGTTGCCATCACAGGCCTTTTCTCACAGCTGGTCAGACACTAGTGGCTCCATTAGTCCGTTTATAAACATAATACTATGTTTATTGCATTGCTTATTAATGCAATACATGTTGGATTTACCACTGTGACGCTGTTGGCACATGTTGCCAATTTTGACTACTTTTTGATTTGCCAGAACATGTTAGAATGACAAATGCCGGTACAGCCAGTTTGCATAAAATTGGTTTAAGCTCATATACCAAACCAGACCAGCAAAAGCAGTAATCGACCCAACTCTAGAGCTATAGCAGAGCTCACTGTTTAACATAACTTCATATTGCAGTTACTCTAGATCTATGACTTTGTCAGCCTCCGTGTAAGAGGAGAAAAATGAAATATTTTATTGACTCCAAATCAGATGATAGCAGAATGTTTTTTTATGTTGGGTGACTGTATACACTGCAACTAACTAACTAACTAACTAACTAACGGTAATTTTCATTACTGATTAACATTCAGATACATTTCTTGATAATTGTTTGAGATGTAAAACACATCGAAACATGCCCAAATGTCCCAAGGTGATATCTTCAAGTTGCTTGTTTTGTCTGACTAACAGTCTCAAACTGTAAAGCATAAGACAAAATTGCAAATCCTCACTATAAAGAAACTGTAACCAGAGAGTGTTTGGCATTTTTGCTTGAATATTAACTGAAATGATCAATCAACAAACAAAAAGTGTAGGAATGTAACCTGATCCAACCCAAATCTGCACCTTGAAACCTCTGCACCCCCGGTTGTATTTGTCAGGTTACAAAAAACTTTATCTGCACCACACCACAGAAACAGCACGCCTATTCTCTAATGTAGCACTAGATTAAGCAACAAAAATCCATGTCAGTATTAACACAGTGTGCTGCTCAGTGCCCCTGGCTGGCTAGCCATGACTGATGATGCACTCTGACTCACCCCCCTCCCCCCAGGTGAGTAAGACTCCATGTCACTTACTGGAACACACTCTCCAAAAACACAATGGAGGTCTCACACATACACACACATATACTCCCATTTAAATAATGCAGGCCCTTGCTAATGACTCAGAAGGGTTGGTTTCCCTCTCTACATCCCCATAACTCACCGTCACCATCCCCTAAAACCTAAAATAACCTCCAGTGTGCATTGGACCAGGTGCTCTTTGAACACACAGTGAAAAGGATTAGAATAACACATGAACATTCATAGCCAAGGTTGTCACAGCTTTGACCAATGATGAAACTTGTGTGTGCACAGACATAAGAGGTGATGTCAGCTTTGCTACTTTGACTACACTGTAAAAAATAACCATCATTTAACCTTAATGGAGGAAAATGAAACAAGTGAAATCACACAAGAGACTTTTTTCCAGTTTCTTTAATATTCTTAAACACGATATCGATTCATGTATTGTTCTGACAAATACTGGTGGGTGTTACATTCTCAAGTAGTGCTACATCTTCCCACTTGCAAAGAAAGTATGACATTATCTGTTCTATTTTTTTCCCCAGGTGAATACTTTGATCCAAGTGTGAATTTAGCTGTGATAGTGCTTTAGAGGATGTCTGTGTTACAGTTCTGTAATGAGAATTAGATTAGATTTTATGCAAGCTCACTGAGACAAAAGTGGGGTGTCAAAATGCCTCTTGGCGATCCACTTACAAAGGCACACATTGTGCTTCTGAGAGAAGAACATACAGTAAGGCCATTTCCTCTTATTGGCACTCTTGGCAAGTCTAATATTTACAGAAATGTTATGGCTTGACAACCCTCAATTAAACTTGTCATAACAGAGCCCATCTAAAAGAGAGACAGGAAGGAGGGGATGCTAGGAATGATGTCAGCTCGGTGGAGAGGAAGAGGGCGCACGGAGGCATGTAAACAGCTGTTCTCAGATTGTCTGCGGTTCGGCTGGATATTGAGCATGCCGTGTGTTTGTCATGTTGTCAGAATCACAATGTGTGTGAGTGCAGTGGGTACACACGAAATTTGACCTGGTTAATTGGTGCCTCTTGTGTGAAAATACGATTACGCAATACGGGATTGACACACTGAAACATGTCCTCACTTATGGAAGAGACATACTCTGTGGTCACAGACTAAACAAACACAATGCCAGCTCCAGTGGAGCAACATTATGGGTTTTATCTCCTACCTCGGTTCCACACTGCGCTGTGCACCTTAAGTCTGTTTGCTGTTTATATAGCAGGAGAGTGTCTAAAAAAGGTCTCCATGGTTGAAGTGGACTTATTTGGTGCCATTGCATCTTCTAACTGTTACAAAAAGGCGTCTGAGTGATCGGATCCGAAACTCAATCTCTTATGAAATAGCATTTGTCTTCAGCTATCAATCTGTCCGTTTCACTGCTTTGAAGTTGATCCACGTTTGAAACAAAGCAGAGCTCAGTGAAACAGAATGCGGGGGAGAACGAGGGTAGAGAAAGAAATCTCCTCTGCAATACATGTCTGAATTATTACAGGGATGTAAGTATGTAACCCTAGCCAAAGATGTGGAGTGCTTTTGGAGTCT
This sequence comes from Epinephelus lanceolatus, assembly GCF_041903045.1. Classification (NCBI taxonomy): domain Eukaryota; kingdom Metazoa; phylum Chordata; class Actinopteri; order Perciformes; family Serranidae; genus Epinephelus; species Epinephelus lanceolatus. The sequence goes on from NC_135735.1 coordinate 37,567,694, forward strand.
GTGTAAATGGATCTAGTCAGAGGTGAAGAGAAAACAAGTCTGACCCCGTGCACTGTGCACCGGGGAGGTCAGCCTGTCTGTTTGGTTTTCTGAGTCTGGACCATGTGCTCTATTTGAAAAGGGGACGGGCCATGCTGACGTTGTAAATTACAAGGCAGGCATGGTTCGAGGAGCCTGCCAGTATGTGCGTGTCTGTGTTTGCGCCGCAGTTTGTGCGTGCATGTGTAAATGTGTCTGGGCGAGTTCTTGATGGCAATCTGGTCCCACTGTGAACCTGGTCACCCACTGACTTCACCTTATCTCAGACTAACTGGCTCACCAGAGCTTCCACACTGTCCTCCCGGCCTCAGGCAAACAGAACAGAGTCCAACTCTAACGCTGTCTGATTCACAAATATGATTCAACGCGGAGATGACGGGGCCCCTTAAATGCCATTTACCGGGCCCTGGCATGGTGATAATTGAAAATGTCAGTAAAAGTGCTTAGGAGAAATTCCAGCAGGATTATCGCCCCAGTAACATCGACACACAGAGGGGTTGTCTCTGGAGAGCACAAAAGAACTTGTCTCCATATCATAAAACCTGCACTGTTCCCCTGCTTTTTTAATGAAACTGCTGCTATGCCAATCCTGGGAGGGGAGTTAGAGTAACATCTTGTTTTTTTTGGTGGGAGTTGGTGATGTGTGTGTGTGTGTTGGAGATGATGTGGAGAGAGAGAGAGGGGGGGTAGTTGTGGCAGTTCCCCTCCTCTCTCTTTTTCGAAAGCCAGTGTTGTCGGTGCATCATATAAAAGAAGATATACAAGCAATTCACATGCAAATGTTGAGGGTGATTTAGAAAAGAGGGGGAGAAAGGGGAAATGTGCTATTGAAAGCCAGTGGAGGGATAGGGGGAAGGGGGGTGAGGAGAAGGGGGGAGGGGGTCGCATTAAGCGTTGGCGAGGGAGGTGTGAGGTGGCGGCGCTGTGAAACAGAGAGACATTTGTGTAATCTGGCTTTATGTATCACCACTTCTGAATAATAACATGAAAAAAGAGACTTACCTCATCTGCCTGGTAGAGCCAAGGCATAAATAAAAGGGCAGAACAATGGAATTACTATTACCCCAGCCTCTGCGCCGAAGCTACATCACCAGTATTCTTTGGAGCCACTGGCAAGAAGATTAATGTTTTGTTAAATATCAGTGTGGGAGCATGTGAAGAGGGGAGAGAGGAGGAGGGGGGGGGGGGGGGGTGGGTTGCTTACTGAGTCCTCTAAACTTAGTCAGCCCTGGCTCTCTTTGTAATTATGGTGTTGCTACGGATGCGTCCTACACTCTCCCTTCCTAAGTGTTAGTCGAGCGTTGTTATGGTATCAGATGCATGTATTTGTCGAGAGGATTATGGGTAATGTTCCGTGGCGTCTGATTGGACATGTGTGGCTTGCTGCACTCTGTTTTCATGATGCATTCCTTGGCTCACAGCCCTCATGGCAAAATGTTCCGTGTTGCTGACTAAATGCACCGAGACTGGCTTGTCTCTGTCAGAGCACCCAGTTGTCTCTTTCGGTCATTAGTCCGTCTGCTTTTGAAAATCTTTGCTACAATCGTGTGGTTTTTTTTATCTTATTTTTTTTAAATTGCAAGACCCTCTCCAACATTATAAATATTGTATGTAGACCCGACTCTGAAACTGAAAACTGAAAACTGAAACACCTTCCGCCCAATATCTCAACATATAGTTTGTAAAGTTGGTACAACTTTAACTAAAGGCAAGATATAATGAATTTAAAATGCTGTAATATAATTTAAACCTTGCTAAATTTATGGATTTTAATTGTCAGAAAAGCCACCAATGCATACATGTAAAGAGGAGTTAGCAGTTTTCAAATTTATCCCAAAAACTTACACGGCTGAATTTGAATCATGATACAGGCCAACTTTAAAAGACACATACAACTTTCCTTTTTTTTTTACTTTTCATTGTGATTCACAGGAAAGTGAAGAAGGAAATTACTTTTGGTAGAGATAAGATTTAACCCCTTTCCCATGGTACAAAATACCCAGTAACACCTGCTTACATCTGGCTTTTTTATTTAATGGGTATCAACATAAACTCCTGGGTCAAATGACTCTGCAGTAGACATGGATATTAATCAGCTCCAGTTCTGATCTGCTTCCATTGGCAGTGATGGAAACCCAACACTCAGATGGATGCACAACTACTACTATCCGCTTTACCGGCGCAATGCAATGCAACGCAACAATGCAACAGTCCATCTCCATCCAAGCAGCACTTAAACATCAGTCCAAACTTGTTGGCATCAAGTTTGAGAGAGAGGCTGACTAAGGCCATGTTTACACAAAAACGATCCACTGAAAACAGAATTGTTTCTCATTTTCGTTTTGAAAAAAGTTCCACATTTAGACGACAACGTTTTGATAACAATCGCCATGCACACAGATCAGCAAAAATGACCAAAAATGCTGCAGTATACATGCCAGGCCAGTAGTTGGTGGTGTGACGCTTATGCTTCCTTTTACAGAGCAGCGATGTATAAATAAACAAAATGGCAACCGCACGAACGTTTATCTGGATGGACGACGAGGTGGAGTTGCTACAGTAAATCTACACTATGATGGGGAAGCGTTGATAAATTCAACAGGGTGAGCAGCACAAGCAGAGCTAGGGAGTCCGCCATTGTTGTTGTGATGGTCGACTTTTCGCACATGCGCATTATGCTTCCAGTCACTAGGCATGCGCACGTGCGAAAAGTCTCCATTTTCAGAGGAACTGCATATTGCAAGTTTACATGACAACGGAGGCACTCAAAACCCAGCTGTCGTGTAAACGATCAGCCAAAACACAACTAAAGTTTACCATTTTCAGTTGAAATCATTGTCGTATAAACGGGACCTAAAAAGAGTTAACCACCATGACATTTTCACAGGCCTCCATGCTGCTTTCTGCTGTTTACTAACCTGTTTTCATGACGTTGAACGTGAGACAGCAGAAAAAAAAGCATGCGCATATAGTGATGTTTGAATATGTATAATGTACACAATTATGTGTTCTATTGTATCATTTGTGTGTCAGACCCTAAGAAAATTAGCTGATGCTAGGGTGTTAACTAATGGGGATCCTAATAAATGAAAATAACCAAACACATGGATAGGCATGTTCGGCCATGTACACAGCTCTGATCTACTGGCAATTGGAAAGTATTCTACACTGAACAAAAATATAAACGCAACACTTTTGTTTTTGCTCCCATTTTTCATGAGCTGAACTCAAAGATCTAAAACATTGTCTATAAATACAAAAGACCATTTCCCTCAAATATTGTTCACAAATCTGTCTAAATCTGTGTTAGTGAGCACTTCTCCTTTGCCGAGATATGATGATGTGATTATTGCACAGGTGTGCCTTAGGCTGGCCACAATAAAAGGCCACTCTAAAATGTTCAGTTTTATCACACAGCACAATGCAACAGATGTTGCAAGTTTTGAGGGAGCGTACAATTGGCATGCTGACTGCAGGAATGTCCACCAGAGCTGTTGCCCGTGAATTGAATGTTGATTTCTCTACCATAAGCCATCTCCAAAGGCGTTTCAGACAATTTGGCAGTACATCCAACCGGCCTCACAACCGCAGACCACGTGTAACCACACCAGCCCAGGACCTCCACATCCAGCATGTTCACCTCCAAGATCATCTGAGACCAGCCACCCGGACAGCTGCTGCAACAATCGGTTTGCATAACCAAAGAATTTCTGCACAAACTGTCAGAAACCGTCTCAGGGAAGCTCATCTGCATGCTCGTCGTCCTCATTGGGGTCTCGACCTGACTGCAGTTCGTCGTCGTAACCGACTTGAGTGGGCAAATGCTCACATTCAATGGCGTCTGGCATGTTGGAGAGGTGTTCTCTTCACGGAGGAATCCTTCACTGTTCACTGTTCAGGGCAGATGGCAGACAGCGTGTGGCGTCGTGTGGGTGAGCGGTTTGCCTATGTCAATGTTGTGGATCGAGTGGCCCATGGTGGCGGTGGGGTTATGGTATGGGCAGGTGTATGTTATGGACAATGAACACAGGTGCATTTTATTGATGGCATTTTGCAAGGATCTGTACACAATTCCTGGAAGCTGAAAACATCCCAGTTCTTGCATGGCCAGCATACTCACCGGACATGTCACCCATTGAGCATGTTTGGGATGCTCTGGATCGGCGTATACGACAGCGTGTTCCAGTTCCTGCCAATATCCAGCAACTTCACACAGCCATTGAAGAGGAGTGGACCAACATTCCACAGGCCATAATCAACAACCTGATCAACTCTATGCGAAGGAGATGTGTTGCACTGCGTGAGGCAAATGGTGGTCACACCAGATACTGACTGGTTTTCTGACCCCCCCAGACCCCCCAATAAAGCAAAACTGCACATTTCAGAGTGGCCTTTTATTGTGGCCAGCCTAAGGCACACCTGTGCAATATTCATGCTGTCTAATCAGCACCTTGATATGCCACACATGTGAGGTGGGATGGATTATCTCGGCAAAGGAGAAGTGCTCACTAACACAGATTTAGACAGATTTGTGAACAATATTTGTGAGAAATGGTCTTTTGTGTATATAGAAAATGTTTTAGATCTTTGAGTTCAGCTCATGAAAAATGGGAGCAAAAACAAAAGTGTTGCGTTTATATTTTTGTTCAGTGTATTTTCTATTTTTAGCAGGTCAACCTGTTTTTAAAAAACCTGTGTATACGTACTAATTTTGGTAGAAAAAAGGCATCAGTGTGATGGAACAGCAAAAGAGACAGGCTTCTTATACTTTGTGCATGGCAGTTTGCACCTTTATGACAGACTGTGCACACTACAAATATTTTCTGCATGGGGAATGCTGAAAAACAGCCTAAATTTGGGGTGTTAAAATAAAAACAACCCTTCTTTACTTTAACAAAAAAGTGAGACTAACCTACCCCCCATCCCTTACCCCAAATAATTTCTTCCCAGTTTGATGTTATTTATATCAAGACTCATTTTGACTCCATGATCATACCCCCAAACCTTTGTTTGTCCAAGAATATATACCATATATACACATTTACATCATGATGCCTATTTTTCAGCAGCACTATACTTCACAGTTGCATCCATTCTCACATATGAAACTGCCCAGTTCAACCACAGACCTCTACTGTTGACCACTGGAGCAGTTGGGGGGGTTGGTTCGTTGTTCAATAGCACCTCAACAGTATTTGAACAGGCAATTTTCCAGTCATTTACACTCTTTCTAGCCTCTGGGCTACTGCGGTCCCCATGCGTTAAATATCATAAGAACACAGAATTTATACAGACCACAAAAACCAGCAGTCAACAGGAATTTACGTAACTAGAAGTCCTAGGTAACACTGACATGTCCCAGCTATCATGTTTTAGGCTTCTCATAATCAGGATGTGGTCTTTAATGCAGATGTTTTTCTTTTTACTTGATTTTTTTTTTTTGACTTATTGCCGTCAACACCAGCCACAAAGCCTTTTTCGTTTTTCTGACGCAAATGTGAGTCACATTTAGTCACGTAATGACTTTCTCCACTTGTAAAACATAAACAATATACATGTTTAAGCACCCACAAACACACACACACACGAACACACTAAAGCGACAGTTCTTCCATTCAAAGAAAGAGGCCTCTAATTTTAATTTTAATGGCATTTGCATGTGTGTGCGTGCTTGTGTGTGTATGTGTGTGCCCTGACCAGACACCCTACCCCTGTGTTAGTAACAGGACTAAAGGGGGGTAGCTCACCCACAATATTACACACGCTCATAAATCTATGGCCCCTGTAGCATTTATGTCGGCGGCCTGTGATCTAGGGTGATAGGCATGTCCGGACACAACTGCCCTCCCTCCTGTGCCTTGGCTCTTTTCTCTGTAGCGTGTATGAAAGAAACAAAAGGTCAGGGGTGAACCTGGTCGCATGAGAACGGGGCTGACAGGCTCAGTTGCTAAGGGGATAGGTGACAAGGTGGCACGGACGTGGGGTGACAAGGTGATGGCATGAGGTGACAGAAAAGTTACCAGGTGAGGACGGAGGTGAGTGACGGCATCTGACCGACTCACCCGAATCGCTCTTTCTCGCTCTTCTTCTTTGTCTGTCTTTCTTACTGTCATCCTTTCTCTATCTGTCCACTTCTCACGTCTTCGTCTCACCAGAAATCACACTCCATCACACCTTTGAACTCTCTCTACCTCACTCTGACAGCAAATGTGTGTGTGGGCTTTTTTGTAAGTGTGTGCAAACATGGAAGTACTTGTCTACTCACGTGTCATGTGCTTAGTCCTATGTATTTGTACCAGCTTTGCTCCGGTTAGACTGTTGTTATCTGACATTTTTTCCTTCTCCATGTGCTCCTTTAGGCTCCTTTGAGCTACTTTCTATTTGTGTGTGTGTGTGTGTGTGTGTGTGTGTGTGTGTGTGTGTTTCACAGCAGTTAACATCCTTCCTGTTTGCTCTCTTAGCTCTGAGTCATAGCCGTGACGTGCTGAAACAGCCGAGGGGGAGGTATACATACTCCTGTTGGCAGTTGAGGAGAACCAGGGGGAGGAAATGAAAGGTACTCCCCTCATTTCATACACCAGCAACCTCACACACTGACTCAGCAACCAACCATGGCGGCATGTGTGTGTATGTGTGTGTGTGTGCATATGGAAAGCGTGTTCTTACATGCGTATGTCTACACATTGGTCGACATATTATGCTTTCTAAGAATAACTTTGCGTAGTTGCACAAATTGTTTGAGATCAGTGGTCATATTTGCACAATCTGCAATGGAGCGGGGTGTTCTCAGAGTATCAGGGAGACATTATTCAGATGGGCACGGGAAAGGATTTGACCTGTCTGGCCCTTCACACACCCAAAGTCTTGTTCAGTGCAGCTCCTCCTCGCCAGGGAGGTGAGGGGAGACAATAGCAGCAGTCATTGACCGGGTTAATAAGTATTCTGTCTTGGTCCCAGTCAGATGCTCCTTACCTTCTAATACACTGTCTGTGTGTTTCAGTCTTCAAAGCGGCACAGTGACCTCATGTCTGCCTCACACAGCTTTTGTAAACTAATGAATGACAGGGGCCAGGGATTCTGCAGCCTAGTCGAAACAGGGCAGAGCCGTGTGTGTGTGTGTGGGGGGGGGGGTCTGTCTGCGAATTTGCACATATATAACTTCTTCCCCCTCCAACACTCACATCTCATCTACCTTGCTCTGTGTGTGTGGAGAGAGTAGTTTGAGTGGATAACTGTAGAGCAGTTGTATGTGTGTGTGTGGCAGACAGGTAGGTGTGTGTTGGTCGTCTTTTCTCTGGGTCGTATGGGGCATGTCACTCTACACTTTGTGTTGGATTGTTGAATGTGCTGTTTTGGCAAAAACAGACTGTTGCAGTGTGGGTGATGTAGCTTCACTGCTATTACCAGAATGAATCAGATAACACAACAGAAATAGCCGTGCTTTTAAAAACAGAATAAATTACAGAGACGTTAATCAAACGTATTTGTTTGTTTTGACGTTTAGAACGATTAGAAACAAAATATAGTAAAATAATGTTCATAATCTCATAAACCACATGTTAAATTATTTATAGCCAACATAATGAGTTGGCAGCCGACTATTCTGCACTGCGAGGCACTTGATGATTTTATTATTGCTTTTGTGATATACCTGCTCCACTCCATTGGCTTTCTCAGCCTTTGATCCGAGGAGGATCAAGAAGAATCAGACCTCGCCATGGATGAACTCATCATACAGATGTTCACATCCCACATCATTGCCCTCTATTCACCACAGCATTTATTTTCTATTTAAATTCTGTTTTCCAACGCTTTTAATGTGAAGTTCAGCCTGCTTTGGGTGATGGAGCTAAATATAAACTGCACTGGAGCTTATAAGACAAGGGGGAAAAAACCCAACATTAAACATGTCATATTGCCAAAACCTCACACAATACCACTCTAGTCTTACATCACATTGTCAGTATTATGTTGATGTTCTTCGTCTCACAGTTAGCTTCAAAAGCTAATCTCTAATTTCTGTGTTGACTCCCAGTCATTCTCCGGAGCAAGTGTTTGAAATGATTCATGTAAAAGTATAAATGTAAAAAGTAAATGTAAGTTTATGTGATGCATTTTAAGATGCTTGTCCTGCTTGACCTCACACACTGTTTATTTTTTTTGCCAGACTCTGCATTTACCCAACAACAGAGGTGGTGAGTGCACAGTCAGCATGACCCATAGTCAGACTGGCCACAATTATAAGGGTTAGACCCAGGTTGAAAAGTAATGGAATTTCCCTTTACATGTTACTCTGAAGTGGCATGAAGCAAAGCTAGTAAAACATCTCACATGCTGTGTCGAAACATGGATCATTGTGCAAATCATAGGGTTAATGTGGATGGATTTCATATTTGAGATGATGATGTTTTTTTTGCGCCTGTTTTAGAGACTTTTTAAATGATGTTTTACCGTACTCCACAGGGTTTATGGGGTGAAAACATGCTATTAAAGTTCAAAGCTTGATTTTACCTCAAAAAAACTGTTCATCTTTTTCATCTGAGCCACCAGGATGTGTATAATTCGGTACAATACTTGCTTACATCATTGGCTAAACATTTACTGTTGCATCAGTAAATGAGAAGCAAAGGGAAAATAACTGCATCCTCTGGTTGCATAACAGCGGCCATATCAAACACGTTATTAATCAAAAAGTCTTTTTATCCATTTTGCTGTGATTATATTTGCCACAATGAATTATAGAGTCTTGGCAGCTAGCCAGCCACACATGTTCCATTATTGACATGTCACAGCTGTTGTGTTGGACATGTTGTGTTTCAGGAAATGCAGATTGATATTTTGCTAAAAGATCGTGACCACTTATGTTTTCTTGCTACACTTTTGATTAATTACCTTTGTAAGAATGTGACTCCAGTATGTATTTCCTGAGTACAGATGATGATTGGTGTTAAAGAAAGAAGACATAAGTCATTCACATACTTCCAGTCATAAAATGTACATAAAGTTGTTGTGTCAACTTGTGAGTTGTGATTAGTGGTGTAGAAACCTTACACCAGTAGCACATGTGGTTGTTTTGGTATTACTACCTACTGTATTGGCTGCTATTTAAAAAGAGAGAAAAAAAAGCCATAGCCTGCAGTGACTTTCATCTCGACTGCTGTTAAAAGGTGTTCCTTCAGGTCCTGGCTGCATCCAACCTGGCAACCATCAGGTGTCCTGGCTTGCCCAACTGGTTTGCTCTCCAGAGCCAGAGGAGAGTACTAATGCATGAGGGACATAAGCCATCAGTGTCAAGGGAGGGAGACGAGGAGCCGCTGCCATGTCCTGCTGCCGTGTGTTGTTTGTTTACAGGAAGGTGCCACTTGGCTGTGTGTGTGTGTGTGTGTGTGTGTGTGTGGGTGTGTGGGTGTGTGTGTGGGTGTGTGGGTGTGTTGCTAAGGGCCATGGGCCTGTATGGAGAGATAGGGCCTCCTTCATCCCTAATGACTATTGAGTGCGTCTCACAAGATGACAGCCTGCTGAGAGCACCTGGCTGGCACTCGGCACAGCCCCACGCTAGCTCCTCACGTTGTAGGAAGCCAAAAGGAACGGTTTATGTACGCGCATGTATGCGCAGCTCTAACTGAATAGCCATGAATCAAGAGGTCATGTGATACACTCTCTAATTGTCATGTTTAAGCCTCTTCAAAAGAAGAGATGGAAAATTCCAAACCGTGGAGGTCATGCGCTCGGGCCAACAGACCTTTTTGTTTGCTCATGCAAGACTGAGAAAGGTAACAGTCTATGTTTATATAATTTTATAGCTTTTTATGTCGGGCACGAAGAAGAAAAACAACACTTGCCTGGAAGTTAGTCAGTGATTTATGTCATGTTTGGACAAGTATGAACAATCCATCTTTTACAAGGACTTAATTTCCTCAAAAATATCACTATTATTCCTGAGAGGGGAGTGAGTGTTTAAATCAAAAATTGAATGTGTTTATTTAGCGTATGGTAATATAATACACCCCTCCAAGATTACAGTCTTTAATATATTTGTTTCAAATTTATGATGGTAACAGGGTTGTATTTTTGTAGAGGTTTACAGTAGCAAATGTTAAGAAAGTCGTGAGCGTCTTATATGTCATTTGTTTTTAAATTCATACAGCAGCCCACGGTGAGGTTTGCTACAGGCTTATTCCAGTAATCATACTTGTCACAGCCCTCCACACTGCCATAGTATGGCTGAGACACCTCACAATTACTTATCTGCATTTTGTTGAGACGTTTATAATTCCCACAACCTAATACAGGAGCATCGACTCAAATTACAGGCTTTGAGTTACACGGTGAGAACTTATTTATTGTGGCACCTTCTCTTTCTTTGCCGGTGTCAGTCGACTACAAAACCTAATTAGTGCTTTCAGCTCGACACCCATTAGCTGAAACCCGATCCTTGGCCTGGTGGAGAAAAATAATTATGACATTCCTCCTATAAATCATTGGTTATGTCCTCAGCCCTTTCAATGGAAATATGATTTCCCACTACAAATTGTCCAACCTGTTTTATGTTCTGCAACACATAATTAAAGCCGTGGTGTGTGAGAGGAAGTCATTTTGTTCAAAGGCTTTTGGCAACAGCGCTGCTATGTCTTTTCTGCTTGTTCAGAGAGCAGCTACTGGCAAACCTGGACATGTGAGCTGTGTAATGGATTAGGAACAACAGCAGCAACATGTGTGAATAACCTGTATTTGTCAGTCAGCCAAGAGACATGGGAAATTAAATACATCATCGAATGGCAGGGGTGATCTGCGGGTCATCAGGTACAGCGAGGGCCACTGGCAGAGCGCTTTCTGACTCTGAGAAAATGTGTCCACACATTAGGGCTGCCGGGTCTGAACAAGTCTGCTTTATTCTCCTGGGGAGGTTGGCTTCAAACCACAAGTAGCCATGCGTGACCTAGTGAGACCAGCTTTGCTGAATGAATGCCATAGAAGAAAAAAAATGTCCAGTGGTGCACTTACATATGCTTGACATGTATTAAGACAACCTCAAGCACATTATAAATCAGAGATAATACCCAACAAGTTGCATGTTCTGTCTCTTTCTATATATCGATATCTACTCTTAATACCTCCATATGGTCAAAGATAAGTCCATAGAGTTGGCACTTGAGGATACTTGGGTTTAACCCTGCTTATTGTTGTAGTGGATGAGCTAATCTCCTTCATACTTGTAATCCTCCTGAAGCAAGAACATTAAGTTATAGTGTCCTGTTTATCTATGCCCTTCCAGACAGGGAAAGGTTACACCGTTACCCAGCCGGTGTGTGTGTGTGTGTGTGTATATTAGTGTGTATGCACACTGTATATGTGTGAGAGGAAGCGACAGCCTGTACCAACGTCAGTCAGCCAAATACATGACTGTCTGAGTGCCAGAGGTCATAGGGCAAATCTTGTGGTAATCTGCTAATCCAATTGGCCTGCCGTATTCACATGATCTGCCAGGCTGCAGGACAGCCATCCTCTGTTCAGACACACATACATATGGGCATACACACGCACGCCTGCTGTCTGCACCCTTCTCTCGCAACAGTCTTTGACTCCATGACACCGGCCTGTTGGATTCCACTTAGGCTTGAAGCAGATTAGTGAAGGTGACTCCTGAGGGGGAATTCCGCTGCATAATTGGCAGAATTTATAAACCAATTAAAAGCACATTCTAAAGAGCGCTATTCTGCGGCTATTATTAACTCTGTGTGATGGGATAAGCAGGGGCCCTCTGATGGGTGCGTGCAGACTTCCTATCATACACACAACTGTACAAGTGCGCCTGTGTGCTACTTGACGTTAATAATATGATCCCAATCCAGTGATCGACAAAAGAGTTCCTGTGCAGGAAAACTCTGACTGACCCTGTTTATACTTCGGAGTCAAACATGTAGAAAAAAAACACAACATATTCTCTGTCTGATAACCAACATGTCAGAACATGAAAGACATTTACCTGCTTTTATATTTCCCATGAACACATAATTAACCACATCATAGCAAGCAGGCTGTACATTTTGCATTTCAGGAATTTACACACTCAGGCAGAGGTTTGTACCATGCTAAAGGATTCTTTAGCATTACACTTAGCTGGACTTAATCATTATGGGACAGTCTCTGTAATCCTTAGCCCACCCTGCCACCCTGTCTGTGCTAACTAACATGCCATATGAAAGGAAAGCACTGACTACATGTGGTTCCCATGCAAACGTAAGATAACAACCACATCATGGCTGGCAGGCTGCACTGCGAGTGTGTGACGTGCTCTGCAGCACCAAAGCCGAGGCTTAGGAAGGGACTGGATCCCATTTCCCAGGCTGAAGCAGGACCCGAGGGCAGAGTGTGGAAACTGAACTAATTGCAGGATATTGGTGTTCAGATGATTAGAGGAGGACATGGAATGCCTGGTCTGTGATGCAAGCAGACCAAGGTGAGACTAATGACGGATGCATTTTTTTATGTCTTCAGATAAGTCTGTATCCTATAGTGGAGGCCCACTGCGCCGCATCCAAGAAGGGCCGAGGAAGAGAGGCTTCCTGTTTGCCCAAAGAGGACAGTTGCAACCAGTTGTGATGTCTAAATTCTATTAATTACATGCACATTCCTAATAGTATAGTAACAGAATTATTTTAGTAATCAGTGTAACATTTAAGCCTTATACATCAAATTTCCATTTTTTGTACATTTTTTTATTTTTTAGGGTGAGGGGGTATGTAGACTGTCCCCTTAAAGATACTTTTTTCCTTACAGATAAGTGATGTATTCACAGAAAGATGACAAGTCTACAGTCCGAGCAGTACTCGATTTTTAAAGCCGATCCCAGTACCAATATTTGAGAGTTTAAACATGTGTCCATTAAATGCAGGAGCTAGATGTACAGTTGAAATATAATCGTGTCAGTGTTGTCTGATGTTCAAACAATGTGATGGTATCACTGTCTTTAAACCATCTAAGATAAGATAAGATAACAAGTGAAAGTAAATAATATATACATAATAATATATGCTGATGTAAGAGCAACAAAATGTAGATTTCCCTTTAATTTAGCTGTTATGGTGTGAACCTCTAATAACAGTGCCAGACATGTTGTTGATTTGTCGACACAAAGTTCAACCAACTCCTGATTTGATTTTGCTATGTGCTAAAGACCAAGGGCTGACTTTAATTAAACATGCCATTCTTCTATCTAATGTTCACAATTGCTTTACTTAAGTGTGTGTTCAAGTCTTCATTTCCATTTAGTGTTCAGCTGACACCTGTTCTCAGTGAGATCATACGCGAACAATGCACAGAATCCTGCCGATGCTGAAGTCTGAAACTGAACAGTAGCAGCTTTTGTATGTAATTCAGTTAATAATACAGAAAAGTGCATAGGTGTAGGTGTGAACACAAAAAGTGCTAAGCCTTGTCGTTTATTATAGACGTCTCAAGCCACATGCAACAAGTGGTAATTATTTTCCTTTTGTATAATACAGCTGGCCCAACTACTCAACTATGCTTCACTCAGTTGTTTGTGTCCAGAAATGTTGGCCATACTGAGCAGGAGGCATTTTGGAACGGGTGAAGTGCCACAGTCCCTCTGTGCAGACACCAACCCTTTGATTCTGTGTCTGCGTTTAGTAGCCCCCTTTGTTTGCACTGTTTGTTTGATGTTACTTTAGCAGAAAGAGACAGACACCATTGAGTAGTGGGAGTGCTGTTCTGCTGCGTGCCATTCACGCCTGCTGTAGAGCGCACAGAGTCAAACACAACAAGGGTAGGCCATTGTTTACCAGTGGAACTAATCACCCTGATGGCACCTCCATAAATCCCCCTCCCTGTCGACAGTGATTGGAGTGTACCTATGTGTGACCATGGACAATACAAATGCGCCAAAGGCAAATAGAATTGGGGTGCACTGAGGCAATATTTAGCTTGGCCAGATGGCCGGTTGCATGCAGCAGGCTTCTTAGCCCTCCACATCTGCTCCTTATGATGTGCCAGCGACTGGGTGAGTGTCTCAGCTTTACTTGTTAGGGCTTTCCTGTGCACCCAAGTTTGCCCCACTGCAGAATGATATGTCCCCACTCTAACCTGTCGGCTGGAGGATCCCTTTCCACACTCAAGCTGTCTTCTGTTTTTCCTTCCACTGTGGCAGGCTCCTGGTGTTTTGAGGGAGGCATCAGCATGGGCCCCAGTCAAAACTCCTCTCCTCTGATTTCTTTATTTCCTTGTCCTGGAGGATGATCAGATTCAGACTTGTGGTGTGGTCCTGTTGCATCACCAGTCCACACACAGAAGCTTGCTTATGCAGCTGTTTAATATAAATTCTCTTCAAATATCTTTGTACAGATGGTTTATTTTTATAAACAATACACAGGGCTGCATTCCTACTGAGCCCCCGTACCCACCCCTTTACTGTCTGTCTAACTAGGCAGCTTCACTTCAGAAGAGCAGAAAGACAGGCACTATCATGCAGAGTGTGCACAGATGGTCCAGTGACACTGCTGTCATACAAACAGGCCTCCATAAAAAGAGATATATACACATGTATCGGTATGGATACATAAGCCATTCATTTTCAAAGGAGGAGACATGCACGTGGACCCACACACTTCTTCAAGCGTGTGGAGACAGATGTGCGGAGAAGAGGGAAAAAAATGCATGTATATGGATTTTGGATTCCAATGTGTTTATTTTAATAGGATACATAGCCATTTGTCATAGATCACTAGGTTTCTAAATGATTTCCAGATGACAACACAGTGTTGTGTTAATGTCACTGATATTTAACGGTTAGGGCGCGTCTACCCTCACTTCAGCTGGCACACACTACATAAAAAGTACAGAGATTTATTATTTTAATTTATGAACATGTGTAAATACTGTTTGGGCAGTAGCGTAGCATAAGTATTTTTTTAATATAAAAAATAGAGTAATACAGCAAATCTTCCATTGCAAATAATTCTATAAAGTCAAATATAGTCTTTTTTTTAATTTAAATTTTACATTGAATTTTGCTTTTCTACATTTTATTCCTTGTGTAGATGAAATGTGATTAATCACTGAGCCAGTTTGTAACGTCAGATGTGTTACAGTCCTGGGAAGAGTTCTTTGGCATAGAAAGGAAGCACTTTTTGTTTTTCTAGCTAGTACGGAAACAGTTTCAGTACAATTATATTATATTATTATATTATATTATCTATAATTGAAAAAGGTAATTTATAAGCAAAAAGAACCCATTTACTGATACCACTCCAGCAACGGAGAGGACTTTCTGCTTTTCTGTTTATTTTCATATTATTTTAAATTGAATATCTTCAATTTGAAGACCTCACTTTGTACTCTTGGAATGTGTGGTTAATTAAGGAATCAATAACAACAATATAAATTAATCGATCAATAAAAACAATATAAACAAACTATGAAAATGATCAGCTGCCTTTCAGAAACAATATTATGAATTCCATCACTGGACTGAACAGCTTGTTAGGGTTGACATTTTTTTGCAGTGTAGGTTCTACCCCGACCCCCACCCTCACCTCTCCCCAGGCCTTACTGCCACATCCACTGCACATCCTCTGCTCCCTTCCGGGCCCCAAGCTCTGGAGCCTCACAAAGGAGCCCTAACAAGAGAGAAGAAAGAGCCAGTGCCACTTGGACGGGATTACATCCCAGTAAGATTCTTCAGTCCTCTTGGCCAGCCGCCCCTTAACCCTCCCCTTCCCTGATTAGAAAGTGAGCAGGGAAAGGCTGGCTGGATATAGAAAAAGGGTCCACACATGTCCAATGAAGTGTTGCACTGTTGTATGGAGTAGACTTGGTGAGAGTCGTGTCAGTCTGGCCTTATCAGAAATCCTGCCGCTGAAGGAAAGTGCGTCGCTTATTTTGGGTGATTGTGCAGCGTTAAGCACAATCAGAATTAAATAACCACCTATAATTTTAGTGATACTGACTTCAAGGATCTCTGTTGCAAGGGGCGCCAGGTCACTGATTAAATACTAGTAATCTTTTCAAATAGACAAACCAAAGTGTTCAATTTGTAGCTGTAGTTCCCACCCCAGTGTAAAGGCAATCTTTAGTTCGTGCTGTGACATGCCCAGAATTCAGCCTGTGAGGGGCAAGGACATCACGACTCTGGTGTCTCACCTTATCCTCTGTGGATCTTTAATACCTGGCTCCACCCTGCCTGTCCTCACATCCCCTCACATGCTGTCAGTCCTGACCTGTTACATACCTGTAGTTATATAGATGTCATTCATTATGACAGGATTCATTATGAAGACTTAGATACTCAAAATCTAACAAAAATCTTTGATAAAAGCGTATTTGGCATTTTTCAAGAGAAAGAAACACATTTTGATATACAACACCAAATCAAAGTGCTTGTAAAGAGGGACATTTTTTTGCAGTGCAGATGTCTGTGATGTACAACCGCTGAGTGTGAGTGATGGCCTCTATGTCCCCCCTTTTTACGCCACCTGAGCCCCATGCCCCCTCCAACAGTGGCGGAAGGGGTCAGGTGACAGGTGGACAAAAACCAGTAGCTTCAGAGTAAATGATGCATGCCCCGGGATCAGTAAATAAGAGGCAAGGTGCCATTAAAGAAGGGCAGCCTGCATAGCTGCCATTCCTGCTGGGCTGGTGGTGATGCCGGGGGGTCACCTGGCTGGCCCCACCGCGATGAGTGGAGCAGTGTGTGTGTCTGGAGAAGTACTATCGCAGTGCTGTCATTTTATTTTGTAGTAAGTATTCACACATAGTTTTCTATTAACTGCTAACAGGTAATAGAATTTTCCCCTTCAAAGTAAATGTTTAATTTTCCTGATAAAATTTCTACAGTAGGTGTGAACACAAAAACTGACTTAAAAGTGTGTGTTTATGCCTTTATGTGCAAACACGTATATGAATGGGTATGTGTGTGTTATTTCTGTTGAAGTAAGGGATGAGGGTAGGCTGCGTGGAGACTGCAGAAACTCTCTGATGTATGTTGTTGAAGTAGTGGTCAAGGGCCGCAACACATTCACCAAAAAAAACGAAAAACGCCTGCACCCAAGATAAATGGAAATAGCTTTGGGTCTGATGGCATAGACCAGATTATAGTTGTTTGTAGATGACGGCAGTAATAGCCGTTATTCTTTTGTTGTGTTTCTTTTCTCACTTATCTTCCAGGGAGATGCCGGGCACAGCCATTTCATCTGTGAGGGAGGTTAAGTAATTCCACAAAATAAAACTGATGGGGTAACCACCACATCCACCTCCGAGCTTTTGTCAGCGCCATTAGCGATTCCATTTTTTTTTACCTTTTTCTTGAGCCGGTGCAAGAGATGAGCTGTTGTTGTTTATGGGAAGGCAGTATTGTTTAGAGAACCTGCGTCAGAGCAGCTAACCTCAGAGCTGAGAGAGAGAGAGGGAGAGAGGCGAAGAGGGGCGGGGGGGGTTCTGGCTTCCCTCAGGAGCTCCATCGTTCATTGGAGCCAGGGAGGCAGCTGCTTGCTTGTCCAGCCAGGGCTCCCCTTAGCCAGGCCCTGCAGCGCTTCTCTGCTCTCCTCTGGAGCTGGGCTGGGGACTGACGAGGCCTGGAACTCCTCCGTCTTGCACATCGCAGCCAGGACAGCAGCCGCCAAGCCAGCCAGCCAGCGAGCCAGGCAGGCAAGCCCCTTCCCCAGCTCCCAGCCAGGCCCCTTTGTGGTGCTCCACTGCCCAGTAATTGATGCCTTGCACTGGGGATATATTTAATCACCATAACAAGGAGTTGGTAGGAATAAAATGATCTTGTAAAGGCGCTGCAAAGCTCTTCGAACAAGCTGGATCAGAGTTTGTGGGAAGCGGAGCATGAGATCTGAGAGTATGTGTGTATGGGCATGCATGCTTTTATGCACTTCTGTTCTCCCGCGCTCGCACATGACTATTTGGAATCTCAGACACTCACCTACATCCTCCCTGTCTCCCCCGTCTACCTCTCAGCTCTGACTCCACCCCAAAAACACGACTGGAGGCCAACAAATTTCATTACAACAGCCCTAAACTGCACAGTTTTAGAGCCTTCTAATTATTCCTCTCTCAGATGTGGTCGTGTTGAGAAAGGCCGTAAATCAACAGAAGTAGGAGCGCCAGGCCTGGAGCTGTGAGAAAACTGGAAACAAATGATCTGCCCCTTCCCCTGCTCTTTCCTGCTCTCACCATCCCTCTCTCCAACACCTTACCTCACTGTCCGCCTCTCTTGACTTCCAGGCAGCATGAAAGATGAAACTGAAGGAGTGGAACAGCAGGATGTCTGGAGCTTGTGGTCTGCTGGGTTCAGAGACCATCTTGTATGATACTGAAGCAACCTTTAACGGTATGTTGAGCTCTTACCTGTGTTGGCAACACAGGTAAGAGTCGACATTTATATCCACCTCTTGCTCCTGAGGAGATCCACTGAAGCATTTGGGTGTGGAGTGTCTTGCTAAAGGATACTACCCTGGTTGGTGAGATGGTCAGCAGACAGCTGAGTGGTACCTGGGACCAGGTCTGTCTGTCTGCTTCACAGTCTGTGACTGCCTGTAATCAGCTTCTTTAAAGGTTCCAGCCAGTAATTGCTCACTATAGCCCCAAGATAGCAATCAAAGAGATGCTGAACTCCATGCTCTCCCTTTCTGTCTCTCTATCCTTCTCTATCTTTCTCTCCTTCTCTCTCCCGCTCTGTATCTTTTTCTGCTACTTTACATTACGGGACACTGTAAAAGAAAGCATTTTAGCATCTGTTTTTTTGGTGTTCGTGGGAGGAAAATCAATTCAAATGGAATTAATGGCAAAATTGATATCGCTTTGAAGAATGCCCTGCCACCCCCTCCCCTCCCCCACCTCCCCCCCTGCTCTCCTGTCTCTGTCCTGGTTGCATTTTTCCCTGTTCTCTGTTCTCTTATCTTTCAACAATTACAAGAGCAGTCTAATGGCCCTTTTAAGTCGCCTGCCAGCTGTATTTGCAAAAAAAAAAAAAAAAAAAAATGTCTTCTTCTTCATCTGTGGGCAAATGTAGCTGTGTTGAGGTTCATTCACATGTAAGGATTGCCGATGCCTTTCCTCTGAAGTCATGATGAGGGCATTAGAGCTGTTTGTCTGGGCACGAGATGTGAGTCAATTCATGAACACATCTCATGATGTTATGTCAAATCTGTCAACCATCATAAAGCACCAGGCGCCGTTTGATGTGGTATGACTTCCTGATATCCAGAGCTGTTAATTCAGTGCTGAATGGTGAGCCAAAACTATTAGCTGATTAACACATGAGATGATTGTTGGATAACAATTAATCAAGCAAAGATAAGCATTTTCTGGTTATAGTTTCATGGTTGTTCTTGCACATCATTTTCAAATGTAAGCTTTGGGAGCTTTTTGGGGCTGATGATTTCAAGACATCATTGTGGTTTCTGGTCATTTATGACATTATTGTTTTTGACAATGTATAGACCAAATCATTAATCGAGCATAAAAATAGCTGCAACACATGCCAAGGTAAATTCATATTTTTGGGCTGACATGTAGAGTCTTGTTTAAATAGTATGGAAGCATGCCGAAGCGTGCGAAAAGTGCCTAGTACCAAAGTTCGATTTTGTTTTCAGTGGTGGAAGAAGTACTTAAACATTTTGCTTAGATAAAAGTAGCAATACTATAGTGTAAAAATACTCTGTTACAAATAAAAGTCATGATTCCAACTCTTAGGTCAGTAAAACTACAAAAGTATTAGAATAAAAAAAATTATTTTCGAAAAGTACTCACTACGCAGAATGGCCTATTTCAGAATAATTTATGTTACATTATTGGACCATACTTATTGATCACTTTTATGCTGCAGCTGGTAAAGACAGAGATAATAACTGCAGAGAATCTTAATCTGTAATATTACATCATCATTTATTAGTTGATTTAGATTTTTTATTCATAATCTAAATCTGCAAAGTAACTAAAGCTGTCAAATAAATGTCCTATTGATAAAAGTATTTTTCTCTGACATGTCGTAGAGTGGAAGTATGATATATTTAACATATTTGAACATTTTTACATTTTAATTATACTTGCTCCGTACTGTTGGCATAAACAGCATTGTCTCACTGGATGACGTCATCTGTTAACTCATGAAAGGAGTGAAGTAACAGACACCTGCAGTTCAGCAGATGTCCCATCAATTATCACAACCTGTTCGTCACCACCCTCACCGAGCACCCACTGCTGGTTCCTGGAAGGTGGCCCCAGCCCCTTTTATCAGAGGCTGAAACAGCACTCCAATAATTTCATCCTTTGTATTTTTTTAGACTGATTTTCTCACCTAATCACATTGCTATAGTTACTCTCTGTGCAGTAACACAACATGAGCCCTGCATGCTGTCACTTAGTACTTAGTTTGATGGACACATTGCTCAACTTTAATGCCAGATTAGCCTGTGTCACATTGAATTCAAGGGGAGAAAAATGAAGCAGTGTGTCCTTTCCTCTTAAGATGTTCAAGTTAACCTGCTTAAGAATCTGCCTGGCGTGGGATGTCAGGTAAGGATCATCCAGCATGCGGGATCAAATCTCATCATCACCAAGCACGCACGTCCAAAGATGCTAATACATAGAGGAAGCACAGCAAGGGAAGGGGAGTGACTGTGACTGGAAGAGGACAGAGTGAAACCACAGAGGAGAGGGAAGAGAGAGCTGAAACAGAGTGAGAGAGAAATAAAACAGCTCACAGATAGCCGAGAGAGGAAAGAAGGAGTCAAGGAGAAGAGGGTATCAGCAGCTCAGCTCAGCTGAGACTGAGAAAGATAGACATGAGAGAGCCAGCAAGAGTCTGAGCAGGAGAGAGAGCAACACGAGCCAAGTGTTTGAAGTGGATCACTGTAGGCCAAACATCTGAAGAGGACAAGACTGCAAACATGTCACACAGCAGCCTGCTTGCATTTAACAGCAGATGTTTGGTCTCTCTATCTCCAGTAATACTTCCCCGTCCAGGTTGGTCTGACCTAGTGAATGAATAATATAGATTTTTCTTATTAAACCTTTACTCATAAAGAGGTTTGTTGGTTTGTTTATAGCATAGCACTGAATATTCCCAACCCCCAGTTACTGTCTTCTGTCTTGTAGCGGGGCATTTCAACAGTACATGTTGCGGGAAAGGGAAGACACATTACTCATTCACTTATCCCCACCCAGTTTTCCCAGACAGCAAAAGAAGTCAAACTGGCAATCTTCAGTCACAAACCACTCCCCAAGAATATGGACAACAGGAACTATAAAGATCCAGCTGCAGATCTCTTCCTACCTTTGTCAGGTTTCCTTCTGTCCACTCTCTTCATAGCAGAATGCTCAGCCACGCTTCCTCTTTAAGTCTGTAATTACTCCCCAGCTACAGCAGCCCATACATTCTCCACATAAGGAGGCATCGCTGGCGATTTGCTCCAAATTTATGGGACAGGAGGTTCAAAGTTTTAATAATATTTGGGTAATATGATGGCAGGCCTCACCTCGCCAATGTGATGGATGAAGACCAGACTGAGCCATTGCGATTCTGAGCATGATGAGATATTGGCACCAAACAGCTTTCTACCTCTGCACTCCTCTATAGGGGTTGGCAGTGGTGTGAGAGCACAGCCAGAGGACTTCATGAATTATAGATATGAGGCTGAATGATCGGGGCTGAGGCCGTGTGAGCGTTGGACGAACGGGACAGGATGTGGCTGGCTGATGCGCCGCTGTCCCTGTCGTCCTGCTGGAAGCTGATGCTCACATAGATTAATGATAGGATGCTGAATAAAGCAGGTCCTGTGTTGGAGCAGTCCCTTGGCAGTAAAACGCCAGGCCGTCATAAGACGTGACGACTGCTGATGGAAGCTGATGGCAAGTCAGATGTGTTTTTAAAGTACTTTTGACAAACAGATCCATTACAGGGAGCTTTAAAGACTTTACAACATCAATAGAGAAACCTGCATCAATTATTTTAAAAGTCTGACCCTGGCGTCTGTGTGAGCTCTGGAGTGGGTCGGAACAGTACTACAGTGGCAGGAATCTGCTGAAGTCACTGCAAGCCTGAAAATGGGCCATTATTATAAAGAAATTTAGTTTTTAGCCATTTAGCTATGAGACAAAAATAATAATGAAAGGCACATTGACAAGTAGGGACAGTGAAAAGCATATTAATAAATGACACATTTCCCAGAGGTAGTGCTGCTACTAAAAATAGAGCTGCATAGTTAATCGAATATTAATCATAATCACGATTTTGGCTGCTCACAATGAAATAAACATGATCGACTGTGATACTGTTGTTTGACATGCGCACGCCACTCATAGAAAACTCACACATCAAATCAGGAGCTTCCTAAACCAACAGCCAGCCTCCACTTTTAAAGAGCTGTCATGCCACTGCGTGTGCACCCTGCAGCAGCAGCCTGTGAAAAACTTTCCTGAATGTTGCAACTGGGCAAAATGAAAATCATTAACTCATTAACCATCATCATCTGCTGTTTGGAAGAAGTTTCAGATTTAGGAGAGAACAAATCATGTGCGAAGAGTTCATGAGACTTGTCTCTGCTCTGCATAGCAACACCACTTATTTGTTATACCACCTGAAAAAACACCACAAACTGCAGTACGGTGAATGCAGGAAGGCCCAGAAGAAAATTAACATTGCTAATGTTACCTCTCTGAATCCTTGTCCTTGTCCAGCATCAACTCAGACATCCAGAACAGTGATGCTGTGCAGCACAGTACCATGATTGCTGTGATAAAAAAATAAAAATAAAAAAACACAGCAATGGATATGTATCCATCCACCTCTCAAAGACAGACTGAAATAACTGATGCAATCAAATTCCATTTGGCCAAAGATATGTATCCAATAAACAGTTTTCATTTGGTTGCATTCTATAATGGCATATTTACTTTTAGTGAGCCTACATTTTATTTTGGGTGCAATTTTATTTATATTTTGCCTCTAGGAGATGCACTGAATGTAGTTGAAAAAAAAACAAACCCAACTTATTTTAAGTCTTATTTTTAAGCAAAAATTTGTACAGTAGTGAAAGCAGTGCTCTGATTACTTAAATGTAAAAGTGCATTAAAAGTATTTTCTTCCTAAATAAAGGAGTAATTGTGATAAATGATGATAAGTGATCTTAATATTGATCAAAATAACTGTGATTATCATGGAATCCAAGGTGGCATCTTCAGATTGCTGGTTTCTTGAACCAAGAGTTCAAAACCTAAGAGAGTTTCAGTGTTAATCATATGAGACAGATAAAACCAGGAGTTCTTCATATTAAAGAACAACCAGTGAATATGCATTTTTGCTTTGAAAAATTATTGTTGATCAAAATTGTTTTTTTGTTTTTTTTTCTCAGTCGATTAATTGCCTAATCATTTCAGCTCTACTTCTGTTACATATCCTCCTTTGATTTCCTCTTGTCCCTGTCCCTTCACCAGTGCGACTAAAACACATTTCTTCACAATTATAGCATTTGCACTCATCCTGATTCAGATATTTCTCGTTAATTTACTCATGACAGTAATGTGAATCCATATCCCACTTTGCGCTTTGATTCCTCTCGTGTCAGTTTTTGTGCCAGCGCACATTTGTAATACATGGAATTAAACATTGCCATTCTGTTTTAATGAACCACTTGTTGGAGGAGCATTGATTGTGCAGACATTAAGCCCATGCTCAGATAAGATAACACAGAACATTCTCTAATCTAGCTCTGTCCTACTTCACACTTGACCAGATGGAGATTTTTTTTTTTTTTATCGTTGAAAGAAGAGAGAGAGAAAAAAATCTCTTTAAAAATTAATACATTATTTACACCCACCAACGGCTTACGGCCCAGTGTAAATCAAGTCCACAGCAGGCTCTGCTGAGTCCCTCTTAATGACTTCTAAAACATATGCTTTTTTAATCTTTCTCTTCTTTTTTCATTGCCTCATTGCTGCTCTGGGCTTTTTTTTTTGCCCTTTATTAAACCATGCACACACACATGCTCACACACACGCTCACACACACATGCATAGTGAATTACACAGTGTCATTTCCACAGTGATAAGAGAAGAGCAGGTCCTCAGCTGTCCTGATAGAATGTGAGGAAGGAGATGCAGCGAACACCCCCCTCCCAAACCAACTCAGCCCGTCCTCCCTCTTCTTCCCTTCTTCTACTCCCTCCTGGAAGGAGCAGAGAGGGAGGAGGGAGGGGAGGCGGTAGGTAGTATTAAGCTTGACCTTATGTCCAGCAGGGCAGCTGCCTTCTTTGTCAACACTCGTCAGATAAAATCAGCCGATGAGGCCATTGTTGTGGCAGGTAACTGTTTTTACACACAACCCTAAAGACTGGGCAGCACTGTGAGATTACCACCTGAGATTTATTAAAATGGTCAGTGACAAAAAGAACAATGGGGCTTAAGCGGGCTGGGTAAGTGGTCCTAATTCACGACAGGAAGAGGGGCTACACGGCTCCACACCTACAAACAGAGGGGCCTAAGGATGAATGCCTCGGCCACTTTGCCATCAATTAGCAAACAAGCTCAGTGGCTGGATTGTCTCTGAGACAAAAACAGTAGAAAAACAATACAGGTTTGATATGGGACAGTGAGGAGCAGGCAGGCTAGGAGATAAGTTTCCAGGCTATTGTCCAGGTGAAAGCAGGGAAGAGAGGAGGTGGCTCACGTTTGGATGAATTCAATCAACTAAATGTTGCAAATAATGCTGTGACATAATTATCCTGTCCTTTGTGTGTTGCACACTGCCAGTAGAAAGCAGGAGAAACACAGTTTAAATGAGAAGATTTAAGGAAATTGCATATCACGTGTAGTTTATCTCATCATGGATTAATTGCAGCTGCTGTAAACTGTATTCCACATATGTAGCTATCTGCGCATGCTGAGCTCTTCCTCTGCTTAATAAATATTTTAGATTAAAAGCAGTGGTCCTACAGATGTTCGGGCAGACATGCACGGCAAGCGTATGTTTTTCGTGTTAAGAGGATACGTTTAATTCAACTAGAGAATAATTATTGAAAATACTAGGCTGCAATCCTAATCTGGGGTCCAATCAAAGCATGAGCCTTAGTCAGATTAAATTTATCCCCCCCACATTTCCATCTGCTTCAAGACATCTCCAAAGAAATACACATTTTCTTTGGAGGAGAAAACAACAGAATTAGATGTTGGCCGGCAGCGGTCTTAACGTCAGTGTTTACCAAATCACCATGGATTAAAGGCAAGGCCCTCGTCCTGGCACAGGAGCGAGTCTGCACAAAAGGACAGAGCAGCATTCCTAAAGTTCCTTGACCCAGACTTTTACACAACTGCACACACACATGCACACACTCCAACATTACCAAGCCTATGACTTTATGTGCAATCAGCTTGTATATTGCTTGGGTGCATTCTTAAATCCGCAGCAGCAAATTTGGGCTTTGAATTGACAGAGGGATTAATCAACGGGATGTTAAAATGAGTGACATCATCATATGGATTCAGGTTCAGCTGGAAAGTTTTGTCAGAGACGGTAGACGCAGCTACTATCACCTGTTTCTGTTCACCTTCTTCACCCTGTTGTATTTTGTGAGGCAGACATTCGAGGCTTTCCCCTTTGTGAAACCTCAGCTCAGCTCAGAGCAGGACAGGTGTGCAGGGAGTTGCTGCATTAAATCCTGTTTCTTAGACTCACGCCAAGCTAGTTACCATTTAACCCCTGATTGTGGACTTGTCACCTGTTGTTAACACTGGGGTTGTGCTAATATTAGGATGGGTTGGACTGGGAGAGAGCTTCAGGGAGGAAAGTTAAAGCCTGGTCACACCATCATGTACACAGCAATATTTTACATATAAATCAATTGATTCTAATGGGATTGTCACCAATATTAAAAATTGCCTAAAAGGATGAGGTAAATCCTTGCAAATTTTTGGCATCAAGTTCAACTTTGATGAACTCTGAAACACATTCGTAGAGAAAAGGAGGTAGCTAATGCAGCTAATTAGGTAACACTCTTATTTAACCCCGCTTGTTGGAGTGTTACTGCTTCATTTAAGAGGTATGTTGCAGACAGTTGAGACACAGGAGTTGATGGTATAAATAAGTCATTTAAACTATGTGTACCTGCTGTCCCTTGACTAGCCAAACTACCCTTACTCTATTTCCCACGGGACAGCAGTGCGCTAACATTGTTCCGATTTTAGTCTGCACTGAGTCTGAGAGAGAGGCTGAATAAGTAAAAGCCTGTGTCCACATAGCCTTTTTCAAGCTCTCCAAGTGCTCCCAGCACTTTGTTAAATAATGTGCTGCACATGGGTTTTGTTTCTATGATGACAATATCTTGACACTAATGTTAGTGAGGTAGCTAACATAATGTGACATTAACAGAGGCTTGACCACACAGTTAACAACAAGCTTACAAAGTGTACCGAAATAGAAGCTCAGCACTTACCAGCCGAAAAACGTGCCTGGCCGATCTGCTCCCACAAATGGGCTTTCCTATCTTTATTGTCATGGTAGACAGTAGCCTAGCTAAAGAAGTGAAAAAAAAGTTAAGAGATTTTCAATGAAAAGCGCTTGTAGCTGCCACATAAAAAAAGCTGGAGCACCCTAAAAAAAAAAGACGCTCGGCATGGCGTTTTTACTCTAGACGGTCACATGCAGCCACATATGCTCACTCCTCCATTGGGAACAACTGAAAAAAAGACACTGGCACCCAGAAAAAATACTATGTGGGCGCAGGCCTTAAGAGATATAAAATAGAAGTAACCACCATAACATTTTCACTGGCCTCCATGCTGCTCCATTGTTTACTAAAGACTAGTTCACATTACACGATTTTCACCCTGATTTTGCGTCGCAGAGACGTAATCTTTTGAGTGTTCATACCTGGCAACGTGTGTTTCTGTTAGCGGGAGTCTCACCAACTGCGTTACGACCTGTGTGTGATTTCTCCACCGAGCCCTCGCAGACAGAGCCCCAGATAACGTGGTGACCAAACTTGGAGACGACACATCGTAAAGGCATGGATATTCTTTATTATCCTGGGTCCAAACACAACACGCTCCCCGTGATCCTGTGGACGCCATCATTGTTGTTGTTGCTTGCCGGCTGGCTTGTCAGTGTTGCCAGATCTTGTCAGAGAAACAAGCAACCAGGAACTGCCCATTGGTCCGACAGCCCATTGGTTCGACATCCCATTGATCCGACCATATTAAACTCATTGTTCCGAAGTCCGTTCCGAAATCATCATGACGCCCTGTGGTTAAGGTCTGGTTAGGTTTAGGCACAAAAACTACTTGGTTAGGGTCAGGAAAAGATCATGGTGTGGGTTAAAATGAAAAAGAAAGTGGCAAACACATAAGCCGTCAGCCTGCTCCGCCTCAAGCTGGTCGCGGCGCACCATACACCCGCCGCGAGCCGTTCAGCACCGCAGACAGTCGGACTAATGGGATGTCGAACCAATGGGCTGTCGAACCAATGACATGGACCCAAGCAACCAGGGCTATGGAAACAAGCCCAAAAGAAGCGACTATCATGCGTTTAAATACCTTATCAGACGGATATATATAGAGAAAGGTGATGTTTAGAGAGCAAGCCCAAATAAGCAACTCCACTTTAGAAACAAGCCCAAAGTCAAGGCTAATAAGCGGACCTGGCAAGTGGCAACCCTGCAGCTTGTCCTCCTCGCATTTCTTCCGTCCTCCTGTGTGCTGACGTGGGACATATCCTGCCTTCTCATTGGCTGATGGTCTTTGTCAGTCGCGTCACACTTCTCCAGTTTTCTAGCATGCCAGATATCCAGTCCCAGTCACAGACGAGTGGGCGACTTGCTCGTAGGCTTGTTCACACATGAGGACTCGTCGTGGCAGACTATCTGCCGACTCACCTCCGACCCAAGGTGGCTCTCAAGAGCCTCTGCAACGTCAAAATCGCGGTGAAAATCGTGTAATGTGAACTAGGCTTAACCTGTTTTCCAGCCCATCTGTAATGTTGAACATGACACAGAAGGAAAAAGAAAGAAAGGCATACTCATCTGCTGCAAAGCACTTTACACAGCTCTGGCCTTCTGGCAATGGGAGAGGAGCCTAGTGCCTATTTTTAGCAGGTTTTACAATGTTTAAGAACCTGCATGTATGCACTAATTTTGGTGGAAAAGGGCATTAGCTAGCTAGGACAGCCCTAGCCCTAATGCTAGTGCTAGCCTGGTCAGCTAGCATGCAAGTGGGAAGCTTTCCAATCACAGTAAATCACTAGCCCTGCGAGTAGTTCCTGTGTCAGTAAGCTTACCACATGTTTCAGCAAGACATGCAGATAAATTTTACTGTCACTCTCTGGTGTGACCTGGCATTTAGGGAGCTGTAACTCAGAAAAAGGAGAACAAAGTGAACATGGAAGAGACATCTGTAAAACTCAAAGCACTTTTCCTATGTAAAGAAAATGACAAATTAAACCTTAGAATTAATGATACAGCCTAAATTTTCGTTAACAGCAAAAAAAAGCAATTAAGGACATGAACAGATGGAACATAACTTAATATTTGAGTTATGAGATTACTGGTTATGGATGCCTCACACATTTGCAGACAGGTGTGAATACCATGCTCATCCCACTTCTCACATTACGCAGTAAATTATGGTAAAATTATGTCCGATCTAAAATGTTGTTGTTTTTTGTATTTTTACCCAAAATACAGCATTTTGTGTTGTCTCAGCAGAATGTGTTCAGTCTGTCAGTTGTCACTTGTTGGTGTCACTTTTTTTTGAGAGTGACAGGAGATGACAGCAGGCTAATGTTACCTCCTTCTTTCAGACGTGGCCTTGGCTGCAGACATGACAGCCTGTGGCATTTTGGGGATTTCGAAGACACGGTTACACATGTTCACGTATGTCTGAGGGAATTAAGACATATGTGACACTCTGCTGTCTTTCTTAGGCCGTCGTCATACTTGGCCTCTTAGAAATTATGGCCCTGTCTGTCCACAGCTCGCTGCATTTCACACTTGGGGATTATTTCGTTACTCGCTTTGCGTTTCACACTGATACATCCTCATATATCAACCAGTGGCTCCTCCACTGTCTCCGCCTCAGATAACTCAGTTTGGGTGTAGATTGTTTTAGTCCCTCTTTTTTAATGACCCTGACCAATTGGATATGTTCTGTTGGCAACTGCCTTGCTCTTCTCGTACACTGGGCCATTGTGGAAAAGAAGCAAAAAAAAACTAAGAGGGCCCTTTGGATTTTTTTAACTTGTGTGTGACAATCTGTAAATATATTTCATGTGACTCTGCATCTACTGTGTACAAACTGCATGTTGTGTGTGATTACCAATGTATGCCTGTGTCTTTTTGTACTCTCCTGCTAGCTTAGTACGTTTTCCAATCAAATACCAGTTTCAAGAAATCCACCACATTCCCACCCTGAAAGAAATGTCGAACTATTTTGTACACCATGCCTAAAATATTACCCTATTAGCGGTCTGTAAAATGCATGGTGGTATGATAAAATATCAAATGTGCAAGTGACACCTCTGTAATCGTATAAAAGGGAGACGAGTGTATATCATTTTTGTATCAGATCGTGGACTGTGATAGATGGTATCATGTAAGAGGGAGAACTACACACCCCTGTTTGTGTGTATGTTTAAATCTGTGTCTGTAGGGCTGCATCTTCAGGAGGGTTTGACAGTTAATACAGATTTTTTAAGACTCCAACTATGCAGCCATGGGTATACTGCAGGGACTTTGTTTACAAAAAAAATCACTGTACAATTAGACCATACATAAAATCTGCGATGACAATCAAATTTAATTGCACATTTTACAGAGTATCCATATTTATCAGTGGTAAACCTCCGTCATTATCAGACTGGCTAACATCCAGCAAACCTATTTAATAAATTCAAGGCCAGTACTGGTCTGATATTGGCTTACCCACATACACGGGTACACACACGCACACAGAGCATGTTGACATGAAGCAAGAGGTACAGATCATAAACGAGGGAGGAAGTATCATAATCACTCATTACATCATTTATGGAGGTTATTGCAAAGACATAAACCACTGCTGCAGGAAATGACTTAATAACTGTCATAAAAGTCAGTTAAATACTATTCTCCCCAACCCTCTGTTTCCGATCAATATGTGTTGAAATAACAAGGATGTTTTTCTTTTTCTTCTTCTTCTTCTTCTTCTTCTTGCAGCCTTGAGTATTTGTCTGTTACAAAGGTGTATCTGAAGAATTTAAGCTTTGTTGTTAAAGTATGATATTGGTGTAAGCTTTTACTCTGTTTGTTGCAGTCACTCATGAGTGCAAATACACACCTGCAAAAACATCCACAGCTATCATCATTCAGTGAAAGCCTCTTCTCAGACGCAGAGCAACTGATATTTAAATGGCTGATTTTTCAAGAATGGCTTGTTCATGGTACATTTTGCAGCACATTCCACCCGGCTCCAGATGGGTTCTCTTTGAAGATAAAAGACCTGCAAATCTGTGGACAATGGCACAATGGATCAAACGCAATATGTGCGGTCAAGAATATCAGGAGCTGTTATGGGTAAGCCTTTTATCCACATCTCAAGGAACTCCTCAAATAATTGTCTGCTAGTTTTCAAACTTGAAATGCCTGTGATGCTTCTCCCCTTCCTGTGCTGACCCACTCAGTGCTCTCCTGAGGTCATGTTTTTGGTGATGTGCCTTACTTGGAGAGTTACCCAAAGCCATTTTATCAACTAAAACAGACTCGCTGGACCTCCCTCTCAGTTGTGTCCCAATTATCCCAGTGAATCTTACAGCAGGTATCCAAATGTCAAGCGTCTTCCATGTTATTTCTCTCACAACTCCTCCGTGAAGCAGATTCGGTAATTAGTACCTGTGGGATGTGTCAGTGTGATCAGAGGGTGAGGGCTAAGCATGGCTCCATGCTGAAGCGGTCCTTCATAACGGCTCTGTGGTTGCATTGTTCAGACAGGGATTTTTGTTCGATAGAGCCCCTGAATCAGACGTTCCAGCGGTGTCAGCGGTGTGCAGGTATGGAGGCCGGGGCAGGTGGTGTATTGAGGTGGGTCTTAGTGTTCTCACAGCCTTGAAAGTTGCATTCCCACAATCGCTAAGGCAGGAAAAGTATGAGTTTTTCAAGTTTGAAAGTGATTTTGCGGGAAGGGTGCGGTGATGTGAATGAAAGGGCAGTGAATCAGATATTGTCTATGTAGCAGATATTAACATAAGAAAGGAGTAAACTTGAGAACCAATACAGATGATGATCTCTTAATGTGTCTCAGAAATCAAATTTGTGGCCTTTCAGCCTGTTCTCATTCCGAAGCCATCAAATACCGCTGTTTTGTCAGTGATTTTGGGGTCAGATATTGACGCCAAAAGCCACCTATTGAGGTGGTATGATATGCCATGGGGTGGCTTCACTTTGTAACGCAGCCGGACGGAACATTTCACAGTGTTATGATACACCACTGGTCAGCTGGATGGTACCTGTCACAACAGTATGATATGCGGATGGTTGGCGTCAGTTCTTAACGTGGCTGGACGGCACCTGTTGTGGCGGTAGGATACACCATAGATGGTGTCAATTTGAAACGCTGCTGGCAACGACATGATATAACAAGCCGGAAAGTCCCTATAGGGCAGACGGGAGGACTGTGGATGGGTCCAGCAAAGCTCGGACTTTCACCCAGGAGCCCGGTGTTCGCTTCCCATATCAATGTAGAGCCAAACCATGATGTTTTTTTCTAGACCTAACCACGTGCTTTTGTTGACATCCTGGTGTTGGTAGTGGCATTTCAAATTTTTGCCATTAGATAACATGCAGATATCTCTACTTTAGGAATTTGTCAGTCAAATTTAGTTAGAATTGTCTCACATAATCACATCCAGCGGTGGTGTATGGGAACAATGCCCAGAAGCTGCAATACAAATTGCGATCATTTTACATTTTTGTGTAATTAACTTAAAACCCATATACTCCAACTGAAGTGTTTGTCATGTGGTAAATCAGCGTCTGAAACCCATTCTTGCATCTGACATTCACTTCACGTTGTGGTTGATCAGCTGTGCAGAGGTGAGAAAGTTAGCAGGGTTTGAACGTTTGAACAACCATTTTTTCATCTTGTCTTCTAGTGTGGCTGTTTGAAACTCTTTTCCCTTCTGACGTGGTTGTATGAGCTAGTTCTGAACTAGATTTTTTCAAGTTCCTTGGACTTGGGTTGTGGGGTTAATTAGGGTATCCGGCCATGCTAGCTTGAGTTAAATCTTTGTTAACCTTAGCATACACTTGACTGAATAAGCTAAACTCAGCAATACATCGAACAGAATTTTAGAATTGTGTTAAAAAAAATTCAGAAATTGCTAAACACCAGTGACTTAAGTGGTTTGCATTATTTGATTCGTCATTATTGTCATTACTGAAACACAATGAGAAACAAAAAGGACCAGGAACCCTGGTTACTAAGACTGAGAGTGAATCCAGATCACATTTTGATACATCACTAGAGGAGTTTGGATTCATCTTAAAGTGCTGTTATTATGTGAATTAAACAATTCATGTACACATTAAAGGTATTTATGTCTCTCTATATTTTGACCAAACACTTAAATTTGCTTTCATTCTCCTCTGTTTCAAGCTCCCGTAAATAAGAGGTAATAAAGCAACACAGGGAAGCTGTGGGAAATCGACTGATGGGGCCGCTCAGCTCAGTGTCTCTGTTTGATATAAGAGCTATTCTATGCAAAAGCACTCCCCGCTCGTTTTTCCCCTCTCCTCCCCCTTTGTCACTTAAAGAATGCTTGGCGCCTGTGGATTAATTAAAGTCTAAACATTAAATATTGATTGATGCATTATCAGTGGCTCACAGTCGCCTCCTCTCAGATTGATTTCCACTGTGATTTATTGTCATATTTGCAGAGTCATTTCACTTGATAACAAAGAGAAATTGCTTGCAACCTTGGTACCCCCACCATTAGCCCCCCACATTGACACGCTCCCTGGTACTTAGCCCTCCTCCCACCCTCCCCCTCGCTTCTCTCTTGTTTTCTGCTGTCTCTTTTTATTCTTTTTTCCTCTTTTTACCGACTTTCCCCCCTTCATCTTCACTGTCATCCTCATGCCATTAAACAATAAGTCTGCGCTGCCATTTCAGAGTTGTTTGTAATGTGATGCGGATGCACGGCTGTGTTACTGCTTTGTCACAAGAAATAAGATAATAGAAATAAAATTTAAAAAATATTAAATAAATTCTTGAGAGGACATAGACTTCTATTTAAAGATTTGCTATTTTTAATTTGGGGAGTGAAATCATAGATTCGTTAGCTCAATTAACAAGGTGCCAACCGAAAATACCACACATGTTTAAGTGTATGAAACCAATAAATTTCTTTTATACACCAGTTAAGTATGTAGTTTTTATTAAAACAAAAATCAAAAACAGGCAGGGGAATCTGTCTGTTACAGGTCTGCCCTCCAGTTGTCATGCCATTTTCATGTGCCAAACATAATTTACGATTTTACTCCTCAGCCGTCAACTGTGAACTCTATTAATTTGTAGGGGGGAGTCTGATTTATAGGCTTATGAGCCCATGTATGCACATCATCATTTGTTAGCCAGATATTTGCTGCCAACTCCCTGGATGATGGCATCATCCTATTTCTCTGTAGCGCACACACATTTTGTGGACACATGCAAAAAAACACACAAAGAGAGGCAAACAACCACCCATGATATATAACATTATACATACAGGTATACTGAAGGAAAATGTCCAAATATTTCTCTTTTTCTGCTTAAACTCTTACTTGGCTGTCCTTCTGTTTGAGCAGCATCGGGTCATTTTATCTCAGATAGTGCCACTCTTTACCGTTACCATCTAATTAAGCACTCTGGTATAATTTACATGCTATTCTTATACCAGCGTTAGGGTCATACATTACTCCTCTCCCTCAGTTTGAAGGTCTTTGCAATCCCACTTATTTAAACAGATCAAAACTGAACAGAAAAATGCTTTGTTCAACAACACTTAATATTTTTAGAACCTCTACTCAAATCAACTCATCATTTCAAGGGCTCAAGACAAATTGAATTTACCTGATTGAAATTGGATTTGGTGGCATTGAATTCTGAGATATGTCCTAATCTGTGTTCGCTGCAATTGTGTGTGTGTATGCGTGAGTGCATGCGCATTGTAACAAATCAGATCTTGTGGGTCTTAATTCTTAAGCCAGTGTTGGGACGAGGGATGCATGTCATCCAGGTCTCACACGGTATTGTATTCCCTGCTAAATTACATTATCTCTCAAGAGGAGACGGTGTGGGAAACGACGTGTTCCCAAATCAGGTGCTGACTGAAGAACTGGTCATATGTGTTGTTGTGGGTATGGTTCAAACCAGGCAAACTCCACAGTACTTCATTGTAATGATAAAAAATAAAGTAAATGTAGGCTACCTCTTGTTTCTATGGATCATTGATATTTTTATCTCTTTATTCACACAGTTCGACCTTTTTAAAAGATGAGTTTAGATTTTCATTTGTTCTGTGTTGGAATTTTAGCTCAGCTGCACATTGGCTCATTAACCATACCTCCTCTATTCAGAACATTCTGCTTAATCAAGATAGCCCCTTCTGTGTTTGACATCCATAATCAGTACGCACCGAGGGAAATTATTCAATTAACCCTAATTAACACTGTAATATTCTACAAACTACATGAAGATTAGACTTGTGCTTTGACTGTTTCAAAGCATGTTCACACACGTTCACAAGCTCATCTATTGTCTGGGAGCGGTTAATTAAGGCTAAATTTGCTAATTGTTCATTTGTATTTTTCCTATTGGCCTGTCATGATAAATCACCGCGCAGTAATTCATCTTGCCCGACGTACTTCATCTCTGTCGTATAGGAGCTTGTGGTGCTGCTAAGATGAAATGTTCACTGTTAGCATCATCCGTCACACTGTGGGAGGAGAGTGATGACACAGCTGTGATTTGCCTGAGCTTTACAGTACCAGGCCTCTTACCAATACAGCCTGCTTCAACTGAACTGGGTTTGGATTAATAATCACAATGGATTTCTTCCTCTTCTCTTCTCTTCTCTTTTACACCAATGACAGAGCTTATAACCACACACATTTACAGATGGTGTAAAAGAAGCAGGCTTTCCACAACAGTGCAAGTCAACAGCATGCTCAGTAATGTAGTTCAGTGGATCCCAACCTTGGACCAATTGATTACAAACTTAATGTTGTCACGTTATTAACCACGTAAAAGTGTAATATTTTGTTATAATTGTGTAGGTAGGTTAACTCAAGTTTACGTTTGCGCTAATACCACTTGGAGTGGCAGAAGCTGGATATTTTACCCATGTAATTACATTTAGCTAAGTATTTCACCTGTTTACGTTTAGCAAACCATTTTACCGGTTTATCTTTTACATTTAGCAATTTCACCCATTTACATTTAACTAAATATTTAAGCAGTTTAAATTTAGCTAACTATTTCAGCTGTTTGACGATTATGTTTAGCTATTGTTTATCCATTGTGTTTAGATAACTCTTTTTTGTTGTTGTTTATCCATTGTGTTTAGCTAACTCTTTTTTGTTGTTGTTATATCCATTGTGTTTAGCTAACCCTTTTTTGTTGTTGTTTATCCACTGTGTTTAGCTAGCTCTTTTTTGTTGTTGTTTATCCATTGTGTTTAGCTAACCCTTTTTTGTTGTTGTTTATCCATTGTGTTTAGCTAGCCCTTTTTTTGTTGTTGTTTATCCATTGTGTTTAGCTAGCTCTTTTTTGTTGTTGTTTATCCATTGTGTTTAGCTAACCCTTTTTTTGTTGTTGTTTATCCATTGTGTTTAGCTAGCTCTTTTTTTTTGTTGTTTATCCATTGTGTTTAGCTAACCCTTTTTTGTTGTTGTTTATCCATTGTGTTTAGCTAGCTCTTTTTTGTTGTTGTTTATCCATTGTGTTTAGGTAACTCTTTTTTGTTGTTGTTTATCCATTGTGTTTAGCTCAACCTTTTTTTGTTGTTGTTTATCCATTGTGTTTAGCTAGCTCTTTTTTGTTGTTGTTTATCCATTGTGTTTAGGTAACTCTTTTTTGTTGTTGTTTATCCATTGTGTTTAGCTCAACCTTTTTTTGTTGTTGTTTATCCATTGTGTTCAGCTAACCCTTTTTTTGTTGTTATTCATTGTGTTTAGCTAGCTCTCTTTTTGTTGTTTATCCATTGTGTTTAGCTAACTCTTTTTTGTTGTTGTTTATCCATTGTGTTTAGCTCAACCTTTTTTTGTTGTTGTTTATCCATTGTGTTTAGCTAACTCTTTTTTGTTGTTGTTTATCCATTGTGTTCAGCTAACCCTTTTTTGTTGTTGTTTATCCATTGTGCAAAATGACTCATTTCACTATCGGAATTTGGTCCATTCAGTTCAATAGCATTTGAAAGTCTAGAAGAGCCACACAATTTAATCATTTTATCACCATTAAAGTTAGCAGATTGCTTGACTGCGAGTCTCTTTTGTGCCTGCTCTATGGGCTTTACAGTGTGGAAGCCATGCGTCTCTGTGGAAATTTTATAACAGTTGAATTTTTTTGGGCATCATGCACCACTGAGCAACTTTCGAAGGAATGACCGGGGCCCCACCTCCAACACTGTATCCATCCATGGTTGCAGCTGACTCAGGAAATGAACGGCAGTGTTGCCAAATAGCTTGCATTAGCTCCTAGAGTCGCTTACAATGGGCAGATGATATCATACATTCATTAACATATTGGTGACGCCATCCCGCACTCATTTACATAAAG
Organism: Epinephelus lanceolatus; assembly: GCF_041903045.1. Lineage (NCBI taxonomy): Eukaryota > Metazoa > Chordata > Actinopteri > Perciformes > Serranidae > Epinephelus > Epinephelus lanceolatus. Next base: position 37,604,531 of record NC_135735.1, read on the forward strand.
CCTAGTGGTTTTATTAGTTAAAGCAAGGGAGAAATTTTCGATTGAAACAAAACATTTGAATGGCATGAAAGCTGTGGCACTTACACTATAGTGCACAGCTTACTCGTGCTTTGAAAACATGCAATCAAGAGAAAGTTTCAGAGCAAGAGCGTTAACATAACCACAGAAATTCACTAACTGATCCCCCAGTCGTGGCGTCTTCCTGCCTGCCCCACACGTACTGACTGCCCGAGCACCTTGCAAGAAGAAAAGGAGTGACCCCGGGCCTTTGGAGTCGTGGACTTACAATGTAATGTATTTGAATTTTATGCTTCCTTTTGCCCCGATGGTCTGAATAAGTTGCTAAATTTATCACTAGTCGCCTTTTAGAAATGAAATTAAGAGAGTCTGAAAAGTTGCTAAATCTAGTTAGAAAGCTGACAAATAAGCAACACTGATAACAGGTGGGCAGTTTACTTTTTATTGTAATTATATAAAGATCAGTCCTAAACCTTAATTCAGTTTAGTTGAGTATCTCTGGTTCTAAGTCATCGGTCTAGATGTAGATCATATTGTCTGATGTAATCAGGAGTTACTTCAGGGTGATTAACAGAAACTGGTTGCTAAACCAATGCTTACATAAGCGAACATCACTGTATGTTGTTATTTGCTTTTCCCCAGGATGATGATATTCTGACCATCCTGTATGTTGCAGGAGTTTTCATCAAGGCCTGCCGTTAGATAAACAAATCCCAGCACCTTCTCTATTCTATAGTGAAGCAGTTCAATACATCTCTCTCTCTTCTCTGCGGTCTCTCCCTGCTGCATGTATTGGCTTCAGCCTCTACCAATCGTCTTATTGATCCCAAATGAAACACTGAACTCATCAATACGGTCTTAATGCGAGTTTGTTGTTCAATCACTTGCCATTTAAATCACCCAGCTCAAGTCCTGCATGCCATCCGTTTTCTGTCATACGCTGCACGTCTCACCAATTTGCTTTGTCATTTTGGGAGGAGTGTGCAATTATCATAAATATCTCCCAGCGCTCACTTTGTCAACCCCACAGTGCCATGTGATCATGCCTGCGAGAATTTAAAAGTCTGCCCCTTTTTTTCCCCTCCTTTGTTACCTTTTATCCTGTGTTGAAAATAGGTGCTTTTCTCTTACCACCAATACTTACGATGGCCTATTCTTACATCTTAAATGAGGTTTCATGAATGTCACAAATGAAGTCAAAGTGCAACCCCATTGATTAGGCTGGTAATTAAGATGTAAATGTGGTTGTGGGCTGGTGAGCGATCACACCTGCGATAATAGCAGAGTGCTGTTAACATCACCAGGGGTCTGACTGCCATGCAGTGCGCTGCCTTATCAATGTTTGGAGTGATCTTCTGTTTAAGTATAGGCTCCACTCCTAATTCATGCTGTTTGCTAGTGCTGTGCTGCCACTGGCAGATAGTGGGCTACAAGGTAATGACAATTTTCTCCAGTGGGTGCAAGTCACTCAGTGAGAAGGGGGCTCTTGTGTTAGCCACCTGGTTAAACAAAGGACCACTGGAAGACGTTACAGTCCAAATGAGAATTACCTTAACTGCCAAGTGCAATGAATGTAGAGGAATTTGTCATGGTGACATATTCACAACTCACGTTGACAGAACATGCTGACACACAAGGCCACCAGGACCTTCAGCACAGTGTAAGAGGACGATGTGAGACATACATAAGAGTGGACTGAGCATATATGTAGATGATATGAAGTGCACAATTACATTTATGCGTGCCCGAAGGTAAAAGAACATTTGCATGCTTAAAAAAACCATGAGCTATTACAAAAAGTTTCACAGACAACTCTGCGTTTACAGCTGTGTTAAGAAGCACAAACATTCAATGATACGCTCATATATTGCATCCCTGTTTGTGTGGAGAGCAGATGTGAGTGTGGTGTGGATTTAGGTAGACCAGGCATGTGCAGCCGCTGGCAGTCCTTTAGGGTTTTGGCGCTCGCACGTCGGTGTTAACAGTTTAGCTTCAGTGCCAGGTAGAGAATGAATGACACGGGGCAGGGTGGCACATCCTTGGAGATGTTTGTCAGGAGATGTCCCTCCCTTCTGCATGTTTACACTCACAGGGGCCACACTTGGCTGTTAGCGGGGGAGAAAACTGGGAAAACAGCCGTCTTGTGAGAGCCAAGACTCTTACTGTGAATATTAAAGAGAGACAGAGAAGGAGAGAGAGAGAGAGGGAGAGAGAGAGAAAACCAGCTATCTGGACAAAACAAAGCTGGGTTTGGAGAGCTCGTAGCACATAATAAGCACGGCTCTTTCACTGCACACCCAGGGCACTCTGGAAAAGTGGGGAGGCCGCTGAATGGGAAAGGAAGTAATAAAAAAAGCAAACTTCTTTGAAAAGAGTCCTGTGTGTGTGTGTGTGTGTGTCTGTATGCATGCACGTGAGTGTGTGCAGCTGTCTGCCTGAATGATGAGTACGTATAGCCTACCTTTACCAAGAGTTCTCTGGACATGAGTTACAACCCAGCTTTTTGACGCTTGGGTCAGAAATATTAAATACTGTAACATCATCAAAGACGGCGGGCGGATCACAGAGGCCTTGTGAAAAGGTAAGGAGATCCGTGCCGTGTCCCCACGCCAGACATTTTGATGGGAGTTTAAAAAGCAGCGACTCGCCAGACAGGACGAGCCAAGAGGTAGGAGGCAAAGTAAAAGGGCAGTGGAGTTTGATGAGAGAGTCTGATTGCCATTCTGTCTGACACGCAGCCTAAATGAGCTAAGAGTGGGACTGTTTGGTTTGACCGTATGCACACATGCACAGAGAAGTGGGCACTGAAGTGTCTGGCTTTTAAGCATTTTGCATAAATGCATGCATAATTCTGTCTACTTTTCTATTCGTGGTTGACTGATAGACACCATCCACCATTTGTAAATGTTACACATTAATATATGAACATTTTTTAAAATATATGCTCTGATGTCGCTACAGAGCTATATAAGTGTTCCAAATATGGCAATAAAAGAGTTGAGTTTGGTTAAAGGGTGAGAGGGAAAGAGGAGAAGAGAAGCAGACAACAGGGGGGAGGGAGCTGTGAGGAGAAAAGGAGGCAGGAGAGACACATGGAAAGAAAGAAGCAAATTGGGGAAGTGGTGGCAGTGCTGTAACTTCACTGAGTTTACCCCCAAGGTAGTCTTTTCGCTAGTCATCAGGGACCTGACTTCTTTGACATCCCGTATCCGACTAGACTTCTACAAGTGGGGTAAATAAAGAATGACATGCCCCCCCCCCCCCCCCCCCCCACCACCTCCAGGCAGGTTTCACCCCTCTCCTCCTCTCCAGCGCAGACATGGTGTGCAACAATACAGCTTTGACTGAATAACATCTCATTTCCCCTCCATTGGCTCTGCTGAAAGATCTGTCAAATCTCTGCAGCGCAGAAATTTTTATCCTCCGTGTTTTATCATGTGGTCACCGGGTAGCTAAATAACACACTTTACAAAAACAGACGCGCACACGGAGAGACTCCCTCTGACACACACACACAAACATACATTTAGAACTCTCTCACTCTCGTGTGGTCACAGAGAGCTAAAGAACACACATGCAAACACATGAGAGGACCTCACATTGAGCCTGCAACACTCTTCTTTCCAACAGATTGTTGATTTTTAACCACCGAAACCTCGGTGCAGTCTAATGTGTGTTTGTGCTTGTTTTAAAGAGCAGTTAATTATAGAAAGGCGTCATATTTAGCGCTGTTTTCTTTATAAGGAATATGGAGGGGTGTAAAGGAAGCAGAGGGCAAACTGAGGTAGCCATTTGATCATTTGCACGCTAGTGGCCAGGCACTTAAAATGGCACTGTCCGCCAAATTAAATTGCTCCATTCCAGCTAATCAATCAGGACATCCACATATAAGGAATTTTTTTTGGGAAGAAGAAGAAAGAGAGGTGTGAACTTTAAATGATAATTAAAACTTTGACTTATAGTGAAAACTTCTGTTGCTGATGTAAAAACAGTTGTGAAACACACAACTTCCTGTGTTCCAGGTTTGACAGCGTTCATAAATGGAATCACTTTGGTGCCATTTCAATAATGAAAGCAGACTGTCAATTTAAATACAAACATCCTGAAGGAGTGATAACATACTGAATACACTCACCACCAGCACCAGTAGTAGCCCTTAGAGGTGCCAGACAGCAAGTCTGGGAGTGTCATAGAGGCTCCACCCGACCTCCACTCCCATTCCTTCCCTCTAGCTCTAGGCAGGTCAGGGACAAGCTGGAGATCAATAGCTTGCGTTTGCCCATAGCAGCCCCATTTCTCAGCCGGGACACTGATGCTAACTATCAATAGTAATAAGGGGCTGTCTGAGACACAGTTAACTGCTGGCCAACCAACACAGCTGTCTGGCGGCTGTTGATAAACATCTTGTGCCCAGAGTCGCTGCGAATAAACCACTTGACATGTTTCAACTTTGTGGCTGTATTTACTGTAAGAATGTGTGTGTGTGTGTGTGTGTATTTCTGTTTTCCTTTTTTTTTTAACGTGGCGTGTCTCCTCGCTCAGTGGTTACCTGCACGCTGCCTTGTTGTGTGGTTACACTGCTCGCCCGACTTGCTTTGTGGCTTGGACACAGACATCACATGTGTATATTCTGTACATTCTGTGTTTACGAGCAGCGTGAAGTAATGTAGGGATAATTCAATGTGTAATTTTTAGTTTTGCTTCCAGGTTCTTAAAAATACATAAACACTCAGCTTTCGGGGGGTGATGTCTGTAATTTCTTCAAGATGTTTGGAGTGTTTGGTTCCTCTGTAACCTCCAGTCTTAGTGATGTGTGTCAGTGTAATCCGGCTCCGTTCTGCGAAACATCTAACGAGCTAAGCATCTCTCTTCATCCAAATATCATTTGTCAATGTCATATGAAAGCGGAATGTGTTTTTCAAGAATACGAAGGGAGCTAAAATAGGAGTCTTGGTGGTCGTCCAGTGCCATGGTGTTTCTCGTTAATGCAAGTCAAGCGAGCATGTTTAATCAGATACAATCAAGTGAATTTGTGTCATAACAGTGGGAGGATTTAGTGATTGCATCTCTGTGAATGTGAGTATCTATTCAGAAAAAAAAAAATAGTCTGGTGCAGGGTAATGAGAAACAGACATCAAATCTTGTTAATTAAACTTACAGAATTTAAATTGTAGATATATTTAATATAGAATTGTGTGTAGAAGCACATATTGAGTTTGTTTATATTTCACTATTTCACAATTGTTTTCACTTTTTTTAAAGAATTGTCTTATTTAAGATTAAAGTGATGACTGTTTTTGTCTTTCAGTCATGCAAAAAGCTGAATAATAGCATTATTTTTCAATGAACGGAGTACAGCAAGTTATATTATTTATCTATACTGTATCATTGTCATTCTTATATTTATTATGTATAAATTTCCTTTACAAAACAAAAGTGTGCCAGTGTTTGCATGCTATGCCACAGAATGAGGATGTGGATTTCTGTGAGTGCACACCGCCTGTGGTATCTGGTTTCCAGTTAAACCAGTCAGGACAGGACACTGCTGGCCGCCTTGCCTCTCTCACTAATAACTGGGAGGACGATAGTCTTAGTCAGGGATCCTTTGGCAGACATCTCCTAACACTTGTACACTTGTACCTGAGCAGCTGATACACACACACACACACACACACAGTCACACTGAGTAGGCAGAGTGTATGTGAGTGTCATGGATGACTGTACCAACCACACATGTAAACTCACACACACACACACACAGTGCGGACGCGATGTGTGTGTGTGATGGGCCGGTGACCTCTCGCACCTCTGTGACACCCTTGAATGTTTGCTTGTTTTCCCTCAAACAAGGCGGGATTGAAAGGGGGTGTCTGTAACTGCAGCTGAGATAATGTAAAAACAAACACGGCCCATTGATATCGGGTGATGCTGCAGGAAGTTGTCAGGGGGCACAATGGGGGGGAGACAATCTGTGGGACAAGTGGTGGCAAGGCTGCTGGAGGACAATAGAGAGGGTTTGATCTCTTAATTAATGGAGGCTATTCCCTGCTGCTGCAGGTACTGAATTCTAATGTAGGCGATTTTTCAAATGGGTTTCTTTAGAGGCAAAACAGAGCTCTAAATGCTGCATTCTGCTCATCTGGAAGACACAGTAATTCCAGTTCATACCAAAAATATTCTAATTTCTGTTGCAATTCATACATTGTTGTATAAGCTTGTAAAACAAACTATAAAACCATATACTGTAATTATGAAGACAAAAAGTGGAATAAATGATGTCATTATACCTCAAAACTAATTTAGAATTTTAAATACCATAAGATTATTTCTAAGTCGTTGTGGTGTGACACCTTGAAGAAAGCTGCACGGTGCCATAAGGAGCAGTACAGTGACAGCATGTGTGACTTGATACAAGGAAAATGTGGGCCTATTTCTTTATTTCTTTGAGCATGAGGCCATCTTACAACAATCCCTTTAATCAAGCTCCTAATCCCTTTGCAAGACGTCAGCATGCCATGAATAAGGCCATGCACTTCTTGATATTTGTGTTGGAAACGATGGAGGTCAAAGGCTGCAGCATTTACTGATGATCAAAAATAAGACTCAGCATGGCACAAATATACCTTTAGTCCGCCATAAAAATGATTTCAGATGTATTTAGTAAATTATATGTAACTAAATAACTGCTGTCTGTGTCAGCTGATGTAATTTTACTCAATTTTTTTATTAAAATTTAAGGCCTCTCTTAACTTTAATGCCACAACTATATTTGGTATTTTTTTATTAAAGGGTTTTAGTAGCATGCAAATCACACCTATCCCATGATTATAGTGTGTAATAATGACAGGAGTACCAACAGTCTTGTGAATTAGTGAAATGGTTCCCCACTTCTGTTAACACACTGGAGTCCATGCACCCTCATAAACCCTAAACCTCTGTAAGTTTTGCCCGTTTTCTCGTCTTGCCACTTGGGCTCCCATTATCTCTCACACACACACACACACACGTGCAGCTGACCTAGATGAAGGCCTGATCCAGCTAGTTGTAATTCTTTAGGCATCGCGTCGAGCAGGGAGCAGGACCGTGAATAGGAACCCACCACGTGTTGAATGCGGTGTCACACAGCAAAGGGGTCTCTCTGCGCACAAATACACAGGCTGATGATCACTAACAAGTCCGGTTTGGGAGATTCCCCGCCTTGACTATCACATTATGCGGTCAAACGCGCAGTGTTTCTGAGCTGTATGATCAATCATGGGATGTCAGTGATAATAGTGAGTGATGGCACCCGGGCCGGACCTTCTGTCATATGTTGCGCACAGCATTGATTGCGCACAGACATTTTTTGCGCCAGAGGCTTCTGTCATTCTCCTCTGCACAAAACGCTTTTATACAGGGACAAAAAAGCAACTCCTATATATTGGGAGTTATTTAATTACTATTAATTAAAAATCAAAATAATTTAATTTATATGAAAATACACACTTAATTTAGATTTACATTTTTAGAATCTGTATTATTAGTGTGATGCAAACTTTTATTTAAATCATGAAGATTTGGGTGAGAATATTCGACTCTCTTCTGTCCACATTTACAATTAATTCTCTGCTGCTGATATTATAAATAATATTTTACACTCAACAAGTCACCCAATCATTTGCATCTAAATGACAGCAAATTATTTAAAAGAAAGCTAAAAAAAACTTTCTGAGTATTTGGCACTGAGTTATGTGTGCTGGGTCCCCAAACTGTGTCCGTGTGTGTCATTCAGCCCATGATTGTTAACACTGTATCCTCACCGTCCTGAGTGAATCCCATTTAAAATGTCTCCCGCTCGGCTGGGCTGCAAATCACCCTGTTTACAATCTCACACCAACACTCACATCAATTAACTGCCCATTGATTTTCCCGCCCGGGACATTACAATATTGCAGACCCCTTTTTCCTCTCCCAGCAATTTCAAGTTTGGTGCACATAATTGCATGGGCTTTTTAACGGCGCGCACACACACATACAGTATACACACACACACTTTTCCCCTATTAATGATCATTTGCTGTGTGATTTTCTTAGTCACTGCTTACATTTCGATTTGGTCACATCATCCGCGTTTAAGACACTTCAGACATCTATCAATACTACAAAAATATGTGTGAAATTTAAAATCATACACACACACACACACACACACACACACACACATATATATATATATATATATATATATATATATATATATATATGTTCTTGAAACATTTGGCACAACGCAGTGATAAAGCAGATCACTCAGAGCCATCAGCAGTAGTTGATTTTCCCCCTGCTCTTTCCTTTTTTTCATGAATAAGTAAATAGTAAGGCTAGTCGAAACTAAAAGATAGCTGACACAAGAGAGGACCAGATCCATCTCGCCTGCAGCCGCTCTTTAAATATTCAGTGAAAAATAATGGCATCCGAGGCATCACCTATAGTAACGTTATTATCTTCATTTCTCAAAATCAGCTCGACTGAGAGCTTCGTTTATCTTTTTCACGTAATAAATCTACTCGACTCAGCGCTCACATGGAGCTCCTGTGGGACCTCTTGCCCTCTTAAAACATCCCCACTGAAGGCGCACTCCTGTTAGTGCATCATTTAGGACGATCATGATAATAGTAATAATAATAATAATAATCATAATAATAATATGATTGGTCCAAAACTTATTTACAGGGTTGATGAAGACATTGTTTCCTTGGTTTTACAGTTACCGGCAGCATTATATTGATTAATTATTGCATTTATTTAAATAAAAAAAGTCGCATTTGTAGAAATTAAAGGCAACAAAATATCTTCAAAACATCCAACTTTTGATGATGACATCATGCAATCATTGCACTGGATTTACTATACAAACAAACAACTGGAGCGACGATAAAGACAAACAAGTTTTTTTTTCTAATAGTTAAATTGATGTTGTGAAATGTAGGTGAGTCCACGTGAGTTGGGTGTGATGCAGGCTTTCGCTAAAAAAAATACTAAATGTTTAGGGAAGAAATTAAAAGCTTTATTTATCCCTATTCAGATGAACAGACTTGTCTCCGCTGTCTTTCCCACTGATCATCCCGGTGCGCACAAAGCGTTTGGATCCGCTGTGCGCAATCAGAGAGAAAGAAAGGGAGAGAAGGAGGGAGGGGAGGAGGTGGAGGTGAATGGCAGCGTGACTGAATAGCCCGGTGACCAATCAGATCCGCGATGGGCCGGGCTCCGCATTTGTCCCAGCGCTGCACGGGCCCTCAAAGTTTGTTTATTCGCGGAATGCGGTGTGTGATGAAAACGTGTTAGTAAGTAACCCCCCTTTTCGACTAATAATAATCAAATGAAACTGATTGGGACGTCGGAACACACTGTGGACTTTTTGGGAACGCGCACCGGTGCCATTTACGCACGGAACATGCTCGCGCGGCACAGCGTTTCAGCGCACCGGGAGCCTCGATTGAAACTCTTCAGAGAGTAGGTGTCGGTGTACAACACAACAAGAGCTGAATTACAACGATCTTAAATGCAAGAGCGGAGGACGGACTACCGAGTTGTGGAGAGAAGAAAGTTGGTCGCTGATCGCGGAGCTTTGAGTTGCGGGCGTCCAGTCGGTCCACATCTACAGGAGGGGGAGAAAAGACAAGGAAAAACTGTGATCGCTGCTTGATCAATGTGAAAGATTGAAAGATACAGTCGCAGGCATTGACTCGAGACGCTGACATTCCCCTGTAGTAGTCAAGATAAGCTTTGACTTGACTAACAGAAGGGGTTAAACCGTATCTAAAGGGAGTTTGGAAAACCCAGCCTTTCTTCCCCATACGGATCAACTCATTGGGTGGGAGCTGAGAGAGAGACAAGAGTCCCCAGCAAATCAGGAGCTAATTGATTAAAGAGACTTCATTTGAATAGGAGGGGGGCTGGCGAGGTGCCAATCGCCTTTCAAAGAAGCCCCCCGTATGATTAATCGCAGAGCATTATTGATAATCATAACGGGGCACATGCGCGGTGGATGGGCTCGATTTACGTAATTTTTGAGAAGGGTTTTGTAGTCATTTTTTTATTCTTTGCCTGCTGATGTGCCAGCCAGCATGTCGCGGAGGAAACAAGCGAAGCCGCAACACTTCCAATCCGACCCTCATCTGCCTTTATCGGAGCACAATGGTGAGTCCACGTAACCTATCGCTGCTTTTTACCCAAGCACACTCAATACCTCACTTTTTGGGGGCTGTTTTATCGTGTGTGTGGCCACATCTGTGGGTTAAAGTTAATACTTTGGATTGGACTTTATACTATTGCTTTTTGTTTGTTTCTTTGCAAAACCCATCGTCTTGGTGATCAAAGTCTGAAACACTTTATTTCCAGAAAACCTAATGCTCAGAGTTTCCTTAAATTCACTTTATTCTACACTCCAAGGAGGAACTGAAAACAACTTTTGTATTTTTTTCCACATTAAGAATCTATTATCGGTTTTATAGAAATTGAACTAAACAAGATAGGAGTTAAAGATAACAAGGAAAGCACGTTTCTCTTCAGCTTTGCGCTGCGTGTGAATGCTCAAACTTCCAAAACTTTTCACTCTCCGCTTCAGCTTTAAATTGTGTTTTTAAAACCACACTTGAAACTCTCCTGTAAAGAGAAGCCGGCTTTAGTTTCGCTCCTCTCCGAAGCTTCCCTGCGCTCAGCGATCAGTTTCGGTGTCTCGACATGGACCACCCTGTCGCTTCTGCCCGGGACTCCAACTTTTTCCTGGGTCCCGGACACACAAATCTCCCCATCCGCGTGTTTAAGCCCTGCGCTGTGAAGTCGGGGGATGTTTTCCCCTTTTTTTTTTAATGAAAATCAGTGTCAGTAAGTCATTGCCTGTTTGTACAATAGCGGGCATTATTGCTAAAAGTTAGATGAAAGGAGGACAAAGTGCTGTGAGGAGCGCAGAGAAACACATCCTGGAAATATCCCCCCGGTTTACTCATCGTCTCCACACTTTTTGTTCAAATAGCAGCACAGAGGAGTAAAGTCTTACTCACTCTGACACATATACACACATTTTGTATTTTATTAGAAAAGAATTTATAGTTTCCTCAACAAAAATTAACATTGATAAATTTTTTTTTTTTTTTTTTTTTACATTTACACCTTCAGAGCAGCTGAATATTATCTCTGGCCTGCTGTGAAAAATAAAACTGTGATAATTCTTTGCTCACAGGGTGAAATTCTCTCTTTTAACGGAGCTGTTGTGCCATAATATGTGAAATCAGTTTGCACAAAGTGCCATTCAGAGTGTCAGAGGCCAGCAATGTCCAGTCAAGTTGTAAATAATTGTAAATAGTCAGATTTTAGTCGAGAAGACAAAATAAAACTAAATGAAAAACTTCACCCAAACTACGGCGTGATAAGATGGCAGGATAAAGGTTAATACCAACTGAATTTCGTAACAGGACGTTGCGTTGTAACGTGTATTTTTGTTGACCGACTTTCTGACTTTCCTATCAAATGACTCATTAACCCAAAATACTAGATATTTATTTTTCTTTATTTTATTTTTTTAATTTATTAATTTAATTATTAAGCAGCTTTTTTTAGCCTGTCATGCAGTGTGATATAATTTCACTGCTCAACGTTCATATTTTTATTATTTTATTTTGCACAGAAACAGACATGCCATAAATAAAACATGCAGATAAAATGCTAGATAATTTTAGCCATTGGCTGGACCTGTTGGATAAGGCCTGTAAATTGAATATATGCTATGTAAATAATCTCAGAGCCACATTGTTTTTAGTACTGCCTGAAAAGCATGTGCAGGTAATTTGAAATAAACACTTGCTTCTTTCAGGAGATAGTCATGTGTGCAAAGAGGTATTTGCAACACATTTCATGTGATTTTTAGGAAGTTAATGATTAATGCAAAACCCTATTTAATTCCTGAGGGTTGTTTTTTCTGCATTTTCCTTTAAATCTAATAAACTTAGTGAAGAGTTAGTTTTGTCACAAACCTAGACTGCAGAACCAGAAATTTCTTGAGTCTGTGCAGTGCTATCGCACAAATGAGTGCAAGTGCCTTGTGTGTTTTATTATGAAGGTATGGATGTGTTGTCTTTAGGTTTGTGTCTGTTTAGCCGAGTGCTCGTAGCAAACGTGCTGTGTGTCTTGTGGAGAGTTGTGGAAGTCGGAAGTGAGAACAGAAAGTCTTTGTATTTGTGGCTGAATATCAGTGGATGCTGAGGGCCGTGGTTACTGGGAGGTCGGCGTGAGAGCCACAGAGGGTGGGATGTTGAGCTGTTTTAACCTTTGCCAGTGTCCCTCTGTGTGGAGGTGATGTGAGTTCAGGGCCCAGTGTGTTCCCCTCTACCTCGCCATTGACCCCGCTGGTCGGAGCTGCAGGCGGCCAAGCAAGGCCTCGGCTTTTCATTTAAGTGTGTGAGCGTGAGGCCTTATCAATGTTGTGGCCATCCCCCTTTGCCCTATCAGAGCTGCCCCCCTAGAGGGGAGATTGGCAGGGCAGCCCAATTTGCACTGTTGTTCCCTGCAAACAGAGAGCAGTCGCTTGTCATTTTGCCAGTGTTTATGTGGTTTGAGTCTAGGTGTAGCCTGAAGGACTTGCTTTGCCTTTTTCCCTCCCCTTGAGCTTTAAGCATGTCACCAGGGCAGAGCTTCTTAGATTTGAGTCTTGTCCTGGACCACGGCAGCTTTAGTGGAACCCCATCTAGTGTTCAGTGGGATGAGTCCTGAGGGCTGGAGACGATGAGAGCAGAAACCCTCCTGAAGTTACAAGTGTCAAGAGGCTCACAGAGGCCCCCCGCGAAAAAATAATGTAGGATCTCTCAAAGCTCTCCGTCAACTTTTTTCGACTAATCCTCGCTTTCTTGTCTCTCATATTCAGACTTTGGTCAGTCTCTTTGAGGCTCTGTCCTCTGCTCTTTGTCTCTTCTGACGCCCTTTAGCCCTGCGCACTGCTTACATTGTGCTTTTGATAGAGATTCTGTGGAAGTTTTACAGACTCCATCTTTACACCAGCTTGACTTTATCTTAATTTTAATTGGAAGGTAATCCTTTCTATTTGGGGAATTAAGCCTAATGCTAGCATCTGTGTTGTTTGCTATACTTGTCTTATGTGGACAGTGGATTTGTACTCATGCATTGATTTAGTTTTGATGCTTTTTTTTTCAGCGTCAAGTAAAGTAAATCATGGTATTGAACATATCTGTAGGCGTGTAAGCGTTCGCATCGATAAAAATATGATTCTTGAGTTTTGCAGCTGTAGGTGCAGTGTTATTTTTTCTCATATTCCACACTGAGATAGAGTCAGAGTTGAGACAGAGTTGGTGAAGAAGAAACTGTCCACTGCTGCATTGCACAATTTTGATGAAGATGCTTTGCACCAGTTCCTTAGTTGGAAAAACAGAAACGCACAAATGATGTTGTGCATAAATACCATCTCTTTAATTTCTCCTGTAATTAAATATCCTAGTGATGGTTTATTATTGTAATTTGTTGCATTTGCATTTTAAAATTTGTATTATTGAGAATCTTTTGATTCATAGGATTTTTGAAACGCACCACATAAAAAAATAACGTCTTTATTTTAAAAAATATTTTAATCTATGAAACATACTTGGGCCCTTTTCTAAAGTGTGTGTATGAATGAAACGTTTAATTTATTTATATGTGATGAACGCCATCGTGTCTCAAATAGTGTATGCATTGTTTATTTTTTTCCGATACTCCACTACTAGACTCTAGACCAGACTTTAGCAAGCTCCACATATTTTATCTATTTTTTAATTCTGCATCTTTCAGAAGTTTGTTGTTAAAAAGACAACAAACTTCTGACAAACAATTGGATTTTCTTCACACTTAATTGTGTACAGTTAGCTCTGAGAAAAGAGAAAAGGTGTTTATTTAATCCTCACACTTCTCACACTATGAATCAAACACATTTTTTTTTTCAAAATGAGTGCTTGGGGTGTAGGTAGGCGGGTGGGTGGAAGGGGGGATTTAACATGAAAAGTTATCATTAAAGTTGAGTCTTCCCTGTTTGCATGGTTTGGTGGTGTGAGGGCCAGGGTTTACTGTCATGGCAACTTTGCGTTATCTGATGTCTCTGAGCAGAGAAACATTGAGGGAGATAATCCCTGAATTAAACAGGATCTGCTTTGAGTCGACTGAGATGAGCAGGGCCAGGCTGTGCCGACGATCCCCGCCGCTCCCATGCTGCGCGAACAATGGGAAGGCATCCTGTCTCTCTGTGGGGCAGGGCTGCACTTCTCTGGGTTTCATTTGCAAATGAATTCTTGGCCCTGATGAAAGTGTTGAGGGGCCAGAGCCACAATGAAAGGGATTCATAGAGAAATGCAATTTGTAAATCAACTTGTATGTTAAACAGCGAGATTTTAGAGTGACAAAGAGGGAAAAGAATCAGGAAAGTCTGGAGCACAGCAGTGGCTCTGGGGGCAGGGTGTCGTCTTGCCTTTTCACTCTCTGACTCGTCCTGTTTATCAAAATGGAAAATTCAAAAACACGTTTCTGTGCGCATTTGAAGGGCGGCCATTACTTGTGAATTTTCATCTCAGTGACAACATAAGTTTCTATGTCCGTATTGCATGTTCTGTGAACTGGTGTATCCAGTTTCTCAGTTTTGGCAAGTTTTTCATGCATGCATTCTGATGTACCGCCCTTCACCAAAGTTTTGACCAAGTCATTTATTTAAACAAATAGATTTTTCCATTGCTTTTTTACCCCAAAGGAATGTAATAATGACTGCCTTTTCTATGGTTGCAAATGTTTTGGGTTCAGACTCTATTCATAATCATGGAACAAACGTTCCAAAAATTCAGCGTATTTTGTATTCGTTTAATTAAACGGCGAACATTTCACCACGGCCTATATTATGTATTGAATAAGTCGCTATTTACTTTCTACTCTTTTTTTCTCCTCTGTTGTTTTGCTTTTTGTGTTAAGTGTGTGCACGTAACAACCCAGATGCCACAGGCTCTGTTGTTCATGTCTCACTGTGACTGCTGCCTGACTGGATACAAATTAGTTTAGTGACATAGATAACCTGTCTAAGATGCCCATAGTTCGCTGAAAATGAGCAAAGTTGACAGCAAATTGAAAGTCTAATAAGTCCTTCAAATGCTTGATTTGCGCCGAGTGGACAAGTAGACTTTGAAGGGCATGGAATATAGGAAATCAATGCCTTTCTATGAAATTTCATTAAGACCCAATGTCCTCACTTCACTCTATTCTATATTTTGATGGATTATCTGGAGAAAATGATTACCTTTGGTTTGGCTGATGAAACCCAGATGTACATCTTCAAAGATCACTTTTAAGCGATATTTGAGTAGTTCTTATTGATTTTGTATCCCCTCGTATCGTGTTTCAGAGGCCACTGCATTGAATAAGGCCTTTTCCCATTTCTGTTGGCTTATTGTTGTCTTTCGATCGTTGTTTTTGTGAACACATCAAGGGGATAAGTGTAAAACTGATTAACTTAAGATTAACAATGGAATTTGAGGAGATAAAGCTGCTTCTTCAGCTGCAAAACATTTCTAATCACTAATCCTCTGTTTCCTCTTTTTCAGGGGACACAGAACTTTGCTCAGAGGACCCCCCCTGCAAGGAGTCAGACGCCCACGTCTGTAGCAGATGTTGTGCTGAGTTCTTTGAACTATCAGATCTTGAGGAACACCAGAAGAATTGCACTAAGAATCAGTTAGTTCTGATAGTGAATGAAAACCCCGCCTCCCCCACCGGAACTTTCTCGCCAGGCTCTCCTCCCCATAATCCCGATGACCAGATGAATGACACAGCTAATAACACTGATCAAACAGAGTGCAGTGACCTTTTGGAGCCTAACACTCTTGAAAAAGACGAATCCATGGACATGGATGTTTCCGGAATGAGCAGTGGTCATGAAGAGGAGGGCAGTCACACAGAGAGCGGGAGCCCCATCAACACAGTCAGCAGCCATGGTGGCAGGGGCACCTCTGGCCCTGCAGTAGGTACGTCAGCTATCTCTGCCCCTTTACCTCAGCTCAGAAACCTGACTGAACTGGGAAACTTCTCCATGATCAATAGCAACGTCATAATAGAAAATCTGCAGAGCACCAAAGTGGCTGTGGCCCAATTCTCCCAAGAGGCCCGTAACACTGGGGGGCCCAGGGTGGCAGTGCCAGCCCTTATGGAGCAGCTTCTAGCCCTACAACAGCAACAGATCCACCAGCTGCAGCTCATCGAGCAGATTCGCCATCAGATACTGCTACTGGCATCCCAGTCCCCAGAACTGCAGGTGCCCCCAACTTCTGCTCCAGGCACAATGGGGCCTGCTGCCAGCCCACTGACCACACTCAGCTCACATCTCTCCCAACAGCTGGCTGCAGCCGCAGGCCTAGCGCAGAACCTGGCTAGTCAGTCAGCCAGTATTAGCAGCCTAAAGCAGCTGGCTGCAGCGGCACAGCTACCTCAGTCCAACCCAAGCAGCAGTGAGACATCTCAGAGCATTAGCACACTGGGGCCATCAACAGTCAGTACCCAGTCCTCTGACAAGAGGCCGAGTCATATGAGTAGCCTCCACTCTCAGCTCAGCAACTCCTCACTAACTAAGTCATCCACGCCAGCATTTGGAATGGGTAGCTTGTTAAGCTCTGCAGTGAATCCCCTTCTACCTCAGCCCCCACCTGGAAACCCCATGTTCTCCAGCTCTCTGCCCAGTGCTGGCACCACCGTAGAGGACCTCAACTCTTTAGCAGCTTTGGCCCAGCAGAGGAAAGGCAAGCCGCCAAATGTCACTTCATTTGAACACAAGAGCAGCTCTGACGAGGCTTTCTTCAAGCACAAGTGCAGGTTTTGTGGCAAGGTGTTTGGGAGTGACAGTGCCTTGCAAATCCACCTGCGCTCTCACACTGGCGAGAGGCCATACAAGTGTAATATCTGTGGCAACCGCTTCTCCACCCGGGGTAACCTGAAGGTGCATTTCCAGCGTCATAAAGAAAAATACCCACACATCCAGATGAACCCCTACCCTGTTCCTGAGCATTTAGACAACATACCAACAAGCACCGGCATTCCGTACGGCATGTCTATGCCCCCTGAGAAACCTGTCACCAGCTGGCTGGACAGCAAACCAGTTTTGCCCACGCTGACTTCCTCTGTCGGCATGTTGCTACCACCGACCATGCCGAGCCTGCCACATTTCATTAAAAAAGAAGATCATTCAATAGCCATAACCAGCCCTTCTGTCACTGCAAAGAGTGTCTCAGGCGCTGCTGAGCCTTCAGCTAAAAGTAACGATGGAGTGTCTGAAGAGGGTGAAGGTGCAACTCTGCCTACCTCAAATGGGAGAACTGAAGAAGGCAGCCAATCCTCAGGCTTAATGACAAATGTGAGCTCTGCCTCAGAGAGCACTGCTGACTACACAACATCTAACAGCCCACCCATGATGACCAATCCTCTCATGCCTCTTATGTCCGATCAGTTCAAGGCTAAGTTCCCCTTTGGAGGCATCCTGGATCCTCTCCAGGGGTCAGAGACCTCCAAGCTACAGCAACTTGTGGAGAACATTGACAGGAAGGTGACAGATCCAAATGAGTGTGTCATCTGCCACCGGGTGCTGAGCTGCCAGAGTGCTCTGAAAATGCACTATCGCACCCACACTGGGGAAAGGCCCTTTAAGTGTAAAATCTGTGGCAGGGCCTTTACCACCAAGGGAAATCTTAAGACCCACTACAGCGTCCATAGGGCCATGCCTCCTCTTAGAGTTCAACACTCCTGCCCTATTTGTCAGAAGAAGTTCACTAATGCTGTGGTTCTACAGCAACATATTCGCATGCACATGGGTGGACACATCCCCAACACCCCTCTGCCAGAGAGTTACCCAGAGTCCATGGTCTCTGACACTGGCTCGTTTGATGAGAGAAACATTGATGATCTTGACAACTTCTCTGATGACATTGAAGGAATGGAGGAGGGCCCGGATAGCAGTGTGCCAGACACACCCAGGTCAGCTGATGCCTCCCATGACAGTTTATGTAACTCCCCAGCTCCCCTTGAAACAGCGAGCCAGGAAGGGCAAGAGAAAAATGGCCGAGAGAACGCCCATAATAATGAAACAGAGGAGCTACACATCAGCCAAATGAAGGTTATGGCAAATGGCTTAGTTGAGGGGGATTGCCTCACCAATGACTCCTCATCTCTTGGAGGGGATGTTGAAAGCCAAAGCGCCGGGAGTCCAGCTGTGTCAGAATCTACCTCCTCCATGCAGGCGCCATCGCCCACCAGCATGCAGCCACAACCACGCAAATCCCCCAGCCTCGAAGAAAGGCACCAGAGGGCCTTTTCCTTGGAGCACACCACTGCAAGCCTCCTGCACTCTCACCCTTCCAACATTGGAGCCCTGGACCTGACATCTGTCAATCCCTCAAAAGACACCTTGGGCATGTTATTCCCCTTCCGTGAGCGTAGCATCATCAAGAACACATCCTGTGACATCTGTGGGAAGACCTTCGCTTGTCAGAGTGCCTTGGACATTCACTATCGAAGCCATACCAAAGAACGACCATTTATTTGCACGGCCTGTAACAGGGGTTTCTCCACCAAGGGCAACCTCAAGCAGCACATGCTAACCCATCAAATGAGAGACCTGCCCTCACAGCTCTTTGAGCCGTCAAACACCAGCCTGTCCTCCAGCCCAACCCCATCCCTCCTCTCTGTAGGCTCTCTTAACAAACCAGAGGTCAACGGCTTCCTTCATGGCCTCCACCCAGAGAACAAGGAAATGCCCTCTGGCTTGGTCACATCATCTGCCTCCACTTCCCCAGTGCTTTCTGCTGCACCACCACGCAGGACACCCAAGCAACACTTCTGCAACGCCTGTGGGAAATGTTTCTCCTCCTCCAGTGCCCTACAGATCCACGAGAGAACCCACACAGGGGAGAAACCCTTTGCTTGCACTATCTGTGGTCGGGCTTTCACCACCAAAGGAAACCTCAAGGTAAATGTCGAAACATCCAGAAAACTGTTGCTCTCCTAAATGTTTTTGCGTGAGAATGTTTGTGAAAAATGAGTCCCAGAGCTGCTATTTAGTTTTATACGGCATGTCAGTGGAGTGGGCATCAAGAGGTGGTAATGTTGTATAATTAATGAAAGGAACAGCTCTCCTTGATGGAAAGGCTGAATCACACAACTAATATGATTATTGGGTAGGAATTCCAGATTGTAATCAGCTAAGAATGATTCAGTGCACAGAATTAATTGTCAGAGGCAATCATTGTGCGCGAGGTCAGTCTGTAGTTTTCCACAATGGAGTCTGTGAACACTGTCACAGGCCTAAATCATTAAAAAAGGGATCCTGCTCAATGATCTCCAGAAACTTGGGAGAATTATGTGAACATAATTATGTGAAACTTGGGATGATTATTTTTAAGTGCGTCAATCCCTAATCCCTGGAGAGGAATTTGGAATGCATGTAGTTATTAAAATTTTTTGGGGTTGAAACTTGTCTTGTACAGACATATCTGCATTCATAGTTACAGTTGCTGCACTGAAGTACACACAAAAGACTTTTTGCAGTAGCTTGTATATGAAATACATTAAAACACAAAAATGTTAATGTATCTTTCAAGGATTATAAAGCAGAGGGAAAAAAAGGGGAAAAAATGTATTCTCTTAGTCATGGGAAGGGTATTGGCAGAGGTGAAATGTCACATGCAATCCTGGCCACAGCAATGAAACTGGACAGTGCAATTCTACCCGCAACCCTGAGGTCCCCCTGTGAGATGAGCAAATTAAGGTTTAGATTAAACAGCATGTATCAGTCTTGCCAAAATAAGATGTTTACACCATGCTGGTACCTCTCACAGCATAAGCAACTAACTGGTCTGCTGCACCCAGGGTGTGAAGCTATTTTAATTCGGAGTCGAGCATTATTGTTATTTTTTCCATTGCATCATCTCATGTGCAGCTCTTGTGGCCAAGTTTGTAAACATCACTAATTTTCATCCCTTTCATTGCTCTGTCTCTCTCCTCCCTCCCTTTTATTCCCCTTCTCTCTCCTCCCTCTCTCTCTGCGTAGGTCCACATGGGCACGCACATGTGGAATAGTGCTCCTGCCAGACGTGGCCGCAGGCTCTCCGTTGATGGGCCAATGGCCTTCCTGGGTACCAACCCAGTCAAGTTTCCTGAGATCTTCCAGAAGGACATGGCATCGAGGGCAAGCAACGGGGACCCAGCCAGTTTCTGGAACCAGTACGCTGCAGCCTTCTCAAACGGCCTGGCAATGAAGACAAATGAAATCTCTGTCATCCAGAATGGAGGCATCCCACCCATGTCAGGTGGTGTGGGAAACGGGGGTAGCTCTCCCATCGGTGGCTTGACCGGCAGCCTAGACAAGCTCCACAGCACGGAGCCCAACGCTGCTCTTGCTGGTTTGGAGAAAATGGCCAACACAGAGAACGGAGCCCACTTCCGGTTCACACGCTTCATGGAGGACAATAAAGAAATTGTAACCAGTTAGAGTGTATGTTTGATACAGACACATGAAGATGCCTGAAGGCATACTGTACACATATGTAGACACACAGAAGAAGAGAATGAAAGAGAACAAGACAGGGACAAAATCAACTGAACTGCTTTGCTCGCCATTGAATCTTTACGAACATGAGTGTGAAGACAAGTTGCTTTTTTTGTACAATGTACATGTTATAGTTTTAAGGAGCTTATTTATTAGTGATTATAACCTTGCTTGAAACCAAGTGGAAGCATTAACAGTTAGTTTTTTTTGTTTTAAAGCCAGAATGGGTATGTATGGGTGCTTAAAATGTGCTTTTGAAACTTAGAATATCTGGGTAGATAACCTTACCTTGGCATTAAGTTATTTTCTGTCTGTAGTAGCTATAACCGAACTGTCGATGTTCATGTGATGCATTAGCCCTGTAATAAGCAAACAGACTTGCTGTAAATAATGTACACTGATCTTCTGTAGATGGTCTAACATCTGTGTGTTCATGCCCCCCCTCCCCTCATAAAAGCAAAACAATGAAATTCAGGCAAGGGACTAAAGGATGCAGTAGTTCCTTTCTTTCCATTTGCTATTTACCTTTATTTTATTTAAAACATTGAAGTTTGCTACATTTCAAGAGTTTCTTTAGTGTTAACTTGTTTAGTTGTTACTGTTTCTGTGTATTGTACTTTCTACCTTTTTTTTTGTTTACTTCCATATTTTTTTTCCTCAATCTCTTTTGTTCGTTGCTCGTATTTTGGTGTTGTTGAAAGCAAGACAGAAGGGAACATTCGGTCTGGCCTATTTCCTGGCTTTTGGAACTGAGACAGCCAATCAAATGAGCAGGATTCTCCTTCAGTTTCTCAGCTGGATTTCCACGTTGCTGCTATGTCCCAGCATCCTCACTGACATCAAGTGCAAAGTTATGTGTTGAAGCTTCTGTAAATACGTTCGGATGTGGACATACGAACTCCCTCGTAATAAAAAAATGTACATAGAGCTCACACAAGAGAAGTCCATCACGGCCAGGGGACAAAATGATAGTGTTTTTATAAATATAAATATATATTGGGTTTGACAACCTTCGGACTGTTACATGCACTTTCTTGGAAAGTTGGAAGATCTTTATGGGTCCAGTTTCTCTACACTTTAATACCTACTAACAACTAAGATACTGTAATTCTTTACTCTAATAATCAAATACATCAGTTTTCCAAAAGAAACATTGTGTGTGTGCGTGTGTGTGCTTTTATTCCCTCCTTTATTTATCACATCATCACTGACAATTATTTTCACACATCACACCTTGACAATCATGTGAGAGAAGAGCAGAAATAACAATAAAACAACTTTAAGTCTCGGAGTAATTTGTGCTGCAGGGCCGTGGTGCAGCTTGGGGAACTCTTTTCAGTTTCCCTGACAGGCAGCAGAGGCACAAACGGGGGCTTGGATGCAGTCATTAATGGTGTGAGCTTCCCTGCTCTTTAATTTGAGATGATCGCCGTTTTAACCTCATAATTTCCGTTGCCAATCCTTGAAATCGCCAGTTAATCGCTAATCCTCGGAATCAAGTAGATTCGAGGCTTTTTTACGCAGAAAGGAAAAAGGTTCCCTCCTGCCATTTATTTACCGCCAGATTGTAATAAAAAAGTCTCAGCGGGGAAACGTGTTATTTTGTCTGGATGCGAAACACAATTCAGCATTATTAAGGTGTTATGGATGCTGTCGGCTTTTTATGTGTTTTTTTTTCCTATTTGAAAATTTACGTTTCAATAAGAATGCGACGATCTAATTATTTGCCACAAAGGCTCAAAAGGAGTTGTCAAAACGATCACACGGTTATCCGGATAAAGCCTGTGACGGCTTTGAAGGCATTTGCCTCGCATTTTTTTTTCTTATTCAAACTGAAAATTTTCCCCTTTTGTATTTCAACAGCTGCATTTAATTTAACACATCGTTGCACATCCTGCAATACAGGATCTGTTAATTTCTGTCCAGCATCCTCGGCGCGCTCCCCTCCTCTTCACAAAGCCCAAATCCCCAATATTTACGTTTTATATTTCAAGACGTCGAGGCTAAATGATCCTTGCCCACAGTGCCTGTTTTCTTTTTAACAGTCACATCTGTTCCCCTGAGCTGTGTTTGTGCAGCACGTCGGCTTCCTGAGAGATTCCTTCAAAGGACAGAAAGAAAAATAAAACTGCTCCACATCCATACTGCGCTGCTAATGATGACAAATACTACGATCATATTTACCACTTTACATCCACTTATTATTACGACTGTAGAAAAGTTCAGCTTTTATTAATATTAATTCATTATTATCATTAATAATAATTATTATTATTATAACAATAATAATAACAATACATGTAATATTATTATTATTGACAATGCTATTATAATTATTTATGTTGTTGCTTTTATTATAATTTCCAAGGCCTTAATTCTGATGGTTTATTTGTTAATAAGTATCATTATTATTATTACAACATTTGGAAGAAGAAGAGAAAAATAAAATTCCGACTTACTTAAGATTCACAAAATTGACAAACAAAAAAATTATATAAAAAAAAACAAAAATTGCTAACCACTACAGTTGTGTTTAGGAATATACTACAATTACTATATATATATATATCTATATATATATATATATATATATATATATATGAAGTATGATGCATCATGTTTTCTGTGGGCTATTAACAGGTGGGGAACAGAAATATACAGGAGTAAATACACGCTTTATCTCTGTGTGAGTATGTCCCACCACACTAAGCATGGACTGGGCTCTTCCCTCTCGGTTCCTCGCTTAAGTATCGATTGAGCTGTGCAGTATTACAGAAACACTTGAATCTCAGGTGGCAGGAATGTGTACAATTGATCTCTTCCACTGTGGCTCCCAGCAGTGGCTTTTTGCTCCACAACACAGAGCACCACAGGAAGAGCCGGGCGAACACACTGAAACACAATCGCTCCAGACTAAGCGGGGCTGTCCCAGCCTGCCCTGTTCACTGTCACAATTTATTGTAGTGCTGTGAGTCTCATCCACTCCTCTGCAGCTGAGAATGTGCTTTCAGCAGTCACAGATTATGTACACTTTATATTATGAACAAACTCATAGGAGAAATGTACACGCACTGCATCTTCACAGCCTCCTGCAAACACACTCCTGAATATTTTGATTCATTCATATTATCTAAAGTGTTTTTATTTTAGCTTGTGCTGGTTATTTTTTAGCCAGTCTGAGGGAAATGGCTTGATGGGCTTTTGCTGCAGTGTCTGGAGAGGATGGGAACCATCAGCAAAGAAACATTACTCTCTTTCACTGTAAGCCACTCCTGTCCACTTACTGTACACTTGAATGTTCATTAAAGGGCTGGCCTTAAGTAAGGGCTGTATGCACAGCTGCCACGCTGCAAAAATAACATAATTTGTTTTCAGTGTAACTTGTGTTGAGAATTATTTTACACAACATTTTTATAATAGTTGATCTACTGCATTCTGCTTTGTCTGGGCAAAAAGGTAAACTTTTTGTTTTAATGGGTTTGGGTATATGAATAATTTATTACTAAATTAAATAAATGGCTTTCTAGGAAAAATTTTAAATGAGAAAAAAATATTTTTTATAACACATGCCTTGCATTTCAGAAAAAACTGAGGATAGAATAATTCGTTACTCCTGGTTGAGAAAACTGTTGGCACTTTCAGATGGGTCATATGGTGTGTGTGTGTGTGTGTGTGTGTGTGTGTGTGTGTGTGTGTGTGTGTGTGTTCACTGTAGTCTGTCAGGAGAAAAAGCAAAAATAAAGTAAAAGAAAACAAGTAAAGTGCTTCTTGACTCATCAACAACAGCATCAGAGGGGTTTATTCTGTTTAATATCTCCTGTTTCTGCCCTCCACAGTCCTTCAGGGTGCAGGTCAGGTTGAGATGAAGCTTCACGGAGGTAATCTTGGGAAGCTGGAGCCCCCTCCCACATCTTCTGTCTTGTGCTGTCAGCCCTCCTGAGTCGATACAAACCGTAGCCTGGGGCCCGGCCTGGACTCCCCACTGAGGTTCTGGCCCACCACTGGGAGATCAAAGACCCGCGGAGAACAATGGTGAGCCTCATTTAGTCGGCCGCGGTTCACTTTCTCCGGATGCACTGCCACACCTGCCCACACTGTCAATCACACTCAGGTGACGGACCTGCTCAGAGGCCTACTTCCTGCAAGAAAATACATCTGTTGTGCCCATATGTTGAAAAAATATCTATATCTAGTCTGACTCATACTGCAAGTTGAAGCCCTAAAGTATGAATGTCATATGCCTCTCACTTATAATTGTATTTGTGACACAGTAATTTTGTCTCA
The DNA here is from genome assembly GCF_041903045.1 of Epinephelus lanceolatus. Classification (NCBI taxonomy): domain Eukaryota; kingdom Metazoa; phylum Chordata; class Actinopteri; order Perciformes; family Serranidae; genus Epinephelus; species Epinephelus lanceolatus. Next base: position 37,629,417 of record NC_135735.1, read on the forward strand.
CCTTTAATTTCCCTAACACAGCCTTTAGTTGTATTTCATCGTATAAAACAGTAATTCTTTTATAAGCCTCTCCCTAATTTGCGTTGTCATTTTCCTCCAGCCATTTCATGCTGGTTTTATCTTCCTGTGGTTCTCATCGCGCTTCCTGTGGAAAATGGAGCCTGTCTGCAGCGTGTACACAGCTGGTTGGAAGACAAGACCTCCAGATTGTAAGTACAAACAAGAAGCAGGATTTTTCAGGCCTGTACACTCTCACAGTTATCACAGACGAGCAATCAAAGTCTTCTAGGAAATATCCATCCTGCTCAAAACCAGACACTTTTTTTCTTCACTCTGCTCCTGTTTGCTCTCTATTGAAGTTGTGCTTTGGTCTTATGAGATTGTCTTTGCATGGTTTATTTTTATGGCACAGCAATCTGGAGACTATCCAAATGTCAAGGTCATTTATCTTGCAGTTCATCCGCTCCTTGGCTTTGTGTGGTGAGAAAGAGAGGCACAGACCCCATATTGCATTTCATGACCTATTGTGTCAAATGAGTGCCCAGACAAACAGGTGGGAGCCCTAATGTGAGCTGCTCGTGGGCCAGACTCACCAAACTTGAGGCTCCCTGGCCCATTCTTTAATAAGGCACTCATGCTTGCAGAACGACCACAGTGCTCTGTTTCCCTCATCGTCAGATGGGAACCTTCAGGGATGCTAATGAACATACAGTGAGGGTTTGTCTCACGGACAGTGCTCCTGCTATCTGCCTCTCCCAGTTTATCATCACCACTGAAATTGCAAGCCCGTTTTACTGGGCTTTTACAACAAGGGGGACATTTAGCCCATTGTGATGCTAATTCTTTAAAATTTGATGTCTTGGGTTTGTTCTTTCAGGTCACGATAGGTTTATGAGACTGGCTCTTTTGACAGAGTACAAGCACCTTTTCTGTAATAACGGAAAAAAACCCGCAGTCAAGGGTTGTCCTCATTGCCCCCAAAGGCAAATTTAATTTAATGTGCATTTCCATTTTAAGATGAATCGCGTTCCCTTGTTTTGTACAGTAGAAAGGAGACAGATCGTCTTTCTTTGGTTTTAAAGAACAGCTTCGAGATTAAGTAGGCTGATTGTGGCCCTTTCACCATCAGAATTACGGTTGGTAACCCTAGCCAGGCCTGTCTGCTCTGGGGCTGAAACACACACAGAGATGGGGACACTCTCTGTTAATGTCATCTCACAGATTCAATTTCCTCATCGCGATCTTACCTCGAGTCCCACAACCTCTGACACATATTCTTATTCTTTCTCACAGTGTCAAAGCATGCTAGTGAGATGGAAAGATATTCTTCAGTTGCAGCAATGTTGATATTGAGCGTCAAGATGGGGTGTCAGAGCAACTAGGAAGAAGCCCTTCAGCCGCTTGTCAGGTGTGTTTGATTCCATAGGTGCTCCGGAGAGATGTCTTGAGTTTATTGAATTTGTCATTTTCGGCCTGGGAGTGAAAAGGGCACCTGTGTGCCGCCGTAAGCCCCCGCGCCAGGACCGCCACCCACATCACACGATGACAGCTGATGTGCAGGGACAACCCTGAAGCTGTTTGATTTTTTTTTTTTTTTTTTTTTTGAAAGCAGTCCATCACCATCTGCGTACATTATTCATCAGGAAAACAGCTGAAAGGATATTTACTTTGTCAATTTTCTCATAAAAGCTTCCTCGGGCACAAAAAAGTCACCCGTGGTTACAGCAAGAAAAACTTAGCTATTTCGGAGGCAGGTTCAGCACTCTGTCAGACACAAATTGAAGGCTGTTGTAGTTGTGGATACTGGCCACCCACATCAGTGCTAGATCAAAGCAATGGCCTGCTACAGCGGCTGAATATTCAGTGACGTTATTGGAGTGTGATAGGTTCTTCTGCTCAGTCAGTGACTGTGGGAAAATGAGGACGGTCTGATAGAGATTTTGCTCCGTTTTACTGTCTTTTAATGGGCTTTGGGGCTGCTGTACAGTGTATCTATCAGGTGGAGATCACAGATCTGCCACCCACTCCTTTAAACACTACTCACCTCTTTAGTCAATGTTGGCTTTCTCATTGGACATCTTGTTTTAGAGAAGAGGAAAATGGTTTCCTCTGTGAAATGTGTAATCAAATGTAAGATAAGAAATGCATTAGGTCATGGCAATTCCCACAATGTGCTGTCTGAAATGGTGATGTGTGTGAATGTGTGTGTCTGTGTGTGTGTGTGTGTGTGTGTAACTCAACTGCACCACCACAGTTAGATGTTTGACTCCCACTGGGTCCGCCAGCGCTAAAACTGCATCGCTCATCAGATGAAAGCATCCACTAAATGGCAGATGTTATGATTACATGATTTCATGGACGTGTAAGTGTGGGTGTGTTTTAGTGTGCAGCCTTTTTGTACATGCCTTCCTCATGCTCAGTTAAGTCCATGCCACCTGTGATTAATAAGAGATATCCCAGATCCAGCGGGTTAATGTTTAATCAATCAACTGGGAGAGAAGCCTCTAAATGGCCTAGTTTATTTTTAACCACTGCATCACATTAAATGCACAAAGGTTTTAGGCAGCCAAAACTCATTATTTTTGCTTTCAGCTAATGTTTATCAATCTGTAGTGAGAATATTTTACACCAGGCCTATATGCTTGTTTTCCTATCTGGGAAAAGTAAGAAAGGTTTCGGCTATCAAGAACACAATGTTGTCAAAAGAAAAGACAGAATGAAGTGATTTTAAGGTTTAAAATCTCAGAACAAGGTCAAAATGTTTTACAGCGATAGTGGTGATATTTTGTTTCTTTCCCTCCGTCCTTATTAGTAATATTAGTAACACTGCTACTGTGTGTTTCCTTTCCACTGTGAGCTGCTACTGTGTGACTTGGCTGAAGCACTTGCACTATGAAATCAACACCCCACTCAGCAATAATGCTCTCTGAGGCTTGGCCAGTTTACTAAATAATCGATCCAAATAAAAGCAGCAGATAAAATTGACTGACCCTCATATACTTAATTATTGCAGCTATTTGACCAAATAGCATTTTTCAGGATGCTGTGTGTCACAGGCCATCAATATTCCTTTAATCGCTGTTAGTTATTGCCCTACTTTGTTACTGCTGTGGATGGCCAGTCTCCAGTGGTCAGTCTGGCCCAGGGCAGTGAGGGAATGAGATGCTAAATGGTTGCGCAAACAATTTGATTATGCTGTTTAATTCCCGTCATATAGATCTGCCGGGCCTGCTGATGCACTCATTTCTGTGAGGCTGTACAGCAGAGTGCTGACCTGCTTACCTCACACCACCGGCCCTGAAAGAACTGCTTTTTCCTCCATGGCCTCTGGATCAATAGTGACTGCTCCCTGGGTATGGACCGGTGTCTTCACCTCTCACCAGTAACCTTTCAGCTTTCGTATTATGGAGCACTGTTCAACATCCAGTCTAAGAACAAATGTTGCGTTTGTGGTCTCGTCCGCAGGCCCCCAGTCCTTACCTTGCTGAGCCAAGGTGTTGTAATACAAGGAGATTTGAGGGTTAACTCTCCCTGTAGACGCAGACCACCTCAGCCAAGTGAAAAATGAGAAATGAGCAGGGCAAGCTCTCAGGCCCAGTTGCCCAGTTCCCGAAATTAACATTTCAATTCAAAACCAATAATAACGCATTGTGTCTGGCATGAATGAGTGCTGCTGCAAAGGGAAGGCGATACCTCCTGTTCCTGTGTCAATGAAAAAGCTCCTTCATCTTCTGCTAAAGGGCCCACACAGTCTGAGGTCAGCCAGTCAGCCTTGGTTACACTGCACAGGCATGCCTGGGTGGATGGCTCGAGCTTCCCGGTGCCTTTACAAAAGCCAGGAACTACAAACACACACACACACACACACACACACACACTCACAGACATAGACATACATACACATTCACAGAAACACTCATGTCATGCTCTGCCTGAGGTTGATGGCTCTCAAGTTTTGCCAAGGACTACTTAGCACTTTGAAAGAAAAGTACACTTCGTGTTATTTGAAATTGGTTGAGTAACTAATTGCAATATCATATGACCATTTCAGACTCGGCAGCTTATTATGATTTGAAACATAATAATTGCATGAAGGTAAATAATCTTTACATGTGCATACCACTTGCTTTTCCTTCTGATGGTCTGTTAGGGCTGCATTCAGGTTACATCTCGAGTGTATGTCTCTGTTCAGGTCAAACCCTCTGATATGCCCACTGACAGGAGATCTTGGGCAGTCAGTAGGGATCACAAATAAACACACTGTGTTGTGGGGTTTTGGGCATTTTGGCTTTTGAGAATGGGATTGGGAGCCAGGCTCTGTGGCTCTGCCAAGAAGGTGTCAGAGCCGACCTCTGCTACATGCTCCCCTCCATCAGAGAGCAGATTACCAGTCTGGGAGGTGAGAAAGAGGGACACAGGGCAATTTTAAGAGAGCACTGTGGCTCTTTCTACTGAGACTGAAGGGGTGCAAGAGCCTATATGCTAGCTGTCTGCTCCAAGCGATAGGAGCTTTGTTAGTCTGAGGGATTCCTTACATCCACTGCACTGTCCACTGGCAGGAGGCTTGTCTGGGTGGGTTAATCTTACATCGCTGATGTTTCACTTTTCTGTGCTCAAGTTTCAGGTGTTTTGCACTAAAACATTGGTCAGGGATGGTACCATCAAAAACATCTTAAAAGGTCGAGATCTACACAGTCAACATTGACATGGAAGCCATTCAACCCCCTTGGTGTTGTATTAAACATAAAATTAACCTCAAAAAGGGGCTCTGGGAACAGGTAAGCCAGGAAATTAAAACCGGCATAGTTACCAGGACAGTTTAAGGCTCGAACATACTTTCCACATTACACATCTGTTCCATTCATACTACAATTGAGGGTGCACATCCCATACCAGGCATGCACATTTCCTTTCAGGTGGTGATGGTAATGTATCATATTGTTGTTTGACAAAAAGCATGCATGTTAGGAAAGACAAGAAGGAAGAAGAACACATGTGTTTGCTGTTTTTATCTGAACAACAACAAAAAATGCAAAAAGAGAAAATCTAATGTGAAATCGCTTAACGAGAACAGGGGTTATCTTTTGGAACTCCATACAGGGGTCCACGGCAACCTGCACAAACATGGGTGGATGGGCATTTACGTTACCAAAGTAGACGCTCACGGACACACACGTGAATAGTAAGAAGCTGTCTTGAGGCAGCATTGTCAGTCTTGTGCGGGAATCTACAATATTAGAAAAGGTGTCAGAGAAATGTCAGTGTTTCTCAGCACTTCTCAGCTAATTAGTTGTCAAATCAAAGCACCTTTTCCGACTGTTAAAACACCTGCAGTTTAAAGAACCACTCTCATCTAAAAACCTTTTTTTGTTTGTTTGCCTGTTGTTTTTTTTTAAGTATTTTTATTATCATTATTGTTATTATTATTTGTGAATCACTGAAATGTGGCGTGGTGTCCAACCAGCCAGCGTAATGCACTGCATATGGTTCCACTTTTTAATGACAGACCTTATATTAAGTTTGAAAATGATACCAAGACATTAGAGACTACAAACATATGATTTTTATGTATGAGGATGAACTGCTTAGAATGTTACATTGCATATCTGTACTGAGATATTTATATGTAAATCCAGTAAACGAGAGCACAACCTGCTTGTTCTTTGCAGTTTCCAGGTGTGTAAAAGGTAAAAAAAAATACAGCACAACAGGCCATATAGCGATTGGTTATTGTGTGTTTTTGTGAAATGCCTTGACTGGCCAAGGCAGCATCTTTTGGCTGGCAGTGATGACATCAGTGCTCCCAGCGAAGAGGCCAGCTCCACTAATAAGGCGCTGCTGGGATTGCTGCCCGCTTAGGTTGTCAATGAGTCTGTCTTGATCTGAGGATTAGGCCAGTCGTTCCAATTACAGCCTGGTGCCTTGAGGTTTGTCAGGCATTGACACAGACGCCTGTCGATGGCCCTGGTGCATATTCCAGGACCCCGCTGAGTGACAGGCGCCAGCGTGCCAAGAGACGATGACACACTGTGAGTGTGTGTGTGAGACATGTGTGTGTGTGTGTGTATACGTGTCTGTTCATGTCTATCCCATATCATTAGGTTCTTATCCATGTCATAGCTCTCAGCTGAAAATGAACCTGTCCTACTGCGTATAAACTACGAAGCACAAGTTAGAGTAGTGTGTGTGTGAGTGTCTCATTTCCATGGCAGAGATATCGACTCCTCATGACAGTCCATCCTACACACATGAAGAAGCAAGAATACAGGTATTAGACTGATGATGTATCAGTCTTGTATCCTGGCTGGCGGTCTTTTACAAAGACCTTAATGCAAATAAATTATTATCAATTCATGATGTAGTCCAGGAATTATCTTGTGATGATAATTATTATTTTTTGTTTGTTCGTTTCCTTTAGCCTGAATTGTCTATATTCTCCTATATTGGAATGTATAATATAGAGCAGGGGTTCTTAATGTTTTGATGACTGAGTGCCAATTTAGGGAACCAGCATATGATCGAGGGCTGCACATATAAATCAAAATATTATTCCATCTCATTTCCACAGTAAACTGCCAAGTTGTCTACCAAAATTGCTAACTTTAGCTAGCAGCACTAGTGTTGATGACAAAACGTAATTGCCATGACACTCACAAGGTGCCACTAGTTGCCATGCAACCAGTAGCTTTCTATATGCGCCCTGATGAGCATCGATGAGCATCTGTTGTCCTAGTTTTTGTGGTTTGTCTCACACACGGCACTAGTCGGCCCTTGTCAGGCTGTTTTTTTTAGCTGATTCAGCATGTTGAATCAGAGTTGGAGATGGCAAAACTGATTGGCAGTTCAGCTCAGTGCACGGTAAGAGAAACGGAAGTGAGAAAAGTAAACGAATGACTAAAGTGAAGAGAGCATGGAATCAAAAGAAACTTATTATAATAGGTGAGATTATTCTTTAGCCATTGAGCTCTTTAGCAGAAACAGTTTGTAATTGTTCGTGTTATTGTAGCACTGTGACCACATGGTATACATCATTTGTTCTGTCAACATCAGGTTCTGTTGGTCTTCCAGTTTCCCTTTTTGGATGAGAAACACAGACTACCACCATCTGCTGGTACAGAGTTATTTCCTCTGATGCAGGGGCAGTACGCACATGCTAGTCTGCCGCTGGCTGTAGTTTTTCTGGTGTGTTCAAGTGCAACTTTTTGGCCGTGAGACAGACGGTGTGAAGCAGCGCAACAGTCAGCTTTCGTTGCCACTAGTTCTCTGATGCCAGTTTGGTGTGTCTGGGCCTTAACCCAATAGATGCTTCTTATGAGGGTGCAATTTGACACCATAGTTAAGGAGTGTATTAAAGGTAGGCAACTGAAAGTGAAAGCATTGCAGTGGTCCACGGATGGTTGGCCTGGCATTGGCCTGCAGGCCACACTTTGTGTAACTATGCTGTAGGTGGTACATTTACCGTCTAAACAAAACCATGGCTTCTGGTGTGTACCTACAGCTCAGCCATGAGTTACGGGGAGCAGGTTTGTGCTCTCTCGGAGCAGCACTCAGTAACTTGACATGGCTTGGCTGGACTCAGCCACCTCTCATCTGGTCATCTCTGCTAACCTAAACCCCCCCTCCCTCCACACACACACAAGCTTGTCGCCTGGGAGGCCAGCAGTGACTTTACACCCACAGAGGTGGGTCATGTGACACAGACTGCTGTGTCCCACATTTGATACTTAATATTCACCACCTGGTGTTATTTACATGCCATTAAATGAGAGATGGGTGCCGTCCTCACTGACTCTATTTATCTGATTTGGATAAAATCATCAAAAATCCTCTTTTTGTGTGTCTAAAATTAAAAAATATTCCACTTTAACCACTCAGAAATAACATCCTCACTACATTTTTAAATTTCATAGCAGTTCTTCCCTCCATTTTTGCCGGGTGTAATGTTATCCGGGAGCGATGTTAGCAGGCTGTAATTAAATATGAATGCAGCGCTGTTGGTTGCCCGGCCAGTTTGTTTGGTTGAGTGCTGGCCTGGGGAGGAAAGCTCATCAAATCAGTTGTGTTGGTGTCATTCTACACCCCTATAACACTCCATGACAGGGAATCTCGGTGGTCCTGTGTAAAAAGGGGCCGGGAATCACCTGTATTTAGAGTTAATGGATTCGAAATAACTCACAAGCTCGCACTTTAATGAACGCTGGATTGATGAAAAAAAAGGGCCCCTCGCTCCCCCTTGTCCCCGCATTGCATGAAAAACATTTTCAAATTGCATGCTGGCACAGATAATTCACTTATTCTGTGTAATTGGATGCTGACCAGGGTTAATATGTAGGGTGTCATTAAATGGAAATGTAGAGTTGTAAAGGGGGACTGTATGATACAGGGAGTCTTTTCTATAGAGCTGCCCCTATAGAGCTGATTGTGAGCTCCTTCTTCGAGCTGGCAGGGACCTTCTTTATTTGGGGCAACTCAAGCATGAATTCTGCAAGGGAAAGATTGGGGACAGTTATATTCACTTCTGTTTGTTGCCCAGTTGAATGAAATGACCTTTAAGATAAAGAGAATCTCTTGAGCAAGTCAGGTGAAGAAAAGGCCGCACAAATAGGGCAGATGTGGTGAAAGGAACTTTTTAAATTTGACAGTGAAGGAGGGCTGCTAGACCATGGATAGTTAAAAGACTGTTGTTTGCTGGTAACCCTGCTCTGCCACCATGACAATGCCACACGGGAGGAGGCACTCACTGTGTACGCTCCTTATTTTGATTCAAACAAGATTGAACACCAGGGAATTACTTTTTTTCAATTTTATTTTTAACATAACTGTTGAGTAAAAATCCTGTGATCCTCCAGAAAATAGTTGGGGGAATGCAGCAGCAGAATAATGCAGGGTAATCTAGAGACTGGTTAATTAAGTTGCTCCTTCAACCTCCATTCATGGGAAAGGCCTGTAATTAGTCTTCCAAAAGCAAAGGTATTTTCTTCAGATGGGTCAATTTGAATTCCTCCTGACTCCAATGAAGAACGCAGAGCTTCTGTGGCTTCAGAAGAGGTCTATAACCTGCATTCTCCCAGTGATAGCAACACTGTAAAACTTAACCAAACGCTTAAACATGTCCTAAAGAAGAACCATTAAAAGCCAAAGAATGAGGAAGTACAGTCAGTAATAAAAAAAAAAACAAAAAAATGAACTCTTTCGGGCACAGCCCACTTTTTGTTTTGCCCGGTAGTTTGGTGTCAGCTGAGCTGTGCCACGACTCACCAGCTTTGCCACCTACAAAGAGGGCAGACTCCGGGCTGCCTGGGTACTTTTGGTGAAGAAGTTAATCATATACCTCAGAGTAGCGCGACACAAGAAAAGCGGTGTTTGTAAACCTTCCCCCACGGCTCTGCCCATAATTGGCTCTACAAGTGACTGCCTCGGCTTCCTGTCAGCATTATATCTGTGTTCACACCAGCCCAGCTGGTAAGACATTTGTTCCTTGGAAACATGGCTGCTGTTTTGATCTTTGGACTGTGAAAGCAAAGTAGCTCTCACAATGGTAGTAATGTGGGGAGGATTTTCCAGGCTGTGGAGGAAGCCAGGCAAAAATGTCCTGCTGCCTCGGCCTCGGAGTGAAGAACAGCACTTTGGTAATGTTGTTGGTGCTCGCTTTGCTCCTTTTTTACATCTGCTGTGGGATGTTTAATCAGTGATTGTTGTTCAGTGAATGCTCAGTGTGAATCCCAATACACCTGTACATCAGATGCTCTTTGGTTGGCTTATTGCTTTCTGTCTTTTCTTTAAAATTTCCCTCCATTCTTAAAATACTCTTTAGCAGTTCTGTGGTGTGGTGGAAGAAGTACTCACATTATTTATTTAAGTAAAAGTGGAAATACCTCTATGTAAAAACACTTTTTACAAGTTAAATCCAGCGTTTAAAATTTTACTTGTTAGTACAGAAGTATTCAGTAAAATACATGTTAGCACCATAGTATTGTCTATTGTATATTATCGGATTATTAGCCTATTGTAGCTGGTTGAGGTTTTGACTGATTTTGATTACTTTGCTGGTTATTTTAATCTACAGCAATGCATCATTATGTCATGACATCATCACATGTCTTGGATATGGAATAACAGAGTTTTCCTTTGAATTGTGGCAAAGTAGAAGTAGCCTATAAAGTAGCATAATTATTACTATATCAAGCATATGATCAAGTGCTACATTTTACCAAGACATATGCTTAGTATATTCTGGGCTTTACATTATTATGAGTAAATTAAACATTTGACACATGCTTCAAACAGTAAGCAAATTTTTATTATTAAAAATAAAGAGCAGAACAAAGAAACTGAATGGGGCCAGGCGTCTCTGTGGCATCTCGTGGTGGTACACAGATTGTTATTAGGAGGCAGCGAGGATGCAGGAGCGGAACTTCATGTTGGAGTTGACACATGGCAGGAATCTGAGATTAAAATTGGAAATGTTAAAGTACTGCTGGTGACACCTCAACGTGTGGAGGGATGTAACTTCCTGTGCAGCTGTCAAGAAACACTTCCCAGCACCTCCCAAGCTGCTGTGCTCGTATCTGCACCTCAGCTCTGCTAATAGAGCATGCAGAGAAAATGGGGGAATGGAAAACACTTGGAATATGCTCATAATTAATCATAGCAACCCTAAAATCAGAGGTTGATGATACATTTATAACAGTAACCATTTGTATGGTACAAATGTGTTTTTTCAGAACACACACACATCTCTTTGATTTCAGAGCGAACTTTAATTTGGTTTGTTTCCTTTTGTTAAATAAAGACCTGCATTAAGATATGTTCATGTGACATGATGATGAATATATTTTCTCCCATTGTTGATTAATACAGGATGCATGAACCTTTGAATGTTGCATCATGTGTTTGCCGTTCTTCTGAGGGGGCCGTGGGTTTCTGACAGATATCTTAGCCAGGTACCAGGAGGAATAGCTCAAGTTGCAGCCACCCGGCCACATGTGTTTGCAGCGGTTGCCTTTGCGTAATGAAGAATCGCTCCTCTTCACTTCTCACCGGATGCACGTATGGCTGAATATGACTTTCTCTGGCTGGTTCTCCCATTTATAGACAGGCTAGATTTGTTTGGGATTTTTTCGGAAAACCACACTCTGATGAACATCCTGCCCAAGACATTTAATTGTGGCTGCTCCATTTTGTGCACAAGCAGTGCTGTGCCTTTTTAGGACTTGTTTATTCAAAAGCGTCCACATGTTGATTGTAACCTTATTTTTTCCTTCCTTTGGCCTAGTCACATTTTTCAGGGCTTTATGAACCCTGGATGGTGATGGTAGGGCTTAAGTATTCTGGTTTATATAATTCATATATTATTTATACAACATGTAATTTCAGAAACTGTAATCTATCATTAATTAACTTTTTATTTACATTTTGGCCAGCAAGGTTTTTTTTTTTTAGCATTTGCTGCAGAAAATTCATGTAATTTATAAAAAAAACATCTTCCCACCATATGTCTCAGTATTTGTTTGCTTACCTTGGGGTAGAGGCAGTAATAATGAGAAATGAGCACAAACAATACTTTGAATGCATGAAGAGAAGCCTCAGTCATAAATAGCAGTGGGGGCTGAAGCTAAATATTGACTGTGTGACTCCACACTGATGTCTCCTGTGACTGTAGGCTTTTGTCTTTTTCTCCACCGGCGTGTGGTCGTAATTGAATTGTAAACAACACCCACCATGTTATTATTTACTGCACTATGCTGCTCAAACCATTTGACCAGCCACCGCCTCTGCCACCGGAGCAGAGCTCTGAGTCACTTTGACGTGTTACCTAAAAGGCAGTGAAAACAATATATGGCCAGCTCATCCATAAGTCATGGCATTTGGCGCAGCATCGGTGCATCCAACAGAAAGGGGCTTTATGAATGGCACAAAGTCTGTGAATGATAACGGTCATTAATATGTCCATTGAGGGTCACCACATTCATGCCACATATCAAATCCCCTTTGAATGAGATCAGTTCCCTCCTGTCAGAGCCCATTAGATCTGTCCCACAGCCCCAGTGGCCAGCTGACAGGGGAGAAACCCTAGCCCCAGCCTAGCACCATTAGCATTAGAAAATGAGCAATCAGCTGGAATGAAGCGCAAGAGGAGGGAGGGACTCTCCAAACTTTAGTAATGATACCGGGCAGATACGACGCTAAATGTAACACTGTGTCAGAGAGGCATTGTGCTCTACAAACAACCAAAACAGTCCAATGCTCTGATGATTTCACCACCATTTTTCTTGTTTGATTCAAATATCTGAAGTGAATATACTTCTTCGTGTAGTGCATGTCTTGTGGTTGGTTGTGACTCTTTCACAGGCTGCACACTACCTCCCCTCCACTGAAAATGTTCCGGCTGCTCATAGAAAATTGTGTTGAACCTCTTTGACTTTGCGAAATAATTGAGTTAAAACACTCGATAAAACATTAATTAGCTTAGCAGTCTGGAGCAGATAACATAGATAAAACCCTATGTAATTCATATTGATTAGAATATGCACATTGAGCGTAACCTCTTAAGACAAGTTTTCCTTATTAAATGGACACAAAGCCGAGGTCATTATTCGTACAAAGAAAGATCGCTTTAGATTTTATCTTTTCACATAAAAAGGTTTGATTGGATTTCTTTCTGAGGAAGCTGCACAATCTATTTTATTCTAGTTTGATTGTATTACCTCTTAATTAGTTTGTATATTGAGTAGAACAGGCCTTATTGATTTGAGGTGCATTCATTTGCATTGCAAAAATCCTCTTTAATCCAATATAATCTCATCCTTACTCAAACACAGCAGACTGCATCTTTGACTCACTCTTTTCCTGCTTGTTTTCCAGCTCCTGCTTTTGGCTTGGCTCAGGGTTAATATAACCTCTTGGTAGAAATTAGAGGTGGCTTTCTGTGTATGTAGAATAAGTTTCCTAAATTTGGCTGTTTATTTAAAGGAAGTTACACTCAAATTCTTTGAATTTCATGTGGAGAATTGCATGTTGTGTGTAGTAATTTATACGTCGAGCGTAATAACCGGCTGTAGTATTTTCATGTGGCTATGTTGTGGGGTTTAATTTCGAGCTGTTTCAGTGAATGACTGGCGCTTGTAGGTGTTGTGTGTAAATCTGCTGCTGAACACCCGTGGAGCCAGCGGAGTCGTGTCACACAGAAATCAGCATTGGAGGCGTCAAATCCCTCCCACCCGTCCAGCGCACAGCAGCAGGCTTAACAATTCTCTGTAATTAACCTCACCTGAACTTTAATGGCCCACCTCCGGGACCGAGGGCACCGGCTGTGTAAAATTACTGTCACACATGGAGCTGAGGGGGAGCCCCGCCGCAGCGGGTGTGTTCCACTCAGACAACTGAGAGGGAAATGGACCCCTGTGTAACACCTAATACCACCAACACGATGTCAGAACGCTCAGACATTTTGGGGGTGGAGAGGTGGGGGCTGGTGGTTTGGAGATGCCCGAGCACAGAAAAGCCATTTTAACCTCTGAAAACATTTAGGATATGGTGTTTTCTTTTGTTTTAGTAATCATCTTGCACTCTTTTCTTTTACTGTCCTTTACCGAATGATGGTGCATCGTGCTAATGCTAATTATTCCGTTTTATTTGTGTTTATGTAATAAATACAGTGGATGATGTGTTGGTTATGTTCAAGCAACCAAAATACATGGCTCATGTTAGGGTAAGATTGCCATCATGGCAAAGAGAAACTAACACTGACTGTTGGTGGAAGACAGGATGCAAACCATGCAAGACACTTTCTCTGTCACCAACACTTCCTGTCTTGGTTTGGGAGAGGACAGTCATTATTCACACAACTGCAAGAGGTTACCTGTCAGAAAAATGCCAATATTCTGTAGGTCATCAGTCAATACTGTTATTTTTCTGGTATTCAACCTACTTGGGTGGAGCTCCAGACACTGAAGGCCTCTGCTTAAACACACAGACTCAGTATGCACAAGGTACGAGTATCATTTACTACAAATACAGTAACCTTTGACCTAAAAAAAATAAATTTATATGCAATGAATTCCAATCAAGATGCTTAAAACTAAACATTTTTCTAATTTGAAAATATTTCAAAGCAAGATGGAAAATGCTTTACATTATTAGAGGATATCTAATCCAGTGTGATGATCAAAGTAAACAAGTTTTTTAAGACTCACATTGCTGCACCAACTGTAACTGACACTGGCTGTGAGTAAGAGGGAAGGAAGTGGGATTCAGACATACGTTTTCTGAGCAGTTTTGTAAAAGTGGAAGGGTTCAAGCTTTGAGCTTCAGGGCAGACAAGCTGTTGTCATGTAACATATGTTGAATATATTAATAATGTCATATTTAATCAATTACATTAGCTCGTGTGAGTGCAGTGTTCACGACAGAACGCACAGTGTCTCATGCGTTTGAAGGCCCGCTGCTCTCTTTATCTTCTCTGAGCCACTTCAGTAGTCCTCTTACAACAGCTGCACGCAGCTACCGAGACATTTGGCAGTGTGAACATGTATGTTGAACACTGATCTGAATCCTGTGTGTGGCACGTCTGAGCCCTGGGCTTTCCCGGAGCAGACGGGTGGGGAGCAGATTTCTGATGGATACAGAGAGTCTGAAGTCATCCAGTCGCCCTGTGGCACACTGAACGCAGGTTTCCGGCAGGGATGTTCTCACCATGTGTGTGTTTCTATGCCCGGTGGCTGAAACACACACAGAGGGGTGAGTCATAGCCGCTATCCCATGATCAAACACTTGAAGTGGGCTCTGGGTTTACCATGAGGCCTGATGTTTTATCAGCACTGTGGTCCTCCGCCATTGCTCAGCGATACAGCGATATGAACGATGAGAAGGCCCCAAAACCTCCACTGTGCTGAGTCATTTAAACTTTTACTTCATTGTGATGGCTCATGTTTTAGAGTTGTGCCAGATGGCAACCTAAGATTTTATAAGGCTGTGTTTCGGGCACTTCTTTTGCTCTTGTATTCAAGCAAGACTGAATTTTGACTTGAAGTTTATTTACAACACAACTCAGCAAGGCATATATTATACAGTAATGTGGTGGGATTACAGCGTCATCAACAACAGATGATGACAGAAAATTAAATCAAGCACAAAATAATTCACATTTACTATTTTATTTCATTCAACGTGGCTCAATCATTACAATAAGCAACATTTTTTATATTTTTAAAACTTCTATCAAGCTGTATTAACTTGTTTTTATGTCACTGGTGTCATTCACTCTGGAATTTTAAAGTACTTAAAGCCTGCAGATTAACATAAATTGATTAGCTGGTGGGCAGCAGCAGAGACAACTCCGTCATACACATCAGCAGTATATGCAAAGTGACAGGCTGACAGGTCTGCACACACACACACACACACACTCGCACTGAGCCCCTCTCACCCACTGGCTGCTGCAATATCCCCCGAGCCGCTATCTGTCTGCCACTTGTATGAAGGATAAAGAGACAGGATGTGGAGTGGGGGGGCTCGGGCCTATGACTGAATGCACCATCAATGGGCTTATTTTCATTACAGCCAAACAAATGTGTCACCCCAATCATCACACGGCTGATTTTATCCTTCTGTTACTGTAGCTCCACAAGCATTTCCTTTTGTGAGCGCTCGCTCCTGATAATCCCGCTCTGACAAAGGGGCCATGTGCCGCCGCAGAGTTCCATGACCAAAAATGTAAAACTAGTCGTTTCCACTTACATACTTTCTCAGTGATATCATACATAATGAAAGAGTGTTTGTAAGCACTTTTGCTTGTTAAGTAATTCCTGTAATCCCATATGTTGCAATAACAGCTATTTAGAGAAAAACACTTACTGGAATTCAACTTGTTTATGCAGATTGTTTGAGTTAAAAATGAAGTAATTATTTAAAAAACCTTTGTTTACTTCTGACATATTCTTTAATACCCTAAAGTGTGGTCTTCCACTTTAGACCAGGTGCTTTATGGTAAGAGTTACATGATACATTTTCAGTGCAGATGAAGCAGTTGTGTGTTATCACATTTTTATAGATTAATTGAGCAGTGTGAGTGTAACTTACAGAGGCACAGCTCCCAGTGAGACAGGGGGCCTCAGTGCTCTCATCCGGGCCTTCTAAACCTGAGAAACTCCTTTATTCCACCCTTCACTTGCAGACTGACTCCAGCTTTACTGGGCTGGCCTGTCGTAAATGGGACTGGGTATCTTTTTTCTCAGACGCTGCCTCGGCCCTGCCAGACTCGGTGTGGGCTTCACACCAGGTGAAAACAGTATTACTGCTGGTGTAAGATACACACAGCGGCAGGCAGGCAGACAGGCCTGCTGCATGGTGGCTTCTGTTGTTAATTTCTGAGGTCTGGAGGGCAGCTTTCCAGAATGACAGATTCATTACAAGAATAAAACATCAGGACCTTTCAGCCAATAGTGTTCAAATAACAGCTTTCTTTTTACATCATATTTTAGACATATCAAGTGATAAATATGACACTGTCAGTGATGTATAGTGCAAATATATACTTTATATGTATATACAGTATTTGTGCTACATATATGGCAATAAATAGTGGCTCCAGTGGCCACAGTCCCTTTGCCCTGTTTGGCCCCACTGGACCAGATACATGAATAAATCAATCAATATTTAATACTAACTAACTGGTGCTTTTATTATTGTTGCCAGTACTGCAATGTTATTATTAAGCAAGACAGACTGTGAAGCTCTCATTCAACATTGAAAATTAATATTGACATTTAAATTAAAAGAACGTGTATTATTGTTGTTGGCGCCACTGCTGTTATTCTAATAATTATTATTGTAAGTTGCTGTTCAGTGAGTGATGACGTCATCATCATCAGTGTTGACATTTTCTATTATTAATTGTGTTGAGGCAGAACTTCTTTCTCATAACGTTTATTATGTTGCTGTGCATTATCCGTTATATGTAATATATCATTTATTCAGCAGTCTCTATTGTAACGCAAGACCCAAGAACAGCAGGAGACATAGGAGCAGAGATCAGACACACAACAAAATGCAGCCAGTCACACACACACACACACTCACACACACACACACACGCATCAAGTTTTTTTCCATTTGCAAATGCTGGAAAGCAGGCTTTCTTAATAGAAGTATGCCATCTCTTCTCAAATGAAAGGCCACAGTGTTTAACGGCATACAGGTGGAATGGTCAGGGAATATCACCAGCTAAGGTTGATTTGCATGTTTTACAGAAACTAAGGTTACTTTGTAATCATCCCAAACCTTGGTACTGTTTCTCCAAAAACTGGCATTTGTTATAATCCTCTAATTAGCCAACAGATAAATCATTTTGACTTAATTATCTTGCAACCAGCTCCTGCACCATAAGTACTTTTGTCATTTTGTTAAAGTTGATAGTACATCACACATCAGTGGACAGTGCTACTTTGGATTAGCTCTGTATCTACTGTATCTAAGATGAGTCAAAGGTGTGTGTGTGTGTGTGTGTGTGTGTGTGTGTTTTGAACATCTGTATCTTTTCAAAACCACTCAGAGAAACTCATATTTATTTTATATTACACAGCTTAAAGCAAAGCAGTTTTCTCTCTCAGGGTTTTCACCTGAGAGCTGCCATGACTTCCTCTTCTTAAAATGGTTACGTGCTTGTTGCTTCCACACGGTGTACTTGACTGACTTTCAGTTGAGTTGGGTCAAGCATCATCGATCCAAGGTGGGGTTAGCGAAGGTGACAGAGGAAACGCTCGGAGAAATAAATTGACCCTCGGAACCCCTGATAGCTGAGAAATTCAAAGTGGCGATCCCGGTGGCTTCTGTCACAGCAGGTGCTTCTCCTCAGAGGTGTAACTGAGCCACAACATAAGGATACACAGAGATATGATACTGTTGTGCATCAATAACTGGACAGGGCTGAATTTGTATCGCTGACAGTTTCATATGCACTTAATTTAACGCCCCATAATGCACACTGCCACTTGACAATCATGACAAAAGATAAACTGTAGATCAGATTCAGCTTTAGAATATATGGCTCTCTCTGTCAGGATGTGAAACCCGGTTAAAATGTTTGAGATCATCCATCACCTCCAAGCGTGACACGTGGCGCAGGTCTGCCGTGCTATCCTTTTGAAGAGGGTATCAAGTGAACACTTACTTGCAGCTATGAGGAATGTGGCGCTGTGGTGTCCAGCAGACTGCAGCGTCTCGAGGAATGTGCCAAAGTATAATCTGTTCTCTCCCTTAGCAGGAAAAGTTCCCACTCTAAGAAACCTGTTAAGTCTTTTCATTAGCTTGTAAACACATCTCAGTCTGTCTGGGACTAGATCTCGCTGTACCCTTTGTTTGAGCTCCACACTATCTGAGTGAAATCACTTTTTGAGCTCCAATAATGGAAAATAATTAGAACAAATGACACTGTTTTGTGTTGCCCAAAACAGAGACAAGAGGCTAAGGTGCAGCGAGCAGGAACAGAGCCATTAGTGTGTGAGTTACGCAGCAGTGATGCTGCAATAAATACTGCAGGATAAACAAGAAGGTGCTTCTGTTAACAGGGAGGAAACATGAGTGTTGTACTGTGAAAAAATGTAGACTTTGCAAATTCATATTGGAAACCGAACAGAAACGTGTGTACAGTGCAGTATAATTGATCGCGCATGCTTCTGAATGTGTGTGTGTGCGTGGGTGTGTGTGTGTGTGTGTGTGTGTGTTCATGTTTACTTCCTTGGGTAACTAATGTAGCCAGATGCTCATTTTTATTACTAATAAAGACGTCAGGTTAGAGCTTATTTATGGATAAGATTTTTCAATTCTGTATTTAATCTGCATTTTTTGTATATAGGTGTATTAATATGGTTACTTTTTTTAAATTTGCACTGATGTAGTTTTGGATTTAAGATTCTTTGCTCCTTTACACATTCATTTTTAATTATTTTTTTGTCAGTCTTCTAACATTTTGGGAGCATGTTGGTGTTCTCACTATAACATATTATCCATTGCATTGATGTGGTGTTGTAGAGCAATAAATAAATTAAATTTGAAAAAACTCTGTAAGTAAAAGTTCCTGCTGTATATCCCGACTTGTTTACAGACAAGACAGACATTTTTTTAAATTGTCTGATTAGTGAAACCTAGACATTTCACACGCAAATTTGAACACATTTTAAAAACACTTTTCAAAGATTTTAATACAATTTTGATGTTTTTTGTATTGTTTCACTACAACTTAAGATTAACATGGATCCATGCACTCTGATGCACATGTCACATATCATGGAGTACAGCTGTGGCAGCTGCCTGTATTTTCATGCCCCACCCTTCACAGCCTTTTCCTCTGTGCCCAAACACAAGCCTGGATTTAAATGTAATTATTTGATCAGATAATTTCTATTTGTTGTCTCTGACTTAAAGTATCCAGGTCTCTGCTTACAGCTAAGCCTCCTGTCACTACGTGTCGCTTGAGGGACGTCATGATTTATCGACAAGGTAAACAGCTTATGAATGAGGCCTAAGCTTTAGTTATACAGTTTACAACATTTGAGTAACCACAGGAGGTTTGTGTACACACACTTTCTCAAGGCTACTGTTAGGGGAGAGAATGAGGTTGCCAGCCTCATCTCGTGTCGAGGGAAATTCCTCAATGTCTTAATTGTAAGCCCTTAAGATTAATTCTGCGTGCACAATTGCTTGTGTAAACGTTTCAGGGTGACGCTGAGACATTTTTAAACAAGTTTCAAGCAGCGTGAAGAGTGACGGGGGTTGTTTACGCCAGTACCTGCAGCTTTTTCGGTGTTGTGGCCTCGTCTCTGAAGCTGAACGTCCTGAGGCTAACTTGGTTCATTTGGGGAGAAAAGGAGGTTGAAGGAAAGACAAAAAAAAAGTACAGAGGAAAAGTTGTCACATTTTTTAACAGTTATTTAGTAGTGTTTTCTACCATTTCCTAGGTGATAGGAAGTTTTAGTTTTGCCACCTTGGACATGCCGTCAATAAGTCATACAACAAATGTGTTATCCTACAGCCAATGAATACCCTTCTTTTTCTCCTGTCGTTGACTTTCAATAGAAATAATATAACTTATATTTCAATCAAATCTGTCTTATTTGGATTCTCAGTTGCTCATGTTAAATGTATCACCTTTGTGACATAAATAAAGTGGTGTTTAAGTGAGGTACAGCATCTGTAGCTGTTTTCTTTTTCCTCCATGGTTCAGTGGAGGAACAAATTCATGCAACCTGTATGTGTTTAAGTGCCTAAGGTAAGGCAGAGGCTGCTATTGGCTAATGATTGACCAGTTAGTGCTCTTTCCATGTCCGCATGGGAAGTAGACTCAGAAACACGCAGTAGAGAAATTGCAGGAAAAGAAAATGGACAAAATGTACAGATACAAGACAAAAATGTTACTTAGAAGTTGGGTAGTAAAAATGGGTTTGATGAAAATGTCTAAATTCAGAACATGTTTAGTGTCAAAATATGGTGCAGTTAACACTTCAGGAAGTTAAGTAAAGGTAGCCGTCATGCAGAATGCAGAATGAATAGTCATTAATTTTTCTGATTTGCTAACAGTTAAAAGTTGAAAATAAATATATTCTTATACTAATGTGGGAAAAACAAACAGGCAAACAAAAACAGCCTTTTTTTTAGGGTTGGTATTGTATTGATATTTCTCTCCCGCTGTCTGCTAATGTGTAAATAGAGTGCTATTTTGCACCAGTCCCTGCTGACACCATATCTATCCGCTCACAGGCATCACCGAATTCTTGCACATATTTAAACACAACTATTGTAAAAATGGCCCTCTTCCTGTTGTTGTTTTGTGGAGACTTGATTTTATTCAAGCCTCAGGAAGTGGAATAATTTCAATGCAGATGTTTTTCACTGTAAACAGCCATAGCGATCTGGGGGGAGTCTGAGGATGAAAGCGGGCGTCAGGGAAAGTGAGGAGTGTTTTCCAGAGGT
This sequence comes from Epinephelus lanceolatus, assembly GCF_041903045.1. Taxonomy (NCBI): domain Eukaryota; kingdom Metazoa; phylum Chordata; class Actinopteri; order Perciformes; family Serranidae; genus Epinephelus; species Epinephelus lanceolatus. The sequence continues at coordinate 37,650,384 of NC_135735.1, forward strand.
GGAGAGCGGACTGAAATATTTTGCTTGCACGGGGCTGGTGTTGCTTCATTTAAATTCTAATTAAAGCAAAGTAAAGGAGTTTGTCCGGAGGTGGCTCGAGTTAAAGAAAGCTATCTTGACTAAGAACTTTTACAAGAACTTAAGAACACTGTAGGTTAACTTTAAACCCAACAAATTTGCACAACACAAAACTTGGACTGTGATGTAGTCCCTGCAAAATAATATGGCAACTTGTACAAGGCTTGTGATAGTCTCTTACAAATATGTCTACAGTGATTTTATATTGGATTCATTTCTCTAGTGTAGCTCTAAATCTGTTAAAAATATTACTCAGACTGTAAAGAAGTAAAAGTTCAGTCGGTCAGATTTAAACACCAGTTATCTCAGAAAAAAATGACATCATCAATCAAACTTTGTGATTGAAATAACTGATATTGTGTTATCAATGCAGTAGAGTTGTTGTGGATGTTAATGCTGATTGTGGTGATTGATACTGATGCAAGAAAATACAACTTTTCATTTGTTTAATTGCACTAGATCTGTTCTTGAATAAGCTTTATTGGCATTGTTGACACCAGAGTGTAGCGAGCAGAAATGTTACAAGACGTCATCATCTGTATCTGTATCTGTATCTGTTCAGCCAACAAAATTATCAGTCTCTGTATCTGATTTTGTATAGAAGACCAGACATGGGCATGGTTTATACTGGGAGTCCCATTGAATTGGGCAAATGTATTTTCTAACCCAACACTAACTGGCAATGGAATTGTTGTGCCTTCAAAGTATCAATATAATTTAATAATGGCATATAATTAATGATGAAATATATTTCCAAATCCTTACTCTCTCTGTGTCTTACTTTTATTTTTTTTTTTATTTTATGTTGTTTAAAATATCTGAGCCCCATTACCATGGATTTAAACCAATATTAAATGATAGATGCAAGCCTATGATTAAATAAAAAAATAAAAATGAATAAATAAATATAAATATTTTTTTGTTTTGTTTTGTTTTTGAAAGGACATTTTCTGAAGGACTACTTTTATTCCTAGTCCTAATGCCATATTATTTTCCAGCTTTTTTTTTTATTTCTATCTATTTAAATAACCATTAAATACTTGTGTTACTGGACGCTAACTCAAAATTTCTGCTACCAGTGGTCAGTACATAGTAAACGTCCCAAATGTGATAACTGTGCCTCTGCAATTTCTTATAATACTAAGAAAAAAACTAGACACCAGCTTTAAGTCACAGTAGCGGCTGAACAGGCCAGTGGCTGCTGACGAAATGAAAAATGAAGCAGTCTTGTTGAAGATTAAACTCGGATCCAAAGCCATTTTTATGTGCTGGGGTGTTATGGTTAAATCAACAAGCACTAACCAATGCGTTGTGGGCTAGTGCAAACAGAGCAGCAGACTCGTTTGATTAATGAGCTGGCATGATGTAACCACAGGGGGGAATAGGTTATTGCACCTGGTCGTTTACACAGTTTTTCATTCATTTGGAAAAATGCTGTGTTGAGGGAGCAAACAGTCAAAGAAACCGTTTCAAACCAGCCACTACTCAGAAATGTGCATTTCTTAAATAGCTGAATGATTGAATTTCTGCTAATCTCGGCACTGCCTTTCCAATACATGTCAATCTCTTTGACAGAAATATATATGGTCTGCTGGTGTTGTGTGTAGCAGCACACACAGACAAAAGTTGTTTGCAAACACACGTGAATGGATGTGAGACATGATAGTCCCTGCGTCCCTTGACACAGTGCCTCCTGCTGTGAAGATGCATGGTGTTCAACCAGCGGCTAATATTGCGCTGTCATATATTGCTTTTCTTTTGTCTTTGTCAGTGGTCATCAAAAGGTCAAGGAGGTGACGTGAAGTTGTAAAATGGCCTGAGCGAGGGTGACCTATGGCTGCCTGAGCATTCCTAATGCAATAGTGAGGCCCGCGGGCTCGGCCTGCCAATACCGGGCTGATTATAACGAATCAGGTCCCTCTTAACACAATAATGTGATCAATTTCTCATTCCACTGAATAAATAACATGGCAGATAGGGAGCTCTGTGTGACCCGCCGTTAACCCCTTGCCTCATTATTCATATCAGGGCCTGAAAAGAGAGAGGGAAGGAGGCAAGGAGAGAAAGGAAGAAACAGGTCAATTTGAGCTAATTATTGGTTAGCCAGAGTTGCTTTGCTAAATGCTTCTGATTGGATGAACGTCCTGGGACTTTTTTATGACATCTGTTGTGAGTAAGGCCAGTGAAATTCTGGACCTGCTTTTCTTTCCTTTGGGGGTTTAAAAGAGGTGACAGATGCTTTACTGTTCCCCAGCTAGTGTTAGCAGTAGCCCACACGTACATCCTCAGCAGCCCGGCCAGGCCAGGCTCTGCGGAGTAACATAATAGGCTCGCTCTGACTGCTTTCTCCCTGCTGGGTGCTTGTTCTGTCCAGCTAGTGGTTAACATGTGGGCACTTGGTAAAATACCCGGTTCACCAGGTTCACTGAGACGTAGTGACACCGGCGCTGCTAATGGGATCATAATTAGCCCTGTCAGCTTTGCATCATACATAAGAGAACTCCTCTCTGACACATTTGAGCTCCATAAATCTGGACGCTTCTACATTTACTTCACGCAGGCAGTTACCCTTCAATCTTTGTTCCGGCCTCAGTAATAGAGCCGGGTCTGAGCAGGCAGGATTTCTCTGCTTTGTAACCAGAGGCCCGGCGCATCTGTGGCGGGGCCCATGTGGGAGCATACGACACTCCGAGGCGAAGCTGTGAGCTTTACACGATACCCAGTCGAGCTCGACCGGGAGGATGTGACACGGTCATCGCTCTTCATTTATTTACCTGTGGGTCCTTTTTTTTCCTTTTTTTTGTTGTCACAGTCCCACTCCGAGCCTGTGCGCACTTCACCTGACACCCAATATCTAGACCTATTGCTTTCATCTCCTCAAGTATTGGTCTTCACTTATCTCACTCTCATCATCTAACTTTAATCAAGTAAATGGATGCATTTAAATGTTGCTAATTTCACTTTGGTAATTGCCTGTGTTTAATTAGGTTTGATCAAAAGAGCATTTCAAGTAATTTGAAGTTACCGGTACAAAGTTCCCCAAAGTCGGTGCACATCTATAAAAACCTTGACATGAAAAATAACCTTAAACCTGCTGTACTGAATTGTGCTGCGGGGAGCGGCCTGAGAGACTATCACCCAAATGAGGCATATATAAATGTACATTTAATAAAATATCCATATTCGCAAAATGTGCCTTTATGCAAAATACTTTGCAAATTGCTCATTCAAGAATGTAATATCTCTTAAAATAAAAAAAATGTGCATTTTGGTCATGATTTTAGCTACTCAAAGTAAATAGGGCATATTTTGCACCTTTCATATGACTTTGCCTCACGGTACAAAATCACACCAGATGTCTGGATTCTGCTACTTTATATCCAGCTCTGTACAGTAGATCCCTCTTGTCTCTCAGTTCACACACAGACCTGATGGCCTTAGCATCTGGCCACATAACTGAATCTCTCTATATCTCTCCCAGCCCCCCTTTCTTTCTCCCCTTTTTCCTCTCCATTTCTGTCTGCATAATTCTGAAGCACGTAAAAGGCCTGAGTGACGTTGCCGAGGCCCCGTACAATTTTATTTAAGCCATTACAGTTCCTGGGAGCGTATCGGAGGGAGGGTGGGGGGGCTCAGTTCCACATGAGAGGACTTCCTCCTCAGCAGGCAGTGTTTAAAGAAGAGCAACAGGTGGCTGCTGGCAGAGGGAACCTGAGGCTAAGTGGATGTCAAAGTGGAATTGCGGCTGAATCACGGCTATTTATTTGACCCTCCTCACATCTGCACTCTTCCCCTCTGAGAAGGAAGAGATGGGAGGGGAGACGAGCAGAGGGGCGTTTTGTTCGGCTCCTCTCCACAAGTTAATGTGGGGCTGGGGGATGCGTGGGGGTTAGGGGGATAGGGGAAATTGTACATGGTATTAATTACAGCCTTGTGTTCACATGGCCGCTCCCGCTATGTGTTTATGTATGGAAGTAACATCATGTGTGCACAACATGAAGGGGGTCAGCGGGATGGAGGTGTTTTTCCACGTGGCGAGTGAACACATCCTACTAATTCACTGACGGTCACATCAAGCTGCTTGATACCCAGTGAGATGAACGCTCCAAGGACAGGTTTTTAATCAGGAAAATGGGAGGATGTGAGAATAAGACTTTTTTTTACAAGCAGATTTCTACCATTAAAATTTAGTTTAAAAAAAAAAGATCAAAATCAATTACTATAAATTGAAAATACACAAAATGGCTCAAAATCTAAATCATAATTTTGTCATTAAATGTGTACACATACAGTACAGGCCAAAAGTTTGGACACACCTTCTCATTCAATGCGTTTTCTTTATTTTCATGACTATTTACATTGTAGATTCTCACTGAAGGCATCAAAACTATGAATGAACACATGTGGAGTTATGTATTTAACAAAAAAAGGTGAAATAACTGAAAACATGTTTGATATTCTAGTTTCTTCAAAATAGCCACCCTTTGCTCTGATTACTGCTTTGCACTCTCTTGGCATTCTCTCCATGAGCTTCAAGAGGTAGTCACCTGAAATGGTTTTCCAACAGTCTTGAAGGAGTTCCCAGAGGTGTTTAGCACTTGTTGGCCCCTTTGCCTTCACTCTGCGGTCCAGCTCACCCCAAACCATCTCGATTGGGTTCAGGTCCGGTGACTGTGGAGGCCAGGTCATCTGCCGCAGCACTCCATCACTCTCCTTCTTGGTCAAATAGCCCTTACACAGCCTGGAGGTGTGTTTGGGGTCATTGTCCTGTTGAAAAATAAATGATCGTCCAACTAAACGCAAACCGGATGGGATGGCATGTCGCTGCAGGATGCTGTGGTAGCCATGCTGGTTCAGTGTGCCTTCAATTTTGAATAAATCCCCAACAGTGTCACCAGCAAAACACCCCCACACCATCACACCTCCTCCTCCATGCTTCACAGTGGGAACCAGGCATGTGGAATCCATCCGTTCACCTTTTCTGCGTCTCACAAAGACACGGCGGTTGGAACCAAAGATCTCAAATTTGGACTCATCAGACCAAAGCACAGATTTCCACTGGTCTAATGTCCATTCCTTGTGTTTCTTGGCCCAAACAAATCTCTTCTGCTTGTTGCCTCTCCTTAGCAGTGGTTTCCTAGCAGCTATTTGACCATGAAGGCCTGATTCGCGCAGTCTCCTCTTAACAGTTGTTCTAGAGATGGGTTTGCTGCTAGAACTCTGTGTGGCATTCATCTGGTCTCTGATCTGAGCTGCTGTTAACTTGCGATTTCTGAGGCTGGTGACTCAGATGAACTTATCCTCAGAAGCAGAGGTGACTCTTGGTCTTCCTTTCCTGGGTCGGTCCTCATGTGTGCCAGTTTTGTTGTAGCGCTTGATGGTTTTTGCGACTCCATTTGGGGACACATTTAAATTTTTGCAATTTTCCGGACTGACTGACCTTCATTTCTTAAAGTAATGATGGCCACTCGTTTTTCTTTAGTTAGCTGATTGGTTCTTTCCATAATATGAATTTTAACAGTTGTCCAATAGGGCTGTCGGCTGTGTATTAACCTGACTTCTGCACAGCACAACTGATGGTCCCAACCCCATTGATAAAGCAAGAAATTCCACTAATTAACCCTGATAAGGCACACCTGTGAAGTGGAAACCATTTCAGGTGACTACCTCTTGAAGCTCATGGAGAGAATGCCAAGAGTGTGCAAAGCAGTAATCAGAGCAAAGGGTGGCTATTTTGAAGAAACTAGAATATAAAACATGTTTTCAGTTATTTCACCTTTTTTTGTTAAGTACATAACTCCACATGTGTTCATTCATAGTTTTGATGCCTTCAGTGAGAATCTACAATGTAAATAGTCATGAAAATAAAGAAAACACATTGAATGAGAAGGTGTGTCCAAACTTTTGGCCTGTACTGTATAATTTAAATTTAAGTCACAATATGTGCATATACTTTTCAAGTATCAATTTAAAACCTTTACTTACAGCACTACTAAATTTCATGAATTGATTTTCTGTTCCAAAATGGATTTGCCATATTACGTGCTTTCTTTTTTGTTCTAATCTATTTGGATGTGTGTTTATATATGGCATGGCTCTACTCAACTTGAGTCGTTCATCATTTGTTTTCCATTAACAAAAGCTGTGGTTAGTACCTGGTACTTTTTGTGGTACAACCTCAGTTGAGGTTCCAAGCAAGCTGAGTTAGCTCTAGAAGGTGAAGTTAAAGCACTGCAGACCGCTGTTTGGTCGGAAAAAATCGTCACTAGTGTGACATGGGACAGCCTGCACTAACCTGAAAGTTTTAAATAACTAAACTACCAACAATAAAGGCAGCGATTTTTTAATTCACTCAACCCAGAGTTTTGAAAATAGCAGCCTGCAAAACTACACTTAACACTACACCAAAAACTTGACAAAGTGCAGACGTTCCTCTGTTTGGTTGCCAACTAAAGGATTTGGCAAGTGTCACATTGAAGTTGATGTCATGGCAGTTTCATGCATCGTCGTTTCAGCGATCACATTAGAATCCTCCCTACACTGAGGTGTTATAATCTGCAGTGAAAAACAAAATAGAGAAAAGTACCTGTATAAAAAGTGAGTGAGTAGAGTTGAGCTGGCCCGTGTGTGGTGGAAATGAGGCAAAACTGTGTCTGTCTGCAGATTGGAGATAAGCAGGTAGTGTACAGTGGGTTTTAGAGCTTTTTTTTCTGAAAATAGCTGTGTGCTGCAGCCGTAAATGACACTTAAAGAGTGCTAAGACTGAATCAAAACAGTCAAGTTGCAGGCCGGAAAGCTAAACAATGAGCTAAAACTCATAGCCATGAAGCTAAAGCCGAGGGGAGCAGCAGATATGGGGGATATTTCTCTGCAGGTTCATCACTATGATCAACTCCTTTCACATTCTAACATTGTTTTCACATTGTCATTTGATACATTTTTGGTGTACACTATCAGTTATAGTGGCTTTAGCCTGCATTTACAGATCACTCTGTGAGCTAACATCCTGGCAAGAAACCTTCTAAACACCAGGCCCGTGGAGGGTTATTGGCAGCGAAAAGAGAACAGTGGCCAGGTCTGGGAAGGATCCCTGCGTGTCTTTCCTGTTGGCCTCAGTTTTTCCATGCTGTTATCAACCCAGCTGATAATGTGGAGCTCCGGGCTCTTTTTCTCAGGACCCACAGCACACTGCCACACATTCTGATGGCGTGACACAGACCTTCACCACAGAGCCCCCTCTGTCTGAAGCAGAGCACACTGCCAGGCTGAGGCCCGCAGCTGGTCCGCATATTGGTGAAGGACTCTGCCAGTCAGACTGTGATTACTTATATCTGAGGGCGTGTATGCATGTGCCACCCTGGTTGTGTGTTTCAAGAGTTTCTGAAACCGCTGATGAATACTTTTAGATTAACAGTGAGAAGTGGAAGGACTCAGATCAGGATCTGTCGTACGTGCCGTAACGTGGTAGGGATGTGAGTAAATTTTGACCTGCAGCTCAGAATCAGTCAGCTTTAATGACCAAGCACGTGAATGCATACAAGCAATGTGACTCAGTTTACTTACACACTTAATCATGAGAACACACAATGCAAAAAATAATTATATTTTCAAAAAAACACTTTTTCCCCTCCAAGTTAATATTTTACTACATAGTAAGTAGTAATTTTTTTTAAGGAAGTAGTAACTATAATTAATGAGGGGAAATGTATTCTACACATACAGGCTGAGCTATGTGTATTTAATGTCTGTTTTTCATTTTAAGTTAAATTAGCTTAATTTAGATTACAATACAAAATCTTTGGTCATAAATCTGAACTGTTTCCACCAACGTTTTGTTTTGTTGGTAAAAAACGGGGGAAAAAATGGGGATTGCTACATCTTTCTGTTTATCACATGGGTTGGCATGGAAACTGATACATAACTGCACAACACATCTTGGACCAATCAGACCGGGTTGGTAGAATCAGATTACGCTGTTGAAAACAGTCCTCGTAAATTATGGGAGGCAGTACAGGATGGCACGGACAAGTAAACACATTACGAGTATGTCATTAAATATTATTCACTATAATACAAAATTTGCAAAGTTATTAAATAATATAGGATGAATTTCCTGAGATAATTTAGCAAACTTAGCTCAAATTTAAAATGTACTCTAAAATGTATCAGGAATTGCGTCCGTTTTTATATTTCAGCACCTGACTATTTTCAGAAAAAAAAAGTACACTAAATATACCAAGCTCTGACTAATAGGTTATTGATTATAGGTTTAAAGTTATATATAGTGACTATTTAATTGCTGAATTCACAGTGTTAATGAATCATTCTCCACTGCCATGGCCCACTGCCTTCCTCCGTGTGTGTGTAACTAAGTGGGAGGTAGCTCCCAGACTGAGGCACAGTAAAGTTTATTAAACACATCAGCTGGTTTGCAGCAGACCATTACTGAAATGCTATATTCCAGCAATGAGAGATCAACAAATAGGCCTGGGAAATAACAAGCGAGGGGACTTTGGTCTTTTAAACCAGAGAGCATTATGCAAACTTTGAAGGAGGAATTTATTAAATCTCTTACAACAACTGAGGGGCTCTATATTTAACTTTGCCAGAGCACTTCGGACAAGTATTGGCTGTGGTTTCCAATTGGCTCTGAGAGCAGTCTGGTGGCTGCGAGGCAAACTTCTGGAGTCCCCGGTTCCTAAAATGAAACAGCTGCAGAGTGTGACACACTGAGAGCGGTGGGGCGTAGGGAGGAGGAGTTTTCATGAATGAAGCCAGTGGGAGGGGGAGGAGAGAGGAAGCTAGCTCGGGGCTGAGCACTACTACGTAGGTGTGTCATTAAAGAGGTTTGGGGGGCGTACAAAGTATGGGTGTGGACTCAGACATGGGTCATATAAGTTCAGTTTGATTCATAGTATAAGAGGGGAAATGGTGTTGTTGTTTACACTGGCTCGGGGTGCACAGCAACCCACTGTGTAATTTGTAGTGTAGTTTGCACAGATCTGCCCCCAGGGAGCTATGAGAGGCTGTCCTACATCGGCTGTTCCCCCACTGCCAGAGCCCTGCGTGTCCCAGCACTGCACAGCCAACAGAGACAGAACAGAGCACCACTTGGACCACGCAAAGGGATATTAAAGTCTGACGCTGAAATTAAACTTCAGAGTCTGACTTTAGATGAACCTCCAAAGCTATCTAGCAGCCCTCTTGCACTCTGTGCCAGAACAATATCTGTATAATTAATAACCACAGGAAGAAAGAGAGAGAAATCCACTTTGCCAAGCCAAACCAGAGCCATGTGTATGACGGTATGGAGCGCACACACATTGTTTGGATTGGTGGGACAATAAATAAATAAATAAATAAATAAAAATGCACTATAAAATACTTTCTGCTGAATTCGTGGAAAATTGTGGAGAGGAGCAACACACTCTGCGTCTACCTGTCCAATCAGCGCTGGGAAGCAGGGCGGGGATGGCATCCAGCTGGTGTTGGGGTGTGAGTCACAATCCCAACACAATGTGGTGTGGCGGCCTGGTGGTTGTCCAATATACTTGTGTTCTCTATTATTACATATATCCAGACATTTCTTTCAGGCCAAGAATTTGGAAGTTTACTAAAAAAAAACGGATGTCAAATGAAAAACTACACATCCATCCTGCAACACACACATATAGTACTTTTCACTTATCCTGTTTCAGACTTCTTTTTTGGTTTTATACACCAGAACCAAATTATTTTATGTTGACAAAAATCTTTCGACCAAGCAGGAAGCTAGCAGGCATTTTTTGCACCTTCTGATTCCTGTAAATACACAGCTTCACTCTGAGATGGGGCCAAAATTCTGCTTTAGTCCTGTAACGCAGGTCCTCTGTGATGGTTACATCTGCATAGCATATGCCAACGGTGGCGTGAGTGCATAGCTTACATTTTTAGGATGGGTGGTCTCAGTGGTATTTTAAACCATTATTTTTATTAACCCTGGCATTCTTTGCACCCCGCTTGATCCCTTTTTTCCTCCTTAATTTCTGTTTTTTAAGCATCTTGTTTAACTCACTTGCATACCTCTTTTTTCCTCGCTGCTTTTAATCATTTGAATATGTCAAAAATAATAACAACACTTAAATTATACCCTTCCCATGCACTGAGCTACACTTGAACTTTCTCACCCCAGCTGCGTTTCACTCCTTGCAGAGATGCTTGTGCTGTTCTTGCTGGTGTGTGGCCATCTATCTCACACCCCTCCTCGAGCTCGCTTGATCAATATGGTGAGCCAGTGGTCATCATCACTCATTAGGAACTGACGCGCACAAGTGTATGTGTATGTATGTACTCGCTCACATGCACACACACACACACACACACACACACACACACGCCGCGGCCTTTTAAACCTCTGTATCTCCTAGAGTAAGCAATGGGACGTAACCCATGGAGCACATAATCCATCTGGCTTTGATGAATGGATTTAACATCCATTTTCAGACCCATACAATGCCCCTGTATGAATTTTATCAGTGTACAGTGACAAATAGCAGTTCTGTTCTCTGCTAAGAGCCCTCATTGTTCCTCTGACTAAGAGTCATGCAGATGTCACCGCCTCGGCCAGGCTGCCCAGCGTGAGTTGTTTAGAAAATATAAATGTAACGGGCTGTAGTCTGACATCATTGTCTCAACAATATAGATGGCTATTTTGTCAGCACATAATCGGTATAAATGTATGACTTGATACTATTTTGCCAGAGAATAATATCTAGACTATGTCTGGGCTGGTGGTGTCATTGTGTGTGTGTGCATGTTTTTTTTGTGGTGGGTCCAAATCAGGACATTGGCATTTTCTTTAAATAAAAGATATCATTAATATGTCTTAGCTTTATTGATTCTATTTCACATGCTGACGTATTACAGCCTCCAAAAGATTCAAAGTGCATGTGTGCATTTTCTTGGCCTCCTCTCAGCATTCACTTGTAAAGTTAAGGATGGCACTGTCTTTACTGCTATCATAGCCAGGGTCTGTTGACTGTAATATCAGTAGGCTATGAAGCACTGATCAGGATGGCATGACTGGCTGCCGGATCTGGGTGTCCTGGCTCTGAATAATGCAGCTTTTTCCTCTGAGGCCCTGTATCCTTTGGGTCCTGTCATTGAAGATGCCCTCTCATCTCATCTCTCACTGACACATGGAAATGTTCCCCAAGTAAGAGTTTACATCACTCTGAGAGGCTCGGTGATGAGGTTTTTACAATGGTAAACGGCCTGGCCTAAGTGGCGTGCGTCTCCCTCTGAGTACGTCTCCTGACTGTCCTCCTAATGACTCAGAAAATATGCACGCCGCTCCATTTATGGGCAGTAAAAACAGTCATCCAGCCGCATGCTAACAGACTGTGAAGAGCGCCATAAAAACTGTCTCCGTCATATTCACTTACAGCATAGTGCAGACTGGCAGCTCAACTGGCTCATCATAACATCCAGGAGGACTGTCACCGAGCGCTGCCGTACCTCCCTGCCCATCACAAGCAGCCAAACATGAAGTAAAACAGCAGGCGTGCCCTCCCCTGCTACAGAGGGTGACATGAACTAGCAGCCCCGCACATAGGAAGTGACATAAACAAGCAGGCCCCAGAGAGGAGGGCCATCAGTGGCGATGATGAGCGACTCTCTGGATGCTCCTTGACATGTGTGGCTGCAGCAGTGAGGGGGTAAAGGGAGCAGAGGTGGGAGGCAGCGGGTGCAGAGGAGGGGGAGGTGGTGAAGGCGGGTGTTCGGTTGCGGGGTAGAACTGTGTGCACGACTGCATTATCCGGCTGATTTAGTTATGACAGCTGGTGCCCAAGAGGAACGCAGCAGTAGGGGATAGGATCGCCCAGGCTGCAGACAAATGATGATGAAGAGATCACTTTAAAGAACAATCTCCATAATATTTCATGCTCGCTCGGCAGCTCCCAGGCAGCCCAAGCTGCAAGGCTAACTGCTCTATCAATTGATTTGATTCACTGCCGGAGCTACTCCTCGCACATAGTATTTCAAATAAATGACACAGCAGATAGGAATGATATCTACATCAATATTAACCCTGAAAAGAACTAATGGATGCCGGCTGCAATTTGCGCTATATCCTGAGTAATGCATGGGAGGCAGAAGGCAGGTGATGGAAGAGTTATAACTCAGGCTTTTCCTGTCTCCCCCGAAGGCACAAGAGGATACAATTTGACCTACACCCACCCCACCCAACACAAATATACAAGCTACATCTTTCCTCCTCCCTAGGCAACCATTTGTTTTTGTATTTATAAAGCACATTATGGCAGACTGGGCTAAACTAAACCATCTCTCAGGCTTGTGGAACACAAAAGCAGTTTATCAGATAAATCACCCTTGACCAGTTAGCTATTAGAGCAGCCAGGAAGTGGAGCCCGGGCACGTATGGTGCTTATAATGATAGCATAGTTGCCTTTTATTAATGCGTGGACATGATGCATGCTCCTGTGTTGCAGTGGTTTAACATGGCTCAGCACTCTTTAACCTGATCCCACTTACTAACCTGCTGTATTATGAATTCAGATCAGGTACAAGGATAGATATACAGATTGTTCCTGATAGAAAAGACCACAGTGGCTTTCCATACAGGGCTCATGACTTTTGGACAGAGGCAGAACGCATGTTATAGTAAGGTTCATCTTTATAAATATGCTCATTCCTCCCAGGGTACCAAGGCAACTACTTAAATTGATTGATTTCCTTTCTTTTTTTTCTTTTTTTTTTTTTACTGCAGATACATTGTATTTTAAGTACGTAGCACACACTAAACACAAGGCAGCATTCATGTTACATCTTAAAATACCTATTGCTCAGACAGGTCAGGTGTTTTATTCATTGCAGTGAGATACATTTAGGTGGCAACGCTTGCGTAAATGTGATGCCAGAACATTCATTAGCCTGGATGATGTTCACTGAGTAGCTACTGATCACTCCTGTCTCTGATATCTGACCCCTGCCCTAGTAAGAAGAGACCTCAACCACACAGACACACACACACCCACACACACACACACACACACACACACACACACAGATAGTGGGAGGTTTGTGCCTTGCCGATAAGGTGGTGATTAATCACAGTGCTGATGAGAGTGTGTCAGGTTTCCATCAGTGATGCTTAATGAATGTCATAATAATACCAGCATCTCTGATTGCTCAGGTCAGCGAGTGGTTGTGTTGACGCTGGGAGGGTGAGGTTTATGTGTGTGCATTTGAGGGTGGGGGGAATGCGGGGGGGGGGGGGGGGGGGGGGGGGGGGGCGGCTGCGCCTTAGCCGAGACCCCCACCGCTGAGCAGTCTGCTAATGAGTCCACTAGAGACCCACCCAATACCTTTGATTGTGATGCCATGGACGAGAGGGGAGCAGTGCAATCTTTAGCTGGATTAAGTATCTCTTAAGGAGATCTACTTTCAGCCACAATGTTATCAACCCTTGAGTGTGTATTAATTAGGCCTATTGCAGAGGCGAAGCGGACGAATTTGCAGTATTCCCTCCACTCTCCTGTGTACACACATGCGCACATGACTGTGCATGCAGAGCAAAAAGTGCGTCTAATAGCCTCTTGCAGAAATGCACTCTTGCACAAACACAAGCTTACTGTGCTGTCTAACTGCTGTGTGCAGTGTTTTTTAAGGGGAAAAAGCTAACATGCTTAAAGTGAAGCCTACACCTCAGTCTACGTGTTCCAGTATGATGTTGTACTCTTTAATTTGACACCCCATTACATCCCCATCTACATGTTACATCCACACATCTGTATGCATGTTTTAGTATTGTATACATCATCCTGTTCTCATTAGCAGGGCTTTTGATATGAAGTGATGCATTATCTACGCACCAGGCAACAGTTGATTGACTGTGGGCCGGTAATACTGTTTAGCCCCACTTAGAGCAGCCTGGCTTTGATGTAAGTACATATTTCCTGGTGAAGGGGTTGTTATAATTTCAAACATTCACCGACTCATCATATGGAGGGCTGACATTGCTGCGGTTCACTTGCTATTTTTTATCTCTTACATGTGTTTCCTGGATGTGAAATCCACTATTTTCCTCTTCCCTGCAAGTCATCAAGAAAACGTCTGTTAACTGGCCTGCAGGTATATTGTTTACCTTGTTATCCTGTATGGCTAAAACCCTTCAGCATATGCTAGCAGAAAGTATTGCACAAAGCATTGATATTCAATCCAGTTGCAGCCCCCCCCCCCATCTCCATCATAACCCGGATGTTTAAGAAGCATGTCCAACTGGTATGTTTTGACTTGGTTTAAGTGGTGTTTAATGACAGTGGACTGGCTGGTCTGTTCCGGAGCTGTGTTAAGAGTTTCTAATCAAACGTTCTGCTCCATCAATAATGCAGCGCCTTGGATCCCATGGAGGACTTAATTGTGGGTGTAGGACTGATAGGGAGAGCCTTGGCTAGGGGTGTCTCGTTGCACTCTTTAATTAGAGACCCCCGTCATGTCAAGAGCAGGAGCCCTGGGTGTTTACTATGCAGCAACGTGCCCAGCACTACTTTGGCAAGAACCCTACTGTAACCCTGCCATCAGCTACTGCTCATAGCTGGATAGCTGGCTCTGCCTGGTAGTGAGAACGAGGTGGGCGGGGGGAGAGAGAGAGGAGACATAGGCGAGAGGAAGGAGAGATGAAAAGTGCGTACACTTTTTTTCTTGCCAGGGCTAGTCGGGGAATTAATTACTTATTGGTGGGACTTTGGCATTGTTAGTACAAAGCTATAGACAACATTGTTTGATGATGAAACTGTGCATTTTTACAATATTTCTCTCACAAGAGTGATCCCATTGCATTGAAGGTTGTAGGCATAGTAAGCGATTGGGGTGCGCTGCTGGGCTGGATTAACTGGAGAATGGGAAAAAAATGCAGCCTGATAAAAGAAATCAGACAGGCTATTGTATGTCATGTTCGACTGAAGAATACAAGTTTGAAATGGGGGGTTTTGACAAGGAAGAAGAATACATGGAACCTAAAAAGAAATCAATATCACTGGTTTTGCACAAGTGGCAATCCCCGGGGCTGAAAAAATGAAGCTAATGCGGAAGTGCCAAACACTGTAGTTCCTCTAATGGCCACTTGATGCTGGCTTCAAAACCGAGTCAGTTCCCTTAGACTGCCCCCCCCCCCCCCCCCCCATATTGAAATGCCCAACTTTACAGCACAAATAAACATGTTTACAGCCTGGTACAAAAAACACACACGATTTACATAACTAACCCATTTACATTTTATTAAGGTTTACCGTTATGCACAACCAAGTGCACGTCCACTTTAAACTGTGGACAAGTCACTGCTACGGCAGCAATGTTGGTTAGGTAACGTAACCATTGCGTAACCCCAGATTTTGTATCGGCATTGTGGTAGCTATAGCTGTTGCTAGGCTATTTCACTGTGTTTTCAGTTCATGAAAGTTAATTTTAACAATTTGCACACCATAAAAAACTCTTATTCAGTTTTTTGGTTGTACAGAAGGAGCCAGGAGTTAAATGGTTTTCCTATCTGTGTCATTATCACAATCAACCACAAGCTGTAAATGCACCATGCTAACCAAGTTAGCAGCAGCTAGTATTAGGATTAGCTCCTCCCTCTTGTCCAAATGTGGTCATATCTTGCTCTAAAGATCCAAGATGCTGATGGTCAAAATGCCAAACTCAAGGCTTCAAACATGGAGACCACAGACCAATGGGTGACATCATGGTGGACCCCAATGATGGGATTTTTTTTTTAATCTTGTGAAGGCTTAAAGTGATCATAAATAAGGGCGTGGCTGCTTTGACTGACAGGCTGTCTGCGAGGGGTCACCACAGTCTATGAGCCAGAGCCTCCCCTCGCCTCTCCACAGCAACACCCTCTCTTCCAAATATGGTCACTTCTGGCTCAATAACAGTAAGATGGCAATGACCACAATTCCAAACTCAAACCTCAACTCAGGAATCCACACACCAATGGGTGACGTCAGGTTGGCTGCGTCCATTATTTTCATAAAGTCTGTGGTACTGCTGCATCTGTAAAGTACTTTTAATTTAAGCACAGCGACTTGTATTAAACTGGAGAGACAACTAACTGCATAGTCATAGTAAAGTTTAGTTACATGAAGTCTAATTTAACCATCATCTCTTTGTTTTTTTACTTCTCTGAGCCTTCGTGAATCCAAAATTGTAAAATCCCCCTAAAATTACACCTTTCCCTTCCCTATCCCTTTATCCCTTCCATTAAAAGTGGCAATACTGGATGTAACACTGCTATTAAAAGAACAGCAAGTCGTCCATTAAAAGCATTTTAAGTAAAAGTGCAAGTCAAAGTAATGGTTATCCAGTGTAATTAAAAGTAAATACAGTGCATTCATTCAAATGAGCAGTTTCTTTCAGAGATTTATTATTGATGCATTTACCATTAAAAAGCATTTAATTGTTGTTGGTGGCCCAGATGGCTAGTTGTTGGTCCAACCTATTCCATGTTGTTTGGTAGCAAGTCTGAGACAATTGATTCTGCATGCATAGAAACCTAGAAGGTTGGATAATGTAGCAAAGTTAAAACATTA
Source organism: Epinephelus lanceolatus (assembly GCF_041903045.1). Classification (NCBI taxonomy): domain Eukaryota; kingdom Metazoa; phylum Chordata; class Actinopteri; order Perciformes; family Serranidae; genus Epinephelus; species Epinephelus lanceolatus. The sequence continues at coordinate 37,667,051 of NC_135735.1, forward strand.
AAACACACACACACACACACACACACACACACACACACACACATACATTATTCCCATCTGAAATGCTGGGGAGCAAAAATTACCTCCTTCCTCCAACAGTGACAAATATTGTTCACTGGAGTCACTGTCATGTTTGTTCATTATGTATTCTTGTCTTCTTTCTGTGAACAGTATTAAACACAACAGTGATAAACAAACAAAATGAGGGGGGAAAATACAAATTTCAGGCGAAGATAAAAAATATTGAAATGTGTTCAATGGAGTCATATCGCTCCCTCTGAGGGTGTCTGGCCCAGATGTGTTTCTTTTTTTTCCTGTCTGTCATGGTTATTAGAGCAATTATCGATAAGAGGCAAATATTCCACTTCTGGAGTCTCAGCTTCATGTTTTTTATAAAATCAATATGCCCTCTGGCCCTTATCTTCCATCCAAAAGAAAAATGACGGAACAAATTTGGTATATGATGGATGATGGTGCCTTTATGTGGCTCATGTAATGGAGCTGATGATAAGGAGTTGAGTGGACTTCCAATTAGGAAGCTTCTCCCATAGCGATATGGATTAGTGCGTGGTTTGAAACGGTGACCATTGAATTGGCAATTTGACGCCACTGAAATGAGTGGCAGAAAAATTGGGGAGCAAAATGAGGGCAACTGGATGACACGGTGGTTACTGAGTATGAGTCCGTCACTTTTAATATGTCCTACACAGGAACTTGACCTGATTGTATCTGACCTGATGTTCTGCTGAAATACAGAGGTGTAGGCATTTCTCAGTGAGAAAAGTAAAACAACAAATTACATAATTTGTGTGATGTAGGGCAGCCCAAATCCTATCACATTTGACCCAGTGGCTGTAGATGCTGTGATCCATCTTAATGTTTGTGAGCAGTAAAGTGGTCAAGATGGGGAGCTGCAGAAGAAGATATCATTCAGTGTCTAATCATTCTATCAAGCCACGACGTGCCTTGTGTTTGCGGAGTGTTGGAGGTGGAGGGAGACCCCGGCCAACATCAGGTGTCACACTCAGCGCCAATGAATGGACAATGGCTATCCATCAATCTTCCATGCCAGCTTGTCTCGCGGCCTGAAACCAACTACAATGTCCATCTCAAAGCAATTTGATCCCTTCAGTTGACTCATTCATCAGCCTGACCTCATTTGCAATCCAGACTGGTTTCCTGAAGAGAGGAGAGTTGGATTCAAAGGAGAGGATGGCTGCAAAATATTGAATTCAAGGGAACCAACAACCAGTTGTCCAAAATATTGCTTGGAGCACAGTAGGTGAGCGATGGTCTTTATCTCAGTACCATGGTAGCTCATTTATTTAGTTGATGGATTGTTTATCAGTCAGCCCGGGCAGACATGTATGTGAGTAGCTGGAGGGAAGTTTAGAGGGGTTTTATTCAACGGCGCTGTAGCACAACCATGTACATCCCCTTCAGCCAACTGACCTCGTCGGGTCATCAGGACTTAAGTAAGAGTGAAAGTCGCTTTAAATGGAGCGAGGCTCCCAGGGACCCAGCCTTGGCTGAGCAGCTGCTGCCGGCTGTTGACTATTACTTTTCCAGGGGCTGACTTTGATGTTTTAACAATCCATACATATTGATTCAGACTGATAATAAACAATTTGATTAGCCTCTTTCTATAGGCTGTCATTTCAATCACTTTCAGAGCTCCGATGGAGTGGAAGTGAGGGGCCGAGGACGGAGGGAGGGATAAGGGGTGGGCGACATGGAGATGGAGAGAAAGAGAGAGAAGCTGGAGCTGAAAGAGAGGGTGGATGGCTAGAGCCCCCTCCTCAGACAGAAAAAGGAATCCAGCCCTGATTAGGCCTCTGCCTTTGGTGAATTGGACAAGACAGCTGAGCTGCCAGGTTATTAACTCCCTCAGAAAATTCTCAGCCCTCTCTCAGGCCAGCCTGAATACTGCGATCTGGATCGATAAGCAATCTCCGGTGTGTACCAAATGCCTGCTGGATTCATTTGTCTCCCAGCACCCTCTCCCTCCGCTGGACAATACACCTGCACAACTGAGCCCCCCCCCCCCCCCCCCCCCTTCCCTTCTTTCCTGACTGCTGTTCTCACTCTCTCTCTCCTCCCTTGCTTTCTTCCTCACCTCTCTCACGTTCACTCACTGGAGTCTCTGTCACTTTTTAAATAATGACCCTGGGGCTGAAGGAACAACTGCCTACCTCTATTTCATCACGGTGAGACCCTCTCCTGCAGGCCTGGGTGACCAAGCTGTCCAGGGGAGAGAGAGCGGGGAGAGGGACAGAGAGACTGAAAGAGAGAGGAGCAGCAGAGGGGGGTTTGCCCACGGCGATGGGGAAGGCGGGGGCCACAGCAGCATCATGACTGACAGATGCACAGATGTCACCATCAGAGCTCAATCTAAGCATATAAATGACCAGCCCATGGCAAGTTTATAGTAAACATGAAAACATACAAAGTAGCTGTTGTTACGGTTGATATCATACAGATAGAATAAACATCTGGGGGTATGGTAGACACTCAGTATGTGATGCCTTGTGTTAAGAATCAGCCATACTTCCTGTCTGTTATTGAGCTGTTTTGTGTGAGTTTGTTGATTCTAGTGAGAATATGTTGCTCCTCTGAGAAAACTCCCAGCACTGTGCTGAGAACTGTGTTCTGAACCATATACTTTAATGTGCTGAGGTTCAGCAAGCAGCCAGAGTTGCCAATATTGTCCATTTCTATCACACATTTAGTTCCCAGAGAAAGCAGCTTCACTCATACTGGGAGCTTCGTTACACTCAAAGCAAGCCAGTCTTTGTGGAGGGGAAGTAAAGATGGATTTACATAGTGATTGTGTTTGCTGATTTGGCAGGGCTTCAGCTGATAACTTTTAGTGATTCGCTGCAGCATTGATCTCCCAGATGGATTTATTGACGGGGGTGGGTGGGTGTCTGAAGGTGGGGGTTGAGTTGGTGGGAGAGGAGGAGGTGAGGGAGTGCTGCTGAGGTGATATGAGGAGAAAACAGTAGATAGCCACTCAAGCAAGGTGGACAGTGGATGAGCTTGATGTTACCTGCCTTTACTTGCTGGCAGCATTATTCCCCCAAAGGAGTTAAAAGCCATGCTGTTTCTCATAGCTCATTTCTGTGGTTTGCCTTTTCTATTGTCTTTCTATTGTCTCTGTGTGGCTGCAGAGTTGCGACCCCAGAGGGAATTGTCTGTCAGCATACAATAAAGGCGAGGCCTGCGACCGACGACTCCATTTCTCAGGGCTAATTGTCAGAGACAATGCACGCCACTGAAAACACAGCCTATGAAGGATAAACCTGGCGGATGTTTAGGCTTTCTTATCACTGTAATCTCTCAGCAAAATCAAACTAGAGCTGCAGAGATGCTTATAAGCAGAGACAGAAAAAAACTTAAGGGAAATGCAGTTATTAAAAGGAGCTCTGTAAATATTTGAGAGGACTTTCATGTAGCAAAGAGAAAAGCACTCATCACACAGGGTGCTGTTTGTAAGCAGGGATGTGAGACAGACCAAACAGGAAGTCTCTCAAAAATGTATGTTGGAGTTTTTAATCAGACAAAGATGGCTTACTCATCAGGGGTTGATTGTAATGGAACAGTTTTGGTTCATAATGTTTTTTCCTTTGAAAGATCAAAGGCTGCGATATCATCAAAGAAAATTTACAATAATGTAATTTATCTGATAACATGATCTTTTGATTGGTGTAATTGCAGTCCTACGTAACCACAGCATTAACCCTGCACGTGATGATTCCCAAGCAGGCACCTTTCACCTAATAATATTCTCTAATGTACACCACAAACTGGTGCTGGCAGTGAATACCACTGGCTTTGTACCTTTATTAACCATTTCAAACCATTTTAACCTCCTCTGTAACTCTATCCCAGCAAGCACTTTTTCATTAGCGTCTTTTCCCCCCTTTCTTCTCAAGGTCATTTGTAATGTGGAATCTATAAAATTCTCAATGAAGAAAGTTATTTGAATTCTTAGATTTTAATGGCTGAGCTTAAAAATTCCCATTTCAGACCTGCAGTTTTAAAATGATCCTACAATGTGTATGTCAGCAGATGAAATTACTGAGGGTAATTGCTTTCATGCCATGCCTCTCTTTCTGTCTGTCTCTCTCTAATACATACTTAAAGTGCTCACACACACACACACACGCACACACACACACACACACGCACACACACACACACACACACACTCTCTCAGCTACATTATCTTCATATCTTTTGCATTTAGTTACATCAAATTTTGCAAAAAAGCTCACATCTCTGGCAGAGGTAGCATACAAAATATTTCTATTGCATAACACCTCAACAGCAAACCCACAAACATCAATGGATAAAAAGCTCAAAACGACAGTACAGTATCCTGTCAGTCACATTTAGTGGAGAAATAAACCTTTACTCCCTTCTTTGAAAGTTTTCTGTTTAACTCTTGCATCGCGTTGATTAAGATCAAGATTTTCATCCATTATCTTGAACAGACTGTGAAATCTCTCTTTTTTTTTGGAGTAATTAGTAATGACAGATGTACATTACTAATAAAAATGGTTGATATTATTGGCCATGTTGCCAGAATAAAATGTTGGCATCACATGATTATGCAAACCATGGATATTACATTTGTTTGTTTCATACGTAGCATATCTACATTGCTACAATGACATAGTTCATAGTTCAGACATGTCTATGAGCTGACTCATCAAGAGGTGGAGGGGATGGTGTGAAACTTCTGCAAGTTGGCTACCAAGACAGCTGCCAAGCAGCATACTACTGTTTGACACCAACAAACAACAACACTGGGTGTTTCTTAGTCAGACATCACATCATATCCAACTGTGATTTTGGCAGGAAGAACGGATATGTTTTAGCGAGATATTGGAGCTTCTCCAGCGGTGGTTGTGGCAACAATGATGTTTCCCTGACCCTACCCAAGTGTTTTTCTAAACATAACATCAAGTTAACCACAGCATTGTTAAAATGCAAAGAAACGTTAAGTTTCAACATATTCTCTACATAAGAAACATACAAATGTTACATATCTGTGGTTTGCAGACAGGAAGTGCAAGTAAATGCTGCAACTGGTTTATGTCCTGTGTTCTTCTGCCAGGTGTTGAGAGTCTTGCTCCTTGTGGTTACCCTGGATGAAGAAAACTCTCTCCCCCACCCTCTCTCCCTCTCTCTCATTGTCCCCTCCTGACAGTGATGGTAATGTGTGAGTAGGTGAGCCGCCCTCAGGGCCCTGTACATCCATGTCCACCTCAATATAAATCAGCACTTGTCATCACAGGCTCATATCACACGCACTGATCCCAAGTCCCCTCCACAAACGTGTAGATTCCTCCTAGTTCGATACCGTTTGAGACGCCAGTGGCCACGGCATTAGACCTGTCCAGTCTCACCGGCAGAGTCTCCCTCTCTGTGTCGCTTTGTTTTCTCCTTCCTAGACCTGTAGGTGCTCCCGCATGGTGAAGTTAAACAGATGTGACTGCATTAGATTCAGCCCGGACAGCAGCACACCTCTGTTGCCCTGAATGCATTCTATAATTATCCGCCACACCTTGTAACAGGAAGTCAGCTCATGTCAAAAGTGCAAGTGAAAGCTAGGATCACTGTCAGGAAAATGAGCCTGATGGTGAAAAGAGCCAAAGCAGACTCCAGAGCAGTGAAATAAGATTTAGATAGTAGCTTGAAACATGCAGTCTGAATGCAACAGTGGCTAGTTGGCTTCATTTCAGCCAGAGTGTTGAATTTTTACTGCAAATGTTTGTCTGACACTCACTACGTCATTTCTCATTCTGATATCACCTGTGTTGCCCCTCAAAGAAAAGACTCCAACATGCACTGGTCACATTACACTTCCAGCTAATGAACATTTGCTCTGATTACCTTCACTTCTATTGAGGCCCATATGGTCGACAAATTTAAGCATGGGTTTCCAGTTTTGGTACAAACTCCAGCCAGCTTCTGTGGGTTTGCAGTTCAGATTTCACTCTTGAACTCCATTCTCACCTTTGTTCAATTCTGACTGAGCAGATATGCTCAGTTGGCAAATAGTAATCTTTCTAAACAGATATCTGCATATTTGTTTTAAAAGTGTTCTGGTTTACGTTAGTGGTCAGTTCGTAGTCTGAGTAGTATTGAGCAATCATGTTTAAGGAGCAGGTAAAGTCCATGTGGAGAAGCAAAAGAGGTGGAACGCATCGGCTGAAATGCAATCTTGAAACCCATTAGCTATCGTCTGATGAAAGTTTAGCTTTATACTTGCATATTTTAATGTACCTCCATTTATACGCAGATATCTGTTTATAGAGAATAGCCAAAATGACTGGCACATGGAAGAGGAAGTCTTGGTCTGGGTATATGCTGGCTATACTGGATCTCCTGAATCATTAGCTGTTGCCCCTAGAGTCTTAATGTCATCAAGACTGGGCCAGTAGAAACACTGCTGCACGGTGTTTGGAAATGGAAAAGTTATTATTCTAATGTGTTTCTTCACCTTTTTTTAGTACATTATTTCACTACCAGAATACAAAATGTAACATTGCTCATACTGTGTAACAGCCATGCTAGAAGTTACATAAGACTGTACTCAGAAACACAGTGCTAACTGACCTAAATGCTGACATCAGCATACTAACAAGCTCACAGTGATAATGCTAACATGTTGATGTGAAGCAGGAGAGTGTTTATCATCTCTGCCTAGCACGTTAGCATGTTTCATGGCAAGTCATACAAAAGTTGTTGAGACAATTCAGTCAAAACCAAAATGTCACCCAACCTTATGGTGGATCTGGAGGAGAAGTCAGGGGATTATTATTAAGATTCATCCTCTGGGGATCATGAATGTCTGTACAAAACTGAATGACAGTCCTTTAATAGTTGTTGACATATTTCCATCTGGACCAAAGTGGTGGACCATCCGACAGACATTGCCATCCCTAACACCACACCACTAGCACAGTTAAAAACAGATTTGATATAATTCTGTTCATCATACTGCGATGCACAATGTAGCCTACGTTGTTATACATAACCAGTGAGAACAGTTACACTACTGAAACGTGGTTGTTCTTGGATACTTGCAGGAGAAAAGTGTACATCTGAGATGTGTTAAGACAATTTTTGAAAAAGGAGATATTCTGGAACGTCTCCAGTGAGAGACATGCATTTTGACATATACTGTGCTGTATGGATTTAATTGGTTAATGTCAAAATAAAGACCCAATACAGTCAATAAATTCTAGTGTGTTGTATGGGCAATAAGTGCTGCATATATAAACCCCATCAAGAATCAGAATTCATTTGATGCCTCAGAGATTATTTGATGGAGAAGGAGCAGCTGCCTTGGCCTGGATTCATCCAGCCACTCTGATTGTGGCCGCTGATTGATTTTTAAGTTAGGAAGAGGCAATCAGTAAATACTACCCAATCAGGGGCCAAGAACATAGAAGAGATTAGACAATTTGAGGTAATCAATGAAAATATTCTCTGATTTGTAGGCGCTCAATTACTGCCACAAATCAGGCATCATAGCACGCAAGTTACTTCGCAATAAAACAAAGGCCAGCGACAGGCAAACTATAAGAGATGAATTAAAGGTCCGGGGGAGGAAGTGCCGACTGGCGTGGTAATGAGACAGAATTACAGGCCACAGATTCCGGCCTGCTTCCCTTGCAGAAGCTGTCAACAGTAATGGGCTGCAGCAAAAGCTGCTATCCGTCATCCTGCTTCCTGTCCACATATTTACTCACTTATTTATCGCCTTGATGCAATATCATCATTTTCAATGTTAAACACCCTACACTCCAAACAAACACAGGCTCCTTGAGAGGACAGGATATGGCTATAGACAGGATATTGCCCTTGGTAAAACAACATAAATTACCTTTCAGAAGGCAGCCTGAGATTCTGGAACTGTGTCTTGATAAACAAAAGTGCAATTGGGTGATTTCTGGTTTTGTTTCCAGCAAGGTGAGAGGTTTTTTCATCATGGCTGTATCTGGCATGGAAATATCAGAACTCAGGGCAGGGCAGGCAGTCTTGTGGATTGAAGGGTCATCACATAACCAACAGGTCACAATATGTGTCCATCAAGCGGATGTCCCATGTACATACCTGTTCAGAAAAGACTGACTCTAAACCTGCTCTATCACTGTAAGGTGCTCTGGTTGATACTATGTTGCTGAACTACAGACAGTCAACTCCTCATTTTTCCGTGCCCTCTTGTCTTCATGGAGGATGTACCTACTTACGACGCTGGAGCTTCATGCTGTCTTGGCAGGGAGTCGAAGCCCTCGTGCTCAGCCTTAATGGACTGACTAGACAGATGATCCTGACAGCGACCCGCACAAGTGCTTTTGATTCTATCATCCGCCATGGGGTCGGGCTGCTTTATCAGAGGAATTACCTAAAGTGCCTCTTATTTCATCATCCAGAATGTCAACGAGACGGCATTCTTTTAATTTATACACACCCCAAACAATCACTGCATCATACATCACACAACTGCCTCTGAAAAATCATTGTGAGATGCCCAGGCCAGGTGCAGAGTCATTAACCTACGCCGTGGTTTTGAGAGCAAGGTCATTATAGAACGCTCCTGTAGCGTTTGTCTGAGAGCGGCTTTTGTTACTTGACCCTCTTCTTTATAACACTATCTACACAGACAGAAGCATGCATCAATAAACTCATTTCCTTCTCCCCTGGGCAGCTACGAAGGGTCAAGGAATGTATTTTTCAACTATAACCCACCTCACTTCGGTATCACACCCCTTTAATAGTTAGCTGGATTATAGAAACTCTTTTTTCCTCTCAACATTTCCTCAAGATTTATTTCCTGAAGTGCAATTTTCTTCAATATCTCCATCCTTTATGCTGTCAAAGTCATTTGCACACTGTCTTCAAGAGTTCATTTCTTAAGAGGGTACAGTATGAGACTTGGAAAATATGTTATTTGCAAATATTTATTTGCTGTAGCCCACTTAGAGCAAGTTGGGGTTCACAATAGGTGAGAGTGTGACTTTTAGTCAGGTAAAAGTATACAAAGGTTTGGATGAGATCAAACAGAGACATAATTAATTTGAATTAATTAAAATGCAAACCTCATAGCCTGTCCTAAATTACATAGTGTCTGCATTCCACTCCCCAGTTACCTCTACAAGGAACCGTGTGAGACACTGACATTGTCTCAGACTTTACACGGATATCAATCTAATAGCACTCACTTGAACAAAATTGTGTGGTTTTCAGATATCTCACCAGATTGAGAGGGGTGGGACATAAGGGTAATGGCAATAAAGTGATAAAACTCTGTGTAACTGTCAATTTCTGGAATATTGTTCTATAGCTATAGCCACATTATCTCCCGCAGTTAATGCTTTCAGTTTTCCCCCCACTTCCTCCTTGTTCCACCTGCTGTTTACCTTAGCAAGGGAGTACATGTTGTCGGGCGAAATCTGGTTCCTTTCGTGCACAGTGCCTCCACTGCCTTATGCCAGGTACACACTACACGAGAATCAAGCCAGTTTTGGGCCTGACTTCCTCCTTGTGACAATCATCAGCAAAGCCCTGATTTCTTTGATAGCTCTAAAGATCATCTTACCAGATTTTCCTATGCTGTGGAGTATGTTAAGAGTTCTTTTACACTCCCTGATCTGCTTGGAAGTCCATCCTGGCCGCACAGATTTCAAATTGCAAATACTGAACATGTTCAATATTTACAATCCAGTGTCCTGTTGTGAGAGGGAATCCCCGAGGATCACTGGCAGTCCTGCTGATCTCAGAGGGCTTAATGCAATATCAAATAGAATGTATCTCCAAATGTACTTATGCTGTAACATAACATGTACAGTCCATGTTCACGCCATCTCCATGACTTTATCCATAATTCTTTCTTTTTCTTCAGGAATTTTCTGTAAAAAGCAGTGCAACAGCTAGTTCTTCCTACCTGCCATGTACCACTGGTTTTGAGAGATTTGCAAGATTTCTGGTTTTGACAGTCACCACACCGTTTTTTTATGAACGGAATCTGTTAGTGTGTGGTGTGCTGTTCTGGCCAAATTGTTGCTTTCCACACACTAACAGAACAAACTTGTGTAATTTATCTTTACATCATGTTATGTGTGATTTGAGTCACTGAACAGATGGACAGTTCATTTTAGGAATGCACCCCATTTGAATACAAGGCATGGCCCGATGCGCTTATACACTGAGAAAATTTTGAATTTAATCAGATTAGTTCTACTTTAACAAAGAGTTGTGTAACAGCCAATGGGGGAAGATTGTTTGGGTCGGCTTCTATTTGTGAAATTATAAGTAATTCTAAAGAGGAGCATTGATTAAAGATCATGTACGGTGAATTACATAAAAAGAAGTCAGAATCAGAAAAAAATTGTGGAAAAAAAATTATGATACTACAGCAAATCCTTGTACAATTATTTGTAAATCTTCCGAATTAGCGCCCCACAACTGACATTGCATATTTAACGTGAATTTACGTACTCAACCTAAGGTTGCTTAGGGTGCATTACTTTTCGTAGGTGTACATACGAATAGTGCTTGAGAACATTCTGCATACTGAGACACAAGTATACAAGGAACAAAGACAACAGGACCTCACATATAGTGCAGACGGATAGTGCAAGAATACCCTATGACATGTGAATTAATCATGTGGGTAGAGGCATGTGCTGGTACAGTACTGACTCCTCTGACTTTGCTTACCCTTGGAAAGCTTTCTGCGCCCTATGATCCAACATCTGAAGAGCTGATAAAAACCCTTCAGTTGCCTCAAAGCAGCTGCGAGGCTTAACATTGTCAAAAAGGGGTTTTTATTTCCCTACCGTTTCGACCTCCTGTGTATATTTTATTGAGCTGTTCTCATCCCACAGCGGTGCGCGGCAGCCATAAGCTGCCGAAAATGTATTTCCAAGCTCATTAACACAGGACGTGCATGCTTGGAACATGTAGCATCCTTTTTCAGAGACACTTGTGAAAGAGTGTGAAGGCGATGGCAAGGAGCTCAGAAATCGTTGTTTTTGATATTCAGTGAGCTTTTCATCTTTTTTCTGCTGCAACACCACATGAGAGGATTAGGGAAGTTAATGAATTATCCTCACAGGGGCCGAGACAGTATGTGCAAGCTGCACTATCCCACGTCTCATAACATGGAGCTGTTTGAATTTATTGAACTGAGGGCTGATTTTCCCACACTGATCCAACCCAGTTCAAGATTATACCCAGTCCCCTTTCTCTGTAATCAACATGACAATGTGAAAGTCCTTTTAATCTTTATAAGTCAGAAATTTCATTAAACTTAACCAAAAGTGAAAGTCGACTGCATAGTTTAATGTTCACAGCGGTCTCTCTCTACCAGTTGCTAGATATCTACAACAGTTTCTGTGATCAAATCAAGGCCCTAAGATGTGTCTGTGTGTCTGTGTGTCTGTGTGCGTGTGTTAGTGGGGGCTGAAGTCAGTGGATCCCCTGGGCAGCTAATGTTGGAGATTGTATGCTCCTGAACTTCTGTTAAGTGAAAACAGTCCACAAAAGTGAAATATCACTTTAAGATGTCGTCTCTCGCCATCGGCGTCTGTTTGCTCAACCCCCAGAGGCAGCCGAGTATCAAATGCACCAGCACAAATGATAATAACACAGCAAGACCTTTCTATTTTTCCAAATTAGGTTGAGCCTTAGATCAGTGCCCTTGAGGCCAGCACAAAGGCTCTAATTCTTCCCTGAAGATTCTTCTCTTCAGTTTTCTATCATATAAAGCAAATATCAAAAATGTGATTTGAATCCTGGAAAAAATTAAAGCTGAAGGGCGCTGGAAGGAGGAACAGTGTAGTGTGGTGGGTGACAACACACTACCTCAGCATCCTCTCTTTTACAGGCATCGATTGAGTCTGTTTAGCTCACTGTCAGAAGGCTGTACTGCGAGACAAACCCTGGAGAGGCTGTGCCCAGAGTCACCGAGCAGCAGACCAAACTGCCCCAGGGGTTAATTGAAGTCCCTCGAGTGACTCAAGTGCCCTCTCTTTAATGGGTCAACCCATAAAATGTTGGATTTCTGAACAGCAATGGGAAAAAATGTATCCTCTTATGGGCCTTTTTTCTCTCATGGTTCCTGTCCTTGAGAAGGGGACTCGGATGTGGCTGGACTTAAAAACACTTAACTTCCTTGACTTGAATAACAAAAGAAACATCTTGAACAGGGTTAGGCTGATAATAATATGGCTGTGTCTTGTTTCCTGTGATTTTTTTTTTTTTGCTATTACCACAAGTATCTTTGTAATAAGGCCAAGTGGATGGTGCTCACTTAACGGCTAGAGCAGTAGCTTGTGAGAGTGGCTAAATACCTGGGCAGTCTGGGAAAATTATGGTGAAACTTGACCTAGACTCTTTTCCCCCTAAAGGAATAATTTAACCCTGTACCGTATGCTTGTTTGCTTCCTTTTCTAAACTTGAAGAATACTTCAACCCCCAGATGGCCATTTGCACATCAGTTACTCACCCTGAGTTACATTGACTTTGTAAAAAAAAAAGGAGGTTTATATTTAACAACAACATCAACAAAACTATGTCAAAACATCTGTTTACAAACTCTCACACAACTCATACAGTGTAATGCAAGTCTCATTTATCCAGTCTAGATTAGCAACCCTTTGTGACAGGGACCTGAAATGAAAGTAAAACTTGAAAAAACAGTGCTCTGTTCAAAGCCATTTTGAAAGCCCAGCCCAGTCATTTTACCTCGCCGAACACAGCAGCTGCTGGTCAACCACTGCCTTGATCAGTTGGTTAGTTTGTGTTATTGTGTGACTTTGGTGTTTTAAAGGTTTAGTTCAGGCTCCCCAAAGTCAGACAATAACAGAAACGATCTACCTATCAGGCAGCGGCAATCCAGAGGCTCCCGTGCACAGCAAAGCAAAATTACTGTTTTTGTCAATGGAGTCTGGCCTTGAAGAGACCATTGATAAGTTTAATTTTTAGTTCAGTTCCCCGTCAGACAAGACTGTCTGTTTGGGAAGTACTTAGACTACAACTGGATAAATTAGACTTGGAATATATTGCACAAGTTGTGTAAGAGTAAGTTGATGTTTGGATATAGTTCAGCTCTTATGAAACACTGACCCCTATGACTTCAAGTGATCAAGAATTTTCTCAGTTTTTGGATTTGGATTTTTAAGTTCACTGTGGAGGCATATGAGAAAAACAACTTTTCTTTAAAAATAAGCCATAAAATGGGGTGAGTATTGATAAACAAATAGTCATTTGGATGGAAAAGTATCTATTTAAAGAGGCAACAGATAGCATATTTTCCTAAATATATCATTATGAAAATAATGTGGGTTGCACAGGGTAGTGGCCACAGTAAAATCAGACTATCAGCATTTACATAGGTTACTTAGTGGCTTTGCAATCTTTGTAATAAGCTTCTGCCGGGGGCGAAATTTCGCGGAAAAAATCTGCTTTACGGCAGGAAACGCGTCATGCATGGAAACTGGTCGGCCAGCCAATCAGGGACTGGAGCTGGTCCTTATGAGGAGCTGGGCATGAGATAGTTGAGTCATGAGCACAATGGCAGACGGACAAAGTTTGGAAACGAGATCAAAAAGAGAGTGATAAAAGAAGAGGAAAAACAAGAGTAAACCTCAGTCAGGCGTTCAAGAGATGGAGGGAGCTCCGTGACCAAAGAGGCTTCAACACCGGTGTCCAGCTAGCTTTCTTTCTAATGGATCAGTAAGTAACACGGCTAAATGTTAGCTAGACGAGAGAGGACTGTACTGTACTGGCTGCTAGTTCATTCCTAGCTGGCCAGCATCGCAAATTACCGCAACCAGGGACCGGGTAGCGAGTGTTGGTCGGCCATTCTACGGCAGCCCTCGGACAGTGATACCCCCCTCCCTTCCTTCTGTTCTCTTCTCACGGAGGCAGCTATTGACGGACATCCCCCGGCTAAGTTACGCCGGTCACTGGCCATGATTGTGAGGGCAGCCTTCGCAGCTACTGGGCACCCAGCATATCCGACTGGGAGAAGTAGAGTAAAATCCTCTCAAGCCTCCACAAAATAGCATTTTAAGTCTTCATATGAGTAGAGGAAAAGATCGCTAGTTGCTAGGCTAATTTATACAATGTAAAATGCCATAGGCTTGTGCTAAAAACATTAGCATGTTGTATTTGTGGGGAAAAATTGTCCAGCAAAAGACAAATGCTTTGTCTGTGAATTCTGCGAGTTGTAGTGAAGCCGATTTGTGTACTTATGTTGAAATAGTTGCTATTAAGCCATGTTTAATGTGTGTTTTGAATCAACTAAACTTTACAGCACTTCATAGAAACCCTGTCGCCGACCAGTGTTTTGGAGATGAAACTGCAGTGACACAGATACACCACTGCACAACTATAAATGCTCACAATAGTGTAGGGCATGTGCGTAGGCTACAGCGTATGGTCTGCATAGAGCTGCCACACAAGTATAAATCCTGCTTATGCTAACCGCCAGCACCTACCTGTCCAATAGAAAACAGGCCAACTGTGTGGCACTCTTCATCCCCATCTTCTCCTTTAGTGTTCGCTAGGATTCACTCTCATTTTGGAACGAGCTTTGCCCACTTGGCATCTTGCCTTGCAATATTTGCATTTTTTTTCCGTTGCTGTGTCATTTTCGTAGTTTCCCCTTGGATGCATGCTGCTACCTGCTGCTACCCAACTTCACCTGAGTGCTGTTATTAGCTGGGGGCTACACACCACTGCCCAAAAGTTGCAGCCCATAACTGTCCCAAACAAAGCAAAATAAGAAGTAAATAAGAAAATACCGGCAGAGGGCAGGGTCAGAGGCCACACATTTAAAGTGAGTCATAAAAAGAGAACTAGAAGATTATGTTTCGACTCACAGCTACAAGCTTTGAAACTATGTGAAGCAAGTTACTGAAACAGATCCTGTGTGCTCGGTTAGACGCCTCACTGGATAAATAAAGGTTAAAAACATACAGGGGGAAAATGCGAGGTAGATACTGTTCCATAATGAAGCCTGGCTTTGCAGTGTCGACACATTTTACAGAGCTCCACCATCCGTCAGTTTCAATCAACAGCGATTCCCCTTGCTACATTGAATAAGAGGTATCTGCAAATGAAATCTTTAAACATCTTAAATCTTTAAAAACTAATTTACTTAATGTCTTACCATTCCAGATTAAAAGCTCTGTCTCCAATTATATTAGGCCAGTGATTACCAAGTTCCATGATTTACTCTGCAACTGTGTTTAGAGCAGTGAGCGTGTGCATCTGTTTGTGTTTGTGTGTTTTTCATATGTGTCTATTCATGCAAGTTATGTGTTTAAATGGTGAATTATAGTATGAGAATGTACTTACAAGGGTGTGTATGTCTGTGTGTGTGTGTGTGTGTGTATGGTGAGGTGTTAGAGAAAAACAAGATGGTGAGAGATGATTTTATTGGCCTGCGTTCAGAATGCCTTCCTCGCATCCCTGTCATTTGTTGGAAGATAATGTTGCCATCGATTGGTAAAAATGCTTGAAAATGAAATGAGAGTCTCTCATCCCACTTAATCAAGAGAGCATATTGATCAGGTTTCTAATGAAGGATCATTTAGATAGGGTGGAGAAGAATAGGCCGGCGTATCATATCATGTCAAGGAGTAATAGGATGTCTTTATCTGAAGATTCCCGGATATCAGTAAAAGCAAGCGTTCTATATCTTCATAATGGAAACCTGCTCTGCTGTCTCATTATCTAATGTTCTCTGCTTAAAGGGATATTCCAAATATAATACACTGTGGAAATATTTGTATCATGCCCTTGATATGTCCCATCTTTTCTGCAACATGGGGATAAATAACAACAAAGTGACTCAGTTTTTTTTCTGTTAAGGTTTCATTTGATATAGAAATCAATAGAAGTTAACCCTCATTTTTTATTTTGCATCACTAAATGATCTTGTACATGTTCCCTTTTTACTTTTCCTGATTATTTCCAAATGCCAAAGAACATTTTGCTCAAAACTAGGAATGTCAGATGGACAACATTTTTCTTCATCTCGTAGGACTGATATTTGTGGTGCCTATATCTTGACACAGTGATGTAAGTATTCTTTGCAAAACATCTGCAGAAATTCTCAAACTACTTCTGTCACTTAAGAGATGTTGGTTAAATAAGCCACCTATGTTATCTACATACAGTATCTGTAGTGTGGGCCTGAACTGAAGACCCACTGACGGCTTGTTCATTGGCTATGACTCCTGGTCAGTCACAGATCTGGGTGGGGAAGCCCATATGCTACCCACACTTGTAAGTGGCTTATTAAATTATTAAATACCTTATTTAAAGGTGTGAAAAGTCAGATTTTTGTGCCTTGTTTCATATAAAGCAGGTACAGGTGCTCTATAAATACTGTAAAAGTATCAGAACACTCAATCCACAGAGACATGCACACAGTCTGTATTCAGAAACCGTGCCTTTAAATGAGCTGTCAGGATTTACATGACGTTGTGATGTCACAACTATACTATATAGATCATTTCAGACCTGAACTTAACCATTCTAAGGGGCCGTACACATGGCGCGTTTAATCCATTGTTTTTTTAATGTAAACACGTGACAAGCACACTCAAACACTAGAGCGACGCCATCATGAGTGCCTATTTTTTAGGGTGCGACAGCTGTGCCCTGAGATATACAGAGTTCAGCTTTTGGAATGCAACCAATACAACCAATCACAGCCAACAGATATCTTTCCTTCTGCCGTAAATATCAGTCTGTGGTAAATATGAAGGACACATTGATCATTTTAGTGCAGGACTACCCACAACTTTACAGCTGTCTCAATATTTCTGGCCTATGCACCTAAAAAAACAGCACCTGGTAGAAGTTCAGCTCTGCACTCAGGGTTTTATGTACTGTAAGTAGGCTGGTGCTTGTTATGGCTGCTGAGCAACTTCAGACACAACCTGCCTCTGGGCTCTTGAAAGTTGGCACAGAGTAGGCACAAGAGTCGCACACAGAGCCTGACCTCGAGTTTTCCAGGCAGTTAAAGACATTGCATGTATATGTCCCCTTAATACGTCCATTTGTATTTCCTGTCGGAATGTTTTGCAGTGCATATGAATGACATCAGCTGACAGGAACATGAAAAGTAAACATGGACCCAAGTTGTTGCCTAGCAATGCAATTTTAGTTGAATGGTTTGTAACGATATTAAGTGTCTCAACACAGTCACTTACAGTCACTCCCCCTGCTGCAATGACAGTGCAGGGATACCAAGAGTGAAAGACCTGGAAACACTGACCAATCAGAGCAGACAAAGCTTTTTCAGGAAGGGGGCTTAAAGAGACAGGCACTAAAACTGAACAGAGGGTGTTAACAGGTACATCCAGGCAGACCGTTTTAGAGAAATAATGTTTTTTTGTTTTTTTTTTGTTGTTGTTTTATTACAGCATTTAAAAAGTAAGTAGAAACCCAAAATACAAGTATGAACCTGAAAATTAGCATTATATGGGACCTTTAAAAATATATCTGTATGTCTGAAATGAGATAGTTACTGGGATCAAAAGTCAGCAGTTTGGCGACTCCTTTTGAACCCTGACCAGAGCAAATTGGCCTCAGCAACAGTATCATAAAATGTGTGCATTAATAAGACTGTCCTGCGAAGAAGAAAAAAACAGCTTTAGTCTTTTGAGCAAATTTTCCAAAATAACATATGCTCACATTCAAGTGACAGCGCCATGTATTGGCTGAAGTATGACAGGAGCAAAGGGGGAATTCAGTTATTGTTATAAGGAGACAACCCCCACATCAGGAGGTCAGGGTGGCTTGATGGGCAGTGATGATGCCAAGTACCCATCCTGCGTCCTTGATGCATTTAAATCTGAAAAGGACACAGTAAATTTACTACCAATGCGTACGAGGGACCCTTTCCTGGGAAACACTGTTCAGTGCATCATCGTGTCCATCCAGCCCCCAAAAACAGAGCTTCCATTTGGTTGTATTTTGTGATGGTGTATTTATTTTTAGTTAGCCTATATTTTAGGTACAATTTTATTTATTTTATGCTTCTGGGTGATGCAGTGTGAATAAGGACCTTATTTTGATGCAAATATTTGTACAGTTCATTAGCAGGAATGTAGAACAACATATAAGTGACAGCAGTTTATTTTTTTTGTGAAAGTATAATAAAGTATAATAAAAAATATTTTGTGCCTAAAATCAAGGAATAATCGTGATAAATAATTGTGATCACAATATTGATTGAAAAAACCCATCTTGATTATCATTTTGGTCATAATAGTGCAGCCTTAGGAGCCACCTAATTTCCCTGGGACCCACTCAAATGACCCAGGGAGTCACTACACTGAAGATAGACCAACAACACTGAATGGGTCAACTAAACTTCAGACTTTAACACAAGATACAGCACTCTGTTTCCCATTTCAAACCCACTGACAACACTGTGTTGTTTAAAACACGTCCATGATTATTCCCTGACTGTAAACACATGATTATTAGTGTAACCATGACAACGAAGGTCCCCTTACCGTAAGGGAGCCCTCATTGTAACCCAAACAGTAACTAAATACTTATTTCAACCCAAACCAAAAAAACCTAACTAAGTTGTGATGTGAGTTTTTATTACTGCACAGCGGTGCATCGGTTAGCATTATTGCCTCACAGCAAGAGGGTTCCTTGGTCGAACCCTGGGTGGGGGAGCCCTTCTGTTTGGAGTTTGCATGTTCTCCCCGTGTCAGCATGGGTTTTCTCCAGGTGCTCCAGCTTCCTCCCTCCTGAATGTGAGCGTGAATGGTTGTCTCTCTCTATGTATCAGCCCTGTGATAGTCTGGTAACCTGTCCAGGGTGTACCCCGCCTCTCGCCCAGTGTTAGTTGGGATTGGCTCCAACCCCCCTGTGACCCTCAACAGGATAAGTGGTAACAGAGAATAAATGATGAATGAATGGATGAATACTCACCATAGCTATGTCACATCATAAAACTGATATGATGTAAAGTGATTTGTAACTGTTATGTAAGACACAAAAAAATAAAAACATCCTGCTGATAGAGATGGCAGATCAGAAGGCATTTGTGTGTGTTGTTCCACAGGGCATGAACAAATTTTGTTGGTTTTGTAGTTTAATTTGGAGGACTTGGCATTTATCGATCTTATTGTTGATCCAGCGACGTCCATGAATGCTTCTGTGCATTATTGAATTAAGTGTTTTTAAGCTGACAGTTTATCAGTGTGTGGTAGGGTTTTTATTAACACTGTTTTTAATTCTGGTAATTCTCATCTGGTCTAATTTTTTCAACATAATTATGTCTCATTCAGAATATGGACTAAGATGCACAACTATATTTCAGAAGACGAATTAACAAAAAGGAAAATGGCTTTTCAGAAAACCAATGATTTCAAAAAAGTACTCTGAAATTATGTTGTGTTTTTAAAGTCCTTTCCTAAAATGTTTTGCAACTTCAAACCACCAAACAAAATGGATACATAGAGTACAACTTAAGTTTATTTACCAAAGCATATTTGATAAGACCTAAAGCGCCAAATGTTACATTCTTATAATGCCAATATTAGCAAGTAAAATACCAACAACAGATATTCAAAAATTCTTAATATTTATGTGTAATAGATGAACGCCATGACGCACTTCTTGGTAGGTTAGCAACTAGGTAGACAAGAGTGCAAGACTGAATATAGTTATACAGATATGGCCAAGGTAGGCACAGTAGGAATTGAACCTAACCCAGGGTTATGTGCTAATTTTCTACCCACTGAGCTACACTGCTCTGCTATTCAGAACCATAAGAGCCCAGCGCTGTGCTGGGAGTATGACATGCAGTAGAGTGACCATTATACAGAGGTGACATTCCTCTAACAAAAGAGGGTTATGGACTCACCTCTTTTTCTGTTTGTTTCTAAGGGCCTCTCACGTGTCCTTGTATCCCCACAGTTAGCACTCTCACGCAAAGTTTAAATCTGTAATGCACTTCCCATAAAGGCCGAAAGAGTCATTCACACCTAATGGCGGCGTGTTAAAACACAGCGAGTGCAGCCTCCAGGGGTCCATATACTACCCAGAGTGCATTGACCACTGTGACTGCAACCAGAAGGGCACTGTGTTGTGATCAAAAGACAGCAGTGGGGCTAGTGGGGATGGGAGACCAGTATCAGCTCTCATTATGGCTGTGAGACATCCATTTGAGGATTTTTAATATGTGTATCCTATTAGGCAGTTTAAGTGCTTTTTGATAATTGTGCTTTGTACTTTTACAGCACTTCAGTCTATTCCCAGTTCAATTTCCTCTTTTATCGGACGTTTGAAATATTGATCTCTGACAGATAAAAGCAAACACCATAATCTCACTCGGGTGAGCTGGTGAGTGAGTGAGAGCGCAGTGCAAGGGGAATACACCGGGGACAGGTCGCCCCTCCAACCCCTCTCTCTGTTTTATTACCTTTATTCGTCAACAGAATTTGCTTACTGCTCTGGGATGTTTATGTAAAGCACCTGCGCACTGATGGGTGGTTGATATGACCATCTCTCTCCCAGTGCCCCCCCCCACCCCACCCCAGTCGCTCTGCCAGCCCACCCGTCTCCTCCCCTTCCATCAACCCCCCATGACATTTTGCAAAATGCAGCGCAGGGGCTCCCGAGGTGCTTCTGATGATTGCCGCTGCTTAAACTGCTGTCAGCGCTGTCAGGATAACAGTGATTTATCTCCATAGCACTTTATGGAAGTTAGTGTTTTCTGTTAACCTGAGCACTGAAATGCTGCTTGGTGCTGGCTTGCAGTCACATTAACCTGAATCAATCACGTCTTGATTTTTCCATAAAAGAAAACCCCTCTGTAAATAACACTCGAGCGATTGGAGCATTGAATACACTAAGCCCAATAGCAGCCCTGCTGAGCTTTGTTTGATGCGCAGATATCATTGTTACCTGTTTCCAATATCCTCATGCCAACGCAGGGATTTGATGCTTTGACTTGTGCGTATAATTCCTTCAAATGGGGCAACTCTTAATACCAGTACTGTCAAGAGACGCGCACTGAACCTATGGAGTGAGGCAGAGAACAATGGAGAAAAAAAAAAGTTTGAAATAACAATCTTGCAGAAGTGAAACAATAATGCACATTGATTGTGTATGAAGCAGTATATTCTTTGGTCTGAGCCGAATCTGTTCACTTTTAGATGGCAGGTCCCTCTTGAGATAATAGAAAGGGCTGTTTTGATGTTTAAAGCATTGCTAATCTCCTAAAGCCTTAGGCTACTCATCCCACTGCATATTTGCAGGCCTGTCAGTTTGAGTGGGGATGCAAGAGGATGGTCCTCCGAGCAAATGAATTTTTTTCCTTTTGCCCGTTTTTTCTTTTTTAGCTTTGCAGACACTATTTGAGATTTACTGCAAACATTTGACCACCAGCCTGGTGTATTGACTGCGTTTGACAAGCGTAATCCTTTTCTTCTTTCCAGTCACTTCCATTCTGCGATCAATCAGAGCATCAATGCCCTGTAGACTGCTATGAAGTGCAGACGCAGTGTTCGATCATGAGCCAGGCACCTTGTGGACTTTCACCATAATATAGTGATTGATTCATCTTCAAAGATATCTTAAGTGGTTGGCTGGGCACGGTATATAATGCCTTTTGTTGACTGCAGCCTTTTCCTTTACCCAGCTTGCAATCCTTTAAAACAGCAACACAAGCACACACATCAAAACTTAACCCAAGACAAATACGCCACGTTTTGATGTGATTCATTCACGCTCGCCCCTCGAATTTCTCTTGCGGGACAGAACTTTGATTTGAAAAATGATAAATTCTCAAGTAGTGTACAAACAGAAGCTGCTCTTTGAATCCCTTTGGATGTCACAATTTCTTTGAAAATTGAAAATCTGAACCTGAATCGCAATTGAAAACTGTTCCACTTTAATCTTGCCGTAACCCTCTACTTTCAGCGAAAGTTTCAGTAGACCTATACTTTGAACAAACACAGAATAATGCCAAATAATAGACATTAAAGTTTCGGTGAAGACCAGACCAAACCTATAGGTCTGCAACAGCTTTTATGTCCATTTGAGCTGGTGTGTGTTCAGGTTTGGTTTACCTTTTTTAGCTGTGATACTCTTGATCAGCACTGTGACCTGAAGTTTAATGCCACAGTCATGTCACCAGAAACCAAAGAGCTGCTATTATTATGTATCTTATTCACCTATTGACAGTCAGCGGAGTGGGAAATGAGCACAGGGAATATGTTTTCCAACATGATCCAGAGGTTTGGGTGAAGGGTCAAAACCTGCTCTTTGTCATCTAATATCAACACAATCAGCACATTAAAAAGCTGAATTGTGAGGAAGAGAAGACAGCATTGAGCTCACACAATACAGCTGTATCAGTGCACGCTTGTTCTTTTACTGATATGTTCATGTTTGTCTGAAAGAGGTGTGTGTGTTGGGGGTGGGGACGGAGGTGGGAGAATAGTTGCATTGCAGAAGTATTAAAGGAAGTGTAGTAATTACAGCAGAGGCAGTGTCAGTGACCTCTAGATTGCACTATCTTGTCTCCTTTGTGCCTGCCTTTGCAGCCCGCCTCATTGAGTGAAATTGTATCTTTTCACTTTGGCTCTCTTAAAAATGTGCATGGTATTGGGAGCCAGTGAGGCGTGATGGGCTTTTTTTTATGCCTTTTCTCCACCTCCTCCCCTCCACCCCTCCCTCCAGCCTCCCCCAGCTGCCCCTCTCCTCCATCCCCACTGTCTTACTGGGAGGTATTTCATGAACAGCTGGGTCCCGGGAGAGGAGAGGTTAGTGAAAGAGGCGCGCTGTGTATAATTCAATGATTATCAGGTGTGTGTGAGTGTTTGTGTGTGTGTGTGTGTGTGTGTGTGTGTGTGTGTGGCCCTCCCCCTCTATTGGCAGGTGTCAGGTGACGGGCAGGCCATGTCACTGGCTGTCAGCTGGCTTTCTATTGGAGCAGTCACACTGTTCACAACATTACCATAAGCTGATGAGGAACGCTCGAGCCCGTCTCGGCACACACACTCTGATCTGCGGCTCTGATGTCACACAGGAGACTCAGACCATGTCACCTCCAAAGCACATGAATCTGAAAACTAATCTTTTTCACTCCCTTTAAGGATTCTGTTCATTTTGAGCAAGCATTTTCCACCACAGGAAATAGAATTTATCCAGAGTGGATTAATTTTGAAAACACTGGCGATTTTTTTCCTACTACAAATATAAAAGTATTTTACGTAGGATATTCTTTGATCATCCATTTTGGAGCAAAAAACACAATAAAGGTGTTATTGTTATTGGCGTAGCTTTATGCTAATGCTGTCAGACAACTGCAAAAAGTATAATGTACTAATTTGACGAATACAGCTTGACATAATTTAGTCATTTGGTTAGCTTTGTTTAGCAGTAAGTTTTCTTTATCAATCAACCCTTTTAGACATTAATGGTCTAAAAGGGTTTAGACATTAATGGTCAACTGACAACAGACACAGTTAGAGAGAATCTGATGCAACAGAGGCCGCTGACACTGGTGCTGCAACAATTAGTCAAATAATCAATGAGCTGATTGACAGAAAATTGGTTGGAAAATATTGAGATGACAAATTAATCATTCAAGTCAATTATTCAAGCAAAAACTGACAACCATTTCTGATCTAGGTTTCTCAAATGAAAGTTTTTGCTGCTTTCTCCTGTTTTATATCATTTCAAACTGGATTTTTTGGGGCTGTGGACTTTTGGTTGAATAAATCAAGTCACACGCATATCAATATTTAGTTTAAACAACTGACAAATGTAGCATTTTTTTAAAGTTTCATCAGAATATTACAGCAGAATTAAAAATATTATTCATATGACCGAATATATTTAAACCTGCAAAAACCTCAGCTGATGCTGACTCGGTCAAAACGACAATGTTAGAAATAAAAAATTTAATAATAAATTAAAATAAATAATCAAATAATTAATTAAGCATCCTGAGAAAATCACAGAAATTCATTTAAAATGCCTATCCAAGGCATACCGGAAGTTAACTGAAAGCAGTTCTTGTTCCATGTTTAGTCCATGTATGGTCTTATTTAAAAGGAAACAAAATTTTCATTTCTCAGAGTCAGAATCACTCTAAGTGCTTCTGTCATTGAGTTATATAAGCGTAAACACACTGAAATAAAAGGGTTTTTTTCTTGAAAAAAAGATGCTGCAGATGACTATAACTGGGACTTATTAGCTAGAAAACACAGTGACACCATGGTATGAAGCCTCACATAGTCCAAAATAAAGAGTATTACAGAAGACAAACATTTTACACGTTTTTGTTTTTGTCACAGGTTTTGTTCAGGTGCTTTTCAAAAAAGAGGGTAAAACACTGTACTGAATATGTAAATATGAGTGTAAAACAAGTCAGCAAAAACAGAAAAGTCTATTTAGGAGCTCACTGTGCATAAAAACACTTCTAGAGAACCAAAATTGATGGTAAAGATTGTCTGTTTCCCCTAAGACAACATAAGAGCCATTTGTTTTTTCATTTATAACAGTGGTGCCTGTCAGGAGTTCAAACCTCCTTTGGAGGCCTGGAGTGTCATTGCCCACAAGACCCATAAGTCATTGCTGACCACTGATTGGCTATGAGACCAGGAAGAGTGAGGGATGCACTTCGTTTTAACACAGGCCCTTGTTGGCTATCCAGGCCATAGTAACAGCATAGGAAGCTCCTATTGACTCAAGTGAGGTGTCAATCAAAAGGTCAGGAATTCGCCTACATTTTTGACAATGAGAAATTGGCATATTTACCTGTGAGCGGAAGAAATTTTGGATAATATGTGGCAAATATGATTGTTTGAAATGATGAAACAATGGTTTGTGGATATATATGGGTGTAAAAATATGTATGGATTAAATATGTCACCGGATTTAGATTGTCTGGACCTTTGGGAATGTATCAGAACTGCGTCAGCACAGTTTCTGTTGGCATAATATCAATTTATGGATTGAAATAACGCTTATACATGAGTTTCTGACTATTAATATATTTGTTTTTTGTCTGACATAAGTGTTAATTGAACCTGCTGTGGAGAACGTATCTTGAAATGGTCCACATTAATGGAACCGCAAGCAGTGTAGCTTTCAAATGATAGGTCCTATTAGTGAACCACTTAAACAACAACAAGCACAGGTGTTGTTTATATACTACCTATATTACGTAATATCTATATTACCACAGAACCCTTAAATTAAATTGTTTTGGTCACATATTTTATATATTCAAGTATCACAATGTGCTCCTCAGAAAATGTACCACTTTGAAAGCATTTCAAAGCATAATGTGTTTAAAGCCCACAGAGACCATGAAATTTTAAAGATCAAACTATCTGTGATTCTGTTCAAAATCTACTGCACCTTGTCTATTCTAGTCCATTTAATAAGGTCCTTGATCATCCTTAATGTGGCTACATGTGACGTTCTATTTCAGATCCCTGCTGACTGACTCTCTGACCCTCAGTTTAACACAAGTTAGCCTCCAAAATCTGCTCACTAAACTCCACATGCTTGATTGTCCTGTGTAAACACTGAGCCAATCTGCCTATTACCAAGGCTAGTAAGAGGCAGATTGGTTCAGAGGGGGTTCAAAGATGGTCTCGCATTAGTGCTACCTTTAGCATGCTAATTGCTATTCTCCTCCTCAGTGGGGATCCTGTTTGAGATGGAGGGGACATGTGAACTGCACTCGATCCCTAGCTGCTTTACTGTCAACATGCCCGGCCACGGGGAGGAGAGGAGAGCTGACACCAGCCAGGGATCTTAAAACCCAACTCCTTTCCTTTCATTTCTCCTCCTTCTCAGAGAGAGTGTGTTCCCTCAGCGGCGACATTGGTAAGAGAGCTGGTGCTGCATGGCTGTGTGTCTGAATAACCCCTAACAACAAGGTTATATTACAAACATGCTATATGATATTTGAAAACATTAGACATTATGTTCTGACAGAATCTGTGTCTTGTAATCAAAATTAACAAAATATCTTTGCTGAGGAAATCTAATAATTTAAAATCTTCACAATGATGTTACACTTTATACACACAGCAGATGTAGCCCGTCAAAGCAAACCTCCATCATGGTCTGTTGGTAACAGGGGCACAATCTCTCTCTCTGAGGGTGATTAATGCCTCTAAAAGGACATCAGACACTTTTGAGGCTAAATGGCACACACACAAAAAAGAATTTGTTAAAGTTTTAAAGGGGGCATGGCTAGCGGCAGCTCTGATCGATAGCATTAGCTGTGACAAAATACATAAAAAGGGAATCAATGCTAATAAAGTGAGCTCAGCCTCACAAAAAAGCCTCCGCCTCCCCCATTCACCTCCAGATCTTCCCTGTCCAGTTATAGACGAGACATGGTTGACTATCAGTGACACAAAGTCCAGGTCAAAGATCACATCTATTAACAATTATTAATGGTCAGGTTCCTGCAAAACAGCAGTAACTGAGAAGAAACAATGACAAATGCCACTTTTCAGATTAGAAGGTAAAGCTCTTCTTCACTTTGAATATAAACTTTCCAGATGATGTTGTGTGATACCTGCAGAACATGTTTACGACAAAAATGTATTGCATAATTAGCATTTATATAAAAAGAGTCAAAAGTAACAATATAAAAACACAATATTTGAAGAAAAGTCTTCCATTAAATGCTGTGCAAAGTGATGAATATGTTCCATCTGCTTGACGGGGTGTTTTTCTAGTGCTAACCTCCAGGACTCCACTCTACATACCTGTGTTAACCTCCGCACTGTCCCCCTCTCTTCAGTCTCAAGTGTTAAACTGTGAGAACACTTGACTGCATGACTGTGTTCTAAAAAAAAAAAAATCTTGACATAGCCAGTTTGCTTGGAAAAGCACAGCCACTTTTTAGGGATGAAACTCAAATGCCAGAAATTGCACTGATAGTAATTAGAATTAAGAAAGCTTGTTCTGTCTTCACATTCATGAATGTGGATATATTTAATAGTACATTAGTGTAAAATTAACTGCAAAGGTGTGGTATTTTCTATATAAGATAGAGCATATTGGTCCTTTCATAATTTGCAGTTGCATCTTATATAGTTTTTTTTTTTTTTTTTTTTTAATGTGCTGTCATGTTAGTATTCACTGAAAAGTCTTCTGTAACCTCATGTTGTTTTGTATCTAGTTTACATGTGCATAGTGCAGGCCAACCAGGATCTGCAGAGGTCAAGTTACACAAGGCCTGATTGATTAAATCTACATTCATGGAATAATGTTCATGGAAATTGAATGAACTCTACTCTTTTTCGTCATAGTGGAACTTGTGACTTTGTTTAACCGGGGATCAAATTCGTGTTGTAAGGCACAGACATGCATTAGCATGTGAACCTTAAACCTTGTTATAACTTCAGTTTCACCACACATAAATATAGAATAACCTTTTTATGTAATCATTATATTGTAAAAAAAAAAACACTCAAGATGCAATGTGTTTAGCAGAAGGATTAAAAAAAACAGACTTTTGAAGGTGTACTGAAATTGATCCACAGCATGCCAAAAAGTCCTGACCTTACATTAGTTCTTTTGCACATAGCAGCTTTTCATGTTTTATATGTGGTCTGATGATCTTATGAAGCGGAAAAGAAAGAAAGACATAACACCACTAATGTATGTAGCATGCTGTCTGATAACAGTGAGTATTCCAGCTCACTCTGGAAACCACAGGTTCAAGGAAAAGAAAAAACTTTAACTTATGACCATAGTTATATCTGTTATATATGTGTGTGTGTGTGTGTGTGTGTGTGTGTGTGCCATAACCAAAACAACAAAAATGTATAAATAGTGGATGTGTTTGTGGACTGGTGTGAGCTCTGTCTGATTACAGTTTGTGATCTGGAGCACAGCGCCCCGCAGTGGCCCAGTCTGGAACAGTGTTCCTCTCCCAGCAGTACCTCTGTCCTCCTATAGCAGCATGTGCCTCTGCTCCAAGGTGGACAGCACATTTACATAAAGGTGCAACCCCTTTACGCCTGTGATCATCAGCACTGTTTATCGTTTGATCAGCTATGATTGATGCTCTGTTAATACAAATTTAACTTAGCGTATTTTCCCTGCCAAGGGACCCATGAAGAGGTTCAATTACAGAGCAATCTCATTAATTCGAGAGCTTGTTACGGAGAGAGGACAGCAGGCTTTTTTTAAATTCTGGAATGCAGATGTGTAAGGGACATAATTAGTAGATAAGAGTCCTAATTGGATCCTGCTGTGTGGCTGCAGAGGGTGTAGCCCTCACTATGTTTTACAAGTTCCACGGTGTGGAAGAACACTTTTTTATAACCTGCTCGCACACACGCACCATCCGTCACACACAATGTGGGAGGGGAGTCCTCGCTCCCTGGTATTGTTGGCGAAAGATTGTCGCTGCAGACGTATGATACTTGACAAACTTTGGTGTTAAATTGTGTGAAATTGTTATATTTGTTATGTTAATATCATTAGCATTTAATGGAAGAATAATTTGTGTATAACAGAACACTAATGTCCGAGGTTGGTTGAGTTGAGTTGGATGAGCAAAGCAATAGAAAACGCAGTGCAGAGTCAAGTGGACATGTTTTGTTGGTTGACAAAGAATGCAGGGTGAAAACATCAAACAGTCCTGTGCGCCTGCCTCTCAGCACTGTTGTAACATTTTTATGACACAGGTTCTTTCTCCCGGCCTTCTCTCCTAGGCCATGTAAAATGTCAAAGAGGTGGAGGGCTCCACAGAGGCATATCAAAAGGCTGACCACCCCCTGGTTCAGCACAAATAGCTGGCTTCATTGCCCTCGTTAGATGGCCGTGTTATTTAAGCATGCCTGTCTCTTGGCCTCTGCGGGGCGACCTGCTATGTTAGAATAGGACACGGCAATGCAACCGCCCTTCTCTTAGGGCATATATGAGCCTGACGGTACTCATCACGGTGGTCCACCCATGTCTGGAACTCCCACGCTCACCTCCCGTCTTGCCAGGAGTGAGAGCTGTGCAGCAGACTGAACGCTCAGGCCCAGCAGTGGCACAGCAGGACTGGGAGGCAGGAGCAGGGGGGAGGGGGCGGCAGCTGGGTGTGGAGAGGGGGTGTAACCCCAGCTCTGGGTGGCGGATCTCCCCCAGCTGTGCCCATCTGAGGGGAAAAGCGGCCCAGAGGAAGCTCCATTAGTTCCAGGGACAGCCCCGGCTCTGAGTGGCCGATGGCAGCAGCAGAGCAGAAACACACTCTCCCTCTCTTCCAGCATCAGCGACCCTCCACACTCAATTACTTCTCTGGGAAAGAGGTCTATGGACAATGAACACAGCCTCTGGAGCACTGATTTATACTTTACACAAGTTTCTTCTTGTTCTCAGTGAAATAAGCTTTTGGGAAAAAAGTGCATTGGAATTGTACCTGAGTGTTGCTTCTGCTGTGGCCAAGGCCCTGAAAGCTATTTACTACATGTTCCTCTTTGATATAGGCTGCTGACTGTGAACAGTGTCACGCTTGTACTTTGTTCCAAGTACTGTATCACTGAAAAAGCAATCAGTCGAGGAAGTCTTACCACATGTCATGTCTACACAACAGTGAGTGGAAGCTGAACTCAAAGTATCTGATGACTCTGTCCTGTCTTCTGCAGTGCAACACCTGTATAATGAAGCTGATCCAGTATCAGTATGATGTATTAAGTGCGAAGCGGCTCTATGATATTATTTTGTCTGAGCATTTGAACTGCTGGAGAACAAAAGTTGCCCGGCACACTTTTATAGAGAAGGACTGTGTTAACATCAAAGTCAGACATGCTCTCTGGAGCTCCTCCCCACCCTGAGTGCTTCACCAGAGCTTGATTCATTCACACTGGGGTGTTTCTTCAGAGAAAATGAAACAGAAATGTCTGCGTTCTGGAAGATGAGACTCACTTCTCAATTTATCCCCCTCTTAGAACAACGAGGGGGGGGAAAAGAACAATAGAAAGGGCCATTTGGCAAAGAGACCTCGGCTGCCTACTGACCCATATCTCTGTTAATTACAAATGTAGTTTATCTCTCACACCCCCGGCCTTTACAGTTGGGCCATTTCCCCATAAAAATGGACACGGATACAGATTTGTGTAAGCTGTGTGACCTCTCTGTGACACAAACAACCTTTATCTCGCGTCTATCTGTTCACCCCGGAGATGTTTTTGCAGTATTTTACATGTGACGCTGACATTTGAGAATATGTTTTCTTCATGCTAAATATCATATTTTGCTGCATCTCTTTCAGCCTAATGTCGATGATTTATTCCTGTGAGAAACACTTTAGAGACCTGTGTGTGCGTGTGTGTGTGTGTGCAGCAGAAATTGATTAATTGTTTCAGTACTTCACATGCAACCAACATTGTGCCCTGATGATAAACATCTTAAGGGTCAGGTTTTTTAACCTCTATCCTTGTGTTGCTTTGAAGGCAGAACACTTTAGCCATCTCCCCCATCTTCTTGGTTTTCTTTGTCTGATGCTCCTTTTTTTTCTTTTTTTTTTTGCCATTGATACCACCTACTTTGCTTTGTGTCTGTGTCTCCATGCTAACTCGGTTTGTGTGTGTTTGTTTATGTGTCTCGTAAGTCTTGGCCAAGCAATCTTGGCCTGGGTGCCTGCTGTGCTGTCTGTCATTCTTGCTTCCATTGACATTCAGACTGAGCAGCTGTGCCTCTTCATGTTTTTCAATTAGACATCACTTCAAACCACCCTGTTTGGAATTTAAAGGGCTCACTTTCCTTGTTTACACACCCTGGCAACACAGGGAATAAAAATACGCAGTGTGAGGATTTTTCCTCTGAAAAAACACTGATATATATACGTGCATACTTCTTTTTTTTTTTTTCTTGTGACCTTGCACTGTACTTTACTCAGTACCTGTGATGTTTGCCTGCCTGTGTTTATGGGAAGACACAGAGTAAAAGAGATTGAGATACACATGAGCTGAGCAGTGACTGATGGTGCTCTTTGGTACTGGAAAACAAGTGCACGTGACCAGGAATTTTATTTTGAATGGAAAAAAAATGCCTTGAGTTTGATTATTTTGGTTAAGAAAGTAGCAGCAGATAATCAGAGAAGATCCAACTCATCTCAACAGGTGTTCCCTCTAGGCGCCGCTGGGGAAAAAGGCCGAGCACCCAGAAGTGGGACTAAATAACCCAAAAGGGCTTGCCTTTTTCCAATCACAACAGAGGTGTCATTTACGTCCCCCGTCACCAGGCGTGACCTGGACCCAGACTGAGCCCTGAGGAGACACGCTATTGATCCGCACAGCCAAGAAAGCCAGCTGCCATTAAAGCCATGACAGTGGAACTGTACAGCATCGATCGGCAGTGCTGGGGCCCCACCATATTATTTATAGAGGAGAGCTCCATCCACCACTCTCTTATGTCTGATAATTGATGGCAAGTGGGGCCTTGCTTCCTACCCTGACCCCGACAAACTGAAAGTCAGATGGATTACATCTAACACAATTATGATTGATATTATCAGATTACGCCGTGCACGACAAGGCATGCTGGGTGAGCTGAGCTGAGGTATTCACTCTTTCGGCTTGTCTCACTTAATTCCTCCTGTGGGAAAAATGGTGCGTCTGTGGTGAAGGAGCGAAGGTGCACGTGTGTACAATATATATCTGTGTGTGCTAGAGATCCAAGGGAGCAAAATAAAGCTTCGAAATATAATCTGATCAGCTTTTACAGTCAAGGATAGAGGTCCTATCATATTATCAATATACTCACATTGTCACTACTCTGTGTTACTACTACTTTATATCGAGGCATATTAGAGTTTCCACCTTGTCTGAAGGCTGCATGGTATGAAAATATCCTGGCCATTGACTCTGCTTGACTCAAGTAAATTAATAGGTTTGCTAAAATCTAAGTTGGTGCATTCCCTCATTGATTTATTTCCACCACATTTATATGAACTTCCCAAGTGTAATGATTGGATTGTGCACTTAACATTTTCTTCCACCTCAATACGTTAACATTGTTTTATGGTTTTGTGGTTTTCCTTTTCTTTAGGAAATGAGAGATGTATCCAAATAATGAATGCTGAGGCCCTTTCATCTGTAATATAATCATCTAATTCTACTGTCAGCGACTTCACAATAATAAATATATGAAGGATTCTGCTGTGATAATATTAGCTTAAACTGGAGTCAGAGGCTGAGAAAGAACAGTCTTTCATATGCAGAACCTGAAGTTGACACTTTATGTTGTATGTTTTTGCTTACAGTTTGAGTGTGGTTTATGTTTGCATGCACACATGTGTAAGTGAGCTTGTCCATTCACATTGGCCTGACCATGAAAAACCTCTATTGTGGACGAGGCGAGCTCAAAGTGGTACATTCAGAGAGCTACAGCAGCGGCCAGCGCAGCTCCTTCCTGTCCCATCAATGACCAGCATACTGCTCTCAATCCATTTCTTTATGTGTTATTATTATGTGGTTTACTTGCATTTTTGCTCTAATCCAATTACTCCGGATGACTATAATGCAATTTAGACATTGTTTATTATTCAATTGCAGGACATATCTCTCCCCCTCAAACATGCAGAGCTTGCCCTTAGAGCTCCTCTTTATGGTTCAGAAGTTTCTGTGGAGATCATCATGATCAGGAATTGAATTAACGTGACAGAAGGGGTAGCTCCTTATGAGACTTAAATTGTAACGACAAGCTAGTTAAAATTCATTTTCCACTCTGATTGGATTTAATGTTATCATCATTGCTTCACAGATATGTCTGTTCTTCATTCATATTGGAGAGAAAAAAAAACATAAATCTCACAAACTGGTTCCTGTCTCTTCTTGTTAAAATGATGGAGATTTACGGCTCGGCTGTAGCACAAGGTCTCAGCCGTTTGCCTGTCCTTACAAACATCAGCTTTATAAATATAAAACAATGTTTTCGTTCTCCAACAGTCACAGCAATTGTAGCAAATTAAATTAAATCTGCATCTGTCTCTTGATGATTGTTATGTCCAATTCATTAGCAAAACTAACATTCTCATTAGATACTGAGGGTGGATGTGTTGCACAGTGGAGCACTTGACTAAATGCCTGCTGAGTGTTTAAGTAGGAAATATGTTTGATATTGTAATAAGCACTTACAGTATGTGTTGGCCTCCCACTTATGGACTTATGGTTTTGTGTGCTCTTGGTAGAGATTATTTAGTTAGGGTTTGGGAAATGTAAGTGCTAAATTAATATCCTCACCTGATGGTAAGCTATTGTATAGTTAATGAAATGTGTGTTGTTTTGTGCATGAATGTGAGCACAGTACATGTTTAAATACGTTTGAATAAGTGTCTCCATGAGGCAGCAAGTGAACTTGGAGTTCCTTCTAACAAAGTGAAGAAGTGGAGGAGGTGAGGAGGAGCAGTCTGGCTGGCTGACTCTCCTGCTGGTCTGGCCTGATAGCTGAGCCAAGTGCGTTTTAACACCTGGAGTTCTGGCTAGGCCCTCTCCAAGCACCACACTATAATGACTTGTTAAGGAGCTCAATAGAGGCAATTCACCTGATGAAAAAGAGAGGAGGGGGGGAAACCTACTTGAGATATTGAGTGTCAGCCAAACACAAAAATGTCCCATTCAAAGGATGGTGTGTATTACACCACGGTTAGTCTCTATCATCTTAATTTAATGGCCTCTCCTCATTTGTGATATTTGATTTCATTTTTCACTTCAGCAAAGAGAGGCAGTCCTATGCAGTATGTATGGTCAACATATGGCACATATTAGATTACTCATATATTGTGTTTTGTTTTGGCAGTATCATCTTTCTCATTCAATGTCTTCATGCAACATATGTTCTCTCCTATTCCTCATATCACACCAGCTATTGAAGTCTATCTGCTATCTGATACCAGCTATTCTAGTACTTAATAATATCTGCATAAAGGACCGCTAAACTATGACTAACTAACAGGTGTTTTGCATTCATATTAAAACAAAAAAGTTGAATGTGAACTTGTTAGGAACATGGGAACTGGCTGCAAATGCATTCACCTATACATGCCTAACATTTTGTAGCACATTAACTGGAGCCATTGGGGCTCATCACTTTGCCTCAAAGCACCTCAGTGATAGTTGCTGAGGGAGAAAGTTGGTTATTCAAATCAGTCGTTTTGTACATTCACAAGAGTCAACATATTCCACTGCAGATTAGTAGAGTACATGTCCTAAAATGTGATTTGTAACATATTTTATTTAATTAAGTAAAATATTCCTAATACTTCGGGTTACTTTAGGAACACTTCAAAATCATCCTGCTGAGTTTATTTGTCTTGGTGTTTTATTTCCATTCCAAAAACATCTCTGCCATTGTCGCGTGGCAGTTGCACCATGCACACTTTCTAAAAAATCTGTCATTAGCGATGCTTGCCAGTAAAGAGTTTTACACTGTCTCCTTACAGCAAGTGAGCATTGCTCTCTTGCCACACTGACTCTGTTAAATGTTCTGTTACCTCATGTAAACAAACCACATCGGCAACATATCAGATGTGGGCTCGACTGTAGACATGATCTCTTAAAAGATGGGCAGGTACTTTTTTATCTCTCCACGAAAATGCGTTCATATTGTGATTTTACTGGAAATAACATACAATATAGCCATACAGCAAGTAGGTTGATTTTAGCGATGGTTGTTTACCAGAAAGTTTCCACTTCCTTCCAATCTCCCTCCAGCCAGCTGCCACCTTGTGTAGGTTTTTGTAGTTAAATGAGGGTATGTCTTATAGATATTTCCTCATTTCCATGTCACGAATCGGATGTTCTTCTTCCACTGCAGAGGTTTCAAAGCAAGCAATAGGTGATGCTTGCTTGCAACACACTGATTAGGACACAGTGTAAGAGTAAACGAAAAAATAAAAAATAAAATAATCCCTTCAAGTCATCTATTTTTAAATTGTAACTGTAATGGAATACAATTACTCATATTTTGTATTTTAAATATATAAGTTAGTTACTCTCCAACCCTGCCAGCCATGCTAGTGGCTTTGTGAGGCTTAGACACAGCAATGTTTTAAGCTAAATGCTAACATCAGCATGCTAACATGCTTACAATGAAAATGTTAAAATGCTGATGTTTAGTGGATATTGAGCCTCATACAAGAACTGACAGGTTTGTTCTGAAGTGGTGAGTACGGAACAAGAGGTTTCAGAGAATTATCTCGTATTCAGAATTTTCTCTTAGGTAACCAAGATTCTGCCAGACCTGTCATGAGCCTCTTTCAGACTCACACTCCATTCTGTTAATCCGGTCATATCCAAAGTCCAGCGTGGGGGCCAATTGTGGCCCGCAAAATGATTTTAAAGGTTTAAATGTGGCCCACCACACAATATTGGTTAATCAAGCAAAATCACTTTGCCTTTTTTCCATTCACCCCACGATGGGACTATCCCACAGGACTATCATACAGTTTGCAGATATACCTTCAGTAGAAACTATGCATGTGGAACGAATGGGTTTTCATAAACAGATGGTAAATAAGCAAACAAATACTTTTTCCTGCTAGGTAGCAGACATGGCCACAGCAAAGAAACTTTAAGTCGAGATCGAGGGCCACTGCTTCCAGGAGCGGTGGAAATTAGAATAGTTCTTCATTTAAAGTTAAAGTCCCACTGATTGTCACACAGTGAGTGTGTGAAATTTGTTCCCTGCATTTGACCCATCGCTCGGAAATCATGTGGTGATCTAACCCCCCAATTCCAACCCTGATGCTGGGTGCCAAGCAGGGAGGCAATGGGTCCCATTTTTATGGTCTTTGGTATGACCCAGCCAGGGATCAAACCCACGACCTCCCATTCTCAGGGCGGACACTCGCTAGGCCACTGAGCTGGTAGTTAGTAGAGGTATAGTTTTTGATTTTCTTTTTAATAAGCCACAAAATGTGAGAAGCAGCTGGCCCCCAGGTATTTTCACAGTATCTGATCTAGCCCCCATTCAAAAAAATGTCCGGACACCCATGCCTTAATCAAACAGCAGTTTAGTAGGATTGATTTAATGTCTTAATAAGCACTCCATCAAATCAATGAAAAAATGTTTTCTCAATCATAATCCTTCATGCAAAATAAAAGTTTAATAAACATTGTAGCAGAGCTACTTTTAAAGCTGGAGTCGGAACTTTTGTCTCCTCCCTGTGGAGGAGGAATCATTACACAAACACTGCTGATGCATGCTTATGACAGGGACTGGCGCCCCCAGCAGTGCTCTTTTGAAGTCTAATTTTGACTTTGACCCTTCCTGTGAATGACGAGTTTCTTTTTCACTGAAGCATGCACTGCAGAAACTTTTCTTGGACAGCAATAAGGATTTTCCACCATAGTGTCCATCATACTACTGTATGTCGTTATGGCCTCTCTTCCTTCTCTGTCTATTTAGCTCTGGCTGGAGGATGTAAAACGCATCACTTCCAATGTGCTAGCACAGGAAAGTCACTGCAGATACTAGACGACACAACTCCAGTACACTGCAAAATACAAAGAGCTTTACCGGGCAGCAATAGGCTTAATCAGGATTGTGTGAACTGGTTTGGCAGGGGCTTGAATGTAATAGATGTTAATTTACATGAAAAAAGTCCCACACTCCAGCTTCAAGTTGTTGATGAGAATCTTTTCAAACATGATTGGTTTGCATATTTTATGCTGGCAGTGCGACCTGGACAAAATAGGTTAAAAACGACCTTGTACAACTACAGTAATACTCTGTTCTTTACTCACTCCTTATGTTTTCAGTGTTGATACGTGACATTGCGTAGAATAATATATCAATAACTAGCAAAAATTGCAATACAGCATGTGAGCTAATAGGTATGAAATGTGAATCTCAACTTAACGTCCCATCGTTCAATGCTTGTGTGCTGTCAAACTTTATGAAATAGGTGGCAGAATTTGCTCTTTCATAATCTTTAATGATGAAACTGCTGCAAATAGATCAGTGGATTCAATGTGAGAAGCGGGGACAAGGACCAGGTTCCAAATATTGTCTGAATAAAGCAATAAGGAGCATCAATGCAAAAGTAAGCTATGGCCAAAAGCCATCACTTTAACACACATAGATCAATGTTAAGTAGTCTGTGTCTGAAAAGGGTTATAAACAATTAGTCTGCATTTCTTTGAGGGGAAAAAACACTGATTTGACTGAAAAATCATAATGGCTT
Source organism: Epinephelus lanceolatus (assembly GCF_041903045.1). Lineage (NCBI taxonomy): Eukaryota > Metazoa > Chordata > Actinopteri > Perciformes > Serranidae > Epinephelus > Epinephelus lanceolatus. The sequence continues at coordinate 37,704,279 of NC_135735.1, forward strand.
AGTCCAAAATTATGGAAAAAGTGCACGAGGAACTGAATGGCACATGGCTGAATGTTTACCACCATCTTAGTTTTGCTAGTTAGCATGCCAACGTAGCACCAAACACAAGGTACAGCTGAGGCTGATGGTAATGTTTTTATTTTCAGGTTTTTGGTCATGCACCAAAGTAGTTGGAAAACTTAAATGACCTCATGGTGTTAGATGAAGTGTAGCTGCCAAAATACTTCTCTTAAAGACAAAAATATCAGTGCCGAAACAAAATTTCATTGTTGTCCATCTGACAGCCAGACCTGCCAGCTGATATTGCTATCCCTTAAACCACATAACTAGAAAACAGCATAAACAAGACAACTGTCTGAATACGTTTTGTCTGTGAGACATGGCACCGTACCATTTATGAGTTTATCTTTTCCATGTTTTCTTCTCAGATGGGAACAAAATCTAATTTAAACTTTATTGAGCCAGCAGTGGTATGTGTTTCTTCGTGTTTTGTCTCACCTTGCTGTAACTGTTACAATAGGTAGCCACTAAATGCATGAGCCAGACTGTATTATTAAATAGGTCTCGTAACATGTTACTATTTTGTTATTCAATATGTTGGCTGTGATCACAGCAGTTCACATCTATTTATTTTGATTAATATTAGTTTTCTGACTCTTAACCAACCAAACTGCCATTTAAAACCCAGTGATGTTCTTGGCTGCAGCCTGCAACTCTCTGTCACAGTGCATTGAAGCAACAGCAGAGACAACGGAAACCTGGAAACACTGGCATAATGCTTTGCTGAAGGGAGAAAAGTGACATCATCCTGGACACTACTGGACACCACAAGCTTCCTGTTTTTCCCCTCACAAAACATAATGGCAGTGTGACTCTCTCTAGTGGTGTCCAGTCTTTGTATCTCTCCTCAGGAACAGGAAATCCATGCTGAAGGCAAACTGTGGCTCTCCAAAAGAAAGTGATGACTGCAGAGAAAACCCTTTTAGCATAAATACTGACATAGCTGGTCAGGTTGAACTGCTTTAATGACTGTGCAAGTTTTCTACCAGCATACAACAAAGAAATGAGTTAAAGCACTTTTATTATTCTGATGATTTTTTTAAATATTGGAGTGGCAGATTGTAAATTTCAATTCATACTTGTTTTTATAGACATCATCAGTGAGTAATAACGTTGTGTTGCTCTGATGAGATTTATTTTCCTTCACCGTGTTCGGTGTGGCATCCTAAATGAATCATCAATTGTCTCATGTCTCTGTCTTTATCTAAATTGTATTATAAAGTCAAAACGCAGTACAATACATCTTCAGCACAGCTATCACGGCAAGTAATTGAACATATCTGTTCACAGAAGCTAATAAGACCTAGCTTTGTAATGTAGGAATTGTACATTGACAAACGGATTGCATTTACTTCTTCCTGCCCTGCTTATTATCAGTAACTTGTAATATAAATATGCAAATCTGCTGCTTGAACTTTACAATCCTCCTTTGAGGCTATTCATCTCCTTTAAAGTGTTCATTTACATGCGGAGAGCCCCCATGCATCAAGCCGTGTCATTTTGAAAGCAAATATTAATCAATTTTGCATTGTGGATTGCCCCAGAGCAGTGTGTAATACATGCGGTGTCTCTGCCGGGATGGATGTATGCAGACACTCAAAGTTCTGATGATAACTGTGGAGAGGCTGAGGACTCTGTATCACTAAGCTTTATCACATAAGATGCACACACGCCCTGCTGTGCCCTACACCAGGGCCTTTATACTGTATGTTTCTTTATTTACTGAGAAAACATGTTTTTCCACCTTGATATGCCCATGTCCAGCAATTCATCCTGGTATTTTTTATTTTGTTTACAATACGTTAACATTAGAGAACCTTTTTGGTTGCTTTGGAAATTCACTAGAAAAAAAAATACTTTGCTCCTTTTTAAGTTGTCAATATGCACCATGTAATGGATGAGCACAAAGTATCTGCAGAGCCAGCTGGCATGTTGGCTTACTGGCAGTGGCACATGTGTTAACTGACACTGAATCATCCATATCGTCTAACTGAGACTGGTGCTGCCTTTTTAGTTCATAATACCTACTGAGCCACTCATGGTAATCTTTCATAAACAGGCTGAAGTTTGTCTGAGTCATTCAAACTGTTCTGTTTCAGCCTACATGGTCTGTTAATGTTAATACCAGTCAGAACTCATTAACCTCACTCCACTGGGCCGCAGCATGGCTATTCAGTTTCACAGGAAGCTACATCAGTTTCACTTGAGTGTAATGCATTGGAATAATACCGTGATTTCCTGTGCTCAAGCTCATAGCCCATGTAATTTGCTCCTCTGCATCATAATGTTGCACTAATGAGCTCAATGTTGTGTCATGTTTTCATATGGTGGTGGGCATTGCTAATATCATCTGCTGGTGATGGGGAGAGACTGTCTTTGGACTTGTTACAGAGCTGTGGAAGCAGAGATGGATTTAAGTTGTGTTTATCCATGTGCTAGTACCGTATGCACTGAGCTTCTCTTTTCAAGACTGGCAGCAATGAAATCTTGAGTCAGTTTTTAGTCTGTTGAGACTACAAAAATGTGAAAATCTGGAAATAATAGTCTTTTCTGTAAAAAATAAATACATAAATCAATAAAAAACATTTTTTAAAAAGGAAGTCCGAGGAGAAGGAGGAACTGTTTCTGGGTTCTTTATGACTTTTATGCTGGCAGTTGCTTAGTGCATCACTTATATTTTGATTGAGGTCCAACATCCAGTCAAAATTTAAAAAAAAGGCAAGCTACTAAACAAATATCTGTGAGAGAGACCATGAAGAGCCTTAAAAGTAATCACTAAAATCTATTTACGATAGAAAGATACCAGGAGCCAGTGTGAAGTGTGAAAGTTAAAATGGATCGTATTTTTTAAAAATATTTTAAAGTTGATAAAAACATGATGCACGAGCTTTGTGACATGCTGCTCAAAACTTAAACTACTGTCAAACCAGACTCCAAGGTTTCTTGCAACAGGATGATATTATCCAATAGGGGATCAGCCAAAGGCAGAAGTTGCTGGGTAACATGCTGTGGCCTGATAACAACAATCTCTATTTTGTCCGAGTTCAGCTGAAGGAAATTTTTTGACATCCAGGTTCTGACATCAGTAAGGCAGTCACTGAGTAAACACATCATTCCAGGGTCTGTGGATCTAACAGCCAGGTCCATCTGTATGTCATCAGCATAAAAATGAAGAGACACCATGTCTCTGAATAATGAACCCAAGGGGAAGCGTGTACAAGGAGAAAAAAATTGGTCCCAGGACCGACCCCTGAGGCACACCATACTTAAGAGATGAAAATGAAGAGAAGTGGTTGTTGACAGAGACACAAAACCTCCTGTTCATCTGATAAGATGAAAACTACCCCAAAGCTATATCAGATATCCCCACCCAGTGCCTCAGTGTGTCTAGCAGGATGTTATGATCGATGGTGTCAAAAGCAGCCTAGTTAACAGCTCAGTATGTTAGCCTATTAACTGTGAGCATGTTAACATGATGACATTTGCATTTAGCTCAAAGCACCACAGTGCCAGGGAGAAACCTAACAGAGCCACTAGTATAACTCTAGACCATGGATGTATAAATAGAATGGATACAGCGTTGGAGGCGGGGCCCCCTTCATTCCTATGAAAGTTGCTCAGTGGTGCATGAAGCCAATAAAGCTTAAGACTAACTTACAGACATCTCTGTCACAATTTAAGTCTATGGGAAAGTCTTTTTGGGGCCCCATGGCATCATGTGATGGACTCAGATGATGTAATTCCACTTTTGGCCACTGTGCACCATTGGCTTCAGTCCCAGCGCTGCTCCTGGGGGCTCGCTGTAGAGCTGTAGTTTTATCATACAACAATTTTAAACACATCTACTTTCCAAAGTTTTTTCTTTAAAGTAGTTTCCTAACCATACAGAATAATTTGTCTATAATCTAAGCAAAAAATGACAGCTTAAAAAGTAAATAAATTGTTTCTGCAGTAGAAGTGCAAGATGGTAAACCAATAGAAAATCACACACACAGTTGCACTACATCTTTGTCTACATCAAAGTGTTGTATGATCATGTTTGTGATTGAGTGTAAATGCAGCCAGGCCTCACAGAGCAGCCTTGACAAGCCATCATACTGACTAATACCACAGGAGGCCAGGCTGCTGGTTTTTGGGGAGACGTGTAACAAACCTTACCAAGCAATTTGACAGGCTGGGACAACAATCCTGATAAAGCCAAGCTAGCAACTAAGTAAAAACGGAGCATACAGCAAATACAGCAGCCTGCCCCCATTTCCCTAAGGGCTCCCTCCTACTCAATAGCGTCAGACACGGCAGACAAACGATGATAAAGTGATCCTCTCATGACTTTGACAGGCACGACAGACAGCAGCAGGGCTGGCCCACGCAATAACGCCAGTCAACCGGGCTCTCGCTCAGAGCACAGCACTGAGACACGCGTTTCATCTGCAACAATGCAGTCAAAGTAAACACCTACGCTCGCAGTCATGCTCCTAATTATTGCCAACAGCTTGTTAATAAATAAAGGCATATTGCTGCTGTCAGATCAGTAACACAGAGAAGACGCCTTTTTTAGGGATTTCAGACAAACAAGCACAAACAAACATGCATTTCTAAATAGTGGAATGTGTTTTTATTGGGTTTCTAAGGGACACAAGGGTTATGAAATGTGTTATTTATGTTTATAAACCTGAAAATCTGTAAATGTGATATTATCTGTGCAACCTACACATATTTTTAAACAGATTTTCCAGTTAAGGATTTTGCCTTACTTCCTTTAGAGATTTCTAGTTTATTATAGGTCTGTATTGATTCTAAAAAACTATTCAGGAGTAACAAAATAATGCTTTTCCCCCCACTATGCATCTTCTTAAATATTATTCTTCAATATCATGTTCTCAGTCTCAGTCAATACTACTTCTCATTGTTATATCCAATATAACATAACATTAAAAGGAGCAGTCTGTTTTTTTCCCACCATTTTAGTTCATTTTTAGTAACTCTTGTACTTATCATACTCCTACTGTTACTCTATTAGTTACTGTTACTGTGTTTTGCTTCTGCTCCCTGAAAACACTGCTGTCTTGTATATTTGTATATTTTACCAGATATTTTATACTCTATTGTTCTAAAACTGGGCCCAGTGAGTGACCCTGACCTGGGGAATTGTGGTTACTGTATTTACTGCTACTGTAATTGGAAGCATTCTCTGGTACAAGAATTTCCTTATGGATAAATAAAGTTCTACTGAATTGAATTGAATTAAATTGAATTGTTAAATGTAATCTATCATTGATCTTGCACACATTCAGACCAAGAAAGTGAAAATCTGCAGTGTTGCAACTGCAATCACACTGCCATAGTATCAGGACCACCCATTCAGAGGGCAGCCATTATTTTTCACTTCAGACTAGATATTCCTTGGCTGTAGTTTTTGATTCATATGACTCACTGTATAACTCTTTTATTATTTGTATCTGACTTTCCCCTCTATTTGTCTTCCAACTCATACATCATACTGTGGTGTACAAGAAAATATCATTTTTAGTTTGTATCTATATGGGTCTAATCACTGCCTTGCTTGGTCTGCTTGTGTGATCATAAAGCAGCTGAAACGACCATATTTGATTTGAAGAAGCTCAGAAAATGCAACAAGGCCATGAGGAGAGTAGTAGAGCCGAAAGGTCAAGCATGTAATATCAAGAAGACAGCGCACTTGTCTCTGGTGTACAATAACCTCCGGGAGCAAACAGCCCCTAGCCATTTCAACATAGCTCAGCCATTTCTCTGTTAATTATAGTCATATTGCTGTATCGAAGTCCAGCATTCCTTAACATATTCTTTGTTTTGAGTCCTTTTTGTCTCAGGTAATGGAATGTCAGCTTGGTGTGATTCCCGTGTGTTGCCGGAGTGTTGATCAAAGTGACCTCTGCACCCCTCTGCTCTTGCAAATCAATACACACAGTCAACAGGAGCTGACAGAAGCAGGCACAACATATAATAAATGACAATTCACCATCACAATGGCAAGAGCATATCTGACAACTACTGCTCATGGCAGTAATTTTCATGTGATGCCAAGCTGTTATGTTCAAAGTGGGATTCATTTGCCAGGACTGTCTCACACAGATGCTGATATTACAAGGCTGACTTGTAAGCACCTCATCCCCTAGTCATACGTTCCTACTGAAGCTGTCCCAGCCAAGAGCTGACAGAGGCAACGGCATTACAGTTGTATCTTTTTATTGTTGTTGTCTGTCAAAGGGAGCTTATATTGAAAGCAATTTTCCTCTTAAGGGAGCAAATTGTTCACAGAAAATTGTAACTGCCATCGCTTGAAGATGATTGGCTGCATCTTTTGGTGTTGGCAGCCAAGAATGGAAGGATTTCATATGCGGGAGGGGAGAGGAAGAAAACAAAAAGGAGCAGCGCATATCAAAAGATGTGTTGTGAAAAATGAGTGCGAAATTTCACACGCTCCGGATGATGGAAATAGCTGCTGTTTTGCCAGGTGGAGGGGAAATAGAAATCTGATGTGTGACGTGCAGAGAGGTAGAGGCAATGTGTTGTGGGGCTGGGAGATGCAGGCTTTATTATAAACTACACTGTGGGCCTATCAGAAAAAAAACTGAGACTGGCCATTTCCCTTCATGTTTTGCAGCTTTGTAAGGATCAAGAGGATTTGTTTCTGCTGGCAGCCTGCCCGTCACCTGAAACAGAAAAGCCAACTTAAAGAAAGGGACTCCTGGGTTGTGTTGTGGCCTAGTCGACCACAACTGATGCCAAATGTCAAATGTCTTCTTCTTGAGTTGGGTCAAAAACAATTAGAGAAATGTCACATGCAGTTGTTTAATAGACTTAGCTTCTTTTTTTATTTTTTTTTCCTATTTATTGTTGGTGAATGTTTCTGCCTGTCACATAGTTCTGTAGATTTACTGTATGATAGCTTATGTGGCGACCATTTGTGCAAAAGTACATCATTCTGCTGACATCTGCGCTGGGCTCCTGTATGAATATGTGCCTTGTGTTTCGACACACAGAATGGAACATATTGTTCTCTGTGTTTAATGCCACTGGGACATCACGCAGGCCTATTGTTAACATCATTTTTGAAATCTAAGTAAAACTGCTGTTAAACTGTAAACAAAGTAAAACTATAAGTTTGTCATTCACAGCCAGAGTTCAGTCAGTCTCACTGTAGTTGTTTCTGCTCTATCTCTGTCTGTTCTCCAGTAAGCAGCCCCACTCCTCCACCACTGACCAACAGGTCCCTGCAGCTGCTGCTAATTGCCCAGATCCTGACATTTCTCTTACTATGGACATAATGAATTATGAAAGTGTCAGACCAAGCCCAGCCTCCCTCTGCACACTCACACAGACACACACAGACACACACGTAAACACACATACACGTGCACACGTCCCACACGTCCCAATAAACCTATTTGTTTTGGGGCTAGCTTGCCCCATCCATTAATTGTTATTGTTTTCTCTAAACATGACATTGATTCAATTTACCACCAATCAATTTCAAATGGTTCTGACATTCAGATATGACCTTAAAGCCAGGCAGACCAAGAACTATGATTAGGATTAAACTTTTGTTAATGAGGTGATTTCTCTTCACACGGGGGCGTGTGACACGATCCAACAGGAATGGTCAGTAAAAATTAGATCAATTATTGTGAACGAAAGCGCTTTAACTCGATTACCCTATGCACCCGGTAGTTTGTGTAATTAATAACCCCCTCTCAGCTGCAGAGAGCAGTTTATTAATAACAGTCTATATCTGTGCTCCTTAACGAAATGGCAGGGGCCAGGCCATCCGTTCTGCAGGTAATGTCATAATCAATGGTGCCCAACACACATGTTAATTACCGTAGTTATTAATTGTTACAGTTGGATTTGAATGCTACATGCTGTCAGCTCCTTTGTCCCACTATGTATAGCAATCAGTGGATTGAAAATGGCAAATCTAATTAGCCATTCAGCAAGCAGGCTGGGAATCCAAATGAGACGGTATCAGCCCTGACAGCTGGCAGCCGAGGCGCCGTTCACACTGGGCCGTGAACAAAACCAGCATTATCCACTGCCCCGGGAACAACAGGAAAAGGCATGTATCGCAAACTAATAAATACATTCACAGCAGCGGCCTGCCATATCACACAATGGTCTAATGAAATGCCTGCTTGATGCCTTTGTTTGAGTACAAGGAGTGTTTATGCATTTATCTGTACAGGGTGCACCTCGCCCATCCAGCAGGCAGCAGATAGTCATTTTGAAGAGAAAAATTCTGCATCAAGTGGCACTCCTGGTAAAAAATAATCACTGATGTAATGACATGGTCATATGGGAAAAGATAAAATGTTTTCTTTCATTTGTTTTCATTAACTACTTTTTTTGAAGAATTTCCATGTATGCATTAAGTTGTTTAACCATTACATTTAATGACAAATTACATCCATTAAAGTTTGTGACATTATAATACAATACAACCAGTGGGGTAGTGGAGGGTACATGTAGGTATATATGGGGTAAACCCACCTTTTTTCTGGCTGTTTACAGTATACCCACCTATCAGCTGAAAAAGCCTTTTGAATATTTAGTAATCTACCCATTTACCTAGGAGTACACCCACCTCATTAAGCACCACTACACCACTGAATATAATGTTAATGAATAATATCCCGAGGCTGACAAACTAAAAGCCTGATGTGAGAGTTTTTGCAAAGTCATGTTCCATCTGCTTTTCTATCTATAAATTGTGAATGTATCCCATTTTAGGATAACTTTTAAAGTAAACTAACAAACAAAACTTTTAGAACAAAACATCCCCACTAGATTAATAATTAAATTGGCCTTTGATCATCACATGATTATTTGCTTCAGATAACTGTAAGTCCCTTTGAACATGTCTGTTTAATCTGACCATTGTTGCTAAATTTGTGAGAGGAAATTGTGCAGGAGATTGTGAGAGGTCATTTAAAAGGACATACTTTACTTAGTCTAATCACCGTCACAGTTATTTGTACTCATTACTGTGGATGATAGTATGCAGTTCATGAAAGCACTCAATATTAATGTCTGCTGTATATGTGTTGTCCTCATAATGACACATACTGTAATGATTTTATCTGGAATTTGTATGTCTGTGCATTAATTTACTTTAACTATATTCCAAATTACAGTATGTACACTAAGTACTGTATATTACCTCAAGGGTCATCTCTCTTACAGCACTGAACAGATCAGAGTGGCAGGGGGACTAACAGTCCCACTGGTAGGTGGTTACAGATGCAGAGTACAGTAGGCACATACACATTGTTGTCATCCTGTTTATACCATGAATAAAAACTGGTCTGTTTTCAGCTTTGTGACATTTTTAGGGATACTATACTATGATTTTTATGACCTTTTCCTATGACATTCTATAACTTAGACATTTATAATGGCCTTTTTTATGACAAACTATCCAATGACATTTTATATTTTTTGTTATGTCATACTATAACATTTTTCTGGCATAATATACTAGGATGACATGACATTTCGATACTATGACATTTTTTTACGGCATACCATATCTATGGCATTTTATATGACATACATGGATTCTGAATGATGTACTACACTCTGATATTTTATGTCATTCTGACATTATGACATTTTTCATGCCAAACTTTTACATGACATTTTTTATGGCATACCACACTGACATTTACATGGCATCTTATATGACATACTATACTATGACATTTTTATGACATACAATACTATGACATTTTTATGACATACTATGACATTTTTATGGTATTTTCTGCAACATAGTATACTATGACATTTTTACGACATACTATACTATGACATTTTCATGGCATACTACACTATGACATTTTTATGGCATTTTTTGCGACAAACTATACTATGGCATTTCTATGACATACTATACTATGACATTTCTAGTCTTAACTCGTGTTAAGACTTGACAAAGGTCCTGTGCCGAAACGTTGTCCTAAATAAAATTCCTTTTTTACTTGGAGCTGAGTGTGCGGCGTTCCTTCTTTTTTCAAGTTTTCTACTCCATTGCCAGCACCTCAACAAGACAATCTGCGGTGTGCCTTACTCTTACAGTCCATGCAGTATCATAAGTTATCATTGTATGTGTTAAGTGACGTACATATTGATGCATCTAGAATAATGCATGCTTCATTGTAATGTTTCATTGTTGTTTCTAAGTAAAGTGTGATGCATTTTCATGTATTTTAAAAATTCTATGATGTATTATAAATGAGTATGACCAGAGTATGCTATATGCTATAGCTAGCTAACAATAGTCCCAATCCCAAACAAGGCTAGCCCATAGATATATATACGTAGATGCCGCATTCAACGGTGCTCCTCATTGGAGCGATACGTCAACGCGGCCACCATCTTGCCCAGGTGGAGCCGCACTGCCTAATGCATGTATGTCTATTGAGGCAGGAGATTATTTGTGATTAAAATCATCATTACTCGCTGAATTCTCAACCGATTTTCATGTGGTTTGGTTTGTTATAATTGTCAGACATGTAGTTATGATACAGGATACTTGGTTAAATAAAAAATGCAGCTTTTCATACCAAAATATTTGATCTTATGTAGATAAAGTAACAGTAATAGTTCTACAACACATTTAAACTAAACTTTCCCCATGTAATAAATATTATTTTTTCTTACTAGATGTACAATGCCCACCATGATGTCATTTAATTATTAATTTTGACTATAAATGTTTATTCACATTTCACACAATGTGCAAAAAATAGTGTATCAGCAGGGTTGTGCCGAGCTGCAGTGTAGTTACACATTCTGATTAACAAATGTTGGTTTTGTACAAGTGAAAATAAATGACTTAGAGCTGCATGTTTACACAAAATTTTGCTTTAATCTCATATGTATAACACCACAGTGCTCATGGGGGCCTGGACACAGAGCTGTTTACATTATTAGGTCATATTTACAAAAAATACAGTGTACAGTAGCTAGTATTATTTTTAGGAGTCTGCCCAGTCCTGTCGAAGTCCTCAGGTCTTAAGTGACAGCTACAGATGACTGAGGAGTCACTCGGGACAAAGTCCTTTCTCCTCACTGCTGCTACCCATGCCCGTCTCCTATCTGTGTTTTTTGGGAAACTACACACAAAATAAGTGTGTCAGAAAAACGCAGTTCCACATAATTTGTAGTTACAATTCAGGCCACAAGTTAACTACTAACGTTATACTGCGTTATGTCACGTTGGTGCCATGAAACAGATAGTTGACAATTTGGAATAACACACACACCGACACAGCTGTTTGACAAAGCATCATAATTTTAAAAGTAATATTATATAAATGTTAACCTTTTTTCTTTAAGTTGTGTGACATAGCGTTAGCTTAATTTGGCATTAGCACCAGATCAGGACAGTTACTTTACTTGATTAGCTTAAAAGAAGGATCACTTTTTGAGATATATATCTCATTAAACATGTTCGTAACAGTAAAATATTGTAAAACAACTTCTTACCCGTGTAATGTTATTCCCTTCTGCTTGGTTTTAACACTTCTTTTGTTTGTACACCCAAATGCAGAGCAAAAATGTGGCATTTTTGCCTAGTCTGACATGGGTCTGAACCAGTCAGAGCACCTAGGCAAGATGGCGGCGGTATTGATGCATCCCACAAGCCAGGGTGCGGCATCTAGGTACGTATATATATCTATGAGGCTAGCCTATCTGTTAGCTAACGTTAGCTACTTCAATGTTTGCTAGGATTCCTAGGCTTGTATTTCTTGCATTGCTTGTGAGCTAAGAGCATTTCGTTCTAAGTCACATCTCATGAGTTATGACTTGATATAGTGCATCAGGAAGCACTGATGTCCAACTGTACTATGACATTTTGTATGACATACTATACTATGACATTTTTATTAAATACTACACTATTGCTGTGTCTCAAATCACGTACTTCCATTGGTACACTTCCATGTAGTATACTATGTGCACTATGTAACGTTACTTATTGGCGAAGTCATAGGGTGACCATATTTTGATTTCCAAAAAAGAGGACAGCCCCAGCCACAAGATAGCTTACTTAAATGATACTCGCAGTTTACTCAAAGATGCCTTATAATTTTAATTTATTTAAAGTTTATATGTATGGATAGAAAATTCAGTTATATTACAAAATAATATCTCTCAAAGACAGAAATTTAGATAGGCTTCTCAGAGGTTACTCAACTTGCTTATATGCCTAAAATAATGATCTTTTTACAAGTTTCAACTGTACAAAAATAAATATAAATGTAAAATCTCTGGAATGAAATAATGATAGAAATAATGTCTCTTCTGTATTAGAAAAATCAACTTGTAAAATAAAAGCTATCTTTTCAAGTCTTACTGGACAAATAAATAAATAAATAAATAAATAATATGAAATTCTAAATAATACCTCTTCTGTATTAGAAAATCCAACTTTGAGGTCCCCAGCACCTTTATTAGACACAGAATCATATGTGCCAGCTTTGCACACGGTGCACTCAGCCTCCCATATATCCCGACCGGGTTGGGACGGTAAGTTGGTAAATTATTTCTGCAGTTCATCTATGAAGCTGCACTTGAGCAGGGTAGTGTTGTCTCAAACCAAACACAGCCATTGCGCACTTACCAGAAATGACGACTGCAAATTTTGACCTCTTCTTCTTCTTTTAATGCCTAATATGTGCAGCTGTTAGCTAGTTAGCAAACTAGCATTAGCATTCGCGTTATCGTTCGCGGTACCAAATCATTACAGACTGCTAAATTAACCCAATAAGCATACTGCTGGCTTATATCCAACAACAGTATAGTGGTGCTTAGTGCAAAAAACACATGTATAACTTACATTTGTACAAAGCAGCAACATTCACGGTCGCACAGTCCTCGGCCGCCATTTCCAGTTTGAAAAGTGGTCCCCCTCCCCTTCCGCTACGTAGCCAAGATGGCGACCATTGAGGGCGAGAAGTGTCCATAGTTCCACACTCTACTTCTTGACCGTTTTGAGTGCACCATCCAGGTGCTCATAGTGCACTGCATTTTTCCATACTTCTCAGTGTGAACGCACTTATGCACTCAAAATATTAAGTGTAAGTACAGAAGTACACGATTTGAGACACAGCACCTGACATCTTCATGGCAGTTTTTATGGCATGGTATACTGTAGCTATGTTTCCATCCAAAAGTGATTCGAATCATTAGGAAATGCACATTAAAAGAAATACGAATCCTGTGTGTTTCCATTAAATGTACAGACTTTGGTGAAAACTACGAACTCGCGTAAGTTTTCCGCAGAACCGAAACAAAACAAGTCCCGCATTCTTCTTCTTCTACGTTTTCGGGCAGTTGGCAACCAGTTTGGAAATGCATTACCGCCTTTGCAACCCGGAGTGTGGATATCACCATGGAGAGAGGTGCGATACGTCAGACTTAATTCGAACATAACTGTTTCCATCCCCCGTTTTGCGAATCAACATTTTTTTGAATCAACCAAAACCCGGCTAAAGCAAGTGCATTTTAGTTTGTGCAAATTAGGGGATTTTAATTCGAATTTTGGCGTTTCCATTATAATTTTCCGATGCAATACTTCTAGATTCGCATCTAAACAGGCTGATGGAAACATGGCTTGTGACTTTTTTTCTTGGCATATTATGTGACATTTTCATGGCACCCTCTACCATGGTATTTTTCTTGCATTTTCATGGAATACTATAGTGGGACATTTATTTATGGCATTTTTGATATACTGTACTATGACATTTCATATGACATACTATGACATTTTTATAGCACTTTAATAGTGTACTACATTATGGCATTTTTATGGCATTTTTTTATGACATACTATGCTATGACATTTTGTATGACATAGTATACTGTGACATTTTTATGTAATACTACTACGCTATGACATCTTTATGGCAGTTTTTCTGGCATATTATACTATTACATTTTGTATGGCATTACATATCACACTATGACATACCATACTGTTACATTTTCTATGGCATTTTTATTTTAGTTTTTTACTATACCCTAATAGTTTTTATGCCAAACTATACTATGGCATTTTTCATGGTATACTATGGTATTTTTAATGACATTTTTATGACATACTATTCTATATTTTTTATGGCATACTATGGTATTTTTCATGACCTTTTTTAATGATATTCTATACTATGCTGACATACTATAGTATGAGATTTTTTGTGGCCTTTATGCCATAGTCCCTTATGTCTTAAATGTGAACTCTCGCAATCGTTTTCCAGTGTGGTATTTTACTGCAAATGGCAAATAAACTGACTAAGACTAAGACTATGATACTGACATTTTTATGCCATGGTTTACTATGACATATTATGGCATACTGTACTATGACAGTTTGTATGGCATTTACTCATGACACACCATACCATGACATTTTATGGTTTACCATGACATTATTTATGGCATACTGGACCCTAACTTTTTTCTGTGGCATTTTTTATGACATAATTTTAGGTTGATATAGTGAACTTGTCAGCAAATAGTTATCTGTTTACACATCCAGCAATTATGGAGCAACATCATCATTTGTTTGGTTAATGTTGTGTTTGTGTCCAAATGATGCATTTAAGTCCAGCGTTCAGTATTTTTCACTTTTTTTTTTTTTTTGGTCTCCACCAACTGCTGAGGAACCTATCTGACTCTTTATCTGCTAAATCCTCCACTATGTTCTGTACTGTAGGTTCATCATTACGAGCAGCACCTTTTATAAAGTCACATTGTTTTCACAATCGAAAGATGCACCAACAACAAAGGTTACATTCATGAAATTGTCATGAAAGTAAATCAGTAATGAAATCTACTGATACACCTGTGAACACTGTCAATCGCACCTGTTCTCTGTGATTGGTACTGAATCAGAAAAGTGATCATAAAAAAAGTAAACGACGGTTCTTAACATTGTTGTTTCTTTGAAAAAAAAAATCAACTATTTTTAATTCAATTAATTATTGACACAACCACGCAAGCTCAGCAGTTTGAAGGTTATCCACCTTAGAGTTCGTTTTTGTTGGTAGAAAATGTCTTTGAGTGGAGGGCCAGTCTACACGTGCGCGCACACACACACACACACACACACACACACACACACACACAAAACCATCCATATTTAAAGCAGACAACAGCTTGTGTCTCCATCCAGAGAGCACCTGTAAATAATGCAGTGTTAAAGGTGGCAGCCAGGAGAGAATTAGAGGGCGAACAGGTGGATGGACCCCCCCGCACCTTCCACCCATACACCCACCCATGCACTAACCCCACCACGACACACTGCCATGCCAAGTCTCACTGTCAGCCTCACCATCCGCAGTCTTAACACCACAGGTGCTGAGCTCCAGCATGGCAGGCCCAGGGGGGCCGCCGGCCTTTCCTCTCACCATACTCAAAGCAGTGATGGGCAATAAAAACACTTCACACCTTAAGTGAAAGATACGACTTTAAATATTTTACACACATTCTGCATATGCAATTTATCCACACCTGGCTCTTAGGAGCAACAACATCTGGTAGCTGTTGCTTTAGAGGCAATTAATTCTTCATCCAAGCGGCCAGGGTCCTTTCTGAGAATGTGGGAGAAGGATTTCTGTGTTACTTAGATGAGTACGAATGTAAATATTACAGTGCAGTTTTAGTAGAATTAATACCCACTGCTGAAAGAAAAATTTCAACAACTTTTGGATTAATGTTCATTTTACAGCACCCAAAGACATCAGAAAGAATCAAAATTTGAAATAATATCAATAAGAATAATTATTACCATAATTATGATAATCATACATTTTAAATGTTTATAAAAATCTATTTTGAATTAATTTCTCTACATCATAAGAATAAGATGAAGAAAATAAATTGTCTTTCAGTAATGCTGATGGCATACACAAACACAGAAAACAATTAGTATTAGTTGATTAAATATGAAGTTATTTAAATAAAATGGTATTTTTTATAATGCTGTTTGAGGGCTGATAAAACCTGTAGATACCTGCACTCGCTGATCTGAAAAAGTAAGAGATAACAATGACAAGAGATAGAAATGCTGATTTTGTGTCCTGACAACATTAAAGCCAGTGGCACTCGTGTCCCTCGACTAATGAAATGAACAGATAGATGGGCTAAATGTCTGGCTGAGTGTAATTTTGGAGGGGCATGTGTCCGCGGAAAGAAAAGCGATCTGGGTAATGATGAAAAACAAGTGTCTGGTGAGGCCTGAAGAAAAACTAAAACAAAGATTTTTAGATAGCTCTCAGTGACTGAGTAACTGTTGAGTTAATACTTTCGGCTATAAACATTTAGGTTGATTACACTACTTTGACTTCATCAGAAACTGACCTTTGAAGACAGTAAATAAAACTGGTTATCATGATGGAGTTAAAGCAACACCTAAGTGGTATATTGAGTTAGGACTGATTGGCTTAAAACCGTTCATGCGCCACTCTTTTTCATCTTTAGTGCCGGAAATCACTGCTTTCCTGTTGTGTTAATGGCCTTAGACATTTACCTTCCTTCTGCACTGATAGGATTCCTCTGTTTATTGCTGTCTTTTCCCATGGGAATGAAAGTAGATGTGGAGTTCAGTGCTAAGTGAGAACTGTCCTGCATTCTCATGTACTGTATAACAACAGGGGGGGGGCACCATATTACCTTATGGGACTGTGTTTACTATGACCATACTGCCACCAAGGCCTGTGTCCGTGGCATGGATGTGAGAACCACAGCAATGAAATCTTGACAAGGATATAAAAGAACAAAATAGTCCTCTGTCAGTGAGTAAGAACAGGGAAGTCAGACAGGGAAGTCACTGTGTTTTGAGAGAATTTCACAGTTTAAGGTCAGGGGGGTAAAAAGGACTTTTTGTAATGGATAAAAATTATTGAAACTCTCCACAGAACAGTAATAATAATGTACTTCCTGTCTTCTATTTGTTTGGGTTTGCCTACTGTTTGGGTGAAAGGGGAGCTGGAACCCAGTGCAGGTGAGGTTAAACTACTGTAATCCTGTTTCCTGTTAGTTTGTTTGGAGGGTGGGGTTAAGGTGTTAGATGGACACTGGTTGTGCTGGCTGTTTATCATAAACACAGCCTAGCCCAGAGAGGTCCATCTGCTTTGATTTTATTTAGTGATTCCCCCCAGGGGCCCTGAGCTGGAGCGAGAATAACAATACTTGAGCCCATCTGTTCCTGTAGAGCCAGCCCCGGCTAAATTACCACACGCTACGAGCGGCTGGCATATGCTGTGGCATAAAGCTACAAGAGGGCATTGTGTGCCAGCTGTTCTGTTGACAAATACTTATCTGGCACTTCTGAAGTCAGCTTGCTAAGCTGGTTTCAAGTTTGACTAAAAACTAAACGGGGTAAGGTGTGGAATAGGGTTCCTGTGGGGGAGATGCATGTATAATACATGTCGATTTATCTCGGGGTATCGTTTTGTCAGAGATTGTCTGGGGAATTGGGTCACTGAATGGAGACTTAATCTGAACATATAGGCCAGATAGAAGACTAAAGCCAACACCAAGTGGTCACAACACACTATACTTAGTGTAATCTTTCTCATCTTCCTGTAAGCATAACAAGCTGTGATCATATTGTTGCTGTATGTTTACAAGTCAGTGGATGATCACTGTGTCACAAGCCTGAGTTGGGCTTTATCATGGTAATCCTATCAGTGAAGATTCAGATCATTATAAGAGTGGATAACACACAACTTAAACAGTGAAAAATACACCAAAAAGCCGGGTTATACAAGGATTTACTGCTGCAGCCTCAAGAAATTCCCAGGAAGAACTATATAATAATCATGATAATAGCAAAACAAGGTGACATCTTCAAAACAGCAACTGCTCCTGCATGCTGCTGTGCCACTCTCAGCCCCCTCAGAAAGCACTTGCAAGGCCAGTCATATAACTCCATCGTGTGTTGTCATTTTATCACTGTACTAAGATAACAGCACACAACACAGTCTTTATGTTCTTTAATAGTGTAATAATGTGTGTGAGTTTCACTGCAAGGCCTACAAAGACACTAAAATGCAGAAGTCTCGCAGTAAACCGTGAGTCTTGACAGGTTTGTGCTATACTAACCACATGAAGCCACAAACATCAAAGTGTGGATAAATGTATGGCCACGTACAGAACATGTTACATCATAGAAAGACACAGCAGTCATATTATTTCTGTATGCACGGCTGTTTGGTACAGATTTGAGGCAAGTTTAAAGCACCCTCTTTTAGCAGCATCAGTGGCAGAATCCAGGAAAAAAAACAGTTTAAAGTGAAGCTTCCTGCAGCAGTCTGTATATCAACTTGTTGGAGGGCAGTTATCTCAGCAGAAATAAAGGAAATGCTACTTTGGGAGGTCTTCAGATTTTTCAGCAGCCACTATTGCTGCAGTAAAGCTCCTACAATTCCCAGCTTGTAGGCCCACACAATACATTTCCGATCATGAAAGTCAAACAACCAGTACGACAAAAACTAAAACTTTCCCAATTCATTTAAAAACCAAAGCAGACCTAATGTGTAAACACAGACTTTGGTATTGTCTTGCAATATATAGGTTGCTAGATGTGTGATTAGGTCAAGACCACACATGACCACATGTAACAGTGATGTCACGATGTACTGACACACCCAGTAACAATTCTACATCATTTTTAGCTGGCATTAAGTCGCTATTTAAAAAGAGAAATGTTATTGAATGTCCCCATTCATTTCTAATGGGATGAGTCTCTTCCTTTTGTGCTGCTGATTGTCCCTTACAGTTACTTGCTGTAGTGAAACAGTAGGCTAATGTTAAAGGAATACTTCACCCCCCAAATAACCATTTGTATATCAGTTACTCATCCTGTGTTACATTAAATTTATGAAGAAAACTGTTTCATTTTGCTTACCTCTGTGAATTAATAAGAATCAAAAAACTGAGAAAATTCACAATGAATTGAAGTCCTAGGGGTCCACCTTTAACCAAAGCAAAACTATATCAGAACATCTGTTAAACTCTCACACAACTTGTGCAGTATATTCCAAGTCTCATTTATCCAGTCGTATGCTTCGTACTTCCTAGACAATTAGCCCTTTCTAACTGGGAACTTAACTAGAAGTAAAACTTATCTAAGCTCTCTTCAGAGCCAGAGTCCTTTGACAATAACAGTAATTTTACCTCCCCGAACACGGGAGCTGCTGGTCTACCACTGCCTCAATCAGTACTTGGTTTGTGTTATCATGTAACTTTGGTGAATCTAAACTAACCATTTAAAACATCTAAGTTACACAATAACAAACAAATAAACTGATCTAGGTAATGCTAGACCAGCAGCTCCCGAGTTCAGTGAGGTAAAATTACTGTTTTTGTCAATGGCTTTATAGTGAGCATAGCTAAGTTTCACTTTCAGTTCAATTTTAAACAGTAAGGTTTTAGCAAAAACATACAGTATGTTTGGGAAGTACTAAGAACACAACTAGATAAATGAGACTTGGATTATACTACATGAGTTGTGCAAGAGTTTGTAAATTCATGTTTTGATATAGGTTTGCTGTATTAAACGCTGCCCCCATGATGTCAATGCATCAAGAATTTTCTCCATTTTTGAGTTCTTCATTCAACAGAGGCATTCAAGAAAACGTTTTCTGCACAAATTTAATGTAATATGGGGTGAGTAATTGATATACAAATGGTCATTTTAGGGGGGGGGTCGGGGGTGAAGTGTTCCTTTGATGATAAAGCAATATAGTG
Organism: Epinephelus lanceolatus; assembly: GCF_041903045.1. Taxonomy (NCBI): domain Eukaryota; kingdom Metazoa; phylum Chordata; class Actinopteri; order Perciformes; family Serranidae; genus Epinephelus; species Epinephelus lanceolatus. The sequence goes on from NC_135735.1 coordinate 37,724,139, forward strand.
CATGCAGAAATTGAGCATTCTGGCATCACACAGATCTAGCCAGTCACCTTCTCTCCATGGTGGCTGTCTACCACTAAATGGCATCTCAGTACTGTGTTAGTGAAATAAGTTTCTAAATTTCTTTCAACATTATACAACTTGCTGCATTTTTTTCCCATGATTAAATTCTTGTGACAAGGAGACACCAATCTGAAAATTCACAAGTTCCCTTCCACCCTTAACCCAAAGCACCTGTGAGAGTATCCTCAATCATCAATGCTCACCTACCCTGGCTTTGCAAAATACACAAGATGTGTCATCACACCACTCAGAACAGACCCCTCAAAATGGGCTTTATTTTGTTAACATTTACAGGAACATCACTGACATTAATTTTCCACCCGTTACATATGCCTATACTGTACAGATGCAACAGAAAAAAAAATCAAAATCCCTTCCTCCGTTCCGAGACTTCTCTCATAGAGAACAAGGCTCCAGTCAGTGACAAGCTTCAGCAGTGCAGAAAGAGTTCACACAGGAAGGTCCCCTGTCAGGATCCCTGGGACAGTGGAAACGACCACAGAGCAAAATGGAAGTTGTCAGCTGAAACCTAATTTATAAAAACACCCTTACACACGTATTTTATACTCACAACTAAATCTATGATTAAGTTGTGATTTAGGAAAAATATATATAATGCTGATGCCAACATGTGCAGTTTCTTGATTTGATCCAATTCTGTATGATATATATAAAAACCAACTACTTCAGTATGACTGGTATGTGTTAAGTACTCTTTAAAATTGGAATACAATGGAATCAATGCATTTTTAATTTCTTAATTTAAATGTTTTCTTACTGAATATATGGTGCCCCAAGGTTAACAGCCTTGTGCTTCATTCTTCACCGATCCTTTGTTAACTCTACACTGTTCAACATGTCACTATTAACATTCAGTAGTTGCTATGAGATGGTGTAAACAACAATAACTCACTTCAATACACTGTGAAAGAGGACGAGGAGTACCCAAACCAGTATCATCAACCCTGTTTCATTTTCTCAAAAAGGGATGACATATGAGGTTGTAATATGATTACAATATAATAAATAATAATATTTGATCACAATTGTTTTGTTATCTGGTGCATGGCTGGAAACATTGCATGTCACATCTTCATGGAAGGCAGTGAGAGTCAATACTTGCCATGATGGGCAGAGAAAAGGCTTCGTAAACACAAAATATAATTTAGATTTAGTCATCAACACCATGAGTCAGAGACTTAGAAACACTGCAATGTGAAATTCTTCACATCATACTCTCTTAGTTTAAAGAAAACAGCCGGACTTTTCCAGTATTTCACCTCATTGACCCTATGAATGCATGGAGTGCTCCACCAACCAGCTTTACAACAGGAGCCATTGTACAAGTCTCCCTTCATGCATTTATCTGGCATCTCCTCTGCATTAGCAATGTAGAGCGCTCTTTACAGCTACAGAGGAGAAGCAAATTTGTATTCTGTAACACAAAACTCTGATGTCTCCCAACCAACAAATTAGCACTCACTGTGACTTCCAATGGGAGGGGGAAAAAAAAGAGCAAAACCTAAATGTTTCCTGATAGGTCCACTTGGGGATAGAGCAAAAGTGCAGCATTGGTTGAGCAGGTATGCAGTAAAACGTGAGACTTTTACAATGGCTACATCTGTTTCTGCAAAAACATATACTGTAGAGACATTTACACAGCGTGATGGGAAAATATGCAAACCGGTTCACAGAGAGCAGAATACTCTGGTCTTAATGCGACTGCACAGTAGGTTGACATCTATACTGTTGATGTTACTACCTGGAGAAATCTATGCTACTAAGAGATTTTACACAAGTTTTTAGAACAGTACACACAGGTTGGATGAGGATTTGCGCACTGCATTGCTTCTGTAATGTGGCGTTATGGAAAGCTCCCATCTTTTACAGTGATTAAGAATAGCAGGACTCCTCTTTTCTTAAGGTAAATGAGGTGGCCAAAGTCCTCCCACTAGCTCATCTTGTTTTTGTTGCACATGTTTTGTCAGCCGCGGCGACGCGAACATGCCCTCCCGCCCATCTTTTCCCCTTTCCTCCCTGAACAGGGAGTGAATCTTCATAAGGCCTACCATTGCTTCATCATTCACCACCAACGCTCAGCTGTGAAACACAGGAAAGCTACATAAGACTACATGAAGAACACAACACTTCAACTAATGCACAGTGCAAATAGGCTTCTCCCCCTCTCTTCCATCTCTTGAACCTCCAGAGATGGGCAGGCGTTGAGGAGAGGTGAGCTGGAGAGGGTTAACTCCGGACAGCACCCCTGCTGGCAGGCAGCCTTTCTTCTTTTAGTTTGTTTTTCATTTTTGGTCTTTCTGGGAATCTCCTGCCCTTGGGGAAGGGAGGGTGGTGTGGCTGAGGGGCAGAGGTGGAGGGGCTGGGGAGAGGATTCTACTTGTACAGGCTCATGGTCGGGCTCTGGTACATGCACATGTAGGCATCGCACAGCAGGCGTCGGGCCTGGCCCTGGATGCTCTTGGGATCCAGGGCGTGCAGCTCCTCTGGGGTCATTTTCAGGTAGGCCTCCACCTCCGGACAGGGAGACACCTGGGGGATGTTGAAACCATTCTGCCCTCCTGCAAAGCCACATGCACGATTATCAGAAACCTTATAAGCATTTGTAACAGCAAAGCAAGTAACATCATAATCACAACACATTCATGTTTAAAATGCTAGATGACTGGGACTTATTGCATCCAGACAAATCAAACAGTGACCCAGATGTTGCAAACAGATATGAATTTAAAATAGATTTCTAAATAGTTTTAAATGTAACAAATTCTTTCCAGCACTCATTGTCGTTTAATATGATAATTACACAATTAAATGTTTTGGCCAAAGTAAAACAGCAATTAGTGGTAAAACTATTTGTCAATTTACCAAGTCCACAAAAAAGACAATAATAATAGACAACTATTTTGATATCTGACTAATTGTTTAAGTCATTTTTCATAAAAGAATGCTAAACTCTACCATTTGTAGTGAGTATTTGCTACTTTTATCTGTCTTAATGTGACAGAAAACCATAATCATCATCCTCCGACATATCAGATCAAACAATTAACTGATTAATTGTAGAAAAAAAACAAAAACAAACTATGTGCAACTTCATTTAGAATGAAAATTATCTATAGTAGCAGCCCCAGTAGCAATTTTACCCAAGTCAGATTGGAGGTAAATTTACAGTAGCACTTATAAGAGGTGCTGTGGCAGTCATGTCTGATAATTAGTCAGACTGTATCTCAAAGTATAAAATATAATACAATATGACAAACTATAACTTTGGTTCAAAATTCAAACAGTAATTGCTTGAGTGCGTGAACGTTTTCTGTGTAGTGATTAATTTGTTTCCCTCACTGTGTTTCTGAGGGCCATTAATACCATCTGTGTCACTGCACGCTGAGAAATTCTTCCACCAATGTTACAAAAACAATTTCCTGTACATATCATGGCTCACAACTTCATTTCAAGGATCAATTTGATGTTGTAACAAACTGAGCATCTAAAGGCCTTGACACGCACCGTCACGGTCGGCCATGCTGTCGAAGAAGAGCCAGGCGGAATCTGCGCTGCCGTACTTGACGAAGGCCACGTAGTGACTGGTTTCGATGCACAGCACGGCGAACAGCTCCATCCTCTGGCGGGGGAAACTGCCCTGCCTCCCCGTACCTTCTTGCAGCTCCTTGGGGACAGACAGTTTGCCGTGCCGATGGGCTTTCCTCCTCGGGTGGAGGTGAACCTTAATGCGCACAAGCAGGTACACGCCATCAGACAGACTGTTACTGTTTCTGTGGCCTATTAAAGTTCAACAAAATATGTTTAACATGCTTCACATAACATATAGATTAAGAATCACAGGAAATAAAAGCTTTGAAGTACATTTGAGGATTATACTGCCAGATGGGCAATTTAGATATAAATCCAACAATATTTCAGTAAATGCACTGAGTGCTGGCAAGTGAAATGAACGGACCATGTGTTACAATCTACTGTAGAAGCCACTCTTCTGCAACACACCTTCTGCACTCAGTATGATTCCTTTGGATGTGGTGCCACCAAATGGACGATCCTGACCCACACTTAGTCCACATCCACAACTTAGTTTTTGTTGAACTGGTGTTGCACTAATGCCCCCTGTTGTTTACCTGTGTATTGCACTTTTCACAGAACTGTTTAATCTTGCCAGCCGTGATATCCCCATCCTCATAACAGTCTCGACACTCGTAGAGAGCCAGGCCCCCGCAGATTCGACATTCCCTTGGAGCTGGATAATAAAAACACATACATTTATTCTGCTTGACACGCTGCACAAAAGTTCTTTAGCAGGTTTAGAAACAAGAAAAAAGGTTCCTTCATCTCAGCTGAGTAGCAGTGACAACTCAGTGGGATTTCATTACCAAGTGCCACACAGCGCTGAAAGACCATCGATCGGAAAAGAACACATCACTCTTACGCACTGGAAAAAATTATTAGCTACAACTCACTGTCTTCAAGGAGGTCTGTGATGTCTAACTCTAGTGAGGGGAAAATCTTGTTGAACATTTTGAAGTCCTTGCCAAAGCGGGGCATCTGGATGATAAGGCAGGAGGGAGCCTGCGGGTCAGGAAAAAACAGAGCAAGAGAAAACGTATGTGGTCATCGACAAAGCACCATGGACATATCAGCAAAGCTCTGTGCACACAGGAACTATAATCAGAACTGGATCTACGTAATGTACTTGATAACCAACATATAACAGACCTTAACAATTAAACCTGTAAAAGTGAGTAAAGATTACTATCATGTTTTTTTGTAAAGTTCCTTTTTTATTTAGGGTTATTAAAGGTAACAAAATGAGGATGAAATTGAAAGTGTAAGTTGCTTCACACTCAGAACATGTGACTGTACTCTATGTGTGATTCATGCTCCACATTTCTTGTTTGAATGAGATGTCTGATGATCAGCAGTGAAAGCTGCTTTTGATCTGGGAAGTGTCATTTTTAGGACAAGACATTTCATAGTTCTGTAATGTAGCCCCACGTTTTATGAGCTGTGGGGTCAGTGGCGCTTGAGGGCTTGTAGGAAGACAAGACATAGAAATAGACAAGCTGTGTGAACCCTTTTCCATTCTCCAGCATTGTCATTACTCCTCCCTCTAAATCACAGCTCTTACTATCGATCACTGGGCAATGACAGGTGACATTACATATGAACTCTTTGTTCCTTTCTTTCCTAAAAAGCATTTTGTTCTCATCATCAACATTGAAACAACCAGAGGACAGGTCTAATGGAGTCAACTTTGAATTAGAAAAAGAAACAATAACAAATGCATCGATGTGCCCTAATAAAAACTACAAATGTATATTTTTAGTTACCAACTATTAACACAGGGGGGAGACATTTCTTTGTCCCCCAGTGGAGACATTGAAGTACCTCGGGTGTATTTTCAGAATTATGAAGGGGTGTACAATATATTTATCTTTTGTTTTAAAAAACCTAGACACCAAAGCCATCCAGAATTGAACAGTACATTGCACACTATGCTTATATTTTCTGAATCTGAATTTATCCAACACCTCACCCTCACATTTACATTCTCTGGGCTGTCTTTAGTTGGATAAAAAGGTACATTTTTAAATGGTTAATTACCCAAAATTACAAAGCAACCTTTAGCAGTCAAAGTATAACTTCAGTATAACAGTAACAGTATAATATGTGATTACAGCAGCATAAGGTATGAGACATATTTATATTTCTCACTCAAATTATTATGTCCTGATAATTTTAATAAACTCATCAAAATGAACACAATGTTATTATTACTTAAGTACAACTAAAAAGATCAGGTATAAAAATGTTAATAAATTTTAGCATGACATACTTTTGTAGCACAACAAATTGTCAAAACAACTTGGCTGGTGTCTAAATTTTGGGTTGCATCATTTACGTTCAGATTAGGTTCAAAAAGTTACAAGATGTGGTAATCCACCAGTTGGGAATGACTGTACCACATGATCATTAATCATAACAATCACACCACAATTTCAACATTCTTTCTACTCAACCTAAATTAATCTGTTAAAAAAAAAAAGGCTGAAACAAAATTAAACTCACCTCTGCAAACTTTAGGTCGCTGTTGATGAAGGACCACTCCAGGAGCTGCTGGATGGTGGGAACTCCCACTTTGTCCTTCTTGTCCATGAAGATCTGGTAAAAGTAACAGTCCTGGACCTTCTGTCCTGCTGACCTGAAAAATAACACAAAGTCTTCGTTCATTCATCTTTTTAAGTTTTATTCACATCCTCTATTCTCAAGGGAAAAACATAACAACTGTAATCTGTGCATATATTAAAGCACCTACTCACTCCACACTCATGGATTACGATGAAAATACTTTCTTAAAAATCAAGTTTTTGTAATTCTATTCTAAAAACTTTAACACTGCATGCCAATCTGTATGTAATTATAACAATTTCATATCCAAGAGTACCTTATGTTTAAGATACTGATCAAATCTGTTACTTAAAGCTCTACACTGTTTTCTTAAAAAATGTGTTTTTAAATAACATGAGGAATTTTCTAAGACTCAATAAGACTTTTAAGACTTTTCTATGAAATGTGAATAAAAATAAAAAGAAATAGCTAAAATAATTGGGAATTTTTATTTTTCCTTTGAGAGCAGTTAAATGTCAAGTTAAACAGCCTGTTGATCAAATCAGGCTGTTTAACTTGACATTTAACTGCCTGAGATATGATGAACACATTTTCTGTAACATCTGTATCCTGTCCCTGATAAACTGTGAAGACAGATTTAACACTGCTTAAGTATTCATTTCAAAGTTGGGTAAATGTTTCAGATTAGTCATTTTATATAACGTGGTTTTACAGCTCTGTCAGTCTGTCACTGCTTGGCTTTGGTATTAAAGCATGGTTTTTGTTGCTCATTATAGAATTACTTTCTTACAGTAGACCGAATTCTGATCATGTGAAGTGCACGGATCATTAAACATGACTACAAAGGGAGTTTTTCACAATGTGACGTACTGAAACTCCCACAGTTAAACCACTTTGCCCACACTGTCTGCCATTCAATCTGGAGTGTAAGCACTGCAGCAGAAGTGAAACTTTATCTGACTGTATAAATCTGCATACTGCACATTTAAGCAAGGTCTAGTATAACTGTGTGGTTTGGTAGTGATGTGTTTGGGACTATGTTTGCAGAGTCTGGTAAGCAGCAACAAGCAGGGACATGTTCATTATGTCATGTCATACATGTTTTTTTGTGTGTGTGATAAGTAATAACTGCTCATTAAAATATTTCCACCATGTCTTTTGCTTTTAGCTAACTAAACATTACTAGAACAGGGTTTGACATTAACCATGGCCCGATGCACCGTGGCCACAGAAAGTCACCATATGGCAACAATGAAGCCCCTGTAGGTGGCCCTCTGTGGCTACAAAGTTTTATCAGGTCTCTTGAGAATGAGACTGTATGTCTCAAATAGATTACCCGTCTACATAAACGTAAAAAAAAAAAAATCCCATTCAGCGAGCCTTTGCCAAAGGAATGTTACAGTTCCAAAAACATCCCTGCGCCTTTTAGTTCAACATTCCATAAAAACAGTGAACAGTACTCATCACTGGTGTTTCGGTTTATCAAGTGACCCTGTAAACTGGTGACTCTCAGCCAAATGCATTGTGGTTGCTCATAGTGAAGGCAGCTACTGAAAACACCAACAGAACATGTCCTTGTAAAACCCTTTAATTTTACTTTAATCAATTTTAAATACATACCAATCTTTATTATGCACATCAAATATTTACCTAAGCTATGATGAAAAACAATGGAAACACTGAGTTTAAAGTCACCAGTTAACACACAGTCACATGTTACACCGAAACATCTGCTGGCTTCTGATATGACGGGACTGCTGTAGTACAGGTTCACCTGGCCTACACAATCTGTTCACTTGATCAGTACAGAAGACCCAGAGGCACAAAAGGCAAACTATGGGAGAATAAAATGGTAACACAGCAGTTGGTAGTATGTATTATATGTTTTCTACTGCTTTTTATCTTCTTCATTTTTGAAGAAATGACTGACTCAGGCCTAATGCTGAGAGGGAGGGAGCGAGATAGAGATATGTTTACAAAGCACTTGAGTTTTGAATTTAAATAGTTATATGTTTTCATTCAGTTAATGTCTTTTCATTTATTGAGGTGTCACAGTTAAGGAAGGCTGTGTTAAGTTGTATTAAATTTAATTTTCTGCACTGTTTTTGGGAAAGTTTACATTTAGGTCACCAAAAATGTACTTTGGCCACCAAATTCAGGGGCTTGGTCACATGGGGCCAGAGCGTCTATGCCTAGTTTATATCTATTTTGTGCCTTTATGCACTAAATGTAGGCAAAGAGGGTTTGTATTTTTGTCTTACATTCTTACCTTAGCTTGAGCAACGGGTCAACCCTCAGTATGTGATGGAAGAGGATATTGAGGAACTCCTCAGGATCTGTGGTACAAGATGTGCTTAAATGAGATGTGAGGTAATATTCCTGTTTAAATGTTGTCATCCAGTGCAGACACTGTAAAAACTAAAGAGTTGTATCTTATATATCTTAAAAAAAAGTTTTTTTTTATTTAATCAGCATAGCTGCTTATTTAATAATAATCACATCAAACTTTGGATTCTTAACACCAGTACAAAGAAGATGAAAGATCATTGTGATATAGTTAAACTCATGACAATGAGCACAGTGAAAATTATGAGAAATGGTTGAAAGAACAATAATATATTCTCCTACCTTTTTCTTCAGAGGTAAACCCAGAGGCAGCTTCTACTTTCTCCAGGATCCTCCTTAGCTTCATCACCTTGGTGGCACAAACATACCCATGTCTGGAGGACGAAGAACCAGCAAGTTACAAGCTAGTTAAATAACCACATTTAGCGATTTTAGCGACATTATTCCTGCTGGTGAAATTCTGCAATGATGCTACAATCATGGTTTGATGATTAAGTTAACAATTGCAGCCTATAATGTTCCGGATTCTGTTTTGTTTTATTTATCAAATTTAAATAATGTGCAAGCTCTTTTAAAAGCTCCAGGGAAACTTCAACAATCTAGTCTTGAACAGTTTTTTGCTTCCTGAGAGAAAAAAACAAATCAAAAACACATCTCTAAAACAGGTGATTAGAACACTGAGTCCATACCTACAATCGAAGTCACAGGTCATAAGTACAGTATGCAAAAAACCACTCTGACTTACATGCGCAGGGGGTTGACTATCTCTGTACGCAACAGCTCTTGGGTCTCCCTGTAATACTCCACATCTGTCTTTGAGCGTGGTCTCAGCAGAACTGTGTCCAGTACAGAACTGAAGGAGAAAAGACTGCAGAGCAGAACAGACAACCAAGGCATTACAATGAATATCCATGTATCTTTTATCTAATCTATATGAGATAAATGATTTACCATGATCTGTGGCTCTATTTTTTCATTATTTCATTAAATCTAACTTTACTTGTAAGTGTTTCTTTAATTATTTCTGGAATGGTCAAATTTAAAGCTAAGATTCAAAACCCCAAACAAGTCGAAGCATCTTCAAAGCACAGGATCTCCTGTAGTTTGGTGAGGAAGTTTGGATTGGCTGCTCTGTTTAATGGCCCTTTGGCAGTGTTGGCAGAAACAACAGATGCACCACTATCCACCAGCCTGCTCCCAGCAGGAATACCCCCTCCTGTTAGAGCCAGTGGGCAAAGTCTTAACAGTTTACTAATAAGCCTGTGCCTCTGGGCAAACACAGCACTGCTGGCTGAGGAAGCACCATATAGTCAATCAATATGACTGAAGTCCAGAGAAGTTCATTTACTGTTAGACTAACAGAGAACTGACCAGAAGAGGGTTGAATCCAGGTAGCAGGAGTTGTAGTGGCCCTGGATGCCTTTCTTTTTTCCCACCATGACATCCAGACCATCATTCTCTGTGCGTGGAGGAGTGTTCTCGTGTACTACCTCGCTTAGGTAACCCCCAAATGCTGTACAGACACACACACACATACACAGTACAAGTGTAAACAGAGCTTTTGGGGATATCAGTTAGTTTGGTGCCTTTGATCATCCCTACCGATGGAGTTGCACCGCTCTATGGGGTTGGAGGAGTGATGCAGGGACGGGAAGCGGGAGTCAGGCCGGCAGCACTTGAGCTTCACAAACAGGGCTTTTTTAGGTGGGCAGGTGAAGTACCGCGTACCTTTGAAGGTGCCGTCAGTGCAACCAGGGCACTCTTCCTCCTAAAAGAGAGGGTCAAGATCACATCAGCCAATTACTGTCAGATACTACCACTGTGTGCAGTAAAAAAGCTTTCATCTGTTCTATGAGAGAAATGTTCCAGTTTACTCAGACACGTTTAAAGGAACAGTTTGACATTTTGAGAAATTTGTTTATTCATTATCTTTAAGGTGCAGTGACTTCCTCAAGTCTTGTCGTCATTATGTGGCTGCTAGGCAACCAGCAGAGTTCAGAAGGTCACTGCACCCATCCAAGAAATAATCTGACAGAAAACCCTGGGAAAACCCCCCAAAAAGCTGTCATTATTACACAGAGAATATTTCCCAGAATGTCAAACTATTACTTTAACAAAATGTTGCATGACTGAAACAAGCAATGTGGTGATAAACTCGGTTTCTACCTGAACAGTTAACACTCTACTGAGAGAAACATAATCAACATAGCCATACACAGTAAGTCCAATAACTTCCTATTCGGCTCATCAACCAGGGAGATGCAGCCAATATATTAATAATTTAACCAAGCCCAAGGTAACCAAGGAATATCTTTGTGGTCATCAGTCATTCAGAGTTAGTAGAAGCAACCGCAGTTGATGATCAGCTGATCTGAGCAGCGTAAATCACTTCATGTTCCTGCCTTAGTGTGAGCTCCAGAAATGTATTTTTGTAACCTGTCAATACATCACCCAAACACACTGACAAAGGACTGAAGATACAACAGTGCCTCCGTATCACATGATAATGTGTAACATTTGAAAATAAATAATACATTTTTTCATGTTTTAACAGACCATCACTGATATTTGATTGTGTCATTTGTCCAATCAATATTATACAGTATGCCTGATTTTTTTACCCCATTTACTAAAGTCCTAAAAACTAAACCAAACTTTCAAATTCACATTGTTGTGTTGCCTCACCAGCTCTAGCCCAGCCAAAGGCTCCAGAAGGCCAGGGGGCAACCCCACCCAGCGGATGACACCACACAGAGGAGGGTTCTCCTTCACCTCCACCAGAGAGCCCACCTCCAGACCTGGCTGTCCTCGGGGAGGCGTCGAAGGCCGTGGTGAGGGAGGGGCAGCGGGTGACGAGGGCTCGGGCTGCTCTCCCATCACCGACTGGACAGAGAGGGAGAGAGGCCCATGGCTCATGCTGTCAATGGGCCCAGTCTTACGGTTCAGGCTGAAGGGCAGAGAGTGAAACTTGTTGTCACTGGACAACAAGGGAGGGGGCGGGGCTCTGGAGGGCGGGGAGGACTGGTTGAAGTCAGGGGGCGTGTCAGTAAGTGACTTGGCGGGGTCCTCCCCAACTGCAGGAGAGAGAGCAGAAACCAAAACGTGATGTCCATTTTACAGTTAATTACACCAAAAAAAGACTACCATCACACCGAGCTGAAAATCCCTGATTCACTGACCTCTCCGTGAAAGTGTATTGTAATGTGAGAACTTCAACCACTAGAGGTCAGCAAAAACATGATTTTCAGATGGTGTTAAGTCATGGTTTAATAACACCATCTGAAGGAAGAACGGAGCCTGCATAACTGGAGGCATTTGGCTATAAAACTCTACTAAAATTCTCCTAAATCGCAAGAGTGAAGGTCTTTTAGTATTTTTACCTGAACAATCTCAGCGTCTTAGGGCATTTTCACACTTAGGTCAACTCGACTAGACTAGGCATGTTCCACTTGCAGATGAATCACTTGTCTGAACGACATCTTCAAAATGTATTCTTTGGTCATATTTTTCCAGTCAACAGTCATGAAAAACAGGTGAGTATGTTACTTAACTGGCACATGGTGACCACTATTTGGTGACTTTCCTCTGAGATGTCTGAGAGTCATCACAAGTGACAAGAAGAAATTATTACTGAGATATAAGTACAAGCAAAAGTCTCACAATTGTATTGGTATTTAAAAAGATGTTCACTGGTTACCCATGCTGGAGAATAGATTGCCTTCTTGCTATTTAAGTGAGAAGAAAATGCAAAAAAGGTATGTGTGATAGGGTACTGTTGAGTTTCGAGTGCTCTAAAATATTGATCCACGGCTCAAAGAGATACTTATGTGTAAAACTATTGATGATGAACTTCTTTAATTACTAAGGAACAAGCCACCCTCAAGACTCCTTCTGGGTTAAGAGTGAAAATGCCCTTTGTTGAGACGTGATGTCTGGCGTGCAGACTCCTCTTCCCATCTGATGGTGTTCTGCAATATGCTTCACTTTGCTTTTAAGATGACACACCCAAAAAACTGTGAGCACTTCATTCGATTTATGTGCAGTATCAGATTGGCAATTTTCAGAGATGACGTACTTGGAATCAACCTTCTTGGTTGCACAAGAGTATTCCATTTAAATCTGTGTTTGTGAAGGGGAGTGCCACTCCATCTAAGAATTCACAGAGAAGAACTCCTTGTGTATCATGACAGTTGAGGCAACACATGCGCACTCTTTGCTAAAGCTAAAAACTCTGTGATGTCACTGGGAATAAATATGTGCCACTGCTCTAAAAGTAACAGGTTGTGGACAAGGCTTTAGATTTTTGTGCTTCGTCCCTGAAGCAAAAACTTAAAAGCACATGACTGGCTGGCTTTACACATCACCTTTTGCAGAAGTGCGAGGTTACTGCAACGATGCCCTGTTAGCCATCGCGACGTCAAAGATTACGCTTTTGCTTCTCCTTTGCTGTTGAAATCAATGTGTGAAATTGCGCACTTTATATAAAACCTGTTAGTTGCAGTTCAGCGGCTGTGTACTGGCACTGGCACCGAGAACAGATGCTACACAACAACCTGGTCAACATTATGTAATAGATGTGGAATGTTTAAACATAGATGGCTGTTCTAATATGTTGAAACAATACTGTAAACATGCCTTACAGATCAATCTTTACAATCTGATTTTTGATTGTGAGCAATCCAGCGTCTCATGGCTCAAGAAAGTCATCACAACATTAACTGTCACAATGTCATACTTTACTCTCTGCATTCTAACTTTCAGAAAGAGTGACGCAAGATAACACATACTGACCAAACTGTCATGAAGGACGACATGAATTCTTGAATAAAGTGGCAATCGCCTTTAAGCTTGCACATCCACACTTGAAGTCTTCCCTCACAGATAGTACAACAGGAAGTTGGAGTCTAGTCTGAAGAATCACCATAACCACAAAGAAAAATAACCCAAAATCTTGAAAGTGACCCTGAGGAAGATGAAAATGATTACACATTCACAGGATGAGTAAGCAGTTGTGAAAAACAGCACATCAGCCATTTATGACTGACCTCTCCTAATTCGTGCATTAGTATAGAAATACTTTTACAGTACAGGCATTCAAGTATTCTGTTTTGCCTTGGCAGGCCGCAATACCACAATCATTTTACAGTCCTCATTTTGATGGGGAGTAGTCCAAATTTTCAAGCTTGCAAATGTTAGCATTTACCATGATACTGAGGTACATACCTTCTTGTGTATGTTGCTTTGATATCAGTTTTTTTGCTTTACATTTTGATGTCACACTCTGATAAAATCTGCCTCCACCATCTTGACTACAGGATTGGATTTTTATGAACCTTGTCAAATTCTTCACATCTGACACTTGTTGGTGATGACACGAGCAATTTAATGTCTCTCTTACAAAGAAAAAATAAAACAGACCTTGTGTCCTGAAAATGAAAGTACAAAACCAATGTCACAATGTGCTGACTGAATCACTCAGTCCTGACACTAGAGGTGAAGGATTTTACTAATGCTTTGGCCTGCAAATAGCATTGCACAGAAATGTTCATGTCAAAACTGCCTCTGCAGCCAAAACAAGACAACAGCCAGTTAAGGAATAATTTGCAGCACTGAGCATTATTAAAAGCCTTAGGGTGACACCAATTACTCCATGCAGGTGAAATATCACACTAAAATGGTGATGAAGGACAAGACTAGTGGAAAGGTCTTCATAGCAAGCTCCTGCAACAAACTACTAATTGTTGTTTTTCTGTAAACCATGCTTGAGGCATACGTTTTACGTTATTTAATACAGGAATACAGTGATTAAGTTCAACTCCATTTCTCCCACTTGTTAAAAAAGTAAAAAAAAAAAAAAAAAAAGATTAATCATATTATTTTTAATTTTTTGCTGATTTACTGTGACATTAGTCTCTTATAGCGATAGAGGTGCAATATCAGAATGCTGAGATACTTCAGGCAGATCCACTTTGACACTCTGAAGCATTTTAGATATTGACAACGGCTGAGAGATGTGTATCAATGTGCAACCCATCAGTTATTTTATTTTCCAAGTCTGTTTATTTTGTATTACACACCTTGAAACCCAAACAGCCAAAGCTCCTAAATCTCTTACATCACTGGTACATATGTTGTGAGCTCAATGTCAGCTACAGCTACATCTACAGTCTGTTTAAAATGCCCAGTTACACTGTGAAACATTCAAAAGTCTTTAATAGGAGCAAATAAAAACAGGATCAATAATCACTGCTTTTCTCTTGTATACATCTAAAACACATCTCATCTGTAAGCTACTGAAAAACTATTTCTGTTCACAGATCAGATCAATTGTGTTGGTGGTGTGTCTTATATTAGACAGCGTGGTGAGGACGGTTGACTACCACTGTTTCAGCACCACAGCTCTGTTTAGGTACCACTGAAATCATATTGGGAAGCTCACTTACTAAGTCAACTACTGGACCCATAATATGCAGGGAATATCTCATAGTTAAGAGACACTATAGTATGTCACGATTATGAGACACTGTGCCTTGGAAATATACCTTATACTGGATAAGGAATACAATACAGCACAAGTGTTACTGTAAATAATAAACTATTAAGAATAAGTTTCAGTTTTAAGAACTTTGTACTTGTTCATTTTATGAGAAACCTTTAGTCAAAGGTAAAATTAATTCACAAAACTAGCTTGATCATTAAAAAATGATTATGTGTCGCATGTTTTTAGCAGGTGGGAATAATAGGTTCCTGTACACATCTTTAACAGTTGCTAAAACTATGTATCTTGTGCTTCTTTTGGAGGACACTTGTAATTCGAGCAGCCCACAGTGTCTTTCAGCAATGGGCTGGCCTCAGCAGGAGTGGAACACCTAATCTTGCCAGTGTAAGTAAATTCAAATAAAAGATAAAAAGTATGCCGTAGTGTAATGGACTATTTTGTAGCTTGTTGTAAACAGGAGCTTGCCGGTAAGATGGTTGACGTCCCATGAGTACCCGTGTTTTACCTTCATCAATGTACCATGTGCTTTTGGATTTGGACTGGGCTGGGGGGTCAACAGAGCTGCCATTTAAAGTATAGTAAAATTCAGACTTGCTTCTACTGCCACACTGATGACCTAATCCTGTAAATAACACAAGTACATGAAAAAAAAAACCACACAGAGTAAGCAAAATGTGTGTGTGTTTGTGTGTGTGTGTGTGTGTGTGTGTGTGTGTCTGAGAGCATGTTTTGTCCCTATGTTTCAGCTGCAGACCAGGTGAAAAATAAAAGAGCAGAAATTCCAAAACACAAAAAAGAAAGTAAAAGCAATCAGGGTAGTCACACATTCCATTCACCTCAAATCAATTCAGCTGCGATGGGAGTTTCTCATATTTTGTGTGGAAAAAAGTTATGCGTGCCCTCTGTCATTGTTACCTTTTTAAAGGGACTTTCCACCAAAACTGCTTCATCAGTTGTTATTCTTATCTCTGCTTGCCTAAATCTGTTCGAGCTTCTTCATTTTTAGAGTTCCCTAAAACAAAGACTTCCTCTATCAGAAAACATCATTGGAGAGAGCATTAAATCAGGCAAATCTAAATTTGTGAAACAAGCAAAAATCCTCCGTAGTTTTATTGCTTTACATATTTGTAAAACCACAACTGGACAACTTTGATGGAATGCCCCTCTAAGAATTATAATCACACCAAGCAGTGGGTAAGTCAGTAAGGTTTGTATCGTATCAGCAGTGTAGTACCTTTGCTCTTTGGTTTGCTTTGGCCAGAGGACGACTTGTCACTGTTGGTGCCTCTGGGGGCAAAACTGTGCTTTTGCAGCCTTTGGTCCTGCATGGAATATTCTGTACAGCCCAAAAAATACATCCACATTAGAGGCACAACACCCCTATCAGCCTACGTCAAACTGCCATGCACCAAATGTCTTCCTCAGCCCACTTGAAATATATGTAAATTTGCACTGACCCTCCACCATTCTCCTATACTGGTTTCAATTTGTCACTGCAATTCAAAAAACACATGCTTGATAAACAAATTTGTATAGCCAATAAGAAGTTTAGACCCTGTTTTAGCTTCCTTAGCTCTACAAAAACATCCTTCTAATGTATGGCACTTTAACTTAAGATATGCTACAGTCAGTGAAGTAATAACCTGGCCTACGACTTTAAGGTTCCAGGCTTAAGATGTTGTATTTAACTGCACGTGGACCATAACTTTGACCATATGTTTTCTTGCCTCTAACTTTGAATTAAGACTGAAAGTCACAAAGAACAGTTCGAGCTGTCTAGTGTCACATCATGCATGACAGTGACCACTGAATGACAACTTTTGTTTGATGGTAGTTTTGAGGGTAGCTCTGCTCAGTGACAGAACATACTTCTTGTAGCCTGTCTAGAGAGTGCAAAAGGATGGGCTTCAAAGTGACATTTGCAAAATAAAGAACCCCAGTCTTTAAGATTTTCTAGATACGAGTCTGAACAGTCAAGAGAGGCGGTAGTAGCACACATAAACAAATCAATATGCCAATGTTGAGAACAAAGAGCCTGAGTATCTCACTTGACTTTCAAAAAACAAGTGAGACATCAACACAAAAGGCTCTCTGTTCCCGCTGCAAGCAAAACACAAACTCAGAACGCTCCGAGGGAGCTCAGAGCTGGTCCAAGAGAGGAACAGCGGAATGTTTTGGGAAAACGACATATAGAAGGTTTTGAAAAAAGCAACAAATACACGGTGACTCACCTGGCATTACGTCACAGAAGGGGACAAGTCGAGTGTGCTCCAAACTGGCAAAATTACACAGCAACTTCCCATCAAACACACCATCCCAGTCCCCAATAGGATTGTCCTGAAAGAGTTGGAGACATAACAACCTTATAACCCTGCCAGCAGGCGTTCTTCATCTCTGTAAAATTGATCAGTTGCCACATGTACTTCTTCCCCTACTATCTTCTTGGTTATTAATTAGGTCTTTTGTCTTAGCGCTCTAAAAATGATGCTTAAGCTTGATCCTCTGTATTGTTATGATCCAAACTGCTCATCTCATCTTCTCCACCAAAACAACAGATCTTCCGTCTCAAATCATTCCAGCTGAAAGCTCTACTTTCTCTGCAGGCACAACCACGTTATTCTTCCTCTTTGGTTTGGAATCCAGGACTCTGCTCCAGTGGGATAATCTAAGATAAGCGTGAGGCCAGTGCCACCAGCTAGAGAAGGCAGGGCGAGGCTGGACGCAGAGTGAGGCAGAGCAGTGGGCTCTCCTCAGCTGCCTGCTGGCCCCTTGCCATGCTGTTGGGTCATACAGCACTAAGTCTTTACCTCACTCCCCGCGTGACTGCCTTGCCTTTGTGTGGGTGGCTCAGATGCACTGAGTGGGCTGCTGCTGCTGCTGCTGCTGTTGGTGCTGCTGCTGCTAACGATCAGCAGTCAAATGCCTCAGTTATGTGTTTCAATCTCTCTATGACTACAATACCTCTCCCGCCTGACAACAGTAGCCATAGATACGAGCTACTGTGATCCCAGGCAACACGGCATGTTCCCTCAACATACAGAGAAACAGTTGTTAAAAAAAAACAAAAAAAACCCAAAATACAGGCAAGTCATTACAGAAAACACTGAGACACTTACTCTCGTAGTTTGACTCTGTACGCTGAAGCTGATATGTGTAACTTTCTACATGTTGCCACCTCTACTGAGGCAAAGACACTTCAAATGAACCAACTCCAGCAAAGATGGCAGAGCATCCTCATCTCGCTTCATTATAAACTACTCCCTTCATGTCACACTGACCAGGTAAGACATTTTGAAAATTTGATGACATTAAACAGAAACAGTATAGAATGATGGAAATTTTACAACATGTGAGTAAGTTTCCCTTCTGGTATGACAGTTCTGGTTTGAACACACTTTACTTCCATTTTCAGCCCATGAATTTATCCAAAGCAATGACACTGAATAGCAGACCACAGAGAGACAGTCAGTACGTTTACATGCAGCTTGAGAAAATCGCATTATTGGCTTAGTCCAACTGAAACCGGACTTTTAAATGCATGTTAACAGCTTAGTCCGACTGAAATTGGACTATCCGTAGCTTGACTAACACACCTAGATAATTCGACTGAAAAATGAACTACTGCCGCATGTATCAGCTTAGTCTGACTGGAGTCAGACTCGGCGTACTGCGCATGCACCACTTTTTCTTTGGCGGGCTTTCACCCAGGGGAAGAAGGAGATGATGTAGCAGCAGTGCAGTAACTCCTGGAAAAACTAACAAACATCATGGCGGCCGAGAAGCAGAAGACGCACTTCTGGACGGACAAAGAAATTACATTCATGCTCCAACAGCTAAAGGAGTAAACATTTTTATGTTCCTACCAGTTTATGGATGGTAGGAAAACACGAAACTTATTTATTTAAAAAGGTTTCTGAACAAGAACTGGAACTAGTTCAATACGCGCTATATTAAAAAGGACACAGCACCGCCTATCGAGGCGGAGTCAGACGTACTTCGTAGACGATGCAGAAATTCAATTTTCTCTTCTGCATGTATACACAGACAAGACGAGAAGTCCGACTTGGCTGATTAGCCGAGCTATGAACTTAGCTCGACTGCTGCATGCATGTAAACGTACTGAATGTCTACATTTAGCTGTCTGAATTTTAAAATGCTACACTGAACAAAAATATAAACGCAACACTTTTGTTTTTGCTCCCATTTTTCATGAGCTGAACTCAAAGATCTAAAACATTTTCTATATACACAAAAGACCATTTCCTCACAAATATTGTTCACAAATCTGTCTAAATCTGTGTTAGTGAGCACTTCTCCTTTGCTGAGATAATTCATCCCACCTCACAGGTGTGGCATATCAAGATGCTGATTAGACAGCATGATTATTGCACAGGTGTGCCTTAGGCTGGCCACAATAAAAAGCCACTCTGAAATGTTCAGTTTTATATCACAGCACAATGCCACAGATGATGCAAGTTTTGAGGGAGCGTGCAATTGGCATGCTGACTGCAGGAATGTCCACCAGAGCTATTGAATGATGATTGAATGTTCATTTCTCTACTATAAGCTGTCTCCAAAGGCATTTCAGACAATTTGGCAGTACATCCAACCGGCCTCACAACCGCGGACCACGTGTAACCACACCAGCCCAGGACCTCCACATCCAGCATGTTCACCTCCAAGATCGTCTGAGACCAGCCACCCGGACAGCTGCTGCAACCATCGGTTTGCATAACCAAAGAATTTCTGCACAAACTGTCAGAAACTGTCTCAGGGAAGCTCATCTGCATGTTCGTCGTCCTCATCGGGGTCTCGACCTGACTGCAGTTCGTCGTCGTAACCAACTTGAGTGGGCAAATGCTCACATTCGATGGCGTCTGGCATGTTGGAGAGGTGTTCTCTTCAAGGATGAATCCCGGTTTTCACTGTTCAGGGCAGATGGCAGACAGCGTGTGTGGTCGTCGTGTGGGTGAGCGGTTTGCTGATATCAACATTGTGGATCGAGTGGCCCATGGTGGCGGTGGGGTTATGGTATGGGCAGGCGTATGTTATGGACAACGAACACAGGTGCATTTTATTGATGGCATTTTGAATGCAAAGAGATACCGTGACGAGATCCTGAGGCCCATTGTTGTGCCATTCATCCACGACCATCACCTCATGCTGCAGCATGATAATGCACGGCCCCATGTTGCAAGAATCTGTACACAATTCCTGGAAGCTGAAAACATCCCAGTTCTTGCATGGCCAGCATACTCACCGGACATGTCACCCATTGAGCATGTTTGGGATGCTCTGGATCAGCATATACGACAGCGTGTTCCAGTTCCTGCCAAAATCCAGCAACTTTGCACAGCCATTGAAGAGGAGTGGACCAACATTCCACAGGCCACAATCAACAATCTGATCAACTCTATGTGAAGGAGATGTGTTGCACTGCGTGAGGCAAATGGTGGTCACACCAGATACTGACTGGTTTTCTGACACCCCCAGACCCCTCCAATAAAGCAAAACTGCACATTTCAGAGTGGCCTTTTATTGTGGCCAGCCTAAGGCACACCTGTGCAATATTCATGCTGTCTAATCAGCACCTTGATATGCCACATCTGTGAGGTGGGATGGATTATCTCAGCAAAGAAGTGCTCACTAACACAGATTTAGACAGATTTGTAAACAATATTTGTGAGAAATGGTCTTTTATGTATATAGAAAATGTTTTAGATCTTTGAGTTCAGCTCATGAAAAATGGGAGCAAAAACAAAAGTGTTGCGTTTATATTTTTGTTCAGTGTATTTTCATGTGAAAGCGTTTTGCGTCCACGTTAGTGTTTTCAGGTTAATGTGAGCAGCTAAATCTTTTCTTTTCAATGAGCATTCATTACCCAGCTGCTGCACTGATAAAATAATTGATTTATAATGTAAACATTATCTGATAAAATCAATATAAGTCCAGGTTAATGACAACAGTGCTACTGTGTATTCGGCTATACTGGCATTTAAAACAAACGACAGGACAAAGTTAAAGGTGACTAGTTGTCTTAACTTTCCTGTCATACAGCCCCAGGCCTTCACGCTCCATTTAACCCATACACACTGAAACACCAAGCTGTTTAAAGAGTTATACACTATGGCAGCAGTTTCGAAGAAGCTCAGTTTTAATCTGGACAGTGCCCTGAAACGGAGAGAAAAAGATATGACTATGTAAATGACATAAACTTGTGATGTTCTAACTATAAGAAACTACTTATTTGAACTTTTAAAGTTGTGTAAAATTAGGATTTGCTAAAAAAAGATGTCTTATATGCCAGGGACCAGCAATGAACTGCATTTTAAAAAAAAAAAAAAAAGTTTGACATTTTGGGCAATCACTTTTCACTTCGTTGCTTCCTGTAAGGCTCACTAATTAACACGTATCTTGTATGTTGCAGACTGTTTCTTGGCTAGGACAAGTTGCTAGGCAAGCAGCAGAGATTCCACAAAGTTACTGATTCCTACCAAAAACAGTCCAACACATAACCCCCAGAAAACAACGATTTTTTTTTGTTTTTTACACATATATTAATCAAACAGGAAAGTGATACAGCATGCTTCCCAAAATGTTGAACTCTTCTACTGAGGTAAATGAGTCATTTTGTTTGGAAGAAAAAGGCTGTAGACTTCATTTCATTTGACTGACAGCAGCAGGAGTCTTAGACTTTGTATTTGTCTATTATTTTCTTTATCAATCAACCTGTTGATTATTTTTGGACATGCAGTTATGGATATTTAGAGAGAGCCTTACTTACCATGTCAACTCCCACATAGTAGCCCAGGCTTTCATTGCCTGGCAGCAGGTCACAAAAAATAATGGTGCCTCTCTCTGGCCCGTCTCTGGTCTGCACCAGAACCCTGGAGTTGATCTCCAGTGGAGGGATGTCCTGGTCATCTTCCACCAGATTGACGTGGTCCACCTCAAGCTCGCCCAAGGCTTCGTCATCATCATCCTCCCAGAGTTCAAGTTTGTCAAGGGCCACAAACACACCACACTCATCCTCACAGCGGAAGAGTTGGCGGCCCTGGTAGGAGCCCTCTGTGAAGCCCTGGCCCCGGCCCTCCTCCTGGGAGACGGAAGCAAAGGAAGGATGATGAGACAAGTGCAGAGAGTGAGACAGAAGAGGAGTAAGAGGGATGAGCAGCTTATTGTCATAAAAAGTAGGGCAGGTAGCAGGGCTGCTTGCTCAGCATTTTTCAGTGAGGGGAAGTCAACATCATAGAGCTGTGAGAGCATATGATCGATTACTGCAGCTGGAGTATGACTTGACTTACAGCAATGATAAATGCATTGAAAAAGTTCTAGCACAGATACTGGATGTTCTCACAAACCACACTGTAACATATTCTGCTTCTTTTCTCACATACAGGCTTTAGAAATAAATCAGAGTCATCTCTATATGGTGAGGGCCTTAAAATCAGAATTGTATCTGAGGCATATCTGTAAACTATGAGGCCTTTATGTTGACCTACAGTCTGAATGCTTGTGCTCCATCAGCCCACCCAAGAAGACTCCAGCTGGATTCTGCACTAGAATAACACCAACATTGTGCTGCAATAAGCAACCCTTTGTATGTTGTTACTTAGTGTGCATATGTTATAGAATGAATGGCATGGCATGAAATAATCACATTTAGTGTTGAGATTAAAGGAATAGTTGACATAAAAAGTAAAATGTTGCCATTATCTGCTTGCCCTTATGTCAGTCCAAACTTTGAAACAGCTTTGTTTCAGCCTTCCCTAACACAACATTTGTAGCCAGTCTCTATCTTTGAAGCTTGGGAATGTCACAATGGCATTAAACCTAAACTAGATTTGCTGATCATAACCTAAAAAAAATTTGAGGCAAAACAAAAATCCAACATGTTTTCCACAAGTCAAAACAAATGTGACGCACAAGGTGCCGAGATGTGACCGAGATGTAAATAGTCACCAGAAATAGCTTTACAATAGACAGCAAAAACTCTGATTTGTTTTTGGGGTCTACTTTGTAACTTCCACATATGCATAAAGTTGTATCAACTTTCCAAAACCATACAAGTGCAAGCTCACAAGGCACACATCAAAGACATTTTTCATTCGTGTGCACAACCTGGATAAATAACTCGCTGTTGTCATTATATTTTCCCTATGTTACGTATGCAGACACTAAAATCCATTGAGCTTACAATAGCAGACTCACGCTTCAGCAAATGATGGTGTTGCTCACAAATGCACATACTAGTGTCTGTCTTATTTACTAGGAACAGAAGGACAAGCACGTCATTGCATTGCAGTCGCCATGAGCACTTTCGCCAATGAAGGCTATGGGTAGCAGAAACGGCTGAACATCTGTTTTAACAAATAAAGACAGTAAGGAGGGTGTGTTGTCATTTGCTGGACTATAGGCCTGATGCAACTTTAAGCATGAGACATAATTTCAAAAATGCTTGGGTCAAACAACTGGTTTCAGCACACTTTCAAGAACAAGTTTGTGGCTGCTTCTTTTGTCTCAAGTAAGACTGAAAGGAATTTGCACAAGACACTCATGCAACCTGTGTTGTAACTGGTTTTAAATGTAGATAGTAGGGACATGTTTGTTTTTGACAGCTGGTTTGCAATGATTAGACTCCCGCCATTGAAACCCATCTGTACCTGTTTGTTTTCAAGCTGTGATTCTGGTGAAAATTACAATCAATTTTGTTGTCGCTGTTTTTCTTTTTGTCATTTTATTACAAGAGAAACCTAAATCTATTCAACCGTTAATTTCCAGACATTTTAAGAGGAAAATTTGTCACATTTGTACTGTGCAACTTGAACAACATCTCTCACAGTGAAATTCATTTTTTTAAAGACAAGAGTCCTTACCAGCAGCTCCACTCCAAACCAGATTCCAGAGAGGGCTCTGTCAGGGAGCAGCGAGCCCTTGAATCGGACAACACCAGGCAGAGGTTCATCCCCTGAGCGCAGCTGGACGCGCACCTTCGAACCACAGTCAATATCACGGACACGCTCCAGCCGTGACTTGTTGCAGAGAAGGGCATACCGCTCCTCACAGTTGGTAATGGGAAACAGCAGCTCAGCCAGCTTCTCATCCAGCTCCAGGACATCCCGCTCGTCCAGGCTCAGCACCACGTTGGTCTGGTCCAGGATGCGGAGACTTTTTTTGCCCTTGCATGGGGGCAGTGTTCGCCCCAGGCTGTTGCGCTCCTGGCAGGCCTGACCGAGACTGCCACGGGGGATCCTCAGGGTCTTCTGGGGTGGCTTCTCCACTGTACATTCCTTTATGACCATGTAGAAGCGCCAGTCCTCCCTGAAGCCCCCGCTGGGCTTCTCCTGGCTCCACAAGGCAGAGCTCATGGCTGCATGCTAGGCAGGAGGTCCAACATCAAGGCAAGCTTGACCTGTGGTCTATAGTAAAGAAATAACAAATAAACACTTTTTTAAGTACACACAGAGAGCAACACACAAAGAACTGAAATTGTGGGGGAAAGCTTGTTTAATAAATGAAAACACAATACTCCACAGACTGAATAATGATGACCTCACTAGAGATACAAAAAAGAGCTTGAAATCTGCAAGGCAACTTTGTCTTGATTAGCTGATCACTGCACTTAAATAAACAGATCTCTAACCCAGGTTGCTTGTTGTGGTTTGTTGTGAGAAATCTAATAGCTCATGATGGTCTCAGTTGTGTACTCTCCCTCTCTACTGCCCAGTCATTCCTGTGCAGTGCCACTGTTTTTCAGCAGGACCTTGTGTGAAATTACTCATTCCTACTGATTTAAATATACTTAACAATAGATGGTGAGCAGACAGTTGACTTATTCTGACACCCAGGGCAAGACTCAGATACCAGACAATTGGATTTCCCCTGATGACACCTCAGATATGATGATCAGCCACCCGGCACAGTCAAAAGCACACTACATCCGTCATTTGTTTAGGCATGCTTGAAAGTCAAGCCAGTATTACTTACTTGGTTATTATATTGTTGTTTTGAAATATGATGTAACGTCATCGTATAAATGTATTGCCATTAAAACAATATCATTATGGCTAACGCCGCACAGGGCTAAGAAACAACACAGGTAGCAAACTGAAAGCAATTCACCATGAGATGGGTTAGCACTGACCTGCTTTGATATGTATACAGCGTTTTCGTTAGGATGACAACCAGAAAGTTGTTTACAATTTTGTCTATATTGGTGTCAGCATCACTGACAGCAATATCATGACTCGTTTTCATAAACATTTTCCCTGACAACCAGAGCAGCAGTGTGTCATCACCAGGCAAAAGCTGTCAGTCACAGGCCCTTTAAGAGAGGGAAGTAGCTAACGTGCCGTCAGCTAAAAAGCACCTTATAGTCACTTGCATTCAATGCTAACGACATGGACACCTTACCTGTGTTACGCGTCTGTTCAGTTACAGGCTACAGATGGCTGTCATTTCAATTGTCCATTTCAATTATATACAGGCCTCCGAAAACAGCAACAAGCTAGAATCCTCCCGTAATAACCTCTGATTAGCTAAATGGCTAGCTAATGCTAGCGCCCTAACCAGCTAAGTATCACGCTGAAGTTAGCCCAGCGAGCTGAGTGACAGCGAGCCGGCTGGCAGAGGACTGCCACCCTCTACAGTATGCTATCAGCATTTAGATACATTTGCTCTCCATGGGAAATACATGAAATAATACAGTGTAACGCTACAGCTATAAGATATATTATTTACAGGAGACGACCTCACGAAACTTAATGTATGACGTCAAGCCCTCCCTGACAGGCATTGGTCATTCGCTTAGTGTTCAAGCGCTGATTGGCTGTTTGTTGTGTTTGTAACCAAGTCCCACTCAGTGGGGTTTTCCCATGAATGGCAGAAGACATAGTTAGGTTGAAGTGTAGCTTTCAGGGCAGATGATGCTGTCTCTAGTCAGGCAGTGATAGAATTATTTAGATGTGGAATATTTATTTACATAAAAGAAGCGACAATACATTATATGCTCAATATGCAGTATTCGTCCCTTTCAGCGTGTTACACATTATATAATATGTTATGTTACATATTATTTGATTATTATTAACGATGCATTCATATGTATGAAGCATTTCAATGTTGCAGCTGGTTGAAGTAGGCTAATTTACCAATGCTACACACTATAATAGACCTCATAAACTGCTGGGAGGTGTCATATTTTCTAAGATCATCATATCTTTTAAATTAAAATTTCAATCTGAAAGTTGTAGGTGCAGCTACCAAATAAACATAGTACAATAAAACGCACAATATTTCCCTCTACCTTATAATGAAGAAGCAGTATAAATTAGCATGAAATTTAAATGGTACTCAATAAAACTACATCAGAACTGTACTTATGCAACATGAGTAGACACAACCTGCTTGTTTTCAGACAAAAGATTTGTACATGGTTCTATTATTATGATCATCATTATTATTAGAAGTAGTAGTGGTAGTAATTGTCTGTGTTGGAACATTATTTAGAAGTTTTTCTCAAGTAAAAATAGAGATATCAGTGTAGAAATACTCTGTTATAAGTGACAGTCCTGCTTTCAAAATATTTCTTAAAGAACCAGTGTGTAGGATGTAGGAGGATCTACTGAGAGAAATGGAATACAATATTCATAATTATGTTTTTATCAGTGTATAATCACTTGAAACTAAGTTGTATTTTCATTGGCTTAGAAAGAGCCCTTCATATCTACATATCACATCTTCGTTTAAGTCTCTCCTAAAAACGTACTTCTATTGGAAAACATATCCTGACTTTATCTGACCTGTTTATTTTATTGCAATCTTATTGATGTTATTTACCATTTATTATCTCGATTATAGCTTCTCCTTGTGTTTTAAATGTGTGCAATTTTATTGTACAGCACATTGTAACTGCATTTTAAAAGGTGCTGTACAAATTAAGTTTATTATTACATAGGAAGCCTGTCACGTTGCACTGCCATGTTTTCACAGTAGGCCCTAATGGACAAACCAAATACTGGCTCTGGAGAAGGCCCTTTTTGGGGTTTACGCCACCTGAGGGCCAACATAGGCTCAACTACATGCTTGGAAAGAAGGGAGTGAGGGAAGAGGTATTCAGTTGGTTGCAATCTGCAACCTCACCACTACATGCCACTAAATCCTACTCACTGGTCCTGAAAGTGTAAGGATGGAAGTATTAGTGTAAAAATGTACCTAAATTACCAAAAGTAAAAGTACTCATTATGCACAATGGCCCATTTCAGAATAATATATATTACTATATTACTGGATTATAATTACTGATATATAAATGTGTACATCACTTATTTTCTCAGCTGGTAAAGATGGAGCTAATTTCAACCAAATTACCGCTAAGTAGCTTATTCCATAATGATACATGAGAATTATTAGTGGATTCATATTTTGTATTAATAATCTGAATTTACAAAGTAATTAGTAACTAATGTTAAATAAATGTAGTGGAGGATAAGAAACATATTGGCTTTCACGATTTAGAGAAGTAGAAAAGATGCATAAAACAGAAATACTCAAGTAAAAGACAAGTACCTCACAGCTGCACTTAAGTACATATTTGAGTTAATATCCTCACATTCCACCAACTGTAATGGTGATGGTGGTGTTATGTGATCCTGTCACCACCCACACCAACAAATTAATCCCAAAATAAAGGTAGATGCATTTTGTGTATTTAGATAAACCCTGAAAAGTTGCATTTTGATCCTCAGAGGAGAAAAATAAAACACGCTGGAGCAAACACATTATATTTCACATTTTGATACAAAATATTTCCTTTAATAAATAGAAACCGTTCTTAAAGCAATACACAGTCCTTCACCCACTTAATAGACAATCAGAAGATTAGTCTTGATTCACGTTGTGCCATCTCCTCTACCTCCTCCAAACTGAGGTCATTGTTTCTCAACCTGCAGTGTAATAGGAAGAGAAAATCAATCAATGACAAAGCACAGCCAGTCTGGAAATGGAAACAAAGCTTAAAGCCAAAATAACATTGTAGTTGAGCCAAAATCAAATGCAGCTGGCACTGAAACTAGCATTATGCCTTGTCTTGTCCCAAATCCAGGATGCAAACAACCACCAAGCACACATTCAAACCACAAAAGAAACAGTGGGAACATTACGCACCATACTGATTTCACATGCGTATTATGCTCTAGGGCTTGAATCAGACATTCCACCCCTGTTCTGGTTATCTGGTTCTGTGTCAACCTTTTACAGGAAATAAGAGGGTGGAGAGAGGGTGGAGCAATTTAAGCACTACTGTACAATAAGCGCTCAAATGTCAAATCAGCCATTCGGTCGATACAAATGTTGTGTGCATTGTATGGCTATGACTTTTTCATCTCAAACACTTACCAAAGCTCCTCCAGTGACATACTGTTCTTGATAATGTTGGCGAGGGCACACGCTCCTGCACTCCCCACACCGTTGCCAACCAGGCTGCCATTACATCAATTTAGAATTATATTTAGGTGAAATACTCTACAGATGTATTGCTAACAAACTAAAAGGTGCTGATATGTATATCTAGCAACTTACAAAAAAGTATTTTACAACTGTTTTATACTGTTTGTGGTCATTATGCAACTACACAAATGTGAGAAATCTCTTATACGTTTATATTTAGAATATATTTTCCACACTATCTTAAGTCTAGCCAACGTGCCAATATTCAAAGCAAATATTACCTAAGCCAGATCAGAGTTTTGCTGTTCTCTAGGGCACTGGCGAGGGCCTCTGCTCCTGCATCACCTATCCTGTTGCCCCAAAGTCTGGAAATACAAAGAAAGATTGGTAAATGGAAATGCACCACCAATAAGATGCATGGAATTTTGCAGGGAGGCTTTTACCCTAAATACTGCAGTGAGTGGTTGAGTTTCAGTCCCTCAGCCAGCTGCTTTGCTCCTTCTTCTGTTATATTGTTGTTGCCTAGTCTGACAGAAAATAGAGAAGTTAATTTGTTAAGTTACATGGTGCGTGTTATTATAGTTTCATTTTAGTCTAACCTCTAATGAGTGCTAATATTAGTGTATGTGCTGACCTCAGAGCAAGGAAATCCTGCTTGGTCTTCAGAAGATGAGAAAAGTGTTGAGTGCAGGCATCAGTTAGCTTGTTGTTGAAGAGCCTGGAGACAAACAAACTGATTATGAAAGGTTATTGATCAAACCTCATTTGTGACTTAAAGCTACAGTTGGTAACTTTTAAAACTGAACTGAACAAGAACGAAAGTTAAGTCGGTGAAAGTCCTAGTAGGGTGGGTGGGAGGGATGGTGGATGGGTCCAACAACAACCGACTTTCATCCGCTCCGTGTTCACTTCCTGTAAGATTGTAAAGCCAAACCCTGTTCTTTATTCCTAAACCCAACTGCGTATTTTTCTTGCCTAAACCCAACCACACGTGGGTTGGCAACAAGGGCAAAAATCCCATTTCATAGTTGGGGGGGACAATAACAGAGTTGGGTGTAACGCGTTACAAAGTAACTCTGACGCGGTACTTTGATTAGTTTTTGCAGTAACGAGTAACCTAACGCGTCAGTTTGCTGTTTGAGTGATCAAATACTTAAGTACATTTTCAAACAAGACATCAGTTACTTCCGTTACTTTTAGAACGCTGGTCCTTCAGCTCTGAAACAGCAACGGCTGTCGTTTGGTTCTAATAACGGAGATAACGTTAAACCTATCAGTCTGAAAGAAGCCACGGAGCTTGTGGCTCGCTACATGGTTGGAGAAATGCTGCCGTTGTCTACGGTGTAGTCTAAACAGGTGGAGTAGGACTCGCTGACAGACATATTTCAGACTCAGGACTTGCATTATGCCTGGTACGCACTACACGCTGGTACTATCCCCGATTGTCTTTCACGGCGTGTGTGATGTCATCGGGTTATTCTTGTCCTTTTTTTTATTACTTTCACTATTATTTGAGTCACTGTGTCTGTTCATGTGCCAGCCGACATGTTGTTGTAGTCACCTAAAAGCATCAGCAGATGGCAGGAGCTACATTTGAAGCGCCATATGTAAACTGTCAAGCTACTGTATCTTCCACAGGAAGTTCTGACAAATGTTTCAGAATAAAAACCTATTTAGAAAATGGAGGGATTCTCTCAGCCGAGGTTATAAGGGGCTTTTAATTTGAAACATGCGTTGAGTTTGAAATGATGGTGTGATATGTTAACTTTACAAAGACAACGGAGCGGATAAAAAGTAAATATATAAACACACAGAGGGATTAATAAATAACGGACCGTCTATAATGTAGTCAGTTTCAAATGAAGCTGGTTGGATAAGGATGTACCATTGTTTGCTAGCTTGATGCTAATGACAATAACGTTAACTCAGCGGGTTGACAAAGTGCCTCTGCTGTTTCACACCATCATTTCCCCCTTTTACTCTGTGTGGTAACATCCCTAGAGGAAATATTAAAAACGCTGGGGTGTTGTTGCCATACAGTTGTCTACGGCAGCAGGTCGTTCTGTGTTTCTACTGGTCAAAGTGACGGCTGTGATGGGAGAATTGGATCTCAGTGAAGGGCAAGTGGTCCATAACTTTAATTTTGGAGACAAAAAAATGTAGGCTTAGCACCCTGTGGTCCATTGCCCAATAGGAAATGTAGAATACTCAAAAGTACTTTAAAAGTGCTTGAGTTACTTTTCTCAAGGAGTAACGTTGGAAGTACTTTTAAAGTAACTGAGTTACTTTACTCAGGAGTAAAGTAACTGGTTACTTTTTTAAAAAGTAACGCAGTAACGTACTTTGATTACTTTTAAAGTAACCCTTACCCAACACAACAGTAAAATTTTAGAGAATAATTCCAGGGGGGGACAAGGAAAAAAGTTGTAGCCTGTCTTTTATACAGCATCTTTTACCGCAGTTTGACGCTTTAGTCTTTTCTCTATCTCTCCAACAGGCAGGATTTAAAGAGATTTAAAACAAAATGATTGAAATCAAATTAACATGTACACATCGACAACAGTCAGGTGCGCCGTGCTGTCCAAGGTGCTGTGTGTTTCTGGAGCAGAGCAGGTCTCTGCCTCCCCGTGTGCAGTAGTGTGAATATTTATGCTATTAAGTAAATGGAGAAAACATGTCTCTCATTGTTTAATAGCAGCAAAACAATAAGGCTTCATTCATCAAAGACAGAAACTCAATCTCTCTCCTTCTCTCCCTCTTTTTTCTCTGGCTCAGGTGTGTGGAATGGATCCTTCGTCTCTGGCTGGCTGCAGCAGCAAACCGTTTTTTTTTGTTTTTTTGTTTTTTTACCGGCAGTGAGATCTTAAAAAATGTTTGAAAGAAAAGTAACCAAAGAAAATATGTAATACTGAATATTTCGTTTGTTTACAAGGTAATTTGAATTTTGAAACCTTTTTTATTGACCTGTTCATGATAAATTACTTTTTTTGGACTTTCAACATTTATCTCAGCATTGCAAGTTTGATAACGAGAGAGTCGAGACTCAAGCCAGCAGCAGCCACATGTAGAAAAGTGGATATACAGTGAATGTCTATACTTATGAGAAATGGCTTAACTAAACATTTCCTGCAATTAAACTGGTAAACTGGTTTATAAACAGTGTGCTGTGAGATCTGCAGCTGCGCACCTCACAACCATGTGTAATAGTCGCGCGTAATGACCGCTCCTCGTCAGTTAAACTGCACGTCTTTCATGTTTGTCTCACTGACAGGTGGAGCCTACAGACAGGTACCCATTAGCTACGAGCCGCTCCGCCACTGACTGCTCTTGTCCTGTCCTCTCCCTCTTCTTTCTCTCCTGTCCTCTCTGACTATCACTAAACTCTGGCTTTTGAACAATGTAGGAGAAATGTTGCAGACAGTTTATATTATCAGCCTGGGCCTGGGGCTTGTTGTAACAGTAAATGGGATGTGTTGTAACTTGTGTAAGTTAAATTGTGTCTGTGTGAGTGTACATCTTACCCTGCTATGCGCGATGTGGGCAGCCGGGTCCGGCCTAGCCCGCCTGTTGGAAAGAGTGTGTGATATACCACTACTAGGAATGGGAGGGGGGGGACTAAATCTTTTAAGATTTAAATAGCACATTATTGCACGATTATAATGAGCACCGCTTACATTGTGCTTTCAATAAATACTACTGCATTGTTCAAAAATGATTAATTGTGTCTCAAATTATTCTAGGAGGGTACAGCTTTACTGCAGAGGGGGTCATGTCCCCCCTGTCCCCCCTGGGATTTCCGCCCCTGGTTGGCAATATGTAACCACATGCGTTTGATGTTGAAGGAAAAAGACGTCAATTTGCAGTGTTATACCGACTTGGTGCGTTTATTTTGAAGCAGACTGTATGCAAACTGTACATCTTCTGTGAAAACTGAAGTATATTTTGAAAACAAACAATGCATGTAACAGGCTGAAGTTGACACGGCATCCCAGGACGTCAACAACCAACATACCTAGGGTACTTTGTCGTACCTGGATGTGGAAAGTCCATGACTAAATGTAGATATGTGACGAGGTTGGAGTGAGAATGTGTTGTCTTTTTGGCTCAACTGTTTTCAACATGGCTGCCTGGTCACAAATATTCTCATTTTGCAGCTACACAGTACACTAAAATATGTTTCTGAAAACATCTGAGGTGAGAAAGAGACAACGCAGTAACATTGTCTTAATTCATGTCTGATTCATAGATTAACTGTTTGACCACAGTTCACGAGCAGTGATTGACACCACTGACACAGCTGCATTAGACTGCTTGGCTCTGATTGGTTATTTTGCCTTCAGGCACGGTGGATTCTTGCAAATCTCATTAGAAGCATTGGGGAAGGAGGAATGTGATTTTTTTTTAACAGATTTTTAACAGTTTCATCAAATAATACATTTTTTTCTAAAAGTTACCAACGACAGCTTTAACAATAGTGTAATTAATCATTTGGACAACACTTACGCAATTTTCTGGAAGTTGTGACACTGGATACCTTTGGCAAGCAGTTTGCGGATCCCCTCATCTGTGATGTTATTATTTCTGAGACTGAAAAAGGAAAAATTATAGGACACTTGAGCATAACATGCATTGTTGCCTTTCAGTAAATGCTAGTGTGTAAGTGTTGTTTATTGTAATAAACAGATGTTAGGAAGCATTTAAACTTTTCCTACTCACTGCAGGGAATTACAAATGTGCATGCAGGGAAGAAGCTGCTCCACTCCAACATCACCCACAGAGTTGTTGTCCAGCTGGAGGCCTACTGGATTCTTTAAATGCTGGAGCACATAGGCTAATGCAGTGCACTCCACAGGACCAATGTTACAGTAGGTCAGTTTCAGGTGGTCCACTTCCAGCTTACTCATGGCATCTTTAGCAATCCTGCTCTCCTGCATCTCATAGATGCATTTAATAAGCCAGACAAAACCTGGCATTGCATGCATGCTCTTCTTCTCCCCCTCTACGGCTTGAGGGATGGACTTAAAGTGTTTCTGCATACCTTTGGACAGGCATCTCGCCACCTGTCTGACCCTCTTCTCCATCACAGCACTGGAGCAGCAGTGGCGCCACAGACTTCGATGATGCTGGGATAGTAGTCCAGATACAAAAGTGGCTGTGATTTGCAGATTTGGTGTTTCAGCTGCTGTAGCTTCTCCGTCTGAAGCCTGCTCTTGTTGATTAGTAGAAGGCAAGCAGGCCATTAAGCAGGTGCTGCTCAGACCTGTCTCCTTCATGTTTTGCAGCTCAAAGAGTTTAGGGATAGCTGCGCGCTCAGTGTTATTTGACAAAACAATATACAGAGCAGCAAAAAAACATTGCATAGTCAGGTGGAGGAATTCATAGCGTTTACTGTGGGTGGAGGACATTTCTTTGCTTTGTATGAGAAAGCCCATGCAGATATCCTTCTCAGTTACACCACATGTCTCCAGGTCTGTGTCTGAGAACATGTAACAGCTGGTCCGCAACCCCTCAAAGGCAAGCTGCCCTAGATGCAAGACTGTTTTTAGATGCTCCTGAAGCCAACCTAACCCTATGGTGCTTTTCAGCGAGCTATGGTGCTGGAAAAAGTGCTGTAAGATCATAAGGTAAACGTCTGTGATTGTTTGTGGGCTGCCCTCTCCACAGCCTAGCAGCTCCTTGTGGCACTGTGAGACAATCCAGCAGAGGACTGGACTATGACAAAGTCCAAGTAACGCCGTGTTTGTCTGTAGGGACTCCAGAACCTTAGCTGCCACAGTGGAGTCCTTGTGATGCTTCTTCACAAAACAGTCAATCCCATTTGGGGAAAAGCCTTTCAGGAGGACTTCTTTGCGAAGATGTTTCTTCAACACAGGGCCCACTGCCTCTGGGCGACTGGTTACCACTTTCCGCACTCCCTTCATTAGCGAGCCCTGGATTAAGTTGAACAGTAGTGTGTGAACAGGTGCACGTTGGGTTGGGCAGCAGAGCCTGTGCTCATCTGAAAAGCTCTGCTTGAGCTCATCCAGGCCATCGAAAGTGAAGAGAATGAGATGTGGGTGGTCCAGGATGAACTGGAAAATCTCCTCCTGCTCCCGGTCTGGCCAGCAGCAGTGCTGAAACAGCAGTTCCTGGACAGACATTTCCTTGTGCTCCGAGTTCAACCTGCGACAGCTGAATGGAAACAAAAGGAGAAAGTCCTGGAGAGCTGCCCCCCGAGCCCAAAGCAAGTGCAGCCTCTGGAGTAAGGTGCTCTTCCCAACACCCGCTTCCCCAGACACCAGCACCGTGTCAGCCTCCTCGTTCACTGTACCCACTGAACCAACTACGTCCTCTAGGCCCAAAGATCCATGGACATCAGCAGTGTTATGACCGAGTTCCAGCTGGCCTTCAGTGTAGATGTCATCCAGAGACATGTGGCTGGTCCCTCCATAAGTACTGAGAAAGCAGGACTGAGCAGACACCGAGCTGCTGAGCTTCTTCTGATACTTTAAGACCTCTGTGACAAAAATCATACTCATGAGATAAACTAGACACATACTGTATATTTGCATATATTCTGTTACTCTGAAATGTGGCACACTGACATCTGGTCTTTTCACAGTTTTAAATTAGTCTTTTTCAGGCAAGTTATATTTCCAGAGCTCCACATCTTCTGTACTTTAAAAGGGATATTTTGTATATTTCAGACAGATCACCCATACGACGAGACAAAGATGCACATCTGCTATAGGTATAGCTTTCACATATAATGTCCTATTTATGGACGCCATCATAATTGTGATCATGATGAGAAGTATTTTACTTCTACTTTACTAAGCATCTCCAAACAATGAGTTAGTGCCTCAAAATTACTGGAAACTATTAAAATATTCATGTAGTATCTTAAAATGAAGAAAAAATACATCAATATTTGAGAATTTTTTATTACTTTGAGATACTAAGTCTCCTTTCTTGAAATCGATGATGTAGTATCTGAGATACTAAGTCATTATTTTGAGAAATGGTCTCATTATATTGACTTTTTGTAATCACAATGGCAGAAATGGGTTTCCATTCCTATTACAGTTTCCCTAAGTAATTGCATTCTGTAATAATTTTTTAGATTATAATAATGACATGCCTTTGGGAGGAGTCCATGTCTCCTGGTTCCCTGGAGATCCAGATTCCTGTGTTTGTTGAATGTACTGCAGTACAACCTCCGCTGCTGATTCTCCTTTTGATCTGACATGGTCAAGCAAACGCCTTGCCTGATTGACATGAGTGACAACAGATTTATTATTATAGGAAAAGTACAACATTGTGGGAAATACAAGTATTCCCTTTCTCATAGAGAGTTAGATGAAAAAAATGATACACCTGTAAGCTAAGTATGAAGCTAGCACCAGCAGACAGTTAGCCTAGCTGAGCACAAAGAATAGAAACAGGGGGAAACAGCTAGCCTGGCACTGTCCAAAGGTAGAAGTATCCACCTACCAGCACCTCTAAAGTTCACTAATTAACATACTTGTTGGTTGAATCCATGCAAATCCAGAGTTACAGTGGGGTTATATAGTGAACTTCATTGTCAGTCTCATTAACTTTCTGGAAAACACTCCAGTTTAATAGTGACCTTTTTAAGTGCTGGTAGGTGGGACGGTTACCTGTATACAGTGCTACGCCAACTGTTCCCCGCTGTTCCTATTCTATGTGCTAAGCTACGCTAACAGGCTGCTGGTGCTAGCTTCATATTTACCGTACAGACACGAGAGTGGTATTAATCTTCTTATCTAGCTCTTGGAGAGAAAATGAGTAAACTAGGATAAAAGCTATTTAAAGCAAAAAAAAAACAACAAAATACTGACTGCAAAAGAATCAAGCACCAGTTTTAATTTCAGGACTATTAAAGGAGGAGTCAGCAATTCTGAAAAAAGACTGCTGATTTGAACCCAATCTCCAAAAACATGCATCCCTCCTGTAAGCCTCCCTCTCGCTATCAGCACCTTTCACTTTATACATCTATGGCCTTTAACCTGTGCCCAAGCATTACCATGTCTTGCTCTGAGCCACTGTTTGTTTCCCCTCATGCATGTCTAAGTAGGTAAAGAACAATAACAGGAAGTTGTCTGGACATTGTTTAAAGGTCCAGTGTGTAGGATTTAGGGGGATGTATCGGCAGAAATGAAATATAATGTAATATGTGTTTTTTTCTTGAGAGTATAATCACCTGAAAATAAGAATTATTGTATTTTCATTACCTTGGAATGAGCCATTTAAATCTACATGTCTTTGTCTACAAATATTGTCACACTGCCATGTTTCTACAGTAGCTCAGATTGGACAAACCAAACAAGCTCTGGCTCCGGATTGGGCCGTTCATGTTTTCATGTTGGCAGCCCCAGTACTAGTAGAGCATCAAAAAAACACAGATTTTTTTCAAAGTCTTTTTGTTTTGGAGAGGGAGATACCTCTGTGGAGAATTTGGCTCCCCATAACAACCTCCTTAACGTCTGGATCTTAAGTTATCAGAGAATTAAGATGAGCACACGTTAGCAGGTGCTAGGCTAGTTGCTCGTCCCTGACATGTCAGTGTTGGAAAAAGACTGATTTGTAACATGAAACTGCTTTATTCAACTTTTTTCCTGTTTAAATTATAATTTGGCTCCTGGTGAAAACCTCCTGAATGTCTGGATCAATAAGGTGAGCACACACATTAAGTTATCAGAGAAAACAGGTGAGCACAGATTAACAGGTGCTCGTGTAGGAGAAACACTGAGTTGTAACATAAACTGCCTTAATCAGTGTTTCTAACCAGGTTTTAATCACCTGGTCCATTTACATTTTAGAGAAAGAGACCTCTGCGGATAATTTGGCTCCCTGTAAAAACCTCCTGAACAATGAACACTGAAGAGATTCTAACCAGGAGAAGATTCAGCTGATTGCAACCTGCAGTCCTCACTGCTATATGCCCCTACACCCCCCTAAATCTTGCATACTGTTTCTCTAATAAAAGTGTATAAAAGGTGTGCCATACACAGTACCTGCTGAGAGGGGGTGTGTATAGGAAGCCGTACTTCATCGCAGTCTGCTGAGGTGAAGTATTCCGATGTGACAAGAGCATTTAAAGCACCATCAATGCAGCCTTGTAGTTTGTTGACCAGGCTGGGTCGTTGAGTCAGAAGAGTCTGAGTAGATGTGCTCTGGTATTCTTTTTTTTCCTCTAAATTTAAACAGCAACCTGAAAAAGAGAGGTCAGCTCTCTGCGCTTCAGGCAGAACCTGTTTGAGAGCAGCAAGGAAGAGCTCACAGGTATCCACACCCTTTGCACGCACCAGGTCAAGCAACTGCCTGGCATTGGTATACAGTGCCCTGCCAGGTACCTGTACGTTCTGATAGTCCTCCCATATGAGCTCCCCTTGGGACAGCAGTATGTCCAGAACCTGTTCCAAATGCTCAGCTGACCCACTGCTGCACAGTGCATGCAGTATCTCTGTCCGTTGTTTCAGCACAAGCTCCTGGACAAACATGCTTGTAGCATGTCAACATCCATACTCAAGGACATCCAGCGTTTACTTATACTGCTCTCAGTATCACAGCCTGGTAGAGAAAACACCCACATGTCATCATACTAGTCATCACCAGTTTCACTTAGATACAGCAGGATCAGTGTTATTACTAACATCATCATTACACTAACAGTTTTTGTATGTAAATGTTTACAAGATTTAAAAGATAAAAGATTAGCACTCACTTTAGAGTCTCCACAACAGAGACACGAGCCTTCTTCCTCCATCTGTTATTTGGGCAGAGACGCTGCACTACTTTAGACCTGCCTCTTCCTCATTCCACAGCGGAAAGTGAAACCTACCCTGTGACCAAGTCCCTCCTGTAAAATGGAAACCAAAACCTTGCCAGCAAATGACATCAAACTTCAACAGAACTCTGTCACAATGGTGACAGTGCATCATAATGCAACAGTTGATTCACTGTTTATTTTTTTATTTTTTTAAATAGAACAAATGCGGTGTTTCCCAAGTTGTGTACAGTTTGTCACACTGTTCACATCCTCCACATTTCCACATCCTCTTGCCAGAGGTTTTCAGGGTGAGTGTTCTGCATATAGGAAGGCAATAGGAGTAATTCCAGTTTATGAAAGCAGAAGGTATGGTACTCTTAACAGAAAAGGTTAATTTGACACATTTACAAGAAAAGCTAGCTGAAGTTTACTGAAGGGGAAATCTGCTGATCCCATCCGTAATACCTCAAGGGTTGCACTTTGCTCATGCAACCACCTGGTGGAACTATTGCATAAATAAACCAGCCTGGTTTGTTCAAGAGACTGGTACATTTGATTTTCTTTGCTTTTGACACGCTTTGTTCTTGTTTTTGCCACCCTTTTTTTATTCTTTTGTGTATCTCAGAGGCTGACTTCTTCCCATCATCGTACTCTCACCTCAAACCCTCTCTGTGCACACTGTACGGTTCATTTTCACTGATTTAATTAAAAGCCTTTGATAATTACAAGCTGGTTTGAGTGGATCTTAATGGTTTATTGGAAGAAAGCATATAATGTGATACTCTTTGTATGGTAATAATTTTACAGTGTTATAGTAGTGATAATATTATAGCCACTGGGAACCTGCAGCTTAGCCAGCGTACTGTGTATCTGATGAAAACTTCAAAAAGTGCATATAAAACACAACCCTGGAAACAGCTCATATTGTGATTGCCTCTTACTCCCCTTTGCATTCTTTGATGTCAAGATAAAATAAGTGCGAGAAAGACTTCTTTGGACAGTCAGATGATTTGTCACTATTATTACAGCCCCCTCCTGTGTACCATGATTAGTTTATTCTGTGTCTTCACTGTGTCCTGTAGGGGAAACATCTCAAACACACAAAGGCAGGAGTAATCAAAGACAGACTGGGATAAAACTTTCTAAAGAGAGTCCCCCCCCCCCCCCATTCTTCTTCTTCCTCTTGTCTAAGAAACAGGCAACTCCACCAAGGGGAGTGTAACGCAGGGTACTCTCTGTCAGGCATCCTACGTGAAGTTCTAACATGGAGTTCTGCCATCCAATTCACAGTAGGGGGTCCAGACAAGTTTGGATGGATAAGAAAGAAAGTAAGAAATTGTCAATAAAGAAAAATACAGATATAGCCCCCCCCCCAAAACAAAAAATCTCTGGGTATTTCTATCCTTGTTGCAACAGAATTCTTATCACCTTGTGTTGATGCAAGGGAAATATGTGGCTCCAGCTTCATCCATTTGGACTATATAACCTTCTTCGTTATTAATGGAGAGATCTTTGGACCTGTTACGCCTAGACTGGCCAAGAAACCCACATTTTTTAATAGTGGCCAAAGGCTGTAACTCATTAACTTTGGATTACTATCAAAGAAGTATTGGATAAAGCCAGAATTTTCTTCTGCTCGAGTATGTTTGGATCATATGTCATCTTGCTGTAAACCTCATATCTCCAGAGAGTCAGCTATCAAGGAATTAAGAAAATTAGTTTGGATAAGATGGGTTGGGAGGGGTCAAACTACTATAAGTCACATATCTAGGTACCATTGCTTTTGGAGCAAAGCAAGGTTTTTGCATTGTGATGATAGCAAAGGGTCAAAGGTCAGAGGCTGCAGTTTCTGATCATTCCGTGCTCAGCCTGGATTGAAGACCGATTTTTTAATAGGCATCAAACCTCTCCTGTTTAAGGTTGTCTTTGGTTTGTTCTCAAGACAGATTTCCACGTCTGGGCTTTTGGATCAAGAGAAAGAATTATTCAGGCTCTTTGTGTTCCTCCAAATCACTTGGTAGTGTTCTTTTTCCACCATAGACACGCAGATAGGTTGACTTAAACTTGGCCTGGAAGATCTTCTCTTCAACTTGCAGTTCACTGGGCATGAAAGTGAAGTCTCGCTCCATATGGAGTCAGTTCAGCTCTGCGTACTTCACTAAAACTGCTGCCCAGCACTAAATAACCTTGTCCACCCAAGTCAGTTTTCAACTGTATGTCAGTGAATAACAGTGCAGTCCAGTGCTGGATCCACCTCTCTCTCACAGGAGAGATGGAATACTTTGGCTCCAGTCATTTCATCGCTGTGCATTCTTTCTGTGCAGATATCAAAAGCACATGCGGTGAGCTCAGTGTTAGGCCAGGTGCACTGATGTACAGTATGTGTACTGATTGGTTTGCCAGAGGCACAAAATTCCCAGAAGCAAATCAACACGTCTCATCCTCGATGACTAGGATTCCCTGGAAGAAGAGATCTTGTATCTCAGTGGGACCTTCTGGCTAAAGAATAAATACAAATGAATGAATTCTGGAGTAAATCTGCATGCAAGTCGTTATACTTAACCACTCATCATCATGTTCATAAATGATTTATACAACAGTAATAACATCAGTATGGTACACAATGTAACACAATCAAAGATTCAATCAAGCAGCCAACCCCCCATAAAAACAAAACTTTATTTTATCATTGTAAGGGAAATTGCATGTAACACAAACAATCCCATTCACACAGAGATAGCGCTATAGAGCTGCTACAAAGTGGCTTCTTTATGCCTTCTTTGCATTCTTACACACTACCAAACAACGGTGGCATCGTACTGCTCCAGTGTGTGAGTTTAGACAGCATGCATTACGTAAGCAAAAGAGGCATGACAAACAAACAATAACAATGGTATTTACATGGCAATAACATTTACCGTCCCTGGTATATGGCAGTTGATCTGTTGTATGCATAAGGGGCTCCTGGACCTCATTGTTTTCCCAATTTGCAGACATTGTCTGCCACTGTTCTTCTGCTTTAAGGTGGCTGATAACTGCTGCTACCTGCTTTTTGAATCTCCTGAAGGTGAGTCGGTGTGTGCCATCCATAGTCCTGTCCTGCCAGCTGTCCCTTTAATACAGACACCATTTCAGTATTGTTACAATCTCTACTGCTGTCTTAAAGGCAAGACAACTATGTCCCCCCATCCCAGGAGTGTACCTTTTAAGGCCCCGACACACTGAGCCGACAGTCAGCTGTCAGTCAAAGTTGGGCCATTGGTGAGCATCTTTCCCCCCTTGTCCATGAGGTGTGTCCCGCACCCTTGGCCCTTGTCGGCACTAATTGGCCTTTTTTCCACCAATTCAGCATGTTAAATCTGAGTTGGCACAGTGAAGCCCTTCGCCACATTAAATCACTCTGATTGCCAGTTCAGCTCAGCGCACAAGAAGAGAAACAGAAGTGAAGAATGTAAACAAAGAGCTAAGGTCGAGAGCAAGTGAGGTCAAAACAAACTTATTATATGAGGTAACATTGTTTTTCTTTATCCATTGAGCTCTTTGATAGAAACATTTCCTGATGGTTTGTGTCATCATTCACAGGCACACAGTATATGTTCTTTCAACACCGGATTGTGTTGTTAATGTGCTAACTGACTAATGAGCATTAAGACGGTCATCTGATTTCCCTTTTTGAAAGATGATAACAGAAGACTGCCATCTGCTGGTATGGAGGGTCATTTCCTCTCAGGCAGGCACAGAACATTCATGCTTGTTGGCCGTCGATTTGATGTGTTCATGTACAACTTTTTGGCCGAGATTCAGCAA
Source organism: Epinephelus lanceolatus (assembly GCF_041903045.1). Classification (NCBI taxonomy): domain Eukaryota; kingdom Metazoa; phylum Chordata; class Actinopteri; order Perciformes; family Serranidae; genus Epinephelus; species Epinephelus lanceolatus. Next base: position 37,766,225 of record NC_135735.1, read on the forward strand.
TGAGAGGCGACGCAGCAAGGGGCTCTCATTGCCATAGGGGCGTGAAATTCCTGCCTTAAAGAGGCAGTACATGAGTACAGTATGTGATTGTATTCATTAACTGAATCATCGATCTTAGAGGACAGATTCTAGGTGGGTATTTTTTTCAGTGGAAGGATGGTAAAATAAAAAGAAAATTTTGTACTAAAAAAACTGACTTTAGAGGTTGCCCACTTGATTTGACTCATGAAGCCTAACATTAACCTCAGATAAAATTGGTAATACGTTTTTTCCCATGTTGTGTTTTTGAAGCCTATCCCAGCTGACATTGGGTGAGAGGCAGGGTACACCCTGGACAGGTCGCCATGACTGACACATAAAGACAGACAACCATTCACGCTCACATTCACACCTACAGGTTATTTAGAGTCACCAATTAACCTAACCTGCATGTCTTTGGGCTGTGGGAGGAAGCCAGTGTACCAGAGAAAACCCACACTGACACGGGGAGAACATGCAAAGAAGGGCTCCCCCACCCAGAGGTTTGAACCCCCAATTACAGGTTTGAGCCAATGTATAAAAAACCACATACAGTATATAAAAGGTGCCTAGAAATTCCATATTCATTAGTAAAGGTAGGAGGGGGATATATTGGCAGAAATGGAATATAATATAATGTTTTTTTTAGTGTATAATGACCTAAAATAAGAATTGTTGTGTTTTCAATACCTTAGAATGAGCTGTTTATATCTAGGATAGAAAGCAGGTCCTCATCCATGGAGATTGCCATGTTGCACTGTCATGTTTCTACAGTAGCTCAGAACAGACAAACCAAACACTGGCTCTTGATAGAGCCATTTGCGTTTTTGCGTTGACCACCGTAGTTAGCAGCCCCTCCACGACAAGCCAAAGAACATCGGAAAAACACTGATTTGTAACATGAAACTGCTTTATTCAGTGTTTTTTCCGGTTTAAATCACTTGGTCCATTTGTTTTGGAGAGGAAGAGACCTCTGTGGATAATTTGGCTACTAGTGAGAACCTTCTGAACTTTTGGATCTTAAGTTATCAGAGAAAAAAGGCGAGCACACATTAGCAGGTGCTAGGCTAGCAGTCCCTCTGTGACAAGCCAAACAGCATCGGAGAAACACTGATTTGTAATATGAAACTGTTTTACTCAGTAATTTTACTGGTTTTAATCTCCTGGTTTGTTTGGTTTGGAGAGGAGGAGACCTCTGCAGATAATTCGGCTCCCAGTAAAAACCTCCTGAACAATCAACGCTGAAAGAATCCTTTGAGGGAATCCACTGCTCCTTTAAAAATGTGTTTTGTATTGCTTTGAAAGCTTCTAGGAAACAGTAATTGATGAGGATCCACATTCCCCTGAAAATGACGCAACAAAAAAATGTCTGTCCAGTGATGTTATATTAAATTGACTTCATATGAGCATGGAGAGCTTTATGTTTCAACCAGTGTATTATGGAAATGCAAAAAACAATGACAACCACTTTAATGGTGTGGAGTGAAAATAAAACTGAGCATTAAAAACCTGTGAGCTCATATTCCTCTGAGACAGAGGGGTTACTAATGAAGGTGGATTACCTCTTTTTATTAACGGATACATTAACAGTAAGAGGATCATGATGTACAGCAATACTATAGCAATGCAGACGTTCAAGCCTCGAATTGACTCATACATTGGCAGGATTAGTGTACAATTAGAAAAGGCCTCCCAAGCCAGAAAGAGAGGTGTTCAGCAGTGGAAGTGGATAGCATCATGCACATGTGCATGACCATGTGTGTGTGGGTATGTATGTCAATCAGAATTTAATTGACGGGAAGATTAAAGCTCACATCTGAGAGCCCCCTTTTTTTCAGGGGCGGCCAAGTTGAAGGAGTCTGGTCTCCAGCGTCTGCCCGAGGTTTGGGGTGCTGCGCTCAAGGTTAGCGCGGGCACCCCGCTGAGTGTGTGCTGTCTGAGATGGGTCCTACTTGTTGGACATTCATTATCAAACTCTGTTTGCTCCTTTCATCTGCAGCTCTCTGCAGCACTCAGCATAAACTACAGAGGCACCTTGCAGCTTGACATCTCTCCATTCACTCTGTACCTTAAACAGCATGCTGCCACATCAAAGAGCTGCGGCTGCCTTTGATGTTGCAAAAAGAAAGAGCTCCAATGATCTACTAAAAACCAATGCAACTTTCTGGAGCCTTGTTTTATTCATTTGCTATCTCTAGAAGTCTGGAGTCAGTCTCTAGAAGTCCGGACTGCTGATTTGTAATTTGGAAAAGTTGAACTGTGTTCTTTGCAAAATCAAGTGAGTGAACAACTGGTGCAAAGACTGCTACCTTTTACATTGCAGTGGTGGGCGGGTTTGTGTTTTTAGCATTACACTTCCTGTGGTGAGTGTCATGTCTTATAAAGTTGAAGGAGACTGTCATTAAATTTCAGATTTAAAGTGAATGTAAAATGGCTAGATGAAGGCAAACATCCATCACCGCTGTCTATAACTATTCAAGGTCATAGCCATGGAGCCAGGTAGCCAAGGAGCCAAGGAGCCAAGGAGCCAAATCAACTGTAGTGTCCAGTACTGCATGGTAACACAACATCTTTCACAATAACAGTGCTTAGCTTAAACTTCCTAACAATTGTTGTTATTGGTGCAAATGGCATCTCCTTACACAGCCACTAAGGTACTTTAAATATAAGGCTGGTGTAATTCATTTCTTTTTCTTATAGTGAGCAAATCACATAAAAGCCCAAACCATTTCTCAATACTATCCCATATCCCGAGCCTGTCTGTGGTTCTCAGCACATTTACTCCTACTGAAGATATAAATAATTTAAAAGTGGTTTGACATGGTAAAAATGTTTCCTCTTAAAAGGCTTATTAAATCCCTGAAACAGCAGGGCACTGTAGTTTTCAGCTAACTTTGCTCAAACATGAGTAAATAGTGAATTTGTGGGGGACTATTTTTATCAGTGGATGAATACACATTTAATGCTCAATTTTGTAATTACAGCAGCAGGATGGTGAATGTAGGGAGTGACTCAAGATAACCTGCAGTTGTTGCGTTTGTTGTAATGAAGGAACATGTCATCCTGTGCAACAGTGTGACTCATATGTGTTTTTAATAGTTTCTGAACAACAATGGAGCTCAATAAAGGGAAATAAGCTCCATCAGCTATATCCTGAAACCAAAGAAAATCTGACAACTTCCTTCTTTCCCCAAAGTTTTTTGACAACTTGGATGCACTTCCTCATTTTCATGAAAGGATATGTGTGGTGATATTGCATATTTTCCTATGGTCAACAAAAACCCTTGAATAGACCAAAAACCAACAAAGAATCGATCCTACTAACAAGCATTGTCTGTATGTACTGATCGATCACTCTCATCTTGACGTATGAACACACAAACAAACACATCAAACTTCTGTCTTTAATCTATCTGAAAGTACTCATCTTAAAAGTGCTTGCCTTTTTATTCCCAGTTTTGAAGTATTTTTGCTTTTATCCTGAAAGAACTGTGCCTTTCTGAATATCACAAAATGTGGTTTTGCTTTGCTTTTCCCAGTCGTTTGATGACACAGCAAGATGAAAAATCTCTCCTGGACACAAATGGCCCTTTTGTGGTTCGGTCGACTGTCATTAATCTGAGGGATCATAAAAACTAGACAAAAACTCAATTTGGTGTTTGTTACTGGCTGTGCATGCTGATTCACTTTCATATGACTCCAGCTATCAGCCGTGGAGGTGGTCACTTGCTATTGTTCCATTTCTGTGTGTTGTGTATGTTTTGAGGGATTCCTTTTCAAATGTTATACATGCATTTGGAGGGCATGATTAGTGATGTAAGCACCACAGCATCAGAGCCCAACAAAGCAGCCTCTTTCTCCAGTGCAAGCCAGGGTGGATTTAATCCTGCTAATTATAATTTCATCAGATATAACAAGGGACATGTTGACAGTGGAAAGTGACATTTAATGCAAACAGCTACAGGGTTGGGTACACTGAACTTTAGCACTTTGTCAGCTTGTTTCCTAATTGAATGAACTTGACAATAATTGAAGTGTTTTATTTTTGCCCTTCTTTCCGCACATAAAAGACTGCCATGCCAATTAGCTTTAATTCTCCCTTTCCCCTTTTTCTTTTCATGCTCTTGAGTAGGCAGGAACCGGCATATTCCGATCATTTGCATTATCCAAAGCGAATCTGCTTTGAAGTTTTGAGATTCTGTAAGAAAAAGGATCCACTTATCCCACATGAAAAAATGTTCAAAGCTCATAAATTCACTGGAACAGATGTACATTATCATTGGATTTGCCTTTTTTTTTCTCTTTTTGCTCCTGTATTGGTAATAGACTACCTCATGTCCTTCTCATCCTTAGCGTTTAGCATCTTGCCTTTACAGAAGCTTGCACCCTGCTGTGTCAATCCACACTTCAAAGCTCTCTGCCTATCTGCTGGAAACAAAGCACACAGAACATATTATGGCAGCCTCTCATTTCCCCATATTTAAGTCAATATCATTGCTTTTTTGCCAGTGGAAACACAGAGATAGGGTTTATTTCTACACAAAAAGACCATTTCCTGTAACCCATGTCTCCCAACAACACAAATACAACATGGTACACATGCACAGGAAAGGTTTATCCCATTGTAGTCCTGACTACTGCTGAATTTTTCTGTGACAGTTGCCAAGCTGTTCGTAGCTCTAAATATGGAGAAGCCAGAGGTGTGGCTATTACTCTCTGAATAATATTACATTTGACTCAATGTAAAATAAATTATTAAATTTGTCATTTAGTCAAACGAAGCTGTGCATTCAGCAAAATCCTACTGTGCTAAACACCTCATACCTAGATTGCCTTGTTACCTATAATTACACCAAACACGTTGTACTTACCATAATACAAATTATAGATCCTCTTAGGCGCTGAGATAGCTGAGTTATTAAGTGGATGAAAATGTTCATATTGTAGTCTTAAATACCTCTGTGCTGTGCAGAGAGCATTACTCCCCTCAGTGCTGCTCTTTATTTTCTTCAGTGTAAGGCATACAGCTCTCCAGAGGATGATTCCCACAGTAATGGCTCACTATAATTGCTGTGGTTAGTGCTCATCTATATCAATGATCATGTACCCTTTGCTCAGATGGTGATCTCCCATGTTGTGAGATACTGATCTTTGTTCACTTTTCTGAGAATTAATAATATCCATCCATAGATCCTTTGTCGTTTTTTTTAGTGACAGCTTTTAGCATTGGACTCCTGTTAGTATTTCACCTTTATAGATAATTATGTAGATGATAACAGACAAGAAGAGCGAACCATCCACTATACAACTTCTGGGAAAGGCCCCATGGGAAAGGCTCTGATTGGAACTGCAGGACCTATAAAGATTAACCAAATGACATGAGGATGCTACTTTTCTGTCTGTGACTGATTACAGTTACATATTGTATATGCATGCAACCTCCATTTTACATAGCCTTGATTCAGTGTACCATGCATCTCTACATTTTATTACAAATGCAAAGCCACTTACTCATCGCTGCATTCTTTATGTTTTGGTGGTATAGACATAATTGACCATTCACAGACAACAACACTGGTATATTTTTGTCTATAAAACAATATTGGGCCAACTTCCAGCCTACCTCTGCACCCTTCTGTGTGTCAGCTCTAGTAGTTACCAGCTAGGCTCCTCCAAATGGTCGCTTTTTAATGTACCCCGGGTTTTAACAGATCTGGGGAAGACTGCATTCTCCTATTCTGCACCTTGGACATTGAACAGTCTTAGAAAGATGTAAAATAAGAAACATTGATGAATTTAAGGGCATCATAAATAATGTGGTGATAGAGACTTTAGCTTGTTTTTCTTGAGAGGTCACTATGTTTGAATGGTTGTTGTTTTATTGTGGATTTTTGTATTATATGTTGTATTTGTTGCATTTTAAATGTGTTTTGATTGGCTGCTAACTTGGACAGGTTTCTCTTGTAAAAGAGAAGTTCAATCCTAATGGGACTTTTGTCAAGTCTAAAGCCATCAAATTTGTGACTTATCTTTTGCTTAGCATTCTAAGTATGAATAATTGCTAACCAGCAGATGTTAACATTTATATTGGTGTTTTAACTGGGAAAATCCCCTGAGCAACTGAAACTTCACCCTTGAAATACAATAATCCAGAAAAAAATGCATGTTAGCAGAAGTGGTGGAAGCTTAGATGCTTTCTTTAAAGTGGCTTTAATCTGAAGTTTTTAATTACAATGTTTTACACGACAAAGTGAAAACATTGTGGCAATGTGGCTGCTCATAGTGCTGAAGCTACTGAGGATTATCACTTGCTTTTGGTTCACTCTCACCACACTCTTAGTTTTCAGCTGCAGCAGGCAGCAAGAAAGCTCTAAAAACCCACTGTACAACACCAGCTTATCACCAAATGGCAGACAGTTAGAGCAGTTTGCCAGCTGATTAGGTAATATTTTAATGTTTTGTTGATAACTTGTTTCTGCTGCCCCCAAGTGCCCCTGTTATTGACTGTTTAAGTAAAAGTAGCAATACCACAGCGTATTCTCTTCTCCGTGTTAAAATCGTGCCCTCAAAATATTACTTATAAGCACTAATTATGCAAGATGAACCCTGTCAGTGTTTTATCATTAGATATTGATTTGTTTCTACTGATGCATTACAGTATAAGCAGTTTTTGATGTAGCTAATTCTAACTACTTATTCTGTTTGGTAGCAACAATACTAATAAATAATAATACAGTAACATTTATAAAATGGTCCACCCACACAGATGGGCGGATGTATGATGTCTAATTAGACCTGCACTCAGACAGTGTTGACGCTACCAACTGCACTTGACTGACATCGCTCTTACGCTTCTGTTGATTCTTTTGTACCTGTTGAGGTGGGCCAACTTATATCATTACTTTTATTAATGCCTAGAGTTTCTTGACAGAAGCAGTTGAAATGTAATGTTGTAAGCAAGAGTAGATCATCATTCTCCAGAACTTTAAACTAAGCTTGAACTTGTAAAACATGTTCTACACCCTTTCCTCTTTCACCTGACACACTTATGAAGAGCCCCTAACCAAAGAGATTGACTGGCAGAGACAGACCTATAGATGAGAGGAAGGATACTGACTCCAGTGCTGTCATTTCAAAAGGCATGAATGCATTATCCAACCGTTACTCCGCACTGGAGAAGAAAATCTCCATGAACACCAAGGCTATTACCAACATATGTGAAGAGTTGAAAGGAGTGCAGATCAAAGTCAAAGTAAAAAAAAAAAAAACATGAAGAAAATGTCCAAAAAAAAAAAAAAAGTCTCATGCCAGGCTACAGAGAGGAAAGGATGCAGGAGGATACAGTAGGAAATGGCCCCTTTGGCTATACGGCATGTGAGACTTCCAATGAAGATATGATGCAAGAAGTTTTTGAGCTTTCTTTTTCAAAGATTGCTGCGGAGGACAAAGAGAACAGTAGTTTACGGTGCACAATCTGCATTTCATGCAACAACAAAACAATCCATTGGTTCATATTGCACTCACAATGCTGCGATTCAAAAAGAAAACATCAAGTAAGGAAGGTCCTAACTTTGTCATAGTTAAGGGTTAATCGTTTGCTGGGCTTGTGGATGGAGAAAGTGGCTTCACCTTCATAGATCATGCCGCAGCTTGTGTTTTCTTCTCCCTGTACGATGTTAAACTCAGCTGCCATGGCTTTCATTAGTTACGGCAAATATAGTGAAGCAGTTTCATGAAGAGCAAGCATGGAATTTACTGGATTTGCCAAGAGCTTGTGAAACAGTGCTATTTCTTTGTGTACTGAATGATGCTTCCTTGTGCAGTCTTTAAATCACGTCAGATATTTTTCTGTCTACTTTCAACAATTTTAATTAAAAACACTCTGGTGAACAAGCAATGAGGCTGAACATCAGTGTATGATGGGGCCACCCCAACCTCATCGCCAGAATAAATATTAACACTGTACGTTCCTGAAAACCACAGATATGCTACATTTGTTTCATATGTAGCAGATACATTAAAGCTTTAGGTTTCCTTACCTTTCAGTTTTCAGCTTGATGTTGTAACAATGCTGTGGTTAGTGTCTGGTTAGGTTTGGGCACAAAGTGAATGTAACAAAGTAATAATAATACTTACTGTACTTAAGTGTTTGTTGAGAGTATCTGTACTGTACTTGAGCTTTTATATTTTCGTCAATTTTAACTTTTACTCCAATACATTTTCTAAGTATTCATTTCCACTAAGCATCTTTGTTTTGTTACTGCAAAATAAAATCGGACGGTTTGGCGAATCAGTGATCCTAGCTTGCAAGTTAGATCATTGCACATAAAGGCAGGTGCAAACAAGTGCTCTATAAACCACAGTGTAATTTCGATTTTCAGTCAGGCCCAGGCTGCATGTCAGATCAGATGCTACATGAGCAGAATTTCACTCAATGATGAGACTGACTCACAGCAGAAATATGTAAGATATGTATGTTACGAAGAAATTAGTCTCGCCATCAGACAATCAGAGATCACCGCCTTCTGATAGTCTGGGGACACTCCTTTCTGAAGTGTGTTTAATACACCGGAGAAAACGGCCGGCAACAAAGCAACGCCTCTTGCATTTTTGAAAAGGACACGCCTTCTCGGAAATGTGTGCTTCTCATCCGCAAGGAAACAAACACACAGAGAGCTTGAAAATGTATGTCGAGAGATTTAACTCCGTTTTATCAAACATGTGCTCAGTACACAAGATTGTGGAAATGAAGGACTTACAACGACTTTGTTTAAAACTTTTAACACAGTCGGACTATGTTTACGAGCACAAGAGTTCAGCAAGCCAACGAAGGACTGCCTTGTGGATTTACCATGGGGCTCAAAAGGGTGACGTAGCGGAAGTGGAAAAATCATGATGCATTGTGGGCTTTGCGGGCAATTGGAAAGTTGTTTATGTTTCGCTACGCTACACTTGTGTTCTGTTGTTGTTGTTTTAGCATTTTAATAGTAACATTTGAAAACGGTGCAGACTTGCTGTGTCATTAACTGCCACAATCGTTCTCACAATCCCTACGGGAAGATGATCGATGGGCTGAGATTTTTCTCATTTCCAACTTGTAAACAAAGCCAGGGACCCCGGATCTGTGAGCTAACAACGAGGCGCAGAATGGCTTGGATAGCGGCAGTGAGGCGATCAAACCTGACTTTTAACAATATCACCTGACACATGTTGGTGTGTTAACTGCATTTTCACACCGGTAAGTTGGAATGTTGGAATGTTATGTCGTTTCATATGCAGCATTTAGTAGGCTGCTAGTGTTAGATTTATGGTGTGAAAATACCCTAATTCTGAAATAAACTGAGAAGCCCATACATATTTACCACATAAATGCAGAGTGGATTTCAGGTTTCAAAATAGTTTTTGTTTGAAATAAATTGGTCCAGCAGACACCAAGATATGTTAGTCAAAACCTGAGCAAGCAAACATGCAGCACCACACGGAAGTGGGATACAGTGAGGCTTGTAAAGTTTACATACCTCTGAAATGACGACGGTCTTCTCTTTAACGTGTAAAATTCAGAGGTCCTGCACCCACCCAAAGTTTGCTTGACCATGAGCCCTTAAAGATTTAGCATTCCTAAATTCGTTGACGAGATAGAGGACAAGCTCAGTTTCAGTCAACGGCGGCAGGGCTTTTAAATCCCGAGTCCAGTCTCCGTGCTCATACGGATCCACTCCACCTAACACGTGAGCCTTTGAGCCTTTGTAACAGGGTCCAGCTTGTCTCGGTACCGTCCGACACACTTTTCCTTTGCCCAGTCCATTTAAATCTCTCGCTTCAAGTCTCTCTCCCGGCGCAAGGCAATGTAAACAAAACAATTTGCCCATAAAAATGGTGCTAGTTACACAATGCAATGCAAAGTCACGTGCCCTTTTGAGCCCTATTGGTTCTGCAACATAGGGAGTTTTTTTACTCTGAAATTGCATCCACCCATCTAAACACAAAATCAGGGAGAAAGACATCAGTCTTTAATTAAGCAAAGCGTCTAAAGACTGACTTGTGAGTCTACGAAGAAATAAACTTCATAATCCTAAGAATTCTGACTGCTTGCTCTACCAAATTCATTTTCTGGTAAGATATCTGGACTTTCACGCAAGTGTGCCTTTCAGGTACTTCATCCATCACTGACAAACAACACTTGTTTGGAGTTAGGAAAACATCATGCATCATGTTTGGGCTTAAAATACCCACTTCAGTTGCCACAAACATGGCTGGACATGACCTGAACTGCTGTCAAAAATTCCTGCTTTGACACCACAAACACCCCTCACATTAATCCGCTTTTGTTGGTCTTGAACAGTGATCCGCTGCAGCCTGCTGTTTGGCAGCCATCTCACCTAGGTGTCACACCATCCACCATCCTCTCCTCAGCTATATACAAGTAATCTAAACTACAGTACTGTATAAATGTGAAATGTATAAATGTAACATATCAATGATTTGCAGAAATGTGCACTGCCAACATTTTGTTTTGGTGACTAGGCAGGGTTATCTCTAGTAAGCTCAAGTACAACAACACTCAACTCACTGCCATGGTATTATACACATCATCTGTCATACAAAGTATTCTTCTGGTTGTCTTCTATGTTGTTGCAACTGTGCTAACATTATTCACCAGCATAAACAGAATTCTATATAAATGAGTTTTAAAATGATCTGTAATGTTCTTCTAAAAACTTTTAATGGCTCAGGAATATGTTTCTTTTTTTTTAAGTCAGTCTTGCAAAACTCAGTGTTGTGACTAGTCCTATTTTCCTGATGGGTATCACGACTTTGCAGGAGTTCCTGCTGTGTAATAGACTTAATGCATCTGAGGTTTTTCTTTATTGTTTGTAATTTGTATGCGATGGTACAACTCAAGCCCGGACTATACTTGCTCTCATGTCTTTGAAAAAGAAAAATCTCCAAGATAAGCACAAGTAAGTCTGTCTCATCATAGGAGGTGACTTTAAAAGTGCATCTAATGCCTATAAATGGTTGGCCATGTGGAGATATCTCAAAATCATACTTTTAAAGGGTCCTGTATTTCTCATTTCTTTCTTGTTGACTGCAGACATCTGGGTTAATTTAAACCCCAGCAGAAAACATCTGATCAATTGGTTAGAAAAAAATAAGGCAAAATAATCTGTTGTGTTGGTCAATATTTTAACTTAATATCTCCAAACATTATTCCTCATTAGCCAGATATAGTGGGCTCCATTGAGAGATTTGTGTCACCATATATTACTTACTATATATTTAAAAACCTCTGTAAGAAAAATACACACAAGTATAACCACTGGGAGTAAATTTGCTACTATAATTGTATTTTGCACGTCTGATATGGATGCTTATAATAGCTTGGATGTGTAAAGCAGCAGCAATAATAACCTGGTAAGCTGTGGTAGGATAGAAACCATTTGTAATGATGATACAAGTTCTGCGGGTTACACTGCCTTGCTTACACAAATAGCCGTGTTCGTGAGAGGAAGGTGTATCACATTGCCAAGAGGCAGACTCTCTGTGGTTGCCCCGACCAGAGATAAGCTGCTAAGCTGCAGATGAAAGTGTGTGTGCATGTAGAGAGCGTGGCGTGGTGAGCAGCTGTGGTCAGCCAGATTTGGGAGCCCTCTGTGACACCACTGTTATGATACAGTGGAGAGAGGCTTTACTTCACTACACACACACACACACACACACACACGCACACACATACGCATTTCCCGGTACCCTTCACTCAATCCAGCTGACTTCTTGGAAATTATGTATAAAAAAAGGAGATAAAAGGAAAAGATAAACCACAAAAAAGTGCAGATGCATTAGAGATAAATTCTTGTCATTGACAGATGAAAATAGAATTTGACCTTGTTTTGATCCTAAAGGCCTTGTTTGGGAACAGTTGCTCAGTGGGTAGCACTTGCTCCTCACAGTTACACTTCAGGGACTTTTCTGTGTGGAGTGTGTGTGTTTGGTTCAACTGATGTGGACCATTTCAAGATACAACCACCACAGCAGCTTCAATAAATGCTTCTGTCAGACAAAAAACAAACAGCTACAAACTCAACTTTAATCACTCCTAAAGGTCCAGATGATCTAAATCCAGTGAAATCTTTAGTCCAAACAAATTACTACATCCATAGATATCCACGAACTACCATTGCATAATTTCAATCTTTTATATTTCTCCACATAATATCCGTAATTTCTTCCGCTCACATATAAATATGTCGACTGTCAAAACGGAGGCAAACTCTTGACTTTTTGGTTGACACCCCACTTGAGCCCATAGGAGCTTCCAATGCTGTTGCTATGGTCTTGATAGCGAACAAGGGCCAGTGTTGAATGAAGTGACTGTTGTAAATGTACAAATGGCTCCTCCTTTGTCTAAAGGGGAAAAATAAACAGTATTTCTTATCAATTTATGTTTTCTTTTTATATACAGTTGATTAGTTTTTCCCTCATATCCACACATTCAGTACATTGTTTTACCATCTTTTTTGAAAAGTCATCTGCTGAAAAAAAAAAATTAGTTTCAGTGTGTTGAAACTTAGAGAGCTTAATGACAGAAGCACTTAAAGTGATTGTGACTGTTGGGGAAAAACGTATTGATAGTAATGCATAATAGTGTTTCATTTCAAATGAGACCATGCATGTACATGTACTAAAAATGGAACAAGAGCAGCTTTTTATTTACGTTGGGTATGCCCTGGACAAGGTTGGGCTTGTTACTTTAAAATTTTAATATACTACTCATTACTCGTTACTCTTTTCAAAAGTAATGTTATTACTTAACTTATTACTCCCTGCCAACAGTAATTTATTATACTACTCGTTATATTACTTTTCCATTTCACGCCATAAAATTGGTAATTGCTTATCTCCCAGAAAATCAAATGTGAGCCTCTGGCCTCTAGTTTCGCAGACCGAGCGAGGCGGAGGCGCAGCGCACCTGCGCCTCGCCAACTGGGTGTGGCCAGGCGGATTTTGCAAGTTTGGCACACCGTGCGCACTGGCGCAGCTACTCCTCTTTCCCACCTCCATCCCTCCTACCTGCGCAAGTTGAAAAGAGAGAGGAGAGAAGACGTGGATTGGGTTTTACACATCCAATTCACATCACACCAATCAAATCAGCCCCTCTCCTCGCCCTTAAATGTGCCGTGCAAAGGCGTAATGAGAGTTTACTCAATTCGCCATGGCAGAAGAGAGCAGCAGCGTCACACGGCCAAACTTCTCCCAGGAGGAGTGTTTTGGTCCGTGAGGTCCAAGCTTGCAGTGTCCGAATATACGGAACTGCGAGCAGACCTCCACGGGCTGATGATGCAAAGGTAGCCCGGGAAGAGGTCACCACAACTGTAAATCAATGTTGCCCGGATACATTGAGAATCGTTGCCCAGTGCAAAAAACAGTTCAATGATGTTAGAAGAAGGGCCAAACAAAAGCTCTCTGAGCACAGGTGCCACCTGGGTGCGCATCAGAGGCCACGATGCGCATCACCACTTGGACCACTTCGCGGGGTAGATGTAATTTGTTCCTGTGTAATGAAAAAGAGTACGAGATGAAATGACAGTTACATTAGACACAGCGGTATTCCAGTCATTATTCGTGTGGCCCACCTGCATTCCAGCTCTGTCATGCCCAAATAGGATGTCCTTTGACGGTACACCCTCTCTGCGTAAATCCTCCTCCTCCTCGCAATAATGTACTCCATCTTTGTAGATCACGTTAAGCAAGAACATTTTAACATTTGTATAGGCAATCACATGAAGCACGTAAACCCTTAAGACACTGAACATAACTTACAATTTGTTGACAGCGTTTCTCTCGTGCGTGTGCACTCTCTCTTTCTCTCTCGCAGTCTCACTCTGTTTCTTTTCTTTTGACTTTTCTAAGATGACAGATGCTGAATATATACTCCCTATCTGATGCTGTGGCTGTTTGTGGTTGGCTGAGAGGGATGTGAACTCATTAGTTTGCAGCTGTGTTAATCAAATCAGGTTGGGTTTCCATTACGCGTGCCAAACGGTGCCAATCCCCTTTGATCTGACATCAGATGTGACGGGACAGTCGATATAGAGATACATTTATGTGCTGATTGCAGATAGTTGCATTGAATAGTGTTTTTTTTGGGTATTTATTGCATCGTTAATGTGCCTGATATTCTGGAGACCTGCCTGTGAGGTTCAGCGCACCTCGGTCTGCCAAACTACCAAACTGAGCCCGTCTTGGATTGCGCTGCTCAAAACTAGCTCTGCGCGGGGTTCGCCACCCTGTGCCTCCCTGCACCACCCTGCCGCCGCGCTGGGAAACTAGAGGCCTCTGTGTGAAAGTCAGGGTAATCACCGGCAGGCTAAGTGTAGTATGTTGAAGATTCTCAGCCATCCAGGTCATGGGCTAGGTGTAGTTGCCTGGAGCAACATTTCACCCACAACATATCTAGCCACAAGCTTCATCACTTCTTTGTAGCCTGCAGCTGTCCACAATTAAAGTCAAGTTTTGGTTGTTTTAGCAGTGCAGGGCTAATGCCAACTGTTGCAGCCGAGGAGGGCTCACCTTTGGTGGGATGTATTTCCTAGGGATCCTTAATGTTGTGCTGTCGGTCGCAGAAGCCGAGGTGTTTTACAATGTGTTTTTTGCAGTGGAAAAAGTTTAAGTACCACTGACTGCAGCAACAGTGTTCTTGTCATCTTTCCTCTCGACAAAATCAAAGTAATGGGAATATTTCCAACCGCTAAGATGAGTGTTTCCATCTTCCAAACTAGCTTGCTGCTTTGTGGCGTACATGCACAGCACAACAATTGCGATAATAAGTCCCCTGATGTGATGTTGTAAATCAGTAGTGATGTGATAACAAAAGTAACATTGTAAGGAGTTGTTTAGTTTTGGGGTCAATGTAATATTATATCTGAAATTTTATGTTACACTACTCATTATTGGTAAAGGAAATAACTAGTAACATGTTATTAGTAACACTGGCACTGGATAGATACATTTAGGTGAATTTTACAGGATCTTTTACTTTTCACAGGTGAAGGTCTTCAACTGGACAGACTCCATGTGCCTGTGAAATTTGTAAATACTACCTGAAGAGGCTTAGAAGTGGTTTCAGAGCAGATAAAGAAGAAAGCTTGAATTACCGCCTCACAGTTTTATGCCTCTGCCAACCAGTCAATTTGCAGTTTACATTAATGTCTGTTCCGACTCATATAATATCTGTAGTGAAGACTTTGAAGGAATTTGATAAAAGGTATTTAGTGTATTTTCTTTCTTCTTTTTTTGCAACCAGGCAGCCCTGGAGATTTATACAATCAGTGCTGTACACAGTTTTTAAGATGGGCAATGTACTCACTTGGACAAACTATCAACATTCAGTGACTTGCGTTATGGCAGGTGTCACAGTACACAGCATTTCGCAGGAGGCAATTGATGATTTTTGGGGACATAACAATCAGATGTCATTGAGAAGTAAGCAAAATGGCCTAAACTATGCATTGGAGGGATATATTCATCATTTTATTGTTGAGATGGTCGATGAAAAGTTTAAATTACAGGCCAAAATTTACAGGTTACAGTGTACACTTGTGAACCGCATCTCGTTGCCGTCGCCATCAAAGACAACAAGTTAAAGTGCCACTGAAGTTCAGGTTTTTGGCTCATAATATGAGAAAAGGATAACAGCCTTTTTACCATCTTTACTAAGAGTGCGTTTGACCGTTTTTAAACTTCAAATCTCCGAAAAAGCTCATAAAACCGAACAAAACTGACTTTCTGTAATGCATTTCAATGAACGTCCAGGCAGAGAATGTCCAAGTGTATGGGAATGGGTATACGCACTGTGATTGGCTCATTGCGTTTGAGGGCGGGACTTAGCCATAGGTCACTTAAGCATCTGACCAAATGTCTCCTATTCCTGAGTTACAGTGTTTAATAACGGCTAAAGAAGTGTGTGGGGTTTTTTTAAAAAAATTTAATGTTAGACTAAAACTGACCTTTGACAATTTAGATATAAAATGCAATCACTTCATTATTTTATCCTATTCGATATTTGTACTAAATGTTGTCACATAATGTTGACCTTTGAGAGTCCACAGGAATAAAATGAAATGAGCCAAAAAGTCACTGTGTTTATAAGGAACAGTTTCATACTTTAATAAAAGGGTATTTTCCCTTGGCACAGATCTGCTATCAAATAAATAAAGCAATTAATCAAATACAATCTATATAAACTAAACAAAGTCATGAAAAACATCAGGAGGGAGGGGGAGGGGAAAAACAGCTAGTGCTAAACAACTTTCTTTTACAACAAACACCAAGTGAAAGTGTGTCTGCGTGTGGAGAGAGAGAGAGAGAGAGAGAGAGAGAGAGAGAGAGAGAGAGAGAGAGAGAGAGAGAGAGAGAGAGAGAGAGAGCTTGTGTTATAGACAGATAATTACTCCTCCCTGCTAAGTGGGATCGGCGTGGCGGATATTGGAGTACTAGCTGACAGTAGGCAAGTGAGATAGCTTAACAGTTTTTTAATTATTATAAATACGCCTTATATTCTTTCTACATGATGCTGGTTTATCCTTTCTGCAGTCCACTATATACATCAGCTCTTTAAACAATGTTGATACATGGATCTTACAAAGCAAATTAGTGGTGCAATACATACTGTATTAACATGGAGGAGTGGCTCCGAATACTGAACATTCTATACAACAGGAAAGAAGACAGTGGATGTGGGAGTTTGTGTGACATGGTTTGCAAATGCTTGTTCTGAAAATAAGCTTTGATCATTTGAAATAAAAGGAATAATACTGAAAAACTGGTAGATTTACAGGGATAGCTGATGACTGAAAAGCTTAATATTATTCTGATCCCCAAATATAGATATATTACCACTGTGTGATAAAAGACAGAAGAGGGAGTTCGACAGTTGTACCCTAAAGGTCAGAAAGGTTTCAAAAGTAAGTTTATTCCCCGGAGCGTCTGGTAAGGTCTGTGTGACAAAACTGAAAAGAAACTCCGTTCCCAACTCTCAACAAATGCTGTAGAGGTTCTCTTGAGCAAGGCATATCACCCCCAGTCGCTCCACTGCTGATGCTTTGAAGTCAGCAGAATGAAAGTGTGTTTGTAGTGGGCTCCTTTCTGATATGCCTTCAGGTAATTGTACGAATGGAAAGCAGGGCATTAAAGAAAGGAGTTCTGTCTGTTCAGTAAAACTCTCTCCGGGTAAAAGAAGTTTATAAATTGCAACCTGGCTGTGGGTCTGACCGAGCCTTTCACCCAAAATTCCTTCAGAAGCCCTCGTTCACCGTGTCGAATCAGACCACCCTGCAGGACGAACGGTCGCCTGCAAGCTGTCCGTTCACACAACCAGGCGACCAATTCCACACTACTTATATTTGGAGAGTCACGCTGGTATCAGCGCCGTTTCGGGTGAGGTTGAGACCATTGACAAAGGAGTTACAGTTGTGTGAGGGGCTCCAGTAGCAAGGACTTGTTGTCCAGGAAAAGCAGTGTGAGGTGAGGAAGCTGAGGTATGGAGTGCAGCTGTGATCCCTCTCGGGAGGGAGTGACGCCGTTTCCACCGCCGGGTCCCGTGGGATGACCCGTCTGGCTGGTGCCTCTGCTAAAGGACGGCCTGCAGCTGTGGGAGGACACCGCAGGACTGAGAGCAAGACTGGCATACACTGCATTCTTGCTCATCACATGTACACGCTCATGGAGGACTAACGTGATAAAACATAGTGGATATAGTCTGAACAGTCATGGGCCCTGGGGTCCGGTTAACATAATCCTGTATTATCTAGTTTTCTCTGTATGTATGAGGTTGCCCTTGAGCGCGGCTTTTAAGTCCCAACAAAAGACTATGGATGCATAAATGCCGGTCATTTGTAAACGTGATGCTGGGAAGAAAACGCACACACACTCACCAGGAACACCTGGGAGAAAACAATTAACTACTATCCTGGAGAACCCCAACATCTGCAGCTCTCAGTTCAGTGCATAAACATCTGCATGTTTATGGCAGCATCAGCACAGCATCACTGGACAGGATGAACAGCACAGTCCCTGGTGCTGGCAGGAGAGCAGCAGTGGTGAGTTATGGGTCTAGTGGAGCCTGTGGGCCGGGCCCAGTGTTATCCAGCACCAGAGGAATGAGACAGCTGAAAGAGCCCTCGCCCCGCTGCACCACAAACAGAGCCTAGTTGGCTGAGCTCTGAGGCCACATGGCGGCACGGTGAAAGACCTGCTGACAGCTGGGGGACAGGAAGATGCCATGTAAACAGAAGGAGCAGCCGCGTGACCCGCGACCAGGCCGAAGGCTGGACGACGGAGCTGCTAACGTCAAGTTAGGGAAAGTGCTAGTCCTGAAAGTCGGGAAGTCCAACATGAAATCCGCTGTGCTTGGGCAACTCCCAGGTGTCAGTGTGTGTAACTGCTTGGATCTGAAACAGGGCGGGGATGAAAAATGACATGCATGCTCAGCAAAATATTTTCCTGCATAAATAACAAAAACCTTTAAAGGCCAAACCTCATACTGATGGATGAATACACCAACCTTTAACTGGCTGGATGGGACTTTGTTTCTAGTTATGCAAATGTGCCAGGAGGCCTGAGCCAGGACCGGAGAGTTCTGTTGCACAATTGTCAGGATGACACCGTCTCTTGCTTGGTTTTAAAGAGTATCATGGGACTGAGGACATGTGATTTTACGGCTGACATTTTGGATATTCAAATAAAAAGAGAGCTTTTGTTACAAACCATCTGACTGGCCTTAAAGGTCAACTGCTTTTTGGTCAGACAGGATAAAAAAAAATATGACATTTGCTGTAATTTCTCCAGGTTTTTTAACGTCTGATTCATCTTTATGCAAAACTCACACACTAGTCCAGTGTGTTAGATTTAGGGGGGATTTAGAGGAATCTAGCGTTGAGGTTCGCAGACTGCAACCAGCTGAAACTTTAGGTTAGAATACCTCCAGTGTTCATTGTTCAGAAGGTTTTTACTAGGAGCCAAATTATCTGCAGAGGTCTCTTCCTTGCAAGAACAAGTGGACCAGGTGATTAAAACCAGTAAAAACACTGAATAAAACAGTTTCATGTTATAAATTAATCTTTTTCTGACACTGCTTCACATGTCAGAGACAGGCGGCTCGCCCACCACATGCTATTGTGTGCTCACCTTTTTTATGATCCAAATGTTCAGGAGATTTTCACCGGGAGCCAAATTATCCGCAGAGGTCTCCTCCTTTCCAAAACAAATGGACCCGGTGATTTAAGTCATTAAAAACACTAAATAAAGCAGTTTTACATTACAAGTCTGTGTTTCTCCAATGCTGTTTGGTAAATGAGACGTGGTGTCTTTTTTTCTCTGATAACTTAAGATTTAGATGTTCAGAGGGTTTTCACCAGGAGCCAAATTACGCACAGAGGTCTCTTCTTCTCCAAAACAAACACACCTGGTGATAAAAAATAAAAAAAATCAGTGAAGACACTGTATAAAGCAGTTTCACGTCAAAAAAAGGAGGTTTTTCCGATGCTGCTTGTCGCAAATGGGTTTCTCACTATGGTGGCTAACGCAAAAACACAAATGGCTCTATTTGGAGCTGGTGTTTGGTTTGTCTGTTCTGGGCTGCTGTAGAAACATGGTGGCCAACATGGCAATCTCTAGATGTAGACAGCTCGTTCTCAACGGCAGATTCTTATTTTCAGGTCATTCTACACAAAAAAATACACTTGTTTAATTACACTGTATTTCTGTCAATGTATCCACCTAAGTCCATTTGACACACTGGACCTTTAAATTTTAAAAATGACCTTAATTTGATGTGTTTAATACACTACAGCCATGAATCTCAAAACAATTCCTTGTTCTTTCTGTTTCCATGATATCAGAGTGTAGGTCAGTCAAGCATGCGTTCTATAAAGCACTTGTATGTGTCGTGAGGTGGAGTTCCTGAACAGCACTGTTGAGAGTTGGGATTTTAGTCAATCAGGCATCATTACCAGATCACACTTCCATATCTGATGACATGGTGAGAAAGTTGAAACTGAGGCAGAAACAGAGTGTGAGACTGACTTTTTCTAGTCAAAATGAGGCTCCTAGTGGTCTTATAAAATGTGGTTGTGAAGGAAAACAAACATAAAAAGCTTCAGATAGTGAATACAAAGATATCACATTATCAATAAAGCTTATAAAATTGATAACAATATATACCTTATGTACAGCAAATGTTAGTTAATAAAAGTAAGGAGCTTTTGACACTTCAGTACTGCGGATTATGACACGATTTTTCTTCTTTCAAAAAAGTTTCGAAATAATTTGAAAATAACCTCTGAACGCTCAGTCAAAGTCACCATCACAACAACAATTAGGATAAAATTAGAGGTAGCAGCGGATTTGGGATCTCTGTTCTTTTTAACTTTATAACATGTCGACATTTTCCAACCCATTTTTGCTTACGGGGCATTGCGTGCTTGAATCAGAATCTTCATTTTCATCTTCAAAAACCTGCCTGACAGCCTGCTTTAAATACTCACGCACCCAGGAGCGCACTTCAAGTGGTTTTCAACAGACACCAGTGTCGTGACACTCGCATATGCACACGCTCTTGCTACGCCCACACATTCACACGCTGTTTTACACAGACACACGCGCGCGCACACACACACACACACATACTATGCCCTGCTCTGCTATCAACTATATTCCTTCATATATTTTCATCTTTACATCACAGTCTTTCTTCCTCTCATCCCTCCTTTTCCTTAAAAACCTTTTGGCTTAGTGGTCTGGAAGGGTTGTGGTGCTGATTCGGAGCCTTAGAGTTCATCAGGTAGAGGATTACAGGGTCGATGGCAAGAGGACCTTATCAAATCGTCCCTCTGTGCCTCCTCTCCAGCCTTAGCTGTGATCCTCAGTCCTGGTCCTGCTGTGGCCCTGACACACTGTCCTGCTGCATACCCGAGCTTTTGTTTGTCTGACCAACCTCTTTATAACACTGATTAATAACCTCTCAGCACTGGGATACCCCATTCCATGATCCTCCCCTCCTGCCCATGTCCTGTGTCCATTACAAAGGCACTGCAGTACTGCACAATGTAGGGTGGCCTGGTGGTTGAGGAGGAAGGGTCTGAGTTCTGCGGTGCTGCAGGAGTGCTGAGCTGAGTCCCCGACAGGGTGGAAATTCAGGACTGGTAAAAGTGGTGGTAGTGGTGGTGGTGTTCATGGTGGTGGTGATGCTCATGCCGCTGCACCATTTGCCCCAGCCCCCCTTCGTACAACAGCACGCTGGGCAGGTCCCTCACCTGCTCCTTCTCCACCACTGGTCCTGGAGCCAGAGAGCCTAAGGCCCTGTAGCCCTGGCTCTCCTTGGACCGCTGCTTGTGCTTACGGTAGGGGGCTGCGGACTGGTGAGGGGGGGTTTGGCTGGGTAGCGCCGGGGGAGGAGGGGCACCTCGGCTTCTCATCACTCTGCTGCTGATCTGTGCAGGAGGCGTGCGGCTGTGGGTCTTAGGAGAACGGAGGGCGTGTTTCCCTGAGTCCTGGGCTCCTCGCGTACGAGCAGGTTGGAGGCTGTCTGGAGCAACAGTGTCCACGACAGTCTGCAAGCGGCGATGGTGGGAATGGGAGTGGCCATTTTCTGGTTCATGGGAGCGAGAACGAGTCTGATTGGATGAGCGGGTCTGAGGCTCTGCCTTCGTTGGCTCTGTGGTGGGGGCTGTGGGGAGACAGACTCAGGTATTAATTTATTTAACTAAGCAAGCAGAATTAATGACAAACTTCAAGGTTGCGGAGAAACAACAACAATTCAGCCACTGGACTTGTCAAAAATGTACTGCAAGGCTGCTCAAGGCCCCGGAAAAAGGGAAGAAAAATGACCCATTATGTGCAAATTATTGTGCCAACAGCTCACTGTTAAAGATCCAGTAAAAAGCTCCATGATAAGATTCTGGCAGCTTTGCTTCAGGTTCTTTCTTCATGCGGATAACCCTGACACAAGGTGACATACAACAGATCTCTGTTCGCACTCTCCTAACAGGACCAACATTAAAATAATCACATGTCATCACTGACCATCAGATCAAGGCTGCTGCTTATTAGACCTAATATTTCACTTCACAACAGCCTGTTCTGTTGATGGGCTTTAGCCTTGAACACTTGATGTATTGTGCTTCCCCTAGCCCAGATGTTTGTACTGGCGAGGAGCTCAGTGGGCTGCTAGTTCCACCTAATGGCTCCAAGCAGGTGCCGCAGTAATGAGGGCCCCTGGATGCAGCTTCAAAGGGCCACGCTCTGTGTTTCTCCCTCCCCTCTCCCCGTCTAAACCCCTGGCCCCGGTCCACTCACCGGCTCCGAAGCGGGATGTGTAGTTTTCGATGCCTGCCAGGTCCAAGTAGTGGTTCCTGCGTTCCAGGTTCTCATCCACACAGTGGCGCTGGCAGCCCGGCTGGGTGTGGTGGTCACTGTGGTGGCGCCTGTGGACACAAGCGGCACCTCTCATTAGGTAGCAGTTTGGGCCAGAGAGGTTCAGTATGGTAGTGTTTGGAGAAAGTAAAACAAGTGTTCCTTATGATCAGGCAGTAGTGCAGTAATTGTTAGAGAAGTGAGATTGTGACTGGAAAATCACAGGTTTAAACCTCAACTGGGAGTATTTGAACAGCGCAGTAAGAGGGCTGACTCTCCCCTCCACCATTAACTTCTCTTTAGTACAGCGGAGGTAAATTTGGGCTGGGCTAATTAAAGAGTAGAGGACGACTGCAGCTCCCAAGTGTGAATCCTTCCTAAAACAACCACTGCCCCCAGTCACTTTGAATGGGGATGTTTTCTCTTTCAGAAAGTGAATGTTATAATCAGTGACATAATAAAAAAATATGATAATAATAAACTTCATATTCTTCTTCTTGTACACACTACAAGCTTCAACAATAGAGACTGAAGTGAACAGATGAGGTGGGTTTACCTTAGCAGCGCACGAGTCTTCTTGTCTGCACTCTTGGGGTCTTCTATGCACTTGTCATTTTTCTCTCTGGGGTGGGACATGTCTGCGTATGTGTGAAAGACAGGAGGCTATTATCAAAGAGAGCTACACAGAGCAGCCACACAGGCACACACACACGCAGAAAGAGACACACACACACATGACAACAGTCACACAAGCCTTAGAAGAAAGCAACCTTTGTTTTGGGGTTTCACTTTGAAGATCTATAGAAAAGGAAAAACAACAATGCTTCATTTATTCTATTTTCAACTCCCAGCCTCTTATAAGGCACGGAAAGAAAAAAAAAAACATTCAGACTTCAGAAATTGTTTATTAAGGACGCGAGATCTGATGCAGTTTCAAATTAGCATGAAGGCAACCGGCGATATTTTCAAAGCTTGCTCTGTTTGAATCTCTTGACGGATATTTATAGCCGAAACAATAGGACGCAAACACACAGGAATATATACTTTTTGAGATATTTTTCCCTGACTACTTGTTTACCAAGTCGTCAGTGAGAAAAGTTAAGTTGAACGTAGCTATATTTTCCCGGCAGCTCTGAGAAAGGGGGGGAGGAAGAGAGGGGGAGAAGAGGGGAAAAAAGGGAACTTTGGAGAAAAGAAAAATGGCTGTGGTTATCAAAAGGACTCGGCACATCTCTTAAGGTTTCTTTCAGAGTATTTGAAGGCGCTGAGGGAGGGGGCCCTCTCTTAGCTCTGTCACTCCCCCCATCATTAAAAATGAACCCCATTGAGTGGGAGAGATGGAGCGACGCCGAGACTGCGAGGAACAAAGCTCTGACAGGCCTGAAGCAGCCGCCTTTCTGCACGACAACAAACACATCTCTGGGTGAGCTGACAGCAGGCAACACAAGGGGGACCCCAAAACGCCCTCTCCTCTACCCCGCCCCTGCCCGCTGCGTTAATGCGAGCTTTACCTGCTGCACCCTGCGTGCAACTCCTCCACCGCTGGCTGGAGTCAGGAGCCACCGAGAGCTTGACCCTCAGTGTCTTGCTGCTGCTGGGAGAATGGTTGACAGAGGCGTCCACGACCTCATAGATGGTGTGAAGCAGGCTGGTGATATCCTGCAAGACAGAAGAGGTGGATGTGAGTTTGATCCGGGCTTTTTGATGTATAGCTTCCATTTAAGGGAGCTGAGAATCATTTGATCACCACGTATTAAAAAATCTTTCAGATTCTTGGTGAAGGTGGTGCATATTTTACTACAGAAATCAAAAGAAAAGGAGCACAGGAGACTATTCTTATTGCTATACGGTTTGAATTCAAAATTCTGTTGCTTTGTGCATTAAAACTGTATCATAAGCTTCATGCTAGCTAGAAATTTAAAGAAGTGACTCAGACAACAGTGAACAGAGAAACTCACTGATGTCAGTTGTTTTAGTTCGGCTTTCCAAGTTGAAACGATCAGACAGGGTGTAAAGACAAGTTATAAATTCATGAAAAGAAACGTCTTGGCGGTAGCAGAAGAGGCTGACTGAGATGTCAGGCCTGATATGAGTTGTGTTACAGCTGTTTGAGTGCTGCACTTTCTCCATTTAATTCCTCAACATCGCTTAAAGGAAAAGTTTACCCCAAAATCGAAAATACATATTTTTTTCCTCTTACCTGTAGCGCTATTCATCAGTTTAGATTATTTTGGTGTGAGTTATCAAGTGTTGGAGATACCCTCTGTAAAGATGTCCCTCAAGTGTAATAAAACTAGATAGCACTCAGCTTATGGTGCTCAAAGTGAAAAAAACAAACAAACAAAAAAAAAAAACAACAGCAACAGCAATGTCTCTTTCCAGAAATCATGATACGGTTACTCAAGATAATTCACAGACCTTGCTGTGAGCCGTCTCATGTTGGAACTATTTTCTTTCTCACGAACTACACCTGTCAACCGTATTACCACACAGAAGGATGTGTGCATCTACTGCTAGCTCACCTAGCTGCACTGAGCTAGCTATCGAAATACTAGTCTCTATATACAGACTCTACATTCAGTGAATGTAGAGTCTGTAGGCAAACCCTGGAGATCTTGCCTCCGGAAGAAGAGCGGAAGAGCCCTGGTTTCGGGTTGTTGGCTGTTTGTAGTCCGCATGATATTGACCAGTCACGTTTGAGCCGGCTGCAGTTGTTGCCAGGTTAAACTGTCCGTGCGGTGAACTAACAAGGCGGAACATAATTGACGTCACTGCAAACTCTGAAACCATCGCAAGGGTTCAGCATATTTACTTATATATAAATGGAAGTCGGATTATCTGAGTAATTGGATCATGATTTCTGGAAAGACACATTTCTGCTGGGTTTATCAAATGTATTTTTTGGTGCTTTGAGCACCATAAGTGTGTGTGAATATGAGTGAGAAGGCCAATATCTACAACACTCTGCAACTCAAACCAAAACAATCTAGATTGATTAACAGCACTACAGGTTAAGAGAAAGAATATGCATGTTTGATTTTGTGTTAACTGTCTCTTTAAATGGCTGAAATTACATCTGCATAGAAGACAACACCTTTGAAAAAAATGCACAAAAGCATATATACATAAACCAAAACACATGCGAGTGCATATTCACATGCAAAAAGTGATACCATGCTCACTTCAGAACAAGGTAACTGGCCATATTTGGACTGCTTCATTTGCACATAAAATACTGCAGTCTCTAGAGGCTGTTTAGAGGCTATATTTTTGCACTGATGAGTGTTTTTGTGCACCATACTGAGATAATGACTCCCTCTTGGGTGTTAGGAACTGTGCTGGATCTTTTTCATAGCAAAACAAAAATCTAATTGTCCTTTAAAAATGTCAGCTGGTACGGCTGCAAAATGAACCGAGTCAGTATCTCAATTCTCATTAGTGTTTCACTTTCGAAGGTAAAAGCTCCATCACAAGAGCTCCTTTGACAGAACTGCGGAGAATTAAGCCTACACCACAAAAAGACTCCAACAGCATGATTTTCACTCACTACAATACTCTGACTCATAAGAAAAAGGACTACTATGAATTCTTTAGGGACCGGTTCCACATACTGGTTTCAGACATAGACGTGCTGTATGAAAAAAATAAAAAATAAAAATGAAATAAAATAAAAGCTTCCTGTGTCATTTTTGGTTTCCTTCTCTTTTTTATTTGTGTGAAGGGATAAAAAAAAAAAAAAAGCTGGAGAAGAAAGCTTTTTTTTCCCCCTCCAAGCCGACGCCTGCCGTCTCATGAGCCATGGAGCCACAGGCAATGCCAAAAAAACTGCACAGCCAACCGCACAGAGGACAGCTCCAGTCTCTTTGCGCTGTTTCAAGTTGTTCTCAAAAAACACGGGCCTTTCTGGATGTTCTCTCAGATCTGTACCAGGCAGACGCAAGCCACAAGGTACCTCGCAGGAGCGGAAATGCACAGATGTCGCATGGATTTGGTTCTTAGGAGTGAGATTGGGTTAGAGGCTTGTAACTTCCATTCTCACTTTCTTTTCGGGGTGTGGTGATACTGGAGTAGGGCAAAATTTAACAGGGAAGTTACTGATTCATTCCCATACACAAAAGGAGAGTGAGTTGTAGCTGAGAGCTGTCGACCTATAACACTTAAACTCTGTGTATTCAGAAATGTTTGATTCATATTTTGTTGATGCAATAAAACTGACATCAATCTACTGTTTTAAAGGCCTCTTATTACACAAACTTTTTAAAGCACTTTCTACTAAGATGCCATGTGGTGTTGACAGTTGACAGGTAGTTATTGTCTGTTTACTTTTTTCATGTTCATTCATGCATCAAGGTTAATTCATCCAGGTAAACCAAGACTTTACCTCTCTGGTGACTTTGCCATTGTTGTCAAAGTCGTAGAGGGTGAAGGTCCACTCCTGCCGATTATCCTCCTCCACAGACACAGCGCACTCCAACTCCTAAAACAGCACAGCATTGAACTATCAGTATCATCCGGTGTGTGAGTGAGTGTGTATTTGTGTGTGTCCTGCCATTGCCCTAGTTTCATCCAGAGGGGAGGTAATAAACGTCCTGTTCGGTGTTGACACTCACTTCAAACTGGAGCTGTTTCTGTGGCCCTGCGGGAGATTGGCTGTCCCTCTCCTGCATCTTCTCCTCCACACAGCAGCTGTCTGTCTTCTCTGGGGGTAAAGCCACTGCAGTGACACACGCACACACACACACACACGCAAAGATAAAAGAGAGAGCCTGAGGATGGAAACGTTGGGTGCAGTCATAACCTGAGGATACGTCGTCGCCTTCAAGTGTTCCTTGTAAACTCCTACTTCCGAGTTTGGCAGCCGCAATTAAGATGTGTCACACATTCAAGCGCTCCTTGGAAATAAACCTTCACAGCCAAACTCCTCAGTCTTTGTCTCACTGCCTGTATTTTACATTAATGTTAGCATGTAAATTAGTCATTAGGGGTGTCATGATTTCGATTCTAAATTGAAAACTCAATTGAAATGAGCTTTCACATCAGAATCGTCAATTCTTGCAAATTGATACCATGTATCTTTTTAAGAAGATTTTGAAAACGTAAAGAACTTGTCAGGGCATAAGACCTATGATCTGTAGATCTTTATGAATTAAGACTCGACAGTCTAAATATGGCACAGACTTCTGTACTGAAAAATTCAAAAATTGATCAAAAGTCAAATCAAATAGTCAATTTGGAGAATCGTGACACCCCTACTAGTAATGTATACTGTAAAAGAATGTAAAGGCAGCACAGGTTCTGATTTGTTTAGCATAAGTAATGCATACAGAGTATCACCAACTTTAATGGGGCAGGTCAGTATATTGCAACCTGGATGTACATCACAACAAGTGCTTGTTTTTGCCACAGAAAGGCTATGATCGTCATTACAAGTGTCTTGTCAAAGACTGAAATGTTTTTCTTTACATTACTTGATCCAGTCTGTTCATTTTTGTGACTTAACAAGTCTCGCTTCAGGAAAGCTCTCGTTCTGAAGTCTTGAGAGTTGAGTTGTTGCAGAAAGACAACAACAAACATACGGGATCAAGCAAAAGGTGAAGACAGAGTTTCATTTCTTTGTAGGATAGTTTCCATAATTTTTCAGACAATAAAAATCTGAGCCTGTCAGCGTCAAAAACAAGCACTTTTGATGGACTTAAATGACTGAGCGCTATTGCCCTGAAGGATTACACTGCAGCCTGTTCCAACCAATTTCAAAAATTGTCATTCCTATTAATCACTTAGGGCACATCCACACCAGGATAGTCCAGGGGACTCGATTGGGCTGGGAATGCCGAAAAATTTCATACCTTCATTTGGTTCGGTTCACTTTCACACTGCACTTTTTAAAGTGGATCAAACTGCCTGGACAACGTCACGCAATTACAACAGCTGCTCGTTTGGGGGCTGTATTACCTGACTCATCTATTGGCTAGGACCAAAATCCATCCCCTTCAGCCGGCTTGGTCACCACAAAAACAATGGCGCAACACCAAATTTATGCAGTCTTGGGGTTTCTGTTTTTACTTTGGTGTTCAAACCTAATTGTTTTTTCTTCCAGTTTGCACTGTTGGCTTTGGGTTTTTTTCTACCCAAAATGCACTGGACTCTACGTCGCTTCCTCTCTTTGGTTCACTTCCTCTCTTTGGTTCGCTGGATAGTCCGTTTGCATTTCCCACTGTACGCAAACTGCACCAGGGTTCACTTGCAAGTGAACCGAGACCCCCAGTTTTCAAGTGGACTAGGGTTTCATTTGGTCCGCACCAGAGTTCAGAAAGCGTTTACACCACTCCAAACAAACCGAACTATCCGTGGAAGCGGATCAGGGTTCATTTAAGGAGGACCAAATAGCGTGTGAATGCATCCTAAGACACAGAAACATGAGAAAATTTCTCTTTAAATGGTGCAAGTAGCAAGTCCAAGTTGGTAATTAAGGTTGCAGCCAAATGCACTGAGCTTGTAAAGTGTATTTACAATATTTCTAAAAAATACTCAAAGATGACCAGAAATTGAAGCACAGTTTGGAACTCACAATTAAAATGCACTTTTTGAAACATGTCATGTTAGAAACACGGGGAAGCAATCAGAGCAAACTAATCTAAAAATTCAAAAATCTGATACTCTTGAAACATCTGAAGTTGCTTCTACCACAGTTCTGAAAACACACCATATCTGAGAAACAGTAATCTAATTGAACTTTTGGCTGAAAACCTTAATGTGCAGTGTTTCATGTCAGGCAACAAGTTAATTACTGGATCACTCAGGAGAGCCAAAGTGCTGCTGAACCAAAAAAGTGATATCAAGACGGGAACTGGAATCTAAAATGTCAATCCAATGGAAAAAGAAAAATTGTTGAAACTGTGACAGCACTAATTCTCCAATGGCAAAAGCTCTTCCATCAGCCACATATAAAGAAACACTTTTAAGCTCTTAGCTGCAGTATATATTCCAATGGGTTCACACTGTGAGGGGATGTCAGACATGAAACTGGATGACATAACATGTCTAAAACATGATAGAATATTAGGTGGCATTTGGATATAAATGGTGGAACAGCATGTGAACATCAAAGGGTCTATGGGAGACCCCTGGGAGCTCATCACTTTATGAAATGACATCCACCGTAAATTACCATCCACATACTGTATATAGTAAAGGCAGACGGTCCAGAGGGAGTACTACTCTGTCATATGCACTTAATCTGACAGCCAGACTCACTCGTGTACGGCCTGACAACATTTACGATACCATAGAAATCAATTACAGTTTCACTGTACGACACTACACAGCACAGATTTTCAGACAGGAGTCACACTGTGAATGTCTTGGTGACAGGTGAATAACTTCATACTCCTTTAACACCAAATCTAAGACCTGTGTGTGCACTGGTGTCAATGCATTAATAAACAGTTTGGAAATTGGTGAGCACAAGTTACACTATAGGCTGAGAGAATCAATCATATTTTTCAACTATGTCATAAAAGGGTTAATCAAACATTAATGGTTAATGGTGGTGTATTTTTGTATTGCATTATATTGTAAGGTAGTCCAGCCTGGTGGACAGAAATAACACTACTGTCCCCGTCTGGTTCAACGTTTTAGTTTCAGTGTTGGATGATGGCCCAGACCTAATGCTACCGGATATCCTTCTCTGCTTTGAAATCCAGCATTTGTTTGACACATGAGACCGCAGATACACACGACAAGTAACTGAGATTTGGACGGTGTATATGTCGGCTCCTTTGCGAGCCTCTTTGAGTTACAGTTACCCCTACAGCTCCTCGCTTCATCCTCATGTGTCTGTGTGTATTTTCCCAGAAGCTTGTTACAGCCTTTACCCAACCACAGCCCCTGTGTGTTTCACCTCTGGTCATTTAGCTTTGCGTGAGCATCACTTCCCCCACCTCCTCGTCCAATCACAGTCCTGCAGGCCACGCACACACCCATAAACCCACACAGACCACACCCTTCTCTCTCTCCACCCTCCCCTGCTCCTCTGCCACACTTTGAAGTTTCATTCTCAAACCTTTTGGAAGAAGATCAGACCGGCTGTAAAACAGAATCACTAATTAATTAAGCCAAGTCAAATCTGAAACACTGTTTGTTTGCTCGCCAACGGAGCAGACACAACAGCCCAATTTCTTTCCTCCTGATCCAAAGCAGATCAAAGCAGACCTGTCTCATCCCTGGGTAGGGGAAAATGCCAGAAATGAAAGGAATCATCCCAGGGAGCTTT
Organism: Epinephelus lanceolatus; assembly: GCF_041903045.1. NCBI lineage: Eukaryota > Metazoa > Chordata > Actinopteri > Perciformes > Serranidae > Epinephelus > Epinephelus lanceolatus. The sequence continues at coordinate 37,796,925 of NC_135735.1, forward strand.
TACCAACTTTTTGGAGAGGAGCAGCATTTGGGGTCCCGCTGTTTGATCATCTGAGGTGCTCAAAGGGAACATTGTGTGCGAGGGCAAATCTGTTCCGTAGCAGGCTCAATATGGTGGTGAGATGCTTATCTCGGAGCTAATGAAATGCCGGGAGGAGTAACAGTAATCTGCTATCACCCTGCTCCCCCTCTGGCCCCCCCATCACAGACATAAGCCGACTCTTCATGAGAGGAGCTGAGCCAGGGGATTGGCTGCACATCAGATCTGAGGGGCAAGACGAGGGCAGCCGAGGCGGGCACCCTCCAAGCCAAGCCTGTTCCAGCAGCCATGCTACACACACTTGCACGCTTACACTAGTACACATACACAAACACACACAGAAACGAAGGCACGTCGGGAAAGCTGCCACACACTGTGCGCAATCACACCCAGCTTAGCTAGGCTACTGTATTACACATAACTGGGCCTGTCCCAGCTCAAACACTGGGGTAGCTCAGTGCTGGGTACTAAGGGAAATATGGGATGGCAAGGATGGGATGGCCTTTGTTGTGATCATAGCATATCTCTTCCTTTAGCAACCACCACTTAAGTACTCCTGAGCAAGGAACTTAATCATCTAATCTACATTGTGACCCACAGGACAAGACTGTTGGGAAACCCACATGTGAGCAAGTGTAATATGAAACAAGGTGCTGATGAAGACTGTTTTCAACAAACTTCTCTCTTGTTAACTAAAGGTTAAAGAGAGTATCCTGAAGACACTTTCCTCCCTTCTTCCATCCTTTGCAGTTTTTGCCAGCAAGTTTTACGTTTTAATATCTCCTAACTGGGACAAAGAAACGGGAGCACATAACTCCGGTACTCGCTTCACTTCACTGGCTTCCGGTTAGGTACAGGATTCTTTTATTTGTTTTTAAGTCTCTGAATGGGCTGGCTCTGGAATACCTTTCTGACCTTGTTGTGTTGTGTTGCATCAGTCCTCCAGAGCCCTCAGGTCAGCAAATCAGATGGTCTTGGATGTTCCTCAATCACTGTAAAAAACTAGAGGAGATCGAGCCTTTGCAGTCGCGGCTCCCACTTTGTGGAACGCATTACCATTGACTGTGCGGACTGCGAATAGCCTCTCCACTTTTAAATCACTGCTCAAGACTCACTTGTTCACCTCGGCCTTTGGTTGAGTACAGTCACCTCTATTTGGTCTTTTACCTTTGTTATATTTCACTGTATAAATGTTTTTTGTGTGTTGTTGTTGTTCTTGCTTATTTAACTGTAAAGCACTTTGGTTGGCCATTGGCTGTTTTAAAGGTGCTATATAAATAAAGCTGACATTGACATTGACATTGACCAAGTGCTTCCTTAAACCCAGAGGAAAGAAGGCTTTTATGTGTGTTTGTTGTCCTATAATCTCTGATCTCTCTGTTTCCTCTCTGTTAACTTAAACTTGTCTTTCTTACATGTATGGACAATGGATCCATGCAGGGGACATCACAAATCCTCCACAGGTGTCTTTATTTGGGTCGCAGTGTGCCCGAGGAGGTACAACAAGCCTACGTGCAAGAACCATTCAGATAAGAAACTGTTTTCATTAATGGACAATAACTCAGTAGCTACAAATCGAACATCTCACAATTCTTCTGGAAGACAATATCGAACTCTGCCTCATTAACTAAAACTCACATCATTTTCAAAAGTGTGAAGCTTGAGAACAGCCTGCTGGTATGAAACAAACAACTGTTGATAAACCTCCACTCAACTTCATCTGCACTGTAAAGTACTGTAGAAAAAGTGAGTCCCATTGTCCCTGGCTGAGACTGCAATATAGCCCACTTCAAAGCTGTGACATTTCTCCACCCACAAACGTCAGTTATCTTTCTTTGCTCACTGTCAATGAATGAGATTGCCTTGGTAACTTCAAGGGGAAAATTCAATTTTTTTCAGGTCTGTATGATGTAAATATTCCCACATAATCTATGGAATGTTTTTATTGAAGCAAATGATTTGGGCCCTTGTCTTTTAATCACTGAGAATGATCAGAGCAGCATGTTCTAATTAGCAACATCTGTCTTGAAGGGAGGACAACCTCAGCCCAGACTTGGGTTCAGCCCAATGACTGAAAATCATTTCATACGCCATTAATCAGTCTCGTTATCTCATGTCTCTTAACTTTGTCTATTATCCAGTGAAGCAGAGCTAAAATAAAAGTGATTTTTTTTGCCACGCTTCCAAATTCTGGGCTGGTCTCGTTCAACTCCTCATTTTTGCCTCCGCCTCACGTCCAATCCTGTCTTTAAATGGGAGGGAGAGACTTTCTCCTCCCGGAGCTCTTAATCCAGGATCACATCACACCGGGGAAAAAACATGGAGGAATGGAGGCACTTTGCAGAGCACCACGGGGGGAGGGGTGGATGAAAGGCGGAGGAGGAGGAGAGGCGGGAGGGAAGGTAAAAGGGACCTCATCAGCACATTGTTGGGGTTTAGAGAATGGGTGTGGAGCAGAGGGGAAAGGATGAACAACCAAAAAAAAAGAACCACACAAGTACCTGTAGGACAACTGATAACAGTATTTTTGCAGGTTTTCATTCAAATCAAAATAAAGGGGATCAAATCAGTGACATGAAATGGTGAAGCTCTTGATGATAGGCCTACCTTCTAAGCGGTAGTGTTCATCACCGATCCTCTCTGCACATGCCTCATGCACGGAGTCCTGGAAAGAGAAAAAAGACAGAACAAAACACATAAATCACTGTTTCAAGTCATATAATGGAGAACTATCATATTTTTGTCACATAAAAACAAACATATTTAACGGTGCAAATCCACAGCATAGCTCTCAAACACAGAGTAACATGCCTGAATCAAAATTACAGCGTTTATGTATCTATATATGAGCAAAGTCTGACAACTGTACTCTTGAGCTTAAACAGCAGCGGAAAGTTTAAGAGGATGGTAATTGCAGGACTGAAACAAACTGGGCATGAGACTGGCAGTCAGCATTGAGACTATGACAGAAGTATCTAAAACGTTGCCGCCGGCCCTGCAGAATTCTGAGAAAGAGGGCTGGTAGTAGGGCTATTTCGGTGGCGGGCTATCATTGCAGCGATGCGTTCAGAGGCTTGTTTTTATCCCGGACTGTTTTCAGCCGGGCCCCCCTCTTTTTGCAGCTCTGTCTGTTAGTGCATACCACAGAGGCTGGAGGGACATGTGATCCCTGGGCTTCACTATGGAAAAGTCTGGCTCAGGTATCCATGTGGCATTACAGTCATCTGGGCAGAAAACCATTACTCACCAGCTGACAAACGCATGTACATGCACACATCCGTACGCACATAGTCAAACACATGCACACATTCAAAGACCCACCCCTGGCATCCTTCCAAAGTTTTCCATTACATCCAAACTACTGACATTTCTGTCAGTCATCAAAAACCAGATAAATTGCACACAAGCTCTGCTGAGACAGAACGTATTAACAGCATTCTTATCATAGGTGATGATTAACCCTAATAATTAATAATTAACTTCATAAAATCCTTAGATATCATTGTTGGAGCGTATGTTGTGCACACACTGGTGTGTTCAGAGGTGAGTGTGTGTGTGTGTGTGTGTGTCTCAGAGGCAAGGCTGTGACAGCGTGAGAGGGGATTTCTGTGTAATCCAGAGAGGTAGAAGGTCAGATGGTGTGATCCTACCCTCCTCAGGCTAGTGCCGGCCAGACCGCAGCGCTGTGGGTGGCCTCAGGAAGAGAATACAGCGAACCACAGGACTGGCTGGCTGGCTGGCTGTCAGACTGATACCCCAAAGCATGGACCCAGGATGAAACTGTGTTTGTTGTTGGTATGAATGGGTCAGCACACATTCTGATCTGGCTTCATGACCCTGGTCTGGAGCTGGTTTTAATGTGGTCTGCTCAGCTTTGGCGTGATGAAGGGGTAATCAGTAGTTGCTATGATAACTGCAGGATTACATTAGGGTGCAGGCAAATTATAGTAGAACTATAAACTTTGCTTGAACTGATAACAAGTGTAAACAAAAGCACAGACAAAGAAAAATTATGTCCTGCCCACACCAGAGGGGAAACAAATGTATCACTCTCCACTGACTTTATATGCTTGAAGGTGCCTCCTTGTCAATTCTGTTTGCCAGCAAACAAAAGAAAAATGCCAAAAAGCTGATGTATGGGAAGATGCACTATCAATAGAGTAAAGAACCCAGAACTTAATTTCATAAGCCGCCGAACCAAAAAAAATGAACTTTTAGGAGGACGATAGTGGATACAGACAGTCAGATGTGAGGTGAACACTGACACAAATTTGGTCAAAGAAACTCAGGGTTTCCCACACATTCTGGCGGCCCGTCCAATAATACCTGCCGCCTCATTTTGATTTTCTTTTTTTGAAACTGAACCGTCCATAAGGAATGCTGTTGGAATATATATATATATATATATATATATATATATATATATATATATATATATATATATATATACTGCCAGTCTCAGAGTGCAGACGTACTTTGGACACAAATGGAGCAGCAGGAAATCAGCCATAATGAAAGTAAAGCTTAACTGTTCATTGTGCCGGGTCTTTCCTTTCACATGCCTCTCCAGCAGCTACTCATATCATCCATCGATCTCATCAGCTCTGATCGATTATCCGCCCCACAACTCAAACTTCACAAACTGCTATTGAGTGGAAAAAGAATTCATGAAGAGATGCACCTGTGTTGCATTCACGGACCCGTTAAGACCTCCAATTTTAGAGGGAGGGCACAGAATGATACAAAGTGACGTTCACTCACTCATACATACACACAGAAAATGGTAAATTTCCTTTGTGGTAGTCATATATATATATACAGTCAGGTCCATAATTATTTGGACAATGATACAGTTGTCATCATTTTGGCTCTGTACACCACCACAATGGGTTTTAAATGAAACAATGAATACCTGCTTAAAGTGCAGACTCTCAGCTTTCATTTAAGGGTTTTTTCAAAAATGTAGTATGAACCGTGTAGGAATTACAACCATTTCTTCACACAGTCCCCCGACTTTAAGGGCTCATAAGTATTTGGACAAACTAACATAATCATCAATTAAACAGTCAGTTTTAATACTTGGTTGCAAATCCTTTACAGTCAATGACTGCCTGAAGTGTTGGACACATAGGCATCATCAGATGCTGGGTTTCTTCCCTGGTGATGCTCTGCCAGCCCTTTACTGCAGCCGTCTGCACTTCCTGCTTGTGTTTTGGGTGTTTTGCCCTCAGTTTTGGTTTCAGCAAGAGAAACGCATGCTCAGTTGGATTCAGGTCAGATGATATGACTTGGCCATTGCAGAACATTCCACTTCTTTGCCTTAAAAATGTCTTTGGTTGCTTTTGCAGTATGCTTCAGGTCATTGTCCAACTGCACTGTGAAGCATCGTCCAATGAGTTTTGAAGCATTTAGTTGAATCTGAGCAGATAATGGTGCCCCAAACACTTCAGCTTTCGTCCTGCTGCTCTTGTCAGCAAGACAAGACTTCACTAGAATAAATACAGAGGGTTTATCACAAGATGTAAACCACTGGTTAGCCTTGAAAATGGAAGGCCAGATTAGTTTGTCAAAAACCATCTAAAAAGCCTGTACAGTTGTGGAACAGCATACTATGGACAGATAAAACAAAGATCAACTACCAGAATGATGGGAAGACAAGAGAAGGAAGAAAGGAAGGAACTGCTCATGATCCAAAGCACACCACCTCATCAGTGAAGCATGGTGGAGGCACTGTTATGTCATGGCCATGTATGGCTGCCAGTGGAACTGGTTCTCCTGTATTTATTGATGATGTGACTGCTGACAAGAACAGCAGGATGAAAGCTGGAGTGTTTGGGGCTCCATTATCTGCTCAGATTCAACTAAATGCTTCAAAACTCATTGGACGATGCTTCACAGTGCAGTTGGACAATGACCTGAAGCATACTGCAAAAGCGACCAAAAACATTTTTAAGGCAACGAAGTGGAATGTTCTGCAATGGTCAAGTCATATCATCTGACCTGAATCCAACTGAGCATGCGTTTCTCTTGCTGAAGCCAAAACTGAGGGCAAAACACCCAAAACACAAGCAGGAAGTGCAGACGGCTGCAGTAAAGGGCTGGCAGAGCATCACCAGGGAAGAAGCCCAGCATCTGGTGATGTCTATGTGTCCATCACTTCAGGCAGTCATTGACTGTAAAGGATTTGCAACCAAGTATTAAAACTGACTGTTAAATTGATGATTATGTTAGTTTGTCCAAATACTTATGAGCCCTTAAAGTCGGGGGACTGTGTGAAGAAATGGTTGTAATTCCTACACGGTTCATACTACATTTTTGAAAAAACCCTTAAATGAAAGCTGAGAGTCTGCACTTTAAGCAGGTATTCATTGTTTCATTTAAAACCCATTGTAGTGGTGTACAGAGCCAAAATGACGACAACTGTATCACTGTCCAAATAATTATGGACCTGACTGTATATATATATATATATATATATATACAGTACAGGCCAAAAGTTTGGACACACCTTCTCATTCAATGCGTTTTCTTTATTTTCATTGTAGATTCTCACTGAAGGCATCAAAACTATGAATGAACACATGTGGAGTTATGTACTTAACAAAAAAAGGTGAAATAACTGAAAACATGTTTTATATTCTAGTTTCTTCAAAATAGCCACCCTTTGCTCTGATTACTGCTTTGCACACTCTTGGCATTCTCTCCATGAGCTTCAAGAGGTAGTCACCTGAAATGGTTTCCACTTCACAGGTGTGCCTTATCAGGGTTAATTAGTGGAATTTCTTGCTTTATCAATGGGGTTGGGACCATCAGTTGTGTTGTGCAGAAGTCAGGTTAATACACAGCCGACAGCCCTATTGGACAACTGTTAAAATTCATATTATGGAAAGAACCAATCAGCTAACTAAAGAAAAACGAGTGGCCATCATTACTTTAAGAAATGAAGGTCAGTCAGTCCAGAAAATTGCAAAAACTTTAAATGTGTCCCCAAGTGGAGTCGCAAAAACCATCAAGCGCTACAACGAAACTGGCACACATGAGGACCGACCCAGGAAAGGAAGACCAAGAGTCACCTCTGCTTCTGAGGATAAGTTCATCCGAGTCACCAGCCTCAGAAATCGCAAGTTAACAGCAGCTCAGATCAGAGACCAGATGAATGCCACACAGAGTTCTAGCAGCAGACCCATCTCTAGAACAACTGTTAAGAGGAGACTGCGCGAATCAGGCCTTCATGGTCAAATAGCTGCTAGGAAACCACTGCTAAGGAGAGGCAACAAGCAGAAGAGATTTGTTTGGGCCAAGAAACACAAGGAATGGACATTAGACCAGTGGAAATCTGTGCTTTGGTCTGATGAGTCCAAATTTGAGATCTTTGGTTCCAACCGCTGTGTCTTTGTGAGACGCAGAAAAGGTGAACGGATGGATTCCACATGCCTGGTTCCCACTGTGAAGCATGGAGGAGGAGGTGTGATGGTGTGGGGGTGTTTTGCTGGTGACACTGTTGGGGATTTATTCAAAATTGAAGGCACACTGAACCAGCATGGCTACCACAGCATCCTGCAGCGACATGCCATCTCATCCAGTTTGCGTTTAGTTGGACGATCATTTATTTTTCAACAGGACAATGACCCCAAACACACCTCCAGGCTGTGTAAGGGCTATTTGACCAAGAAGGAGAGTGATGGAGTGCTGCGGCAGATGACCTGGCCTCCACAGTCACTGGACCTGAACCCAATCAAGATGGTTTGGGGTGAGCTGGACCGCAGAGTGAAGGCAAAGGGGCCAACAAGTGCTAAACACCTCTGGGAACTCCTTCAAGACTGTTGGAAAACCATTTCAGGTGACTACCTCTTGAAGCTCATGGAGAGAATGCCAAGAGTGTGCAAAGCAGTAATCAGAGCAAAGGGTGGCTATTTTGAAGAAACTAGAATATAAAACATGTTTTCAGTTATTTCACCTTTTTTTGTTAAGTACATAACTCCACACGTGTTCATTCATAGTTTTGATGCCTTCAGTGAGAATCTACAATGTAAATAGTCATGGAAATAAAGAAAACGCATTGAATGAGAAGGTGTGTCCAAACTTTTGGCCTGTACTGTATGTATATATATATATATATATATATATATATATATATATATATATATATATATATATATATATATATATATATATATATATATACACACACACACACATATATATATATATATATATATTTTTTTTTCCAAAGATATTTTTAAGGGCATTTTTCAGACAGTCAAGCATGAAAGGGGGAGAGAGAGAGAGAGAGAGAGAGCGACATGCAGCAAAGGGCCATAGGCTGGAGTCAAACCCGGGCCGCTGCGGCAACAGCCTTGTACATGGGGCGCCTGCTCTACCACTAAGCCACCGACGCCCCAGTAGTCATATATTTAACATTATAAACTTAGTGAGAATGTCACTCATGAGGCATCTCCAGCAGAACACATTTTAATTTCATTTCTGTCCCTTGGTTAAATATTTTGTTCATCATTCTGCCTTAATTCACTGTTTATACAGACAATGAGAATGTGATCATCTGTGAGCGACATACGTCATATGGGGGTGCCTTTTGTTTTTTTTTTCTTCTTCTTCTTCTTCCTCTCTCAGTGGAGGACATGTTCTGTAGTGTTGCCATGTGAGACCCAGCTGCTCCAAACAAAATCTTAAGAAACATATACGCAGTACCGGGGAGAATGAAGTGGCCAAACAGATGACAGAGTCCTGTTGTCTTAAGAGTGTAACACATAAGGTGCTAAAGTAATCCTTTGACATGCTAAAATCTAATGTTTTTAGCTAGCTAAAGACATCTTGTTAGTGTTTCAGCCCTTGGCTGCATATAATTGAAACTGTTTTCGCCTCCAGTAGACATGGTATTCACAGTATGACACCTCACGCTCTGTCTCTATGTCCCCATTGTCATTTTTACAAAGTTTCTTAAACTTATGTATGATTTATGCAATTGCATTAATTCAATGTTGCACATTTGCCGATACATGCCAGTGACTGCTAAATGACCACAGTCAATTATTTTAACACAGTCATACTTGAAGCATCATTTTCAATGGGCAATTCATTCATGTTAAATTAATGACTACTTCTACAAGTACTACAGTTGTAGGGTTTATAATACCAGCTTTCTGTGAAGCAATAAAAATATATCTAATCAGAGGCTTGGCTTTCCTCACACATTTTTATGTGAACTGCATAATAATGGGGGAAAAAAAGCATGAAACAATGTTTTTCTTAGGATTTGCTGTGAACATTTGATATGATGGAATTTTGTTGAATTTACACAGTAAAAAAATCACTGATAAAATGCTGTTGAAATAATCTCTTGTTCAGTAGTGGATGTTTTAGTTATACGATACTAAGGTAGGTATATGATACTAAGTCTCAGAAGTTTGTGTGATGTGTATTTAAGTGTGCTGGGAAACTATTTAACCTGTATTGGAGCCATTCATATGACACAGCTGTCACAGGTTAATCACTGGTTGTCAGCATTAGCAGAGACTCCAGTCTGCAGCACAGTTACACAAATGTCACTGTTAAACCATACATTTAAACAAAGTGACATTACATAATGACTAGATAAAATTACTAGTCTACTCTGTCTCGCATTCAACCCAGGTCAGGAGGATGTTCATGATCAAGGGTTAGTTGATGTTTGTTCAGACAGATCACAGACAACCCGCGTACAACCCGTATAACCCGTGTGGTAACTGTGGTAACATTAACACTGGACTCTGTTTCCATGTAGCCTCATAGAAAAATAAAATCACTAAACATTCCTTCAATTCCACACACACACACACACACACACACACACACACACACCATTTTGAATGTTTTTTCATTTTTTTTGATGTATGATCCAAAATTATTGAGGGGTTAACCAAGAACATGAGAAAAAGGGGGAAGAGGAATGTGCTAATTGGTTGTTGTCTGTGGTGATGGATGGGAGTCATATTATTAGTCTGCTAGGGTTACCCTGGGATTTGCTCTGGTCAGTGTAAAGAAAAAAAATATCCCATGCTTTTTTTTTTCACTTCAAACACACACACACACACACACACACACACACACAAAAACGTCCTTTGAAGAAGTGAGGACTGGCCAAAATGTCCTCACTTTCCAAATATGTCCTCACTCTGTCGGGTAAAAACGTGTTTCTTATATATTTTACTTTACCTTGTGACATTTAATTATGATCTTTGACAGTTCTTACAACCTGATTAAGGTATCAGGTGTCGGGTGTAAAGTCTAAGTCTGTTTCATAAAAATAAACAGGAATATTTGCTTGAGTTTTTGTTCTCAGCTTACTACGGTGCTAAAGCTTTAAACCAAAGCCCGCAACCATTTCCCCAGATAATCGCCTTGGCCGTGGTTGATCTGACATACTCATCCTTAAAATCTGCTCTGATACAGCCTCTAAAGAGCACCTCCACACTGACTGACCCGATGACACCACCATTTTAAAGCTTAGCTTTCCAGATTCTAGCTTTGGCGGTGATTGATAAGATTGTCTGGTGCCAAAAAAATAACATGTAGGGGTTCTAAAAATAAGAAGTGTTTGCTTTTAAGTTTCCTGTGTTCCCACCAGCCAATTGGTCACAGGAACAATGAGGCAAATATCTTTGTCCAGCTTCAGAAAGGAGAGAATTTAATGGCATAAGTAACATTTCTGGCCACACTGTGCAGACCTTTGAGAAAAAGATAAATCTCCTCAACCCCATTAGTAACTTCAATGACACACTTAACAGTTTTGACACTCCTATTTAGGAAGGACTGACAGAAATCCTGGTCATATTACTAAGCTGCCCAGTCCTTCTCCTCAGCTAGACTCCTCCATTCCACCTTATTTGATTTGGTAAATGAACATACAGTGTCCTGTTCTGCTCTTTGTTTCTAGATCTTCCATCTTCCACACATCTTTGTCCATGAGTCATATTGCAACATGACTCATACACTTCATCAAAAAGGCAGCATGAAACACAGATTTGAAGACAATTAAACAGACTGTAAATGTTTGCTAAGGACTGAAGTTTTACATTCTTACACACTAAAGAAGAAGTAACAGAAATAGCAGTCACAGTGAGAGTGACAGTAGTAGTAACGGTAGTGGTTAAGTGCACGCTGAAGCTGCTGTTGGACAAGAAAGTAAGTCAGTCCAGTTTGTTAAGCCACAGAGGATAAAAGCTTGAACTCACTCTCTTCAGTTTGATTTCAAATGAAAGAGCTCAAAGTGGATTTGCCTAAAACTGCAATGCTGGTCATCCCACTCCAAAGTGATTTCTCCACTAATGAGTAAAGACGAGGCTCAACTGATGCAACATTTGCAAACAGTTAGTGAATCTGAAAACCGGGTCTCATTAAATTCTTGCCCACATGGTATGGGTGCACAATGACCATAATAACTATATGTATGTAAAACAGTGACCAGAAAAGAACTATAAATCTTTGGGTGCAGCAATGGGCCAATGATGTGCTTCTCTTGAGACCCTTGCTAATTCAGGGGTCAGAGGTCACTATGGGAGAGCATTTCAGGCCAGAGAAGAGGTCATCATACCACCTCAAGTGGCTCAACCACAGCTTAAACAATGAAAATGTGAGGTGGTAACCTTTAATACAGTCAATATTGGTCCTATAAAATCAACATTACATATGCGTTTTGTTGCTACTCATTTCTGCAGCTTGACAGCAAGATATCAATTCCCCGTGTCTCTGCAGGATTCGGTCAGAGGTGCTGGCTTCAAGACACAAACAAGCATCTTTTTACTGCACTTGGGACCAGCTAAAACAATTTTCCAGACATGATGTTAAATGTTCTGTGGAGACCGCTGCATAAAGAATTCTGCTTTCGGCTGCAGCCAGGACCTTCAGAGCTTCTTCAGGGCTTTTAGGACAAGGGCTTGTATGGCCCCTGTGTGGTTTAAACTTATTCAAGCCCCTCCACATAAAGTGATTTATTACTGGGCTATGACACAGAACACAGTGTGCCTGCCCTAATACAAAATCTGCATTACTCCCCGACCTGGAGGCCTATTTAGTTTGGCCATTGAAACTATTTGGCAAACCTCATCAATTGCACATTTAATGAAAAAAAAAATGGATAAGCCAGAGGCAGATTAGCATACTTAATATAATAATATTTACTGAACAAACAAGTTATTTCTTTAAGAATGGTGACCACTCTGCTCCCCTCGGTATGTTCTCCCCAACCCAATCACCAGAATAAATGTTGGCATTATAAGTTTCTGCAAACCACATTACATTTGTACTTTATTTTGATTATTAAAACTGTATTAAAACTTAACATTTTTTTTCATTTCAACAATGCCGTGGTTAATGTGTGGTTATGTTTAGGCACAACAAAACTTGGTTATGGAAAGGAAAAAGACCATGTTTTGGTGGCACAAACACCGCTGGAAAGTGACGGGTCTCTTAAAACAACCTGTTCTGCCGTTAGTCTTGAACAGTGTTCTGCAGCTTAGCAGCTTAGCATACACCATGCCTTCCCTTCCTGATAACAAAGTTAGCTCATATACTACGTCACTCTAGAAACTAGGATGATATGTATAAATCTTACAAATGTAATGCATCTGTGGTGTGCAGAAACATACAATGCCAACATTTTTTTCTGGTGACAGGGCTGGTTTTTCCTTAATGAAAATAACCGTTCTAAAACATTATAGCAGGGAATACGAATTCAACACCATCTTTTGATGGTGTAATGATGTAAAAATTTAACTACTACTGATTATGAGTTTGCTGTAGTTGACATTAAATTTAACTCCATTATAGTGCACTGATTACAATACGAGTCGATCAAGACGTAGCACTTGAGCTGCAACACAAGTTTCAAGAACATATTTTTTTCTGAATGATTTCTATACTTTACATAAGTTTCAAAAAGCATAGTATATACCTCGACGTGATGTCAATGTAGTACATATAGCCCAAAGTGGGCATAATATGATAACTAAAATAAATCCTATCCCAATAGCAAAGATGTACTGAAACTCACCAACATGCAGTGTGGATGGAAAAGCAGAAGCCTTGACTTTATGTCCATATAGGCCCAGTCAGTCTGACGCCACATTCTTAAGGAAATTAAATGAAAATGCCACATTTCTGTTAACACTGTTCATTTTCATCTTGGCTTGGAAGTCAAATATGACAGCCCTGAAAAGGTAGCTAACCTCACAGACTTAAAAAGCTCCACTTTGTCAGCAGTTTGAATCATTATATTTTCTTCAAATAGTGTGATTTTGTTAAATGATCCAAGTATTACTTTTGCTACTAACCTTGATCAGCATGAATGTGACAGATGACATCATCAATTGAGTGCATCCTGAACTAATGCAGAGCACTCTATTCAGCTAGCCTAAACTGATTAAAAAATATTTTAAAGTTTGTAAAGAACGTTTGCCCTTTAATTTTGCATTTCAGGATGTATATTGTATGGTGATGAGAAAGCCTGAGAGAAAGTGAGAGAGACAGTGAGCGCATGCTGGCACAGAACCGACTCGGTGAGTTGAGTTGCCTTCAGCGTCATCGTTACTCTGGCACTGCTGACACGGACCCACTGGGCCAATTTTTTTTCCTGCTGCGATTGTGTGTTTGAAAGCAAAAGGATACATTAAAGTGTAAGTAATATGTACTTGTATGTGATTGTGGGAAAGTCCCACAGGACCTCTTGGTCTCTACGCCGTCTGCCTCCGCGACCCGCCACACAGGCTGACAATTTATGCGGCCAACGACAGCTCCCCCTGATCGCGCGCCAGGGCTCAGTGGAGGCAGGCCTCTAGAGCAATGGCAGCGCTACTGGCACTCCATCAAAACCCAGGAAAAATCTCATTAGGACTGCGCCTGGGTGCCTCCTGCTCTGTCCCCCACCCATCGCAAGAAAACACCTTCAGGACTGCAACGTTTGGAGCAGCGGTGCCGACATCAAGTGGGGAGCAACGCACATGAAAGGCCGTTTAGCCAAGTGGGCGAGACAGGCAGAGTGACAGAGACAAGGGAGAATGTGGGAATAGCGGTGATGCTTCTCCAAGTCTGCTTCCCCTGGGCCTTTCAAACGGGAGACGGCTGAGGTCACTGACACTCACATAAAAGCAAAGCAGCACTGGAGAGGGTAAAACAGAGCATTGCAGAAAGTGAGAAATGATTATTCTCACTTTTGCCGCATTCATCACAGCTACACCATGTCCAACATCTGTGAGCATGCATAAATTGATAGGTATAATAGCCCACAGGTAGTATAATAAAGTATACAGGGGCAGTACAAGACATGTGTTAGCTTGTTGTCTTGTACCAGGTGTGTTAAGATACACTAGACTTGTCATTATTTCTTTGTACTTTGTCCTGTAATGTTAGTGCACTTGGCAAATAAAATGATTTTGACAGATTCAGTCTAGCCTGGATAGCAGCCATCAGCTAAAGTTTATGAATTACTAATGGAGAAAACAGCTGTATAGCATGGGAATATTCAAAATCTCTGGTGCTCACACAGCCCCAATGTTGAAAACCGAGAAGTAAAACAACAAAAAACTCTTATTAGTTTTAGAGCTGCAAATTAGCTTATAGGTGTAGTGTTACTCGCAGAGGACCTCGGGAGAGGAAATACCCATCCCTCTCCACCATCCCAAAGAGTAAACTGAGATACACCGGAGGCAGTTTCAAAGGACCGAGCACAACTCTTGGAATCTGGAGCAGTGCCTATCCTCCAATGTGTGGTACGTGTGGTGCTACAGGAGGAAAGGACTTCAAAAAAAAAAAAAAAAAACTAAACTAAACGGACCACCACTCATCATCAGACAGCAGTTTAAACCTGTGTCCAGTATTTTTTGCAGTTCTTTACGCTGGAGTGCTCCTCACCTTCCAGCAGCATTTAACAGCCTCATTCAAAGCCCCACGTAGCAGTAAAACATGACGCCCCGAGATGGAGCCAAGATAGAGAGTGTTGATGTGAGGTAGTGAAGCGCTGCACTGCCTCTGAGTGAGGCTTCAAAGGGGATCAGTTTTCACACATGAAATAAAGATCTCAGATAATCATATAGCATAGCAAAGCTGACGCGAGACGGTCCCATTTATGGAGGGAGGGGAGATGAGGCCAATTTTCATACAACACCTACAGACTGAGAGCCATGGCAAATTAATGTCTCTGCGTTTCTCTCTCGCCAAACAAGATAAATCTGTTTCTTTGCAGAAAGACTATCAGTCATCATCACATGATGCATTGAGGTAGTTTCTTGAATTTGCTCCGGTGGAACAGATGCCTGGGTCTTCTTAAATGTCAAAGCTTTACAACAAACCAAACAAACGCATAAAAGTGATCTCATGAGCAGCCTGCAGTGCCAAGAGGAAGTCATATCTGCTGTGTTTAACAATGCAATTTTATGGCTTTGATAAGAAACTCAGTGCCTTTCCAGAGGTCACAGACTGTAAATCGTTTGATGTCGAGCCCTTCACATGCACCATTAACAAAACATAAGCTATCTGCTGGATGCTTTTAATCTGAAGCCCCTCACAGTACATTTAGTGCACATGTTTTATTTTTCGGAACAAATATTACACAGCTGAGCTGCATTAGATCACTAGGCAACTAAAATTTCACAATTTAAAGGCTTCATCAGATTGGAAAATTGTCATCAAGTGGCTAAAACTTTCAACTTTAAAACCACATGTAGGCCCCAAATGACCACTAAAGCTTTCTCTTCTGCGTCTCAACCACTTTGTTTGCCTCATTTTTTCACCATCTCTAGAGAAAGAGCAATACTTGAGTTGAGTGGACAACGAACCTGGATAAATAATTGGACAAGTAAGCCCTTTAACTCTGCCGACTGAAGAGGGCTAACGTGTAATTTGACGTCTCTGAGGGAACATCAAAGGCAGACACCTTCTCTCCAGACTCTGCGGCCCCATGCCTGACACCCCTCAGTCACGGCACACCCACTTCTCTCCCTGCACCCCAGGAAGGAAATTATAGCCACGGAGTTGGGATCCATCACCAGGCAGGTTGGAGGAAGCTGCTCTATGATTAAAGTGTGCATGGTCAGCAACACCAAGACTGGAGGGGTTTGAGGAGCTGCACATGCCAGAGGGCTTACCGTGTTAACTCTAGCTCACAGCACAGGTCATGCAGAGATTCTCCACACCCACACATAAACACACACACACACACACACACACACACACCAGAAACACTTTAGTGAGGTTAAAGGAAAAGCCCTGGAGGTGCGGTTCAGTGGAGTTATTCTTCGTGTACTATATATTAAGTCAAATTATACAGTATGTCAGTGTAAATGAACTCTGTGTCACTGCTGGATAAGAGGTTGCAAAGACACGTGTCTGTGTAGTGTGTGTATATTTACGTGGATGTCTGAATTTTTGCACACGTGTTGTTTGCTTTCTAAATGTATGTTTTTTGTTGTTGTTTTTTTTTTACAGGACCCACAAGTTCCGTGATTTGATGCCTTCCTTTTGTTGAGCGATAGTGCACAGCCACCAGTCATCTCTGCACGTCAGATTAACATTGCAAACACTGCTGGTCACATTACCTCACCCACATCAAAGGCTGCCTCCTGAAAGGCTCAGTGGAATATTAGCAAAGATTTACAGCCTTCATCTCTGCGCTTCAGAAACATGCTGATCTGAAGTAATCTCCCTCCCCCTCTCCCTTTTTGTGTTTTATGTGTGAAGTTGGCCAACACTTTAATGACCCATTTACAAAACTTTTACACCTGCAAAGATAAGCTTTTACAACTCAGCCAGCCCCTCGGGCACTAAACCCTACCTGTTACTCAAGGTAACAGCCTTTATTAGCTTTTGAAAAATATGTAACCACAGCAATTAACATTTATCACACTGTTTATCAAAGCCTTATCGCAGAGAGGAGAAGAGGGAGAGGATACAAGGTGTCAAGATCAAGAGTCTAACTGTATGATCACCCCTACAGCAATCTAGGGACACCAATAGCTGATTTCATTTTCTACAAAAACACTGGGCCTCTCACAAATGTTCTCGCTTTTTCTTTTTAATTTGTTTGGAAAAATCAACAAAGACAACGCTACACATGGTGCGAAAAACTGATGTGGGTACCAGTAATTAGCAATAGTTTTTAAGCCCTGCAGCTGTGCACACCACATGGTAATCCTGAGTTGGCTGAACTGACAGTGCTCACAAACAACCAATCACACACGCATTAAAGGAACACTTCACCCTCCAAATGGCCTTTTATTTATCAGTGACTCACCCAGTGTTACATTGAATTTGTAAAGAAAACTTTGTTGTTGTTTTATGCATGCCTCCAGTAAACGAAGAATCCAAATATGGAGAAAATTCTTGAAGTAAAGGGAGTGCGCTTTCAATATTAGCAAAACTGTATCAAAACAGGTGTTTACAAACTCTCACACAACTCATGTAGTACAATCCCAGTCTGATTGATCAAGACGTATGCAGAGTGCTTCCCAAACAGACAGGGAACTGAACTGAACTGAACTTATTGATGCTGTCCTTAAAGCCAGACTCCCTTGACCAAAACAGGGATTTTACCTTACTGAATATGGGAGTAGCTAGTCTGCCTCCGCCTCAATCAGTTAGTGTGTTAGTGTTATTGTGCAACTTTGGTGTTTTAAAGGTTTAGTTTGGATTCACAAAAGTCACATAATAACACAAACAATCTAACTGATCGAGGCAGTGGATGACCAGCAGCTCCTGTGTTCAGTGAGGTAAAATCACTGTTTATGTCGATGGAATCTGGCTTTGAAGAGAGCCCCTTTTACACTGCCAGATTTTCCGCGAATGTTGGGCCATTTTGTCGGCAAGCTGCATGTGTTTAGACACACAGAGCCAGATTGGCAAGTTGATCAGAGGTGCCCAATTTTCCGCCACGTAGGGTAGTCATATTGGCGGAACCTTTTTAGTTTAAAGAGACCGAGGCGGCCTTCTGCAACTGTTGATGATGCTGCACGTGCGAGCCACTGGCGGTGGATAAACAGGAGACAGCTGATAGCAGGAATTAGCGAGCAGCTAATAGCAAGAGGGAAACACAAACCTGACAGACACTGTAAAGATGAGCAACTGAGGAGACAAAGAATTGCACGCCCTCCTCGTCCTCACAAACGAAGAGGCCATTAAACGTCAGATGACGGGGACGGTGAACGGGCCAACTTACGACAGAATTGCCGCGGCTTCCCTCCCACGTCACTGTTTATGTCACACGCTGAGCTACACGTTTTGTTACTTGCTCACGCCCCCCATTGCCCCGAAAAAGGCGCATTCTGTTTAAACAAAAGTAGGTAGGTGGCATTTTGCCGCACTCCCCGATTTTGTATTTATACTTCCAATACTGAAAAAAGACTGATTGGGCTTTCCTGCAAATTTGCACAACTCCTATCTAAAAAGGTCTTTAGATTCAGTTCCCCATCAGAAAAGGCTGTCTGTTTGGGATGTACTAAGCATAGGAATGGATAAATGAGAGTTTGTAAAAGAATGTTTCAATATAGTTTTACTATTGTTATACCCAGACCCCTTTTTGCTCCAAATCATCAAGCATTTTCCCCATTTTTGGATTCTTCCAAAGGCCTCTGAGAAAAACAAAGATTTCTTCACAAAGTCAACATAACATGTGGTGAGTAATTGATAAACAAATGGTCATTTGTGGATAACTTTTTCCTTTAAGGTAACATGTGATCAGAAAGTACGCGCAAAGCCACTTCTGTTTTTATCCTCAAGTTTCCTTGGGAGTCAGAGAGTTAATGGGGAATCTGAGCTAGAGGTGAATCCTTAAAACACATTCTCCACCAGCCAATGAACTCCACTTAGGGACCTTGCATTCCCAAGAGGAAGCCATGGTTTGGAAGGGAATGGAGACAGCCTGTCGCTTGGCCTTGATTTACAGGTGGTCTCCGCCTGCCAAGAGTAACAAATCACAACATTATGGCCCTCTGAATTCAGAGTGGAGCTCAGTTCCAAAGAATGGGAAAAAGAGAAGAGAGAGAGTCATTTGCAAAATGACACACCTCATCTCCAAAAGCTTGTGCGGTTAGTACAGCAATAGAATATCTCACCCTTGATTGAGGATATTAGTTTGCTCTGGAACCTTTAACTTCCTTGGCAAAAAGGGCAGAGCAGCCCTGCTGAGGTGACACAAGCTTAAAGAGTGTGTGCACGAGTGTCAATCATTATTGCAAAAATAGGATGGATTATATAATTAAGAAGACCAGTTGGCAACATGCCTGCTGCCTTGCATGGTGTATTTAACAGCAAGTGTGCTACACAGTGTCTAGAGGGTCTTGGTAATTAGTCAAAGCTCTCTTTGAGGAGAGACAGTCCTTCAGTCATCTGGGTGGCTTCAGACGCCAGTCTCAAGTGGTGCAAAGTGTGGGAGGAACAAGGTTTTAGCCAGGAAGTCTACCTCGAGGGCAGCAAGAAAGTGACAGGCACTTAAACCATTAACCACAGCTACATGAGAAGAAACACCTCTGTTACTTGTCATGTCACTAACTAAAAGAAAATAATAAAATAAGACGTATTCATGCTGAGATCCTTGATGTTTCCACAATATTTAATTGTGCTTACAAAATTCAAAAGATTACATTACCTAAAGAAAAATTTGCTCACTCACTAGTTACCTTAGAGACAAGACAGTATACAAAAATAGACAAAATAGATAATGTGTTTTGCTCATATTACTATCTGATCTACTGAACCAGTTATGTAAGTTGTCGGGGGTTGCATTGTGAGGGCAATTCTGCAGTTTGGATGCTATCCAGCCACCACACAGAGAAAGAGAAACCAACTCTCGATGAGGAGATGTCATAAAAGCTGATCGCTATAATCAGATCTCTACAATTCCACCAAATGACAGTTGTCAGTAACAGCTGTAACTACTGGTCCATCTTATTTCATTCAAAGCCAGTTACTAAACCTGCGATCACTGCCATTAACTGCAAAGCTCCATGCTTTGGTGGTGGTGATGAAAACGTCTGACGTGTGCATGTTGACCAGATGTAACTGACCTCAACACCAAGGTGGCCATTCTTCCTCTCTGTCTGTGCACATACACATACAGTATCTATACACTCTCTCTCTCTCACACACACACACACACACACACACACGCATGCACGCACAGCATGTTTGGAGCAGACATCCTGCCAGCCACAAGCCACTACCTCTAAACATCCCTCACATCTGACCTTTTAACTGTGGACCTAAAATCTCTGTAATTACAGAGAGTGTTTCAACTTCGCAAGTAAACATAGCAGCAGAAATAGACACTTCAACTACTATATACAAGTGCACTGGTGCCAGGGGCAGGTTTCTATTCATAGCTGACTGGAATTAGTGGCTTGTGTCACTGCTCACCATAATGAACTTGCAGTGGAGTAAGTTATTCGGTTGCAAACCGCTACCAAATTCGACTACCGATGTTCAGACACACTAACACACAGATACACAAACCAGACACCAGGAAACAATATTTATTAAGAAAAAAAGCTAAGGCAAACTATTTCTATCCATATAGTGTCAACCCCTGAATTCATTCAATAGGCACTCGCCTGCTGAATGACTCACTGCTCCACTGTATGTCTTAAATGTATGTGAACTAATCAAATCATCTGCATACAGGAAGTAGCACTGATTTATGGTTAATGAAAAGTTAAAAATCATATCCACAAAAATAAATATCAGCAAAGAGAGGGAGAATCAAAGTCAAAGGACAAGACAGAAGCTTATGAAAAGCAGAGTTGACTTCACAGTTGGGATAGATTTTATGCTAATTAGTAACACTATTAGTACAAGCCTATGTCACAGGAGTCCCCAAAAGATTTGTCTAAGGATGCTGTTTTTTCAAACTTGAGCAAGACATTGGGTGGGGGAGTGATGGGTTTGATGGACATGGCAAATGGCTCTTTGGGGAGCACAGGGTTGGCTTGCTTCACCGTGAGTCTACAGGGTGAGGTCCTCTTTAGGTTGCGGCACCTGTGGAGCATAAACACACCAGGGGAGGACAGCTTTCCTTTCAGCGGGGCCGCTCCTCTGTTTAGCTTTCCTTCCACCAAAAACATCCCCTAACAGACAATCCAGACCTCCTCCAGCCCTGGCGCCACAGGAAGAGCTGAAGAGCCCTGAAACCTCTGTCTGTGGGAGGCACAATGCTCTCCCAACTCTGTTTACCCAAACCTACTTCCTCCATTTGCTCTACCTCAGGTGGCCTTCGAGCCCTGGTCACCGAGGCATTCTAACACAAGGAGCATAAATACAACAGCAGGGCTTGTGGAGGCTGTGGAGTCCATCACTGGTGTTTCCCTACGATCAGTTTTTAAGAAAAACAAGTGGAAGGGAGTCACGCTGGGACTTTGCGTCTGTTAGCAGTGATAAATGGATTCACATATTATAGTAAACAAATGGGTAATGTGCCTGTGTGCTTCATGGCACATGAGTGTGCATGCACGATACTGTGCATGTGTACACTCTCAGGAGAGCTCGATAGCAGTTTTATGCAGATGTTGATCACGTCCTATTTGAGAGCCACTTTGAGTGCTCAGTCAAATTATTCAGCTCTTACTGCACGGGCCAGAGCGCAACCCGCAGGGGAACCTGATAAACAAACAAGAGAGAATTATTCAGGGTTTAAACACTTAAACACCCACTTCAGCGGAGCCTTTTAAGTGGGTGATTAAAATGGGCAGAGGAGCGCAGCGCCACCACAGGAGCCCCAGTCACCTAGAGTTTCTTCCAGACCCATGCACATACACAGCCCTGTCAAGCCCAAACATATTCTTATAGTCAGAACTATTTAGAATTTTCTTGGGGTACACAAGCACCTACTGTTTTTGCTATTTCCATGTGTATTACTTATTTCTTTCAAGGTCTGAGTAGAAATGCTTTAAGTAAACTGAAACTACAACTGAATCAAATATGACCACTGATTTCTGTTCCTCCCACTCAACACTTTTCCCTCTTCACCCAGTCAATCTGACACGTCATAACAGCAAAAGCACAGGTGTAATAAATAATATTAATTGCTGTGTTACATTTAGGTGAGTGTGGTCCACGCAGGTTGGCTCACTCTCATGGCTTACTAGGGAGCTTAAAGGGAAATTTCGGTTTATTTCAACCTGTCTCCTATTGTCCTAAATTTGTTTCAAGTCACTAGTGACATAGAAATAATAGTTAGCATGTTAGCCGTTAGCCTAGATACAGCCGTAGCATCAGACCTGTTAAAACGTAAGTGAACGGGCAACCTTCAAGTGCAAAGTTAGTCCACTAAACAAGCTTTTTCTCCACAAAGACCGCCTCATATCGTTAGGATAAATGTCAGAGAACATATAGAAAATGACATGTAAACGTGTTATCTTACCTTACCGGTGAGGTGCCATGTTTGTTGTTTACCATTTAGCTAAGGCTGCAACCGGTCCCATTCCTTGCAACAGAGGTATTCCTCTTCTGTGGGCATTGGGGTACAGCATTCACAGGTAACGTTACACCACCGAGCTCCAGAGCTAAATCCTTCCAGCAGCCATTCTTCCTCTGTCGTCCTCTACCTGTTGTGCCTCTCTCTCTCTCTCTCTCCTCCTCCGTTCTTCAATTTCACGAAGCTCTTCGTCAGTGTATTCTGGCTCAAATAAATAAGGGTGGCCATCGCCTCTCGCTGTGGAAAGCCTGTATACAAACATTCCACATTTAGGTGGTCTTCAGAGTTGTCTTACCTTACCGTGTGTTTACCGTTTACCACTGCTTCCCAAAGCGTGGCCGAAGTATCGCGAGAACAAGCAGTGATCTCATACTATGCCTGAAATCTCGCGAGAACAAGCCGCAGCAGCTGCAAGGCAGAACCGGACAGTGAAAGGTTCATTCATTTATTTTATGAAAGATTTATAGAATAATGGCTGACTTTTTGCCAGACTTCGACTTTGTGGAGGAGGAATTTGATTTTGCAGAGTTTTATGGCCGCCCTTATTTATTTGAGCCAGAATACACTGATGAAGAGCTTCATGAAATTGAAGAACGGAGGAGGAGAGAGAGAGAGAGGCACAACAGGTAGAGGACGACAGAGGAAGAATGGCTGCTGGAAGGCTTTAGCTCTGGAGCTCGGTGGTGTAACGTTATCTGTGAATGCTGTACCCCAATGCCCACAGAAGAGGAATACCTCTGTTGCAAGGAATGGGACCAGTTGCAGCCTTAGCTAAATGGTAAACAACAAACATGGCAGCACACCGGTAAGGTAAGATAACACGTTTACATGTCGTTTTCTATATGTTGTCTGACATTTATCCTAACAATATGAGGCGGTCTTTGTGGAGAAAAAGCTTGTTTAGTGGACTAACTTTGCACTTGAAAGGATGCCTGTTCAATTACGTTTTAACAGGTCTGACGCTACGGCTGTATCTAGGCTAACGGCTAACATGCTAACTATTATTTCTATGTCACTAGTCACTTGAAACAAATTTAGGACGATAGGAGACGGGTTGAAATAAACTGAAATTTCCCTTTAATGGAACCGAGCCATTGTCAATGTTAATTGGTTCCCCCCTGTGCTAAATGTAAAAATGCCTTAAGAGAAAATTTTGCACTGTGATAGCTGTTTATGTATATGTTGTCAATCCTACAGGGCATTCTTTATACACAGACAGTATAAAAATTATGGACGTATCTTGGATTTTTGGAGCCAAAAGTGACCATACTTGGACAAGAGAGTGGACCTGTGGAGGAGCGAGGAGTGGATCGGACTCATAGACTGTGGTGACACCTTGCAGACTGCCTGTCACTCAAAGTGGACGCCCTCAATTATGCAATTTTTTTAGTATTTTCACTTACATTAAAGCAGGTGAGTTATATAAAAATTCCATTCCCCTTTGTACAGTTATCATGAATGGGGAAATTTGCTATATTGTTTATTCCTGCTGTAAAGCTAGGCATTTTAACATAAAGTCTATTGGTATTGACTTGTTTTTGGCGCCAGCCTTAAATGACCATTCGATGAACTGCAGATTTTGGCACTTCAGCCTTGGCCTTAAATTTTCAACCCCAGAGGTTGCCACTTGGTTTTATGATTTTTTACATTTACCAATGCATGTGTAATGAAAGACCTTCTCTTCACTGAAGTTTGCTATAATAAAAACAGCATGGTAACTAACATGTGGTCTCTCATATTTAAAGATGTGATAGATATTTTGGTTTGGAAATGAGGCTGAAATCATATGACGGTCATATACAGCAGATGAAAACCTATTCTTGAAGTCCTGAAATACTGCCTCTCACATACATTTAACATTTTTACATACGTGCAACAACACAGTCTATTTGAACGTTAAAATCAACATTTATCTATCAAAGGAATTCCATAAAAGGTACATGCCTCTTTGTAAAAGTCTTTGATCTGCCATATTGGCTTCACGAAACTGGCTATTATCGATCAGCTAAAATGTTCTACACTTTTTTGCTCTCCCTTCTAGATTAATATTTCAAGTCAAACGTGGAAAGGAACACTTTCCCAAAGCTCTTCAAAAGGCGTTAGCATGTCTGAGGCATACACACACATCAAAGGTTGAAGATATGTAAGCATTATGGAAAAGATGATGATGTCAGTTAAATAAACGCTAAATTTAGATGGATTATACGCTCAATGTATGAGACTATACTGCACACCAGACACATGCTTATCAATTGCAAGCCATTTCTGATTCCAATTTCAAAACAAAGGAAAGCCACACATCCTAAAAATCAAACCGTTCCTTAGAATTGTGAAATATACGCCACCCTCAAGTGTGGAACAAAACCCTCCAGCCTAAATGTATCTGTGAAGGGGTGGTGAGAGACACTTTGATCAACAGCTATCCGTTGCTCCAAACTGAGCATATATTTGGGGAAACAAAGCACAATCTCAGCTGCTAATCCCCTGAGATTTAGAGCACATTCCCCCAGCATCCTTTGATCTCTGGAGTGCATCCGGACAGCTGACTCCAGACATACTGCACACTCACATGCACATGCATGAACAGATTTGCAAATACACGAGCGCCATTTCACTCATACCATTAAGATGCCAAATGCATGCTTTTATTCCTAATGGCACCGACAAGTGACGCTTAATCTTTGCTTTTACAAACTATAAACATGTTACTGTGTGTGTCATAGAATTCAGAGACCTGCCTGAACACATTTCATACTGCGATTTGTAGTACAATCAGAAAATGGTATTGGATGAATAATGGCTATCACTAAAGAGAGAGAGATGGAGAGGAGATGCTTTAGCCCAAAGAGGAGCAAAGTGGATAAACCTGATCAAATGTCTTCATGCCACCAGGGCTTTTCCTTACTCTAAACCACTGTCATTCTTTCTCTGTAAACCTTTCGAGGCGACACCATTCACAGACACTGAGAGGTATCCGCTCGGCTTTGTCACACAGGAGAATCTCCTCCAGCTTTTAGTAATCTATGTGACATACGATGCCGGATGTGACATTAAAGCCACCTGCATGTTCTTGAACCTCCCAGTCCCCCAGCTACGTTGACGTCAGCCCAAGACTTCCACCCCATCTTCTCATGGGAAAATAAAAAAAAAAAATCTGAGAGCCCCTCCATGGCCAGGTGCTACCCCTCCTCCCCATAGGCTAAGGCTTTTCTTCTCTTTAGAGTGTGGCTCCAAACTTTTCTCCCAGCCTCTTCAAAGAGCAACAACAGGCCCTTGGTCCCTTGGGAGCACAGAGGGGGTAGAGCCCGGTGGGAGAGGGGCATACGTCACACAGCACGCACAAGAGGCCAGCCGGTGGGAAAAGAAAACGCACAGGGAGAGGATAGAAAGAAGGAGAGAAAGAGGAAGAGGAGTCTGCATTTGAAAGGTGCTTTCAGCTTCTAGACAAGGGCCCTCACTTTGTGGAAACGACAAGGAGAGAAAAAGCACAACAGTCGAAGCGAAAGACGAAGGGGGCGCAAAACCTGCCATGTCTTTTATCAGACTTGGAGGCTGAGGGAATGCGTTTAAAAGCTTTAGGCCTACTTCCAAAAAAACCTTTCTACTTTCAAAAAAAAAGAAAAATCAAAGGGCTGGCAACCGACTGCGAGACAAGGGGGTTGGGGGCAGAAGTTTCACTGTGATTTACTTTTGAGTTGAATTCTGTCGTCAGACGTACCTTTGCTTTTTGTCTACGCTTCCATACAAGTTGATGGAAGCTCAGTTGGAAAAAAATATAGAAGCTTTGGAATTGTAAGAGCAGCTTGGGAAGACTGGAGGTGGCTTTTACTACACAGAGGATAGGGCTTCAGAGGAGAGGAGGAGCCATCAGTGTCACTACAAACACCTCCCTGCATGGCCCACTTCAAATGCAGTCTCATTTCATCAGCCACAACCATCACAGGGCCACAGGGTAAACGCAAGAAACAGATGGAGGCTAGGAGGGGAGAGAGGAGGAGAGGGGAGAACCAGCAGAGGGGGAAGGGGATTTTGAGAATAGAAAGGGGCAACTTTGCATAGAATAACCAATAAAATAGATTATTTTTTACATTAAAGCCTTTACAGTCCAAGGGCTGTTTTTCCATGCAATTAATTCACATGTCATTATGTTTCTGAGCTGTTTTTTTGTGCATTCACACAGAACGTGAGTATTTTGCAAAGAGGCGTAATTTTTTTCCAGAACGAGGTTGATCTTTCTGAGCTTTCACACCTCGCATGAAGGCATCAACCAATCATGTTGCACATATACTTATGTGGACGCAGAGGTTCCATTGTCTGAACCAAGACAACAAATTTTATTAGGCCTACTCCTTCCTTTCCTTCATACTCGATCCACTTCTTCCGTTATTACCTTTCACAATAAAAGCCCTAGACAAATACACTGCTTAGCTATGTACCAGAAGGAATTTAAAAATCACACAGAGCATTTTGCTTGGAGCAAACTCAATAAAATAGCTTACAGTAGCTTAGGCTATACAACAACTTAGCCCAGGGTCAATAGGATCGCTGTATTCCCCTCTATTTGAATCAAAAACTTTTTTTGAGCAGGTGTTGCAACTGTCGCAAATTGCATCACTGCCAGTATGAATAGTTTTGATACAAAATGATCAAAAATAAGTATTTTGCATTTTTGTGTCATTTATTCATCACACCCAGTGTGTAAAGGCCTTAACTACCAACATGCTACAAAATAAATGACTTTTCTTTAATCTGCCAAGAGAAGCAACCTAATAAACTACCCAACAGATATTTGAACTTCCACGTCATAAGTCGTGAAAACCCTCCACCCTATCAAGGCCTATGTCAGCAACATAATTCTACAGGGTGC
Source organism: Epinephelus lanceolatus (assembly GCF_041903045.1). Classification (NCBI taxonomy): domain Eukaryota; kingdom Metazoa; phylum Chordata; class Actinopteri; order Perciformes; family Serranidae; genus Epinephelus; species Epinephelus lanceolatus. The sequence goes on from NC_135735.1 coordinate 37,824,281, forward strand.
CCATGACATATCAAATTTATGGATAGATGTAGACAACATGCAGTACACAGGGGAGAAAGTGTGCCGCAGCTCGCATGACCTGGATCTCATGTGTTGAGACCCACGGAGCCATCTGCCCGCACCACTCACTCACTGTCTGCCACGCTCAAACAAACTTCATCTGACATCTGAATGCAGAACTCATGAATGGGTGTCGGGTCTGCATGGAAATGTCATTAGGCTCTCGAGTGCATCTTTATGTCTCAATCTATCTGTGCGTACTCGACCACAAATTTCAATTTAAAACCATTAATGAAGACAAACTGCTGATGTGAGAAGCTCTTCAAAACAATGACTTGTATGAAACTAGCATCGCTCCTACAGGGAATATGGTTTGGAAAAGATCAGATCAAAAGAATTCCAAGCGTGGACTCCCTACTGTTGACACCCGACCCACATTCTCCTGGACCCTGGTTCAGCTGGGAGGGGGGCTCAAAGAACAGCGGCTATAAATAACTATCTCACCAGGTATTCTATACAATAAAGACAGCTTTTAAAGCTAAGAGAGTTGACTCACATTCTCTCACCTCAGAGGTTAGCTTCTGTTTTTATCTGAAAGCACAGTGGGGTCGACTTTTTGAACTTCTTCTCACAGAGTGTTGAGACTTCTACTACAGTTTAAGCATGTGATACGGTGAACATGTTCTTTACAGAAAGCTTGAGATACATAAAAATACGGATAATTCAAGATTTGAAATCGTTTTGATTAGATGTAATCTTTAAGAGTGTTCACATAAATGCTCTGCAAGTGTTGGGACAATGTCACAATTGAGTAACACTTCTTCAACAGTCATTCAACTCTAATGTGAACAAAAACAACTGAATTAATAAACCTAGCATCAGCAATGCTGAATGCAATGCTCTGACACATACAGATGTTGTCATTATAATACTTAGCATGGTGCTCACACCACACATGCCAAATGCAAAATTACCATTATTAAGTTTGATGTTTTTTGAGCTTTAGAAAAGCTGCTGACAGCTGCTAAAAGCTAAGACAAGCCGGTGGTACTAAAGCCATGGCGGACACCTTATGGGTCGGTCGGCCTATTGGTTGGTCAATACGTTTGTCTTGTCCGACCAAATCCTTATTCGTTGCACAATTGCTGGTGTTACTTAGGTATGTGTCCACCAGAGCGTTTTTTTCCCAGCTGAAAACACCAGGCGCTCCTCTGAAAATGTCCAGCTAGGAATGCTAAAGCCCTTTGGAGGCACTTTTTTTTTTAGCTGAGACACTTTGGTCGCATCTGGCTGCTACAATGTCGACACGGGTTAGAGTACTTACACTGGCCCTTGCTTTGGATGAGGGGACAACTGAAGGACAGAAAGAGAGAGTAAAAGCCCACCAGTCTACGTGGCCATTTTTCCTCCATTATTGTTGCTACAGTTGGTCTTTGTCCTGACGCTACTCCACTGTGATTGAACAGCTAAGTGACAGTAAAGAGCTCAGCATTTTACCCAAAGTTGAATACTCTTCAACTCTTGGAAACCATAAAAAAGCACCGAATGTGCAGCGCTCAGCACCTCATCACACTGCTGGCATTGTAGAATTATGTAAATATGTGACACTCCCATTGCAATGAATTCAATAAATACGCTGGCCTCAGGAAAAAAAAAGTGGACACACAATGCAATCAGTAGCAGATTTAGTTTATCGACTGGTTGAAGAGTAGATAGAATTTTAGTCGACTAAGATTTTTTTTAGTTGACTACAGCCCTAATTAAAGCACACATCCTGTAAACTCTGTCATATCAGAAAAACCTTTACATTTCAGCTGCAGTGAAAATACAGAAACATAGAACGTCTCCCCTATGCGGTGCAGATGATCAGCACAGTGGCAAGACAACCATGCAACTATAGAATACGCAGCCTGTGTAAGAACTGACAACTTTTTTTTTTTACTTTTCCTCATTTTACAATTCAGCACTACTCTGCAGTAGTGGTGGCACCATGGTGAGAGGAAACAGAAAAAAATGCATCCACATTCTCAGTGTGTGTGAACAGACTCCACATGGGATTGTACCATTCAGAAATCAAAGTCTGAACGCCAAAGTCCTCCTTGTGTGAACGATTCTTCCTCCGTGCATTGCTTATTCAAACTGTGACTTTATAAAAGTGTAGAAATATATTCTATAACAGTCAAAATACAGAGAGAGCAAGAAGCAGACAAATTGTTTAAACTTGAAAATTAAATATTAAAGATTTTGGATGCACTTTATAATCACAAAACAAAAGGGGAAAGTACCCAAATACGTACTGATGGTGGAAACACCTTTCTTCTTTTATTCATTTTCCCTCTGAGCTATAAAAGCCATTAGGCACCCAGACTTGAATTATTTGTACAAACTGAGCTCCACTAACTCCAATTTTTTTAAAAACATCCAGCCCTTTCAGCAGGAACTCCTGGTCCGTCCTGGGCCAAAACTTCACACACCACTGTTGTTAGGAAAAGCAGTGCATGGATATTACAAGGAATAAAATAATGAATGTTTGTTTTTCTGGTAATAATGTTTGGTAATTGCATGGTAATAATGTGGTTTGAAATGCCTAAATGGCCCGAAGCGTACGAGGCCCACTCAACACATAAGCAACCATGTAAATGGCATAGCTTTTCTGCTGCGGCGGCATCTCATGCTTTAGAAAATAAACATAGTTTCAGGTGTTTCTCATAGAGCCAATCTCCAAAGAAAGGCCTGGAGACACAGAGCCTGCAGCGAGTGGGTTCCTGTTACTATATGAAGCCGTTTATTGCAGCTTTGGGCACGTCAGGATTAGCAACTTTGACACCATGTGGGTGCAACATGTAAAGTCAGTTCCACTCGTACCTCATTCAATCCCTTGCAGGTCACACTTAACTGACATCTATAAAGGGACTACTGCCTCTCTCATCCCTATCCCACGGGCATTGCAAAGCTATCAGAAACACCTTGCAGCAGAAGACAAAACAGTGGTGGACTTTGGACCTAACTTAGGCATGAGGAATGAGCAGATATTTCTGTTGCCTAAAACTTCCTCAAGTTTGATGTTTGCCTTCTCCTCACCAGCATACAAACACATCCTCATACCACAGCTCTTTTTTTTCAAGAATCCAACCCAGCATGTGCAGTTGTGTCTTGCTTGCATGATTGTCACTTTAAATGCATGGTATAACATGACCTTTATAGGAGATCTGCAGCATGCTGTGTGAGCAAAAGTCATAAAAAGCAAATGAGAAAGGAGAAAGGAAAATAACATTTGCTATTTCACCATGCAGCTACATGCTAATGATGATAGGATTCTAGTTTTTCAAACTGGCAACTAAAGGAACTTCCAAGCATTTTAAAGAAAAGCATGCCAAACAACACCACACGAGAATACATGCTCTAATGTGTTAAAATGCAAGAGATCCTGGATTCTGGGCTGCATTTAACGAAAAGATGCATTCCTGCTCAAAGTGTCTGGATTGTGGGTGGAAGAACTGATTTCCCTTTTTTTTTCTTGATGGGCTCCCAATTCCTCAAACACGCTGCCTTTGAGGAAGGCCTCGCTAACCAAAGAGGCTTAAGGCTCCTCTGAAGCAATTCCAAAGGATTTCCCCACTTGACAACAACAGCACAGTGTTTACGGCAATGCCAAAATACAAAACAAGCATGACCTCCAACATTTCTCCCCAGCCTTTACAATCCACACTTGTCACCAGACTGTCACACAGAAATGCTTTCAACTCAGGCTTGATCTATTGTTCCCTTAAAAAAAAGCCTGGGATCAGTGCATAGGATGGCACCAACATTTGTTCCCTACATGAGTGGATGAGATGTCTACCAAAGGAGTGGTGACAAAACAGAAAAACAAAGGTAAGACTAGATGGTTTTTGCCTTGTGTGTGTGAATTTTCAACTTTAAGTGCAGCAGTGATTGGCAAAAATCTCCCTGTGTGACATCTGCAACATCTAACTCACATGAATATTAAAAGTTTTCCCACAAACAAAGCTTTGAGAAAGTTTGTCAGCACTTTGAAGAGTGTGACAGACATAACCTGGAGACCAAGTGTAGCCTCCTGCAGAAGATAAGGTGACAAGCCTTAATGCGTATACTTGAATAAAACACCTCGTCCTAATTACGTGAATTGCGCACAAGCACCGCGAGGACACCATTTAACAAGCCTCCGTTCCGCTACTACTTCACCCCAACTACGTGAACCTCGTGGACAGACTCGTACTCACCCGTGTAGTCAAACCGCAGTTATTCTTGTGGTGACAGTCCTGTTGCTCGAGGCGAGAGCTCGTGCAATAGTATTTCTGCTTCACAAGCCAGTCGTCGATTCCCTTTCTCGCCAAACAGGCATTGACTACAAAACTGTCGCCTGAAACAAAGAAGCGCATTATTAGCAGCTACAAAGAGTCATGTCCTCGCGCTGCACTCATGTTTTCCATAAGCGGTCCATCTTCAAAGAGTCGGACACTTGGCTGTAACGCTGCTCTAACGAGCTGAGACAGCTCACTCTGGAAATTGTTTCTGCTGCTGTTCACAAACTGACCGGAATATCAGACTTTATCATAAACCATAAGGAAAATAAAACATAAGCGCGCTTACCTTCTGGACTCTCCCTCGGTTTACAAATAGCGGCTTGAGAGAAAGAAAGTCAGAAGACAATGAATAGTGTTACTCGAAAGTCTCGCAGCACCACAAGAACTATAGCTGTGATTTCTCTGAGGAGAAAGGAGCCTTACCATGTTTCGAGTGCAGTTTACCCATTTCTATGCATCGAGTTGGAGTTGAAAACCATCAGAAGAATATAATCCAGAGACAGAAAAAAGAAACCGGCTGCGATATCCAGACAGAGGAGCGTCCGTAGAGACCGAGGGCAGACTGCGCTCAGTACAGGACCGTATGACTGGAGAGCCAAGCGAGCCTTTGATCCAGAGCGCCGCCGCTGACAAGGCACACGCAACAGAATACACGACTTCCGGCCAGCACTTTCAGAATAAAAGACTTAATTGACGGGACAGCCTTAGCGAAACAAAAATACAGATGAGATGCCGACACTGTTAAGTCTTGAAAAGAAACAAGTAGCCTATATCATAGCTATGATAGCCCTGGAAATTATAAATCATAAAACCAGAGAAACATTGTTCAGTGAGCCTTAATGTTTTTTGTTTCAAAGTTAATTTACCGTAAACTTAGGCAAGTTGCAGTTAAACCATCTGCTTAAATCAGACGTTTCAGAAACAACTCCACAGCAGTCAATTTCGTTTTTATGTCATTTTTTTATTATGACAATTAATGATATAACTTCCGGTGTTGATTGACTTTTCTGTCTGACTTGACTCAGCTCGCTCAGCTGTCTCTTCAAAGCGCAGATGGAGCGTCAAGAAGACCTTAATTTCAGTCGCTGACATATCAGCATTTACACCTCACCCACATTGGAAACAAGTACATGTGAAGACACTTATTGTTGTCTGTGGTTCCCACAACTGAGGTCTGTGGGCTTTCCGAGGTTTGCTGCAGGGGTCCCAGGACATTAACAGATCCGGGACCAACCACCTCAACTCAAATAAGACAAAATCACTACATGCAGTTTGCATTTTAAATGAGAGCAAATAAAAGTAGCAAAACGAGAGTTAAGATATAAAGAGTTTACCTCATTGGAGCAGCATTGATTATTCTTCTTTAATTGATTAAATTACCTACATGTAACACCACAAAGTAGCCTATTAGTGACAATATATTTTCTATAATTAATTATGAATGAACACCCTTGATAGAGCATGCCAGCATAGGATTAAATGACTGTGTGGATCCTCTCTTGACCTATAAAGTTTCCCATTTTTGTGATAAATCGCACCAGCAAAAATCCTCTCAGATGAGCTTCCTGGGGATAAAATCATTATCACACTGGGTGCTGTGGTCAGCGTGTGTCTGTCTGTTTGGGGTCTTTGACATGAGAATAAGGTTTAGGAATCAGAGTCTTATTAGACTGAGGCAGCAGATGAAAGCAGGCTAAGATTCTTTTGAAGTCTTCAATTATATAATAAAAGACAGAAGCCACTGTGCCATGTGTCATGCCACGCTGCAAGTGGCTCAGTGCGATAGTAATTCATACACACTGTGGGCATCATCATGTGAGGAAGCGTTGGTAAAGGTTCAGAAATTCTACAGAGAAACCACATCACTGTTTAATAGTTAGCAATGCATGATCCAAACATGAATCAAGTTTAAGAATTGTGCATGCATTCTTTTTTCCAGTCTTTCATCTGTGACTGCTGATTGATCCCAGAATAGCTATATTGTTCTTTCTCACTGAAATGCAGTGAAAACCAACCCTAAAAGAGAAATTATTCATGCCATGATTAGGGGAAAATGCATATTAAAAAGTGTATCAGTACTATCTTTATACATTTCTTGCCCTCTGTTTTTGTGGATATAAGAGGAAGACTAACTTTGATTCATAATGTGTTTCCTTGAGCATTTACACACAAAGAATCTCAATTTCACAGTAGCACTAGATATGAAAATGAAATATTGGTTAGAAATAATATAGGGTTTGCTGCAGCATTTCCAGAAGGTTTTTTTGTGTCTGTGCATTATGTGTATAAAGTGTCATGTGTTTTTAAATTTCAAATAATCAAATAAATCACCCAAAATGAAGTGTCCTTGATGTACTGTAATTAGATTTTATAATATAACAGCACATGTTTCACATTTCAGTGCATCAAATAGTTCATCTTCAAAAACAGTCACTTAAGTACATTTGAATAACACACTTAGCAACAAATTGTCATCAAAAAGGTTTTCTGAGGGCTGTCAGCCGGTGCAGCTTGGTGGGTGTTTTTGTGTTATCAATCAAGCTGCAAAAAAAAACGCCATGTTTTTCAAATGCTGGGTGTCTAATTTTAGATCAAAACTCCTCTGTTGTCATTTCTGTGTCATGGTGTATTTTTCCTTTTGAGTCTAAAAACAGCAGATTAAAATCTTTGGGGAGACTTTGTTCAGTTTTAGGACATAATCTCAAAACTCAACATCTGTAAAAGCAAACAGACTTGTTGAGGAGCTGCTTCAATGACAAAATGGCTACCACATGGTTGGGTGGTATGGCCTCTAATGTTGAAGTTTACAGGCCTGGTTTGGCATCCAGACAGCAGTTAAACATCCGTATAAGACACAGCAGCAATTTGCCGTCATAGAGCCTTGTGACATTTCTGCACATGGGCGCAGGAAGGTGGGTGCTGAGGGTGCTGAAGCACCTCCTATTGACAAGGAGTGGAACAACAGTCTGTAAATAGTTATGGGCTATTAGACCATGATTTATGGGCTATCGAAACATTTGTTTTAAATTTTGAAGAGTATATGATAAGAGAGGCCTGTCAGAAAATAAAAGAAATATGTTCAATGTGTTCAAATTTTGCAAATTAAGATCAGCAGCAGATCAAAGTGTGACGGTCAGGGTCAGCTAAATTTGCAGTAGTGAACCAGCTGAGACAACCAGAAAGTTGCCGGGACAGTTTTGCACCTGCTTTTCATATTCATAAAATATCTTGGAAGCAAGGGACTTCCACTGCAGGGGCATTGCAGTCAGGATGGAGTTTTAAAGCAGCTAATGATGGTACAGACGACGAATGGATGGATGATGTGCCTAGGGAGCATGAGTGGCTTCAGCAAAGAGAAAACTGGATGTCCAACCCCATTAAAAATAAGATATTAGAAATTTTGTCACATTCAATCCAGATCGAAATTGCGTCTAAAGCGACGGAACACAGGTTCCACCAACTGATGTTTTTCTGTATCTCCTCAGTAAGTGCGTGCACGTACATAGTCATACATGCACATTTATATTGTGCAGCAACCCTCAGCGAAAATATAGCCTTACAATTGCTCTCTGCATGGATAGTCACACAGACTTGAGCTGATGTGCAATTGTGACAAGGTAACGTTTGGAACGTTTATACTTTCTGCGAGTTTCGCCTTGTGGCAAATCAATATTCTCCCAACTATGGGGGGCAGCATATCAAAAACTCGCGTCCATTTCCTCTGCTCAGGGACAGGTGAAAACCCATCGCACAGGGCCCCAGCAAAGGGGCATGTCTGATGATGTGATGTCACTTCATCTGTGTGGACACTTGCTACCCTTGCAAATGTGTCAAGCATAAATCAACGTTGAGTTCTCTTCCATGGTAGAAAAAAAAGCACCAATATTCTCCTATAAACTCCTACAGTATAAGTGCTCATGTCTCTGGTATTACCACTGGAGGGAAATTTGCTAGCCAGCACTGAAAAAACACTCAGAAAACACGAAAGACAGAATCCATCAATGTGTTGCGGTACCTTTGTGAGTATTTCATTTGGTTCTATCAACAATCTCTAACCACACCAGAAACTTGTAGGAGAACACACAAGTAGCCCATGCTGACCAATCACAATTCTTGCAGTCCCCATGCTGTCTCTGTGGCTGAAGTAGCCCTGAGATGTACATTTCTGTTATGGTGTAGCCTACAGCACTGATAAGGAGCCTGTACATATAAACCATAAGCTGTGCAACACCTTAACGCACAGCTATAAATCCAGCTCTAGCAGTCATGGAGTTTAGTACATCACCTACCTGCAGGAGAAGTCCTATAAATTCCTGCACATAGTTGAGCAGCTAATAGCCAAAGGTGACATATGCAAATATAACTGAGTTGGGATGATTTCTCGAGAAGTCAAGATCAAAAATGTCATCTGGCCCCAATTTTCAGTGGAGGATTTTCACATCTTTGGGGATGTGACTATACACTGGACATATGTCTCTAATGCAGCCCTCCAGTTGCATTTCTACTAAACAGTGGTTTCCGCATCCTGACTCTATCATCACATGTTGTACCAAGAGGAATCAGACTCCCCTTTGAACTAGTCTGCCACAGACACACAGATGAGCTTGTTATTATAGCAACTCGCCTGAATTTGCTGGGAAAGAAGGCCTGTCCCTCTGACACACTTCCTGTCCTTTGAAGAGGCCAACGGAGAGATGGCTTTGCGGGCCCTATTTCCAAGCTTCGCCTTTGATGCCTGTGAGAGAGGAGGTGGCGGGGGTTTAAAGCTAAAGTTCCATCTCATGGACGTGAGCCCCCAAACCTCCAATCAATCCCCATTATGGTGGGATGCAATTATTTTAGCTTGACACCTCATCAAATTAGAGAATAAATGAAGTAAATATTTGGCTCTTATTGAGGCATTCTTCAAATCCAGTGGAAATGTGTCTCCTGAATTCGGTTGAGCTTCTTCTTTTATGGCAGAAAAGCTTTACAGAACAAAAGCTAAATTCTTTAGATACCTGCCTGATTGATGTAGGTATTTATTGACCTGAGGGAGCTCCTACCTTGGTGGCCAACTCCGGCTCATTCCACTATAAAACTCAGCATTCTCCCTGGAAACAAGCATAATGGGGGGCTTTTAGGCGGCCAGATTGGGGGGGATCTAATGGTTTGTCTGTGTTTATGTCCTCGTAACAATGTTAGGGGCCTGATGCCTGGAGAGCCCACCGGAGGGAATGCTGCCTGGTGGTGAGGAGGGGGATGTGAGGCATATAGCGGGAGAGAGGAGCAGCTGCTGGGCGCTTAAAGCTCAAACATGTGACTGTTGCCTTTATCTTGAGGAACAAAAGGGCATAGATGTTATAAAGGGCAGAAGACAATCATGACTGAAGTACAGTGTTGATTCCTGCAGCGGTGGTGACTCAGCCCATTGTGGTGGCCCAGCGTGTGATGTGTCAGGCGAAGGGTCTGCAGGGAGGGAAAGACAGCCTGGCATGCGTTGGTCATTCTGAATACTGGGAGCAATGGAAATAGCCTGGATTCACAAGGTCCTTGGACACATTGTTGTATTTTGAGCTTTTACACAAATGCCTTGTTGCTAAGTGGAGTAAAATTCACTGTCAAAGCAGATGCAACCAAATACTTCTGATGATACCTTTGATGTATTTATTTAGCTTATACAAACTATCAGGCAGCAGCTCCCTCCCTTGAGGGCATTTAATGCACCGTAAGACCATTTCAAACCATTTTATATGGCAAATGTATACAAGAGAAATAACACATACACACATAACAGGCACAAATGATGTGGTTTAAACATTTTACATTGGAAATTGTTATCTAAATCTTGTAATGCACGTAGTAATTAAGACGACAAGTGTTTATAATAATGGGTTGTGTATGTGTAAAATAGTGCAGTTTCAGTAAATTTAAGTGTAGTTATCAAACATGCTTTAAAGCTTGTTTTGGTCTCAATTTGTTTCGTCATATTAACACAAAAAATAATTAAACTGCAGAGAAATTACAATGAAGGTGGTGAGACTACACTGTATGCAAGCATCAGCATCAGTTTTAAAAAATACTGCAGATGAGATTTATCTTAGTACGATTCCTAAAATAAGCTTGCTTATGCCATATTTTACATGACTGGTTTGTAGTGTAAAATAGGGGAATCCTTACCATCCCACTTAAAAATTCCTTTTTATCCCAACAGCGGCATGTAAAACTCTCGTAACAGGGCCTTAAGCCCACTGATTTTTCTTCTTTGGCAAAATGTGTCTACAGTAAAGCTGAACAGAGCAAGTGATGTGCGGTAAATAAACATACACTTGAGCAGACTTTCAGGCGCGCCGCTGAACAACTGTTAATTTTTCCAACATTCAAAACTCTCCAAATTTAGGCCTGTATAATCAATACTTTCTGCTTCTGTACTTCTCTTTACTATCTGCACTCGGCACTGGCTGCTTTTTTGAAGCGGTGGGGGTGTAGCCCCATCCAGAACGAGGACACAATTAGTGTATTCAGCCGAAAACAGTGGGGTTCCCCCTTTGATGTGGGGATCAAATGAAGGAGCTGTGTGTTTTTGTCCAAAATGACAGGCTTGCCAGGTTTACTAATGGGTAGCTAATAGAAAGAGAGGTTTATGATGCTCATTAATTACACAGTCTGTCATGTGTTGGAAGGGTAGAATAGAGGAGATAGGGGGAAAGAAAAAGAGAGTGGGGTGCAGCAGAGGAAGCAGGGAGAAAAGAGTGGGGGCGGGGGTGAAAAGAGGGATGGGTGTACTCTGAAAGGGGGGAAATTGGAAATGAGTGGAGTGAAAGAGCAAGGGCAAGGAGAAGATCTCCTAAGAGATCCGCACAAAACCTGCGCTGATGGAAAGCGAGAGAGAGAGAGAGAAAGAGAGAGAGAAGAAGAAGCAAAAGAAGAAGAAGAGAAAGAAAGGGACAGGAGGAGATAAAATAATCCTTTCCCAAGATAAGAGCAGCCACCAAGACAGGAGCTTCAAAGAGCAGGAGACACTCTCATGGGAGCATGCCATAAACCTTTTCCTCATCTTCAGAGGAAAATTCAGTCCCTGATCCAAACACGCCCCAGCTCTCAGCACCCACCACCCTGCAGGTGTCCGAGGCCCGGCGACTCCTGGGGTGGTGTGCACACTTCCAAGCAATGCTGCCTTTGAACTGCTTGGACTCACGTGGAGTGGCGATGGTGATCTGCACATAAGGTGCAAATGTGAATAGTTAATGAAGAGAGAAGAGAAAAAAAATCAGAGCCTGTCACTCCCACCACAGGGAAGACTAGTGATCTCTGCTATCAGCTTCAACCAGCACAACTCCTGTGAACCCACTGTAGACGCAGTTTGTCATCTCAAGCTGAGCCGCTAACAATGCCCTTGCCAACAGTAGCCTATCCTTAGTGACAGAATAGAGGTGTGACTAGTGGGATGTTGCTAGTGGATGTAACAATGAGTTTAGAGTAAACGAGGCTGTCATTAACACTGAGCCCGTCCAGTGACCTGTGAGAGACCAGGCTGCTCTCATCCCCACAGGATTGGGCACCAGTGGGGCCACTCAGCCAGACAAGGTTTATTTAGCTAAGCTCGGAGTCTCCCACACATAGAGGCCTGCACCGCCATGGAATTCATTATCCTGGGCCGTTAACGGGCCGCTGGTGTTTTGAATAGTTTCAGCAGGCTTTGAAATTGCACTCTCTGCTTGGGTTCAATCGCAGAGGCCACGATCAAATTGCACTGAGTGTTATATCATCTTCAGGGCATTCGGCTTGAGACGTGAGGCTGGGGTCCACACAGGAAAACAATGGCAGGCTAATACCCAAATATTTAGCAGCACTTTCCACAGCGAGGAGGCCTGTTTCGGAATAACACAGCTATGGCTTGGCGCAGTGAGACTCTAGGCTCATTGCAGAAAGGCTTCCTGTCCACAAACCTGTGACCTTTCACCCACAGATCCACAGAAAAACAAGCCAGACAATTTCTCTCTCTTTTTGGGAGAATGGAAAATCTAAAGACATAACTTTACTGATAAATATCACACTACCAGGTTGACCTGATTCTCTTGTCACAGCTTGACGGTGAGTATCATGACTCATCAGATCTGCCATTAAACAGGTAAAAGTTAGTTTGTTGTTGGGAAATATTCAACACAGTCTTTGTTGTAAATGAGGGTATTTCATGAAGATGTAGAAGTACAGTAGAAGCCACCGAGGTCACCCATCCCATGGATGTGTCCTCCAACCTTTGCAAAACATGTAAAATACTTCAGAAATGACAAATCGATTCTTTGTTCAACAATAACTTCTGGGTAGAAAAATCCCTGTGTCGCATACATGAAATAAAATGGCACTGAGCAAATGCTGCCTCAACTGGTTAGCCTTTAGCCACCTAAAAAGAGGCCCACCTCAAAAAATCAATATCCATTATGTGAATGACATAAAATATTTTCACTGCTTTTCCACAGCTGTCAGACAGACCTTAAGAGTATAGGAAGTGAAGCCATTATCTCAAGACTCCATTGCCAAAAACAATAATTTTACAAAGCAGAACACAGGAGTTGCTGATCTACCAGTGCCTTGATTGTTTTAGAGTCTAAGGCAATGTAGAGAAAATATAATGAATATAGCATACAGTTAAACCAATGTTATGTTTTTAGCAGCACACTGTGTAGCATCCATGCCACTAGATTTTCTGTATGAAAGATGCTAGCAAAGTGACACAGTACATAAAGTAAACACAGCAGAGACGTCAGATAGATCATGTTTAATAAACCCTAAAGTTACGGCTGAAAATGACAACATAAATTTCCAAATTTGCCAATTTTACATATCTCAGACCGCAGTTAAAAACAGTTGCCTGTTGTTCACGCATGACGTCACAGTGATTCAGTCTACACTGGAGCTGTCAAATAAGATGAAGAATTTTATGCTACTTCCACATTAACATGTTTTCTCTATGCTCTAGCACCATTTCAGAAATAATCTCTGTACACGTATGAAAACACATGACCATTTACGTACACTGGGCATGTGCATGCCAGTGTTAACAGGGAGCAGATTGTCTACTCAACGGTTGGTTGCTTAGTTCCAGAAATTACTACGGAGGAAAAAAAAGACGAAAGATTCCTTTGCTTGGACCGATGAAGAGGGGGAACAGCTACTGAATGAAACATATGACTATTAGGTGTTCAGTGCAGTTGAAAACAGTGACTGGGAGTTACTGCAAAGCAGATACGGCAAATTATTAGAGCGGTACCAGGATCATTATCGATCAAGGGAAAGGAAAGGAGTACCCATACAAGAATGATGAAATTACAAAATGTGTGTTTTGGCTTGACCAACTGGGAAGCGACATGGATGTATGTGTCATCATTTTCAAAAGTCTCCGTCTAAAGGGTTTTAAAAAGTGTGGACATAGGCATAAAGGAGCAATAGTCAGGTGTTTTAAAACACAAACCTATCAGTGTGGATGTAGCATTACAGGCAAAAGGCCAACAACATATATGTAAAAAAGATACCTCAGAAGTTTATGCAGCTTAAAAAATTGCCACGATAAGTTGGTTTTATGTATCTTGACAGAATACTCTGTTGTACATTTTACTAATTAAGAGATTCATTCTTGGGAGGAACAAGAAATTAAAGCTACAAGAAATTATTTAATTCATTTCACACAGCGTTATTCCCGCCTGAATGAACATAACACTGCACATTGCACTTCTTTAAAGAGAACAGAGCATTGCAATGAGAGGTGATCAGGTACATTTAAAGACTCATGCATTCACTGATCTTGCTCAACAGAAAAATAAAACATCATTTGAAGCACTTTCTGAGCAGAACTCTTCCAAAGAGCATTTCACAACATACTGTTTTGACATTGTTCTTTTTATGTGTTTACTTAAAAAAAAAAAAAATCTTGTAAAGCATATCATTTAACCAGACAAAAGCTACAGACTGCTGTCAGCAGGAACAGGCATGCCTCAAGCTGCATTGTAAAGCAAGTACTTAAAATAATTTTTCCACAACAATAAAACATTTCTGAGTTGGCTCATAGCCACCCCCACAGAATTCTGCCTGTAGCTGCTTGGCAAGAAAGCAGCGAGGACATTTCAGAAGAAAGGCAGTAAAAGCAACACTAATTCTTTACTGGCTGGTTTTTACCTCAATAAAATGTTTCAACGACTGTACGTTACAATGAACAAATAACTAATAAAGCATATTGATTCTTTTTATAGCACTGTTTCTGGCACAAGCCAAAGTAGTCTTAAGTGCCAGACTCAACACATGAATATGGTCCGACTGTAATGACAAAACAAAGTTAGATTTCAAGTTTTCAACTCTAAGCAGAATTCTTTCTTTCAAAACAACTTTCATGGTTTCAGTCATTATGTGCTGAGGGAAAGGAATGGAATAACACTAGAAAGCATCTGCTTTTTCCCCCATTACATCCACATTATGGATCCTGTAATTGCACTCAACATCTCCATGAATGTGTGCAGCTCAACAGGGTTGTGCTTTGGAAACAACAGATATGGTACTCACCAATTTGCCTCAAAGCTAAAGAAAACAACTCAACATACATCTCTGTCAAACAGCAGAGCTGTGAGCTACATGCTAGCATCAGCATGGCACTACACTTATAATGGATTTACTAGGTAAAACGTTCAGGCTACTACGTTCATGTCCTAGTTCAGCATGTTAGGATGCTAATATTTTCTAATTAGCACTATACAACTACATAGTGTTGATAGGAGTGTCATCAGCCAGTTACTTTGCAAAAATTGGACAGATCTCTTTTTTTACTTAATGATGCTATTAACAGTAAATTAGTCTGTGAGGAACATGGATGTAAATTTTGTCAAGATGTTTCACCCCAGATCAAAGTGATGGGTCAACTGCCTAATGTAGCCTAATGAAATAATAATACTTTGTCACAGTATTTTCTGGGATTATCTGTGTCCTCCTTTCCTTTGAGTTTTTGTATTTCTATTTTACTAAAATCATTTTCTAAATGAAATGTATATATTTATTCAAATTTACCCCCAATAAGTTTCTATGTATTGGAATAAAAGTATTTTACTCAAATTGTACTCCAATATCTATTTATTCCTGTGTCCTAAGCATTTTTGTTACTTTGTTTCCACAGCATAAAATTGGAAGGTTTGGGGAATCAGCAATCTCAGCTTTCAAGTTAGATCATAGGCTAATCACATAAGGGCAAGTGCAAACAAGAGCTCTCACAGCTCACAACTAACTTTGGATTTCCAGTCAAGCCCAGGCTACCTGTTAGAATAGATGCAACATGCAAGCGGTTACATTTCACTGGACAATGAGACCGATTTCATGATAGAAGCAGAAAATGGCGTCCCACAGCAGAGAGGGCGAGTAATGATTAAAGGAGATAAAGATTTGTGACAGGCACTCTAACTGTGGGGTGACTGCTCCACCGCACTGTGCCTGCCCTGGATAATCAAACGTTTTTCTTAAAAAAAGACCTTGTTTTTCTTCAAGTGTAATGTAGGCTTTATTTTTAAGGTGGTATACATGTTGAGAGGAAATAATCTTCTCAATCCTCAGAATTCTGAATGCTTGTTTTTTTATTACTGGTATTTACTTATACTTTTACTTCAAATACTTCATTACATCTAATATAATAAAATGACTTTTGATACTCATAAGACACTTCAAGACTTTTACTCAAGTGATATTCTAATTGGCAACTTTAACTTTTACCAAAGTCATTTTCTGGTAAGATAGCTGTACTTTTACTCAAGTATGGCATCAAAAACGCCCCGCTGTTAGCATCTCTAAAATTGGTCAAATTATTTTTTGATTGCCAGATTAAAGCTGTTTGAAATTTGCTAAGTGTATCTTCACACTGGGCTGAAAATCTGTTTGCCTTTTCCCTCTGATCCACTGTTTCAAGTCTGTTCAGAGAAGTGGGTTCTGTTGCACCTGTAGTCACTCCTGCCAGTGATGTCACAGTGTACTGACCACACCCTGAGTACACTTTCAACACCATTACCATTACCATTATATTGCTCTTTAAGAGAGGCCCGCTTTTGCCCACAAGGCTGTAGTTTAATTTCTTGGATCAGCTGGTAAACTGTGGACGGTCAAAGTGAAAAAGATGTTACTCTTGAGTTTCTCATCAACCAGGCATTTCACCCTTGATGAAAGCAGGACAATGACTGGAGCACAACAGGTGTGTCTTAATTATTAATTTATGTCTTAACTATTATTATTGGCCACTCTGGGTATGTGGAAACAAGTTGTGAACACTGGTATATTAACACCTTTTAAGTTGATATTGCAAACTTCTTAGAAGTAGTTACATCCTTACACATCAAGCTGTTATGGAGGGACATTACCATTCTTTTTTTCTGGCCATTTGATGAATGTAAAGCCAATACTCACTTTTAGCTCTGTTTTTGATCTCTACCTACTCCTGAGGAAAATACCTGACTCTTTAGCTGCTATATGTTCCACCAGCTAGTAGCTAACTGTGTCTGTCTGCTGATTGGTGTTGAATCAATTCTCTGTACAGTGGGTTTTAGAGCTTTTTAATGAAAACAGCTGCCTGCTGAGGGTGAAAATGGCATGATGAGAGCAGTGAGACTAAACCAAAACAGTTGCTGCCGAACAGCTCAACAATAAGCTGAATGTCACAGTTACGCTACAGTATGTAAAGTTGAGGGGGAAGTGTAGATTCAGGTGATTATTCTCTGTAGGTTTCTTGATATGAGCGACACCTTTCACATTGTGACTTTGTCATTTGATTATTCTGTCATAAAAACGAAGGTTATAGCCACTTTGAATTTATATTATTGCATTATATACTACTATGTGATCGTTTTGTTGTTGTTGTTGAAGTATCTGATTTTATATAATAACAAAGAGTATACATTGTACAACAACTTTTTCAAATTTCATTGAACTATAATGACATACTATGTCAATCTTAGGTTTCTTTAGCTGGAGTAGGATAGAAAGTTGAAAGCTGAACCAGATAGTGTCCTGTATGTTACCTTATGTCACCATCACTAACTGTGTGTACGACCTAACTCATGGTGCAAAATGTCTTTTAGTACAACATTAACTGTAACTTGTTAGAGCCATTGTGAAATACATAAACATATATCATATTAATGGGTAACATACGTGATTTAGAACAGATTTAAACATAGTTTTCTTTTGCTCATGGCCTTAAATACATTATCTCACGGCATGCTGGGAAAGTTCACCCATTTAGCCCCAACACACCAAATATATTTTAAGCTTACAACAATACTGATTTTGGCATAATCATTTTTTTGTCCAATTGGCTCAAAACTCAAAAAAAAGTTGACTTAACATAAAAAATATGTCAAGCTCCCAAGGGATGAATTTTTGTGTCAAGTGAACATAAAGTTTTTATGTCATTTTGACAATGTACTGCATTTGTGTAGCCTTCACATTAATATTTAGTGTCATAGTTGGATTGGGGTTTACGGTGTAGATGGTGTGTTTCACTATCCCTGCATGTATTCAGGCTTGTACAGTTTACAGTGACATGCATGGACTGTGTCCTCCACAGGAGGAAACTGCTGCTTCCTCCAGGAGCTGATCAAACACTCTCGAACCAACCTGGCTCTTCACAGCTCACCCCACAGATGTGTGCCTCCAAGGGTTTGCGTGTCTACTGCCTACTTTACAAACAGGACTTATTTTCCATCCACAGTTTATAAAGCTGGCTGGACCTGACAGCGCACATACCCTCTGAAGAAATTGCTCTCTTTCCTACACAATGGTGACCAAGGTCAGCTGTTAGTCTTCAAATAAACCACCATCAAAGACATTCAATTCTGCCTGCGCCAGTAAATGACCATCCACAACTTGCTTTCATCATGAGAGGGGGCATTACCTGCAGGGTCACTTTGCAGAGTAAATCCAACATCTAATTCAAAGAGCAGGAATTACACAAGTACTCTACATTATTGCTCAAGTAGGGGTACAGCTGTAGGGAAAAGTATGTGGCTGGAAAAAAAAACAAATAAAATAAGGCAAAATCTTTGTTTGTCAAAAATCATTAAGCATCCTAAATATTTTATTTTCTCCAAGATGAACAAACTGATCATTTTGGCATAAAAAAATCATGTTTTACATACAGGTACACTTGTTAAGTATTGTAAGAGATGTACAAAGATGTTCAGTGCATTGATGCTTGGTGTGGCTGTGAGAGGGCCCTCGGCTGAGAAGAGGGGGCAGTCATCCAGTGATGCGTTACGTGAGATGCTTTTCAAACAGTGGGTGAACTGACCCCTGAAGCCGGGTCACCGCACGATGCCCCGATGTCCAGCGAGGCTCCACCCTCTCCTGTGAGAGGAGGCAGTTGGGTCTTCACAATAAGACAATTCATCTCTGTAATGCAGTTGTGTTCCCAGAGAGAGAAAGGCTGGTTGGATGGATAGCTGGCAGTCCAACGACTGGCTCTGAAAGTGGGGGTGGGGGTGAAGGTAAAGGGAGAGGGGGTGGAGGGTCCAAAGAGGCCAGTGATGTCATCCTGCTGGAGGTTGCACCATTCGTTGCCTGATGGTACAAGGAGAAAATTTGGAGTGGAACAGGAACTGGATCCGGTGACTTTTAAAAATTGCAAAGTAAGACATATAAAAACAATTTCATTATGTAATCATGGACTACAGCATTACATTGATTTCAGTAAAATCATACCCATATATCCTGTGATTTATTAAGATAAAATAATTTGAAGAAACACATGACTTCTTCAAACGACAAGGTGAAAAAAACACAGGCAGTAGAGGAGGAGGGACACTGCTTGTCTGCAGTGAGTGTGAGGACATGAAGGGTAATGACAGTTAAGTGTTTGACAAAAGGCTGTTTAATTTTCTGTTGAAATCTATGCCAGCTCTTGCAGCTTATATTAACAATGTTACTTTTTCTGTTATTAAAGAACAAAGATTAACTTGTCAGTTATGAGAAGATTACATGACTCATCACACGCCTCTTTGGTTTGACTTCTGCAGCAAGTTTTTATTGTCCTCCCTGCAACCAACATAACACAAAGGTTCCTACCTGTGTAACACTGCCTAATGTCTATGTCATGTTCTGGAGCAGCTCATATCTCTCAAAGATGAAATTCACTTGTATATGTGTATAAACTCCTGTATTTGTTGGTTATTGACTTAATTTGTTGTTAATTTTAAATGATGCATTTAAATTGTGACTAAATTTATCTTCACACACACACAGCAGTTAGTGAGGAAGAGAGAGACAGAGAGAAGCTTTGTCTCTAAATCTTCATTCTGTTCATTTAGTGATTGAATATTTCAATTGTTTCCCTATGTTCACATTGTTGAAATTTGAAATGAGAAGGTAGGCTACAGCATTAGTGGTAGTTTCAAGCAAACCCAGATCCTTATGTAGATCAAAAATCTCTGTGAGTCTTTGGCAAAGGTATGTGCTCTCTGAATGCTCTCTAGTTTTCAGGTGTTTTGAATTGTTGGATGGAGCAGGGTCAGGTCTGTGTCCCTTTGCATGTTGGGAAACATCTGGAGAGCGTAAGGGTCAAAGTATAATCTCTCACTGCGAGATTCTCAATGTTAGTGATCTTCACAATCACCTGTTAAAACACTGTGTGTGCCAGCTACTCGATACATATTCATATTACACCTCAGTGACTCCTATCAGGGCTGAGGCATCACACTTTTATTGGCTGCGGTTTATACGTTTTAAATACTTGGGTGGTCCCACTTGCATGTTCAGTGTGTGAAGCACATAGTTAAAAGGGTTATGATTTATAGATACAGAGAGAGTGGGATGGGTAAAGGGTAGAAACATACCAGTGATGCACATGCACTTTATCCATGTGCAGATAAACATACAAAGCACGCATTTTTAGAATGTGTTTTTAAGCCATATGAGTGTAAAGAAGAAGAGTTTGTGCTAAGAGCTGAGTAACTTGAATGCACTGAGATCTTTCACCTGATCTATTTAGAGTAGAAGTACCTTTTTTATGATGCAGAATCAGTGTGAAATTCCAACGAATGAATACAATAAATACATTTTTTCCACTGCTGTTTAACTAAGCACTTTGTTTTTACAGTTTGCAGCCACTTAGCCTAGTTATGCCAGATTTATACTTTTGCGTAGAATCAACACCGTACCTAGAGCGTAGACTCTGCATCGATGTAGAGCCTATGCTGTACCCTACGCTGTAGCCTGTCATGCACCTCACTAGAAATGTAACTACATGTTGCGGCGATGTAGGCTTCCTGTCTATTTTTGTAAGCTGAAACCATTTTCCTCAGTAGAAACAAAGCTTTTATTTACTTTTATTTCACAGATAAGAAACAAGAAATTGTTAAGACAATAAAAATTCCACAAAATAGTATTTTATGTCTTGTGTGTGATTTATCCTAGCTTCATATTTGTAGAGGAAATCAATGCTTGTCGCTAGGCTAATTTATACAGTGTAAAGCGCCATAGGCTTGTACTAATAACGTTAGCATGTTATATTTGTTTGGAAAACGTGTTTAGTGAAAGACAGTTGTTTTGTCAGTGAACCTTGTGAGTTGTAATAGAGCTGAATTTTGTAATGTTACATTTGTAAAATGTTGCTGTTGTCCCTGGCTTCATATGAGTAGAGGAAAATTTCGCTAGCCGCTAGGCTAATTTATAAACGCTAAAAACATTAGCATGCTGTATTTGTAGGGAATATGTGTCCAGATAACTCAACTCAACTCAACTCAAACTTTATTTATAAAGCACATTTAAAACAACCAAGGTTGACCAAAGTGCTGAACAGGTCAATAGAAATAAACAAGCAAATACAATGAGGTACATAATAGTACACCACAATAATAACCATAAGATACATAAAATACAATACAATAAAATAAAATACAAGAGTTATAAAATAAGATAAAAATAAGATAAAATGTTTGGGTGTCCAGCTCAACCTGAGTTAAAAGCCTGAGAGAAGAAGTTGGTTTTAAGAAAAGACTTTAAAACCTCTAGGGTCTGGGCAGACCTAATGTGCAGGGGCAGGCTAGGCCCCAAAGGCTCTGTCACCTCTGGTCTTTAGCCTAGTCCTAGGAGTAGCCAGTAATAGCTGACTGGCTGATCTCAAGGCTCTGGGGGGAGCATGAAAGTGCAGGAGTTCAGTTAAATAAGGGGGTGCCAGCCCATTTAGGGCTTTAAAAACAATCAATAAAATCTTAAAATCAATTCTAAAACGCACTGGAAGCCAGTGGAGCGAGGCCAAGATTGGTGTGATGTGTTCGCGTTTACGCTTTCCAGTGAGGAGGCGGGCTGCTGCGTTCTGGACAAGCTGTAGACGGTGTAGCAGTGACTGGTCAATACCGACATAAAGCGAGTTACAGTAGTCCAGACGTGAGGTTATTAAAGCATGGATTACCCTCTCTAGATTTTGGGGGGAGAGATAGCCCTTTACTTGAGCTAAAAGCCTGAGTTGATAAAAACTGGTTTGTATTATTGATCTAACTTGTTTATCGAATTTAAAAGCACTGTCAAAGGTCACACTGAGATTTTTAATAGAGGAACGGATGTTAGGAGTGACGGGGCCCAGAAAATCAGCGGGGTAATCTGAGGGGTCACATCCAAACATAATGATCTCTGTTTTATCCTCATTGAGATTTAAAACGTTAGTGTCCATCCAGGATTTGACATCTTTTGAACATTCTAGCAGTGGCTGTACAGAATCCTTGCTAATGGATTTAAGGGGCAGATAGAACTGTACATCATCTGCAAAACAGTGAAAAGGTATGTTGTGTTTCTTAAAAATCAACCCTAATGGCAGCATGTAGAGCAAGAAGAGGATGGGGCCCAAAACGGAGCCTTGGGGGACACCGGAGGTGAGAGGAGCCATAGCTGAGTTGAATTCCCCTAAGTTAACTGAGAAGCTCCCATCGGTGAGGTAGGACTGAAACCATAGAAGGGCAGTACCTGTGATGCCTACCCACTGTTCCAGGCGAGACAGGAGGATCCTATGATCTACGGTATCAAAGGCTGCTGACAGGACAAGCAGCACCAGAACAGCAGAGTTACATGAAATAAAGACAAGTGCCTTGTCTGTGAATGCTGCGAGTTGTAGTGAAGCCAATTTGTGTACTTGTGTTTGAAACTGTCGCTATTAGGTCATGTTTAATGTGTGTTTAGGGTGTGTTTTGAATCAATTCAATGTTACAGCACATCACAGAAGCTCCACGGCCAACTAGTGTTTTGGAGGTGTAACTGCAGTGACACAGACACACATATAAGTAAAAATGCTCACAACGGTGTAGGCCACGTGCGTAGGGTCTCCCACACAAGTATAAATTCCCCTTTATGATGTAGGTCTTTACTGAGTGCAAATGTAGCTACACAGCACTTAAAGTTTAATATTAACACTGTAGAAGTAGTTGCCAGGCGTAGTTGTTATGTAGTGTTAGCTAACGTGACCAATTGACAAAGCTAACGTTAGCTAATTAGCTTGCTTATATAGTAACCCATTTAGTGTAGGGTTGCCACCTGTCCTGTTTAATTTGTGATCAGTGGTGGGCAGTGTCAATAGTAAGGCGTGACTGCCACTAGTAATTAGCACAACTAATTACTTATAAAATTTCAGTATTAACATTAGTTACTCCAAAATCAAACAACTCATTACATTACTTTTGTTATCACATTACTACTGACTCAAAACAGTCACATCAGTGGACTCATTTTAGTAATAGTCGCACTGCACCAAAGCAGCAATCTCGTGGGAAACACTTACCTTAGCGACTGGAAATATTCCCATCACTCTGTTTTTTTGGGAAGGAAAGATGACGAGAACACAGGTAGTTGTACTAAAACTCTTTCCACTGCAAAAAACATGTCTTCAAACCTTTAGTCTTAAACACCTTGGCTTGGCTACTACGATCAACAACACAACAACGTAAAGCTCCAGGAAATACAACCCGCCAAAGGTATGCCCTTCTCAGCCGCGGACATCACCTGTCGCCCTACACTAGCTAAAACAACCAAAACTGAATTTTACGACAGCTACAGACTACAAAGAAGGTGTGAAGCTTGTGGCTAGATGTTTTGGATGAAATGTTGCTCGATGATTGACTCTCTGTCTTTCAGGCAGAACCTTGGGAAAATACTAGTCACAGGCAATAGAAAACTCCAGGTGAAAAAAGAAGCTAATAGCCTTAGCTACACTACACCGGTGAGTACCCTGACATTTACACAGAGGCACACATCTGAGTTTTGGGGAGTCATGTAATTACCAGTTTTATGGGGTGTAACAGCAAAGTAATATAACAAGTATTGTAACAAATTACTGTTGGCATGGAGTAATTAATTTTTACTTTTGAAAAGAGTAACAAGCCCAACACTGTTTGTTATTGCCCGTATTAAAAACCAAAAACCAATTTGGGATGCAATTTGTCCCATATTTTCATGCAAACCATTCACTAATGTGTGGCCTACGCTAAGTTTTCGCATGCTTGGAACGACAAAAATAAATAGGCTTACCAATAACTCACTTGTATTGTCTAATAAATTGGGCTTCCTGAATGGCGTTGGACTGAAGGTTAAAAATAGTTGTATTTCATAATGCTATTTCTGAGTTTATCAATTGGTTCTTGCTTCTTCCAAATATACCAAATACTATATTTTGACAAACTTAACATTTTGTTCATGTCTATAATGTGTTGTTTTAATTCTTTATATAACTGTTGCAGCTGTGCTTTACTCTTTAATCTCTTTATTTCCTTTACATGCATGTTTAGAGTAGCAGAAGATTTTAATGCATAAAAACACAGTTTGGTGCATAAACATATCAGAAGGCAGGAAATTAAGTGTCTGGGACTGGTTGCACAATAAGCACCTTAAATTTTCTCCTTAAGTATGACACATAAGGCTTAATTTCTCCTTAGCTGAAGGACTTACACAGTTGCATAGAATCCTTTGTCAAGGAAAAATGATAACTCATTTACTGTGTTGAAAGAGATTTGACAGTGGTAAAAATTTCCATGGAGATTGTTAGTTGCTTGGACTCATGTTTGTGATGCCTTTTATCATCTCCCAAATTTGGCCTCTAGTTAGATAGTGAAAAAAATGTCAGGAGAAAAGACAAGAAAACCATATTGGTCAGAGGAGGAAAACATTATATTTCTGTAGAAGTACAATCATAGAAAGCACATCCTACAAAGTAAGTTGATCCCCATATACCAGAAAACAGAAAACGATTGTAAGAAGAAGCAACAAAAATGTATTCAGTTAAATCTATAGTGTAAAATCAAAAGCGTATCAATTGGGTTCTCCTGGTCGCAACACACTCTTGACAGTGTTAGTGCTAGTTTTTTCATTTATCACCATAAACTAGATTGTGTTGCAGTTAAGATAGAGTCCGAGGTATCTTCAGTTTTTTTTTTTTTTGTTTGTTTTTTTACCCTGCTTTGGTTACTCAGGTCTTTTGTGCAACAGTCCAGGGATTCCTCAAGTGTAAGACCAAGACAAGGAGAAAACCATAAATACTTAAGTGAACATTTTAAGGAGAAGATTTAAGGGTGTTGTGCACAACTAATTTTATTATGAGGAAACCTTAACTAGGACTTTAAGGAAAATCTTAACTTGAGATGTTTTGTGCAACCGGACCCTGACACTCAAAATATCATAGGGAAGGGCCACTGGCAAGGGGTCCCTTATTTTTCCACTCTGAAGGTGTTTACCCTAGTTTAGAGTGAAGTGTGGGAAGTAATAATATAATATGGTCAACATAACCTGAAACTTGATTAAAATGCAATTTGATAATGACATAAACTGGGAATATTTTTAATAAAATTTCATAAAAAAACACAATATACCACAGTTTACAAAGGGTTACACTAATAACATTAGGTTAGCACAATCATGTCCTACTAACTCTGTATCACTAACTGATATGTTCTTTCATGTATGCATAGGCCTATATAACATATAGTCATACCTACATTTAAGAAGGATTGGAACTTAATTTTTTTTTTGGTCTACATCACTTTACACATCAATAAATTCTTTACTAGCTAAGACATTTTAATGGTAAGACCTGAATAAATCACTAGTTTGAAGCTAAGAGCTTAGGAAGGACTTTAAAAAGCCTAAAGCATCTACTTATATTTTATGTATCTGACTTTCATTCATGATGACTGCTAGCAGACCTCTGACCTTAAAATGGTAGTGGCGCTTAATCCAAGATTAGGCATGTTTTCTCAGTACGAAGTACAAATCTCCCTCCATCTATCAAAGCAGAAATGCTTTTGAAAAATTGAGAAATGGCTCAGGATAAATCTGTGAGGATAAAAAGATGTTGATGCTGAACCAAAAACGGCAACAAATATGAAAAGGCCATTTGCGCTGTTTCATTTCTGACCTCTCTGGATTTTATGGCCTCCTACTTGGCACAGGAAAACCCAGAGGTTCAAATACAAGTCAGTGCGACTGTCCGGCTCATTCTCACACAAGTTTAGTGGGAATGGGAGAACAACCAGCATCATATTCCCATTCTTTCTTACTGGGCTGCTGCAAATCCAGACCTTGTCAGAATATCTAACATTTCCACATCCACAATAGTGCCACTGATAATATCCTCTAAGACCCCCTGATGCCTTAATCTGAAGCAAAGTGTCATCACATGATCACACAGATCCACACCTTGCCAGACCGGCTGCCGAGCCTCGTCACCCGTTTGTTTTCTCGAGGTCTCAGGTTGTTCCTCTCGGTTTCATAACAGTTTGAAGTCCTTTCTGTAAAGGAGTTTGCAAGGCTGTAATTGGGAGCAGATGAGGAGGCCCCTGCGTGCCTCCATGGTGATGTCAGACCTGGTGGAGGGAAAAGCATGGCGGGATGGGGGTGGGCGGTGGAGGAGGGGGGGAAATGTGGTGAGCCAGAATGTCTGAGAGGCAGCCGACTCTCGGCAGGTCTACAGGTGGGCAGACTGGCAGCAACACTACTGCAAAACACAGCCAAAGAGCTCACGCAGATATCAAACATGAAGAAATTGTTTATTAAAAAAAAAAACCCTGATGAAACATCTTAAGAGAAAAGTTAATGGAATGGGTATTTTTCTCTCACAAAACATGAAATGTGAAATTGCATATTATAGCCTCGTTATCTGGCTCTGGAAACTGAAGAGGGGTTCTTTGTAACACAAGGCATATTAATATGCTGTACAATGTTTTCATCATCCATTATTGAATCAAAGAGGGACTTGTGAAGCCATTTTTCATTTTAAGCATTAGTGTGGCTGCTTTTTGTTGCGCTCTGCTTGTTGAGATTCTGTGATCTAAAATGTAAATTCGTTAAGCACTTTGCTCTTATCCTGGTACACACAAACTGTGCCCACCTAGTGCTGCCCTGACCCATTTCACTGCATGCAGGACATTTGCATGAAAGGAATGAAACTCGATGCCAAAATAAACATCAATTAAAGCTGTCAAACACCACCAAAAACAGCTGCAGCTTTGAACAGCTCGACCAGCAGGCTTCAAAAGCGAGCCGTCTTTAAAGGACTGCCTCGCATGTACAAAAGGCCAGGCTGGAATTAGCACGGCCTAGGTTAAAACAGAAATTACCTCTGCTAATGAACTGAGGCAGGATCATCTCAGTAAGTCCTCCATTAAAGTAAAAGATATTCCCTCTGTCATTTACCATTTATTAATAAGCATATATAAAGACAGGAGCCAAAGATATTGGTGCTACAGAACAAAAGCAATTAATAATGCACATGCAGTTTTCTGTGATGAGATCAGATTCTAATACAGATACATGTTCGCTGGTAATTTAAAGAGAAGAAAATCAAAAAGAAAATTATATTTTTCTTGTGATCACATTAAAAGAAGTTGTTACAGTTCAGCTTAAGGTGGTATTAACAGAGCTAGTTATATGAAGACTGGTCCATGTTGTTCGCCTGCCGCTCATGAACCCACTCATGAACAACTCTTTTAGTTTGCTATTTTTAATTATATCGTATGGGTAGCTTGCTGGACTAGAGTCTTTCCCTCGTTCTTCTGCTCAGGGTGTTTGTGCAAAATGACCAAGTTAATCTCCGACTCAGAGATACTCTGAGTGCAACCTAGGAAGAGCTGCAGCGATTTGTCAATACAGGTTTTTGTCTGATTTTAATCTATTATGGCTCCTCTCCTCTTGTCCATTTGCTCATACAGAGCTCCCATTGAGTAACTGCCATGGCTCATTACTGCTTCAATACCAAACAATTTTTGCCTGGACTGCCTGGATTAGGTTGTTCCTGAGATCTTGCCTCTCTTCCACAAAGCTCACACTGGCAGTGAAAGAGGCAAGGGCTACTGTTGACCTTTACGAGTTTATGAAAAGCAAGGTGAGATGAAGAAGATGACAAACCTTAAAATCAGTGTTAAATTATAGCAAAGATGACAACAAAAAAACAAAAGAAACCAGGATGCAGTAACTTTTCTTTAAAAATCAGATTAAGAGTGTACAGTCATGTCATGATACAGTCATGCTGATCTGTGGAGATTTTCAATTTATAAATTTCTTTCCTCAAGCAGAGAAAAGCAATTTAAAAATCTGTGACATCATGACAATGTAAAGTCTATAAGCCAAATAGGAACTTGCAGGAGAAGCCATGGGAGAAACACTACTGCACATATTCAGGAGGCTGCATACTCAGGAAGTAAACCCAGAAGCTAGAAACTTTTTTTTGGAATATGCCCCAGGCAAATAATTTCACTGAATTGAATAGGCGCCTTCTTTGGGTAAGGTACCTGGTTATTATTATACATCTACAGCATAAAATCTAAAGCCTTCTACTACCATCACTGTAACATTAGTTTGCATTAGACTACCATCACTGTAACATTAGTTTGCATTAGCATGTAGCTAGCTTAGGTAGCTGGCTACAGTTTTTTTTCTGTATGAATTAAAAATGATTACTGTGTCAGGCCTACTCTAAAAGGTTGTAAGCCTATATAAATACTATAGCCTATATTTAAAAAACAAAACAAAAAAACAACCTTGGATCTCACTAATTTTGGTCCTTGCATCTGTTACTTCTAAGGTTAGTCAAGTCTTAATTAGAACTGATCACAAACAACAGCTGCAACTCAGTCTCACCCCGAAGCTGTCGAAATCTGGCGCTTGTGCAGTAACTTGTGGCATCAGACACTGACGAACAAAGCTGTCCTACCATGTCGGCATGATAGACGGCCAGTCGCCGTTATTCTTTAACGGTGCTCGGTGGCATCAGGAGTAAACGCAACAGGACAAGAGCAAAAGTTATGGGGATGAAAGTCCAAATGGGGTGGACAGACTTTCAACCAGGAGAGCGGTGTCCCGTAGGATTATAAAGCCAAACCCTGTTCTTTTTTCCTAAACCTAACCATGTGCTTTTGTTGCCTAAACCCAAATATGTGTGTTAGGAAAAAAATGTCAGTTTGCAGTGTTGTACAGACGTAGTGTGTTTATTTTGAAAGAGACTATATATAAACTATACATTTCCTGTGAAAACTGAAGTGTATTTTGTTGCAACAATCTTGATGCATAAAGGTTGTTTGGTCGCCAGTTGTCTGCACTTATCTGCACCTTAGAAGTAGCCCCTGCAGTTCTGTTCTTTTTGTTCCTGTACAATGACAATAAAGGCTTTCTATTCTATTCTATTCTATTCTAAGGGAAGACAATGTATGTAACAGGCAGAACTTGACACAGCGTCCCAGAACATCAACAACCAACGCACCCAGGGTACCTTGCACGTCATATCTGGACGTGAAAAAGTCCATGACCAAACGTCGATTTGTGACTTGGTCAGAGTGAGAATGTGTTGACAGCTGAAATTTATGATAATAGTTTTGTAGGTATCTTTGTCCTGCTGGTGGTGCTAGATGGGAATTCAGGGGATCACCAAAGGTATTACAATTCATCCTGAGGGGGGCATGTGTGCATCACATTTTATGACAATCCATTTAATAGTTAAAGACATTTTACCTTAAAACCACAAATGTCAACTCCATGGTGGTGCTGGAGGAAAAGACAGGAGATTACCACAGTCATTAAGCTTCATCCTCTGAGCGCCATGAATGTTTGTATACAATTAATTGGCAAAATGTTTCAGAGTTGTTGAGATACTACAGTCTGTGCCAAAGTGGTGGATCAACCGACCAAACAACTGGTGTAGCTATCCATAAAGACAGGCAATGAGAACAGATATAACAGAAATAAAACAAAGGATAAACACAGGAATTGTGTTCCATAAGCAAACCCATCCAATTTGTTCTGACCTTTTGAGAGATGTCCCTGTACAGTTTGAAATTTTCTTTATCAGTATCTCCTCCCAATGAGAGCTGACTGTGTTCACTTAGCAGTAATTCCCCTCAAAAGTGTACAATAAAACATTTCTCAACCTGCAAAGTTTACGCTATCACATACTGGAGGTGATATTGAGCACATTCATATTCTTAAAGACCTAAATAAATGTTGGATTCTTTGTTGTATTTCATGTGAAAAGCAAAGCAAAGGAGGCCCCCAGACATTTCTCCAAACACTGAAAAGGTAAACACATTTTCGCCTTGCTACACGCAGAGCAAAGCACCAGCCAAATTACCAAATTAACACTGAGTCAGTGGAACGTCGGAGGAGAAGAAATAAAAGCTTCGCTCTGCTTTGATCTGACGTCTCTGAGAGGAATCTTCTCGGCAAAATGTTAATCTACCCTCTACATTGCAGATTACCCCCACCCCCCTTCAAAATGTGACTGTTCTCAGATGGTCAAGGTAATTTTGACCCACTTAGGCTGCTTTGATCCGAAACCCCTTTTAACAGATCCTCCATGCAAGAGTTCAAACTGATTTTGTCATTGCCGACCACAGCCCTCTGCTAAGATTCAGAGTCGAAGCTAAAGCTCTTCCAAGCTGCCAGAGTTGCTGACAGCCAGCGGAGTTAAAAGCACTTTCTAATGCTGACGATCAGTGCGAGTGACTTGCTGCTAATGGGTTGCACTCCCACTTTTTTGAGGCGGTTTGGGGGGGAGGGGGCTGTCTCATACTTTGGGACAGGAACAGTTCTTTATTTCCTTTCAAGAAAATTATAAAGTTTTCAAATTATGTTGTTTGCTCTTGTATTCATCTGGCTTTTGCTGAGACTTTATGTGGCTCCCCTTTTCAAGTCTTTCTTACTGTGATTCTGGCTGCTCTGTTCTGAGGCGGTGAATCGGCTTGGATTCGCGACGGTACCCCACTGTAGTTGTGTGGTGACAGAAGCAAAGCACTGTCACTGCGGCGTCACAAAGGAACAGAAATGTGATTAAAGAATCAGATAACGAGACAGAAACACAAGAGAGTGTTGAGAGACGTGTTCACGGACTCTTCAGAAGTGATCTCAAAGCCTCTTTACTTGGAGACCTGTTCCCTGTCAGCACTACTCTCCTCTCCAACTTTTTTTCCAAGAATGTGTGAGCAGCACTCTGTCTGAGTTGACTTTGCTCAGAAACCAGATTTTGCGCCAGAGGAGCAAAGCTTTACACTTCAGCTTTACAGTGCAGATGCTCTATGTTGTCATCCCTGATTGTTGATGGATTGGTCACTTTTTCTCACTCAGCTGACATTACTGAAGTACCTGTTTCAGCTTACGGACCCATTATACTTGCTGTGGAAAGATAACTGGTAGTTAAGTGCTGCTTTGGCGTTAGAGCCAGCAGTATGATGGAAAATATGTAGAATACCATGATTTTTCATTTATACTCTGTATAAATCCACATGAAAACATATCATGTCAAATCCTCAAAATTATTTTGAAGCTTGGCTTACTGGGCTTCTTACTGGGTATCAATACTTAACAATCAAACTGTCAGTTTGGCAGCAGGGAACACAACAGGCAACAAGGGCAAAGCACACTGCAGGTAGAGTTGAAAGGCACTTTACTTTGTCGAGACCAGGCGTGTGATGGTCAGTAACAGAAAGACAGGGAGATCAGCCAAACATATCAGAAAATCGGCAGGTAGCCTACACATTTCCAACATGAGGCCAGAACAGGCAGGGTGTCTCCACAGGTTGAGGTCTTTGTGGTTGACCTCCATGGCAGCAATCAACATTTTACAGACTGCAGTCACCAGCTCACTCCTTATTAAGAAATATATTTCTGATATTCTGCATATAACTGTACATTCTGGCTTCATCTTTCATGAAATGGTTTCAACTGCAGCAGTTCCTTGAAGCTTTGTGAAAAGAAGACGTAACGCAGTAGCAGAATCACTTTGTGGGTTGGGAAATCTATTTAGGTGCATCACCTAGATAAATTCTATGAGAAACACAAAGATGGATACTGACACGCAGTGTTTACATTACACTATAGCATTGTGGGGAGCCCTAATTTTGGAGGTGGCAGGTGGGAGGGTATTGTACACATGCACATGCATACATGAATACATCAACAAAATATGCCCTCAAAAGATAATATGAAGATTGTGGCCGACTCCTCCAGCCTTGGACGCAAACCCTTTGAAACACTCTTCTCTGGCATCAGGTCCATCAGGACCAAAACCCAAGTAGGCGATTTGTTTGGCGCCCACAAAACTATAATTCCCAATTATTTATTGGTGATAGGTCTGGGTCTGAATAGGACGGCATCTGGGTCTGGACCTAGGAGATGGAGAGAGATGGCACATTTGATCATTTGGCTATCAAGGGGGGTGGCATCCTCCTCATGCCACAAAAACAGTTTCTTACCACCTGTAGTTGGCCTCATCAGCAAGACCTGGGATCCCAACTCACAAGGACTCGCATAAAATTTTTAAACTTCAATTGTAATCCAGAGTTATTTTCCTACTGATGTCCATGGGCATGAGCCCGAGACTGAGCGGTTGGGAAGCGGGTTTACAGGAAATGCTTGTGTGCTTGCTGTTTGGGCATATGGATGCAGAAGATCTGGGTAATTTTATACTTGGGAGTCAAACTATTTTGGCATAGAGCGCCACTGAGCAGCTTTCATGGGAATGATCAGGGCCTCAACACCAGCGCTGTATCCAGTTTTCTTTACACATCCATGGGTCAACTCACATGGTGAGTGAAATCTGACTCCTGAGTCTGTACTGCACCTCTGCTGCTGCTGTGCAGAGAGCTCATTTTGATTTTAAAAAATAAGCAAAATGATGGTGGCAATGGGCAACTAACATCATCATTCTATGCCCAAACACTGCGTAACATGGTTAAACACCAACTACCACAGCAAGCCGAATTACAGGCAGCTAATTGTGCAGTAATGAATGGAAATAACTAAGTATAAAACTAGTTGTAGCATGAGATGAAACTAGTTGTATGTGGATCTATTACACAATTTTGAAAATCTGACACTCTAAATAGACTGTATGTCAACATTTAAAATATTTGTTTTTATTCTCATAATCTAGAAAAGATAAAATACTGGTGATATTAGGAAGTGCACAGGTATAAGTAATATTAAGAGAGAGAATGGTCTATAATGCAAACAGTTATTAGAAATAGGTGTGTCTGGCATATGGTCCCAATAGTTGTAAAATAGTGAGAGTGTGTGGTGTCCACATACAAATGTAGTTCATACTATGTCCATAAGAGTGGGTCTAGTTTACTATTGCTGCTGCTGATGATTATGCTGCTTTACTTGTTGCATATTTTACATAACCGGGTGGTTTTACCTATTTAAGACCTTTGCAGTGGCAGTAATATGGAATATATTTCTTGACTATGTATTTGCATTGTTAGTTTTACTATGAATGTTGGATATTTAAAACCTGTTCATGTTGAAGATTGGAGCTGTGCTGTCAACTACATCAGGCACCCAGCCATGTATGTATGTAAATAAACCGCAATTTCCATTTTAGAAATGATCATATTCATTTTATTAATATAAACTATTTAGTACACTAATTCTACTGTGTCATTTGAGTGTGCTTATCCTGCTCTGACAAGCCAAAATGTCTGAAGTAAGTCTACTATGCCTTTAAAACTGCCTCCAGTGGAATGGAAAGAATTGTGTACATACACTTCTGCTAACAATCCCACAATGCAATGCATCACATTTAACAGATGCAAAAAATTATAGTCATGCAGCCCTAAACTTGATACATACAGTAAGTGTCCAATATTTCATTTTACTGCACTGCAGTGTCTTTAATGAGTGAACAAGGGAGTGATTTCGGGCACAGCTATAAACTTGTATGTTAACTTGCCCTAACAAGTGACACAAACTCACAGTTAAGTCAGCAAGGAGTCAATTAAGGTCACACTCACACCGTCCTGAGAAGGGGTCTAATCAGGCCATAAAAGTGAAAGCATGTGGACAATAGCTCTGTAGGGGCTTGAAGAACAAATGCCTGCACACAATGTCCATCGCTATATTTCATTTTTATTCAACTTTCAGTCAGATGGCCTTTATCAAAGCAGAAATACAGGTAAGTGGAATGAAACTAGGCTTATTTTCCACTCGCTTTCCTAGTCAGGCATATGCAAAACATGCCAGATGTGCACCAGCCTTGATGGTTTAATATAAACACACATATCTATAGGCCTTTTTTTACTACAGCCATTTTATTGTCGCAGTAAAAGCAAGTGCAATTAATAACATTAATGATAACTGCATTTTAGGTGCGTCAGTCCCAGGGCCCTGGTATTGTGAATGCTGCCTCATTGGCATGACTTAATGAGAAACCTAAATGGGAATTAAATGGAAAGAGGGAAGGAATAGAGAAATGCATTTTTTGCAAAGTTCACTATTATGGAGGGGGCCATTGTAAAACTATTCGTTTCATGATAAAAATTTTAGCAACAACAATGGTGGGAAAGGGTGTAGTTGGAAACCCATTTCTATGAATGAATGAATGAATGAATGAATGAATATACAGTAGTACATCCAGATGTAAAACATCTTGCTTGCATGCAGCCATTGTTGTTTCTGCTCAAGTTGTTGTCATGAGTCAAATGAACCAAGATAACCTTGCTGCTTGTGGCAGTTATTTACAAATGTGCATGGACCTGCATTACCATTTTTGTCTTCCTGTTCCTCTTCACTGCCACTACCTTTAGATTTCTCGTCCACTTTACAGTCAGCTCTCTTACTTTGTGAAATCGACTAAATAAACAATTTCACTTCAAAGGATTTGGTTAATGAAGCTGTTTATCATAATCTAAACCACACAAAGTAACAGAAGTTACACTGCGGATTTATTTAGTCCCACTATTCTCAGCTCTGACAAACAAGAACCCAATGCAACAACAGCTTGAGTTTTCCCACAACACTCCCCTGAGTGGGACCTGCACTTTTTCCTTGGGAGTGGAATGTGTCCCAGCTCTCCATGTGGAGAAAGAACAAGGCTTTTAACTTCCACTCAAAAATGCAAGAAATCTGCTAAGACTTTATGTTTCTCCCTTGGGTCACATTTGCACATTTGTAGCTAATAAAAAAACATTTGCTGTGTGTTTCACTGTGCTCTGGAATGAAGCCCTAATGGTAATTAATTGATTCCTAGCACTCTGTGGCAATTACTACAGTTCTTGGGAGAAATGAAAGAGACTGCCAACATGTACTGCATTAATCGCATAACCTTCATTTGGACACAAAGCAGAATGTGTGATGTTGTACCACAGGGACTGCTAATTTGCCCCCAAAAAAATAGTGTCAAGTTGTTATTAAGGGAATTTCTGGCCTTCATAATTCCATCTGCTAATATCAAGACAAAAGAAACAAAGACCAGGGTCCTTTATTTAACTGAGGTTGTTGAAATGTTGAAACTCCAAAGACAGATGATTGGAGTGTAAAGAAGTGTCCGTTTAACATTACTCTTTCATTGAAATAGAAAAAAAAAACTTTAAAAGCTGTTTTATGCTAATGTCAAGCTTAATTGGCATTAGAAAAATTGCTCTGGCATACGGAGGGGCTCCAAGATTAGCCAGAAGAGAAAGAGCAAGATAAAGCCTTCAAAAGGCCTATTTCAGAGGAATTATAGCGTCCTTTGAACATCATCCAAGTTTTAAATACATTAAAAGCCTGTTGGCATACATGTAAATTAAGCGGTACCAAAGTGTTCCAAAGAATTCATGGTGAATCAGACCAAGGGTGTGAGGATAAAATGCAGGGGAAACGTGTCCCAGAGGGAGACGGGGAGGAATCCTGCCATCTCCCACAAGCCTCTCTGCTCGTCCTTTCTTCTCCATGTCCATTCTGCCGCGGGCCAAGTGGCTTAACTTAGATGAAAAGAACAACAGCTAGGAGCTCCCTTGCCAGCAGAGCCCTCATGCTGTCCAAAGTGCCAGTGATGGAGCATTGTGTATAGCACATACAAAAGCCTGTTTAGCAGCACTAAGCACAGAGCACCAGGGATTCCTCTTATTCCTCTGGCCGGCTGGCCAAACACTGGCACAGCTGGGTCAGGGTAGGTTTGGGTGCAGGAATGTCTATTCTTCACTGTCCTGTACATCATGTAGATAGAAGAGTACATTCTGTGTGCTCTTATGGGGCCTCCTAAGGTTTCTCATACCCCCTCAATACCATGTCCCTGCAAGTGTGGAGGGATCCAAGTGCCAGTAACGATTGGAGCAGATCACACCATACCTGAAGATAACAAGAAATCTTTCCAGCTGCATCACTATCCTTTGTGGCTGATACTTAATATACCAGTGCCATGCAGAGAATATCATGGTTTTCTAGTGCAATTAAGGTAGCAGTGTTATACTATGCTTCAATCTGACTTGACAGTCATGTTTATTTAGATATTCGACTTTTGAAAACATGTTTACATTTCAGACATTGAGCATAAGAAGGGGGAGTGTTCAGAAAATGTCTTATAAGTCAAGATGAAAGCATATGACAACATGAGAGCACATCAGCTGTATCAGTCACTAGGACATCCTGATCCTACACCCACAGTGGGTGACAACAGTCATACTTAACTGTTGGTTTAGTGTACTTTGTTACTCTGTTTGGCCTCTTTTTACAGCACAGACTTTCTTTCTTTTTTTATATGCTCAAATAATGTTTGTAAAATGTCATAGTTGGCTCATACCACAGTGCTTATCTGAATATTAGAAAACCTGGTTGGACTTTGAGGTGGACATTTTTGTTTTTGTTTTTATTACATTATTTACATGATCAGATTAGCATCAGTTTTATATGAAAACACAGTGTAGAGAAAGTCTTTAAAGACCTTCTTATGGCTGCTGACACTGGACTGTGTTCCATCCTGCCCCTCCTTGATCTAAGTGGGATAAGACTGATCACAAAAACATCACTGATTTGGAAGTACAAAAGTACAGATACTGCTCTGAAATTGTTTGCACCCGTTCCTACAGACACATACATTTTAATCAGCACAGATAAAACTCATCTTCAGCATTTCTTGACTATGGTGTTCCTCAAGGCTCTCTCCTGGGTCCTCTATAATTTTTTATTCATATCTGCATAAAATTTACACTTGACACTTAAATGGGAATCACAACATATCTCTCCATTGTTGTTTTGATCTATTAACACTGACGATATTCATAGATTGTTTATACACAATTTTAGTCTCTCAGATAAATTCATGTCTCTTGATGTTCTTACAGGTATTGTGTGTGGTTGGTGTTCATATGTTAAAAAACCGTAGCTTCTCACAGAGGGGTCATCTATCTCAATCCAGCCTCCATGTTAATTTCAGCAAGACAGCAGCAAATGGGCAGTTAGGTGTGAGTAAAGAAGGAAAACATTCAGCAAGTGACTTAAACTACAGCGACGTTTCCACCAAAACCTTTAGGTACAGTACCATTAGAATCAAAAGTAACCCCTACAGACATGTACCTAGACCCCAGATTTATTTAGTGTTTTCACCACAGACTCCACTCTTAAATGTAGTTGGGGTTGTTGTTACTCACTGTTTCGTCCAGCTCTCACTGTATTTCCTCTTAACCGGTGATACAGATTAATGTCTGCACCTTACACAGAATGGGGTATCTGACATTTTCAGAACAAAAAAGAACAGGCTAGAGTGAGAGTCTCTCTTGATAGGATATTTAAAAATAGCAGGTTTGTGCATTAAGTCCTTGTCAGGCAAGGGCAGGGGTGTAGAGTTGCCGGAGTGCACCGAAACAACGCTCCACCTCGTTTTTCTCCGAGAGAAGAAATAGATTTTGCAGTGCAGACAATCTGGTTTCAATTCCTAAACATTTTTAAACACCTAAAGATCCAATCATCACTAAAGCATATGTCATCCTAGAGAGACAGTAAAATCAAATGTATTGATTGAGTTACATCATTAATTCATGCATTGAGTAACATGCAAGAAATCGTTCCACATAAAAGCTGCCGTTAGCTGCTGGCTGTAGCCTTTGAAATGCAGTGGGAATTTAATTATTTTTTCTCAGTCTATAGTTGCTCTTATAATTGAAACATCCTGTCATTATATGGTTATAGTTCACTAATGTATGAAAAAATTGCCATGGTATTATCAGTGGTTACAAAGGCCTCAAAACCAGCCACAACACACCCCTGAGCAAGAGTGACCGCCTATATCATCCGATTTGGAGTGGCCGAGTTCGTCAAAAAGGATCTAATCGCAAAGGTGTCCGGGCCATTTGTGATCATGTTTGACGAAAGTTTCAACTGTGCAACAAAAAAGAAACAACTGGACCTTCACGTACGGTACTGGGATGACGGCCAGGTACACTCCAGGTACCTTGGGTCACAGTTCATGGGCCATGCCACAGCAAATGACTTGATGAAGGAGGTCAAAGTAAGTAGTGTTTTTATATTAGAATAATTTATGTAAGCTGCACATAACTATTGCCCACCATAATTTATTTATATACTCTGAACATATGTCTACCCACCTTTTCTAGCTGTAAATAACTGCATTAAATCTGTAAATACTATATTAATCTGTACATACTGCATTTTATCTGTACATATATTCGGGGTGTGATTTGTGGGGTGGAAGCAGAGGGCAAGGCTGGGAGCAAAATGGCCCAGCTCCTCTCTAAATCAAATGCTCTGAGGAGGGCTGCTAAAGACAAACTCTCCCAGCTTAAGAATCTGGAGACCGAAATTGCTACCAAAAGTGCAGAGCTAAGAAGCATGTAGTGCTGCGCACTACACACACACACACACACACACACACACACACACACACACACACACAATCACTCTTGGGCTCTCTCTCGTTCTCCCCATCTCAATATATAAAATGTGTATAAATGTGGTTTGTTTCAATGTTCAATGTTCAGCATTTGAAGTAGAGAGGCATTATTTTGAAAAAAAGTAACTGAAAATGTTGCGTGCTGTAGTCTCTTGGCTCCGTGTTTGTTTCAATGACAATAAATGTTGTCATTTGAATGCAATCTGGGTCTGTTTTTTCTTATTTTTAATACTTCGTGAAGGTCTTAAATTTAATCCACGATGGTCTCAAAAAGGTCTAAAATAGTCTAAAATTGCACTTGTTCCAACCTGCAGACACCCTGATAACATTAAATTGCAAAATTAGAAATCTTGTTACCTAGAATACTTCATGGCAGTGTTTCGTGACCATGAACTGTGTATAGTTCAAAATGTATTGAGTGTTATGGCAAGAGTAACAGGATTAAAAAGATAAATGTATTCCCAGAATGTATTCACCCTTGGTACAGTTACTAAAGATCAAACAAAAACATGCAGCACATGTCAGATCTGAAGATCTGATCTTCAGCCCTAAAGTGAAGTTGTATTCTCTTTTTCTTAGATACGTTATTTTTCACTGGATAGAACAATGACAGAGAGACTGAATATCCAGTTAAGTTCCAACCATACTTGATCAACATGGTCAAGTCATCACGTCGCCAAGAGGATTTACATTTCAAGACAAACAGTGACATGAAAGCTCTGAATCCTCAAGAGGCTGAAGCACTTCATTTAAAGTTAAGAAGATTTAGATCAAAAGGTTAGAGAGGGAAAAAAAATACACTCAAAGGACGACCCTCTGAAAAAAAAAAAATCGTGGCCTTCACAGTGCTAAGCTGTACAAGTTCACAGCCATGGCAGGACACAGTCTGTTCCTTCACAGACTCAGAGAGATGAAAGGGAAGATTGTCCGCTCGCTTTGATTCAGACTTGGCCAAACGAAATCTAAAGAATGCTTGGCAAAGTTTGTTTTCTGAAACCTCAAAGTTCTTCAATACCCTCACCCACCCCCATTCCTCCTTCCACTCCTTCTATTTAAAGCAAGCGAGCAGGAAGAATTTGTACAGTGTTAATTGTTAATTACTTCGGCTTGCTGTGGTGCTTAGCTGTGCACTGGGATTGCATTGTGTTTCTGAGCTCTTTAAGGCCTCAGACCTCGTTTTGTTGGAACACATGGTCAGCGAGTCGTCTGCAAACTGTAAACAATCGTCTTTTTGAGCAGACAGAGTGTGATGCATATCCAAATGTTATAGCAAATGAGAAAGTCTAGAGCAGCAGATAGCTTCGTCATATGACCTGTTGAGATGAACAATATGGGGTGCAGTGTGACCCAGAGGTCAGGCAAGGTGTTTTCAGAAGCTACAGTAATACACAGTTGAATACAGTTTCCAGAACAATGGCTTAGACGCTTAAACTAGTCCATGGGAGTCACCTGGACTGGGAATTCAGGACTTTAACATAGAAAGATTTTTTCTTAGCCCTGAACAATTCACCATGTTGGGCAGTTAATTGTGACTTCAGAAGCCAGCGGTGTTGTGAGAGAATGAACAGAGAAGAAACACGAGCAGTACAGTGGCGGGAAAGATGTTACATGACAGAGCCTATTAGACTTCCAATCTGGAAGTGCATGCTGTACTCCAGGGGTGAAAAATACACAGAAAAGATTTGGGATAGTTTTATCTTGTAGCCAGCAAAGTAACAAACACAAGCATACCCAACAACACTGTGAAGAAAGCCAAGAAAGTAGTTTAGGTCAGTAGAGCTAAGGTCAGTTTGACAAACAAAGTTAGCATACAGTCAGCAATGGACTTCACATGACAATATTCACACCTTGGAATAAAAGCTGTTTGGAGTCTTTTGGTAGACCCTTATGGACTACAGGAATATAAATAATGGAGGTATAGACACACTGACACATTCAGACCTTATGACATTTTCGACTTCAGGTAAGTTGTCAGCATATTTTTCATCCCTCTTGTGAATGAATTATACTTTGGTGTTCATAGTTGAAATTAATTGAATGATTGAATTACGGAGAATCTAGCCAGGCTAACATTGTGTAGAATGTTCATACTGACAAAAGTAATGTCATAACATTAACGTTAGCTTGTCATCCTTTACAAGCTTCAAAACACAATCTATCATCTGAATTTGATGATAAGAGTTGCATATTTTGAAAGCTGAGACAAAACCCCCAAATGACTAAAAATCAAAATGTTGACATAAATCCACATTTATCTAGAAAGAGCCATTTCTGCTTCCAATTGCTAGTTATGGAGCAAATCACTTATATACATATTATTGGATTGTAATTAATGATGTATTAATGTGTTCATCACTGTGACGTTTTCCAGCTGATAATGGTGGTGCTAATTTTCATTACTTTAAATACTGTTGATACTTTAATCTATGATAAAATCATGATGTATTTGGTGATTTATATGTTGTATTAATAATCTGAATCTGCAAAGTAATTAAAGCTGTCACAAAAATGTAGCTAAATAAACAGTAAGATTTTTACCTCTGTTGCACCTAAATGCAGCACTTGAGGTAATGAACTTTCCACCACTGTCAACATAAATACTTTTTACTGTTTTTCCAACTCTAGTCAATAAATGTTTAATGATAGTAGTTGTTAAGTATTCTGTTTCAACACAATACTAATTATTTATAACTACTAATACTCTTAACATCACAATTCACAGTTCATCTGGAAAGAAGGCTGAACAGCTATTTTTCAGGTACACATTTCAGATTTAGTCATGTACTTTAATTGTGAATAGGATATCAAAGTCCATTAAAAAAACATCAAAATAGAGCTTGTTTATCAAGATAAATATTCTGGGGGGATCCCCCAGACCCCTCTACAAAGGTCCAGACTGAGTCCTCAAACCCAGGAAGGGGTTGTCCTTTCTTATCAGTGTTGTAGAGCCTTGACACACACCCATCTAAAGAAAGACAGATGTAAGAGTGCAGTCAGTGCCCCCAAAGCTGGACTGACATACTTAAGGGCACTTCAGCACTGTGAGAAGAAACAGTATGTAAAACACCTGACAAAAGAAATTATATGGTGCAAACAGTACTGCATAAAGCCTTGTTTCTAAAAGTATGAGCCTGTTTATACCTAGTACTAACGTGCGTCTTGGATGATGGAATCACAACTGGACAGCTCTAAGTCTTTTTGTGCACATCTGGCATTAGAATGCATCTCCACATGCGTGTCAAGTAACCACTTGTGATTGGATCTCACTTTCCCACTCCACCACTCCATATGCAAACAAAGATGTACAACATTTCCATTACCATATATATATATACAGTACAGGCCAAAAGTTTGGACACACCTTCTCATTCAATGCGTTTTCTTTATTTTCATGACTATTTACATTGTAGATTCTCACTGAAGGCATCAAAACTATGAATGAACACATGTGGAGTTATGTACTTAACAAAAAAAGGTGAAATAACTGAAAACATGTTTGATATTCTAGTTTCTTCAAAATAGCCACCCTTTGCTCTGATTACTGCTTTGCACACTCTTGGCATTCTCTCGATGAGCTTCAAGAGGTAGTCACCTGAAATGGTTTTCCAACAGTCTTGAAGGAGTTCCCAGAGGTGTTTAGCACTTGTTGGCCCCTTTGCCTTCACTCTGCGGTCCAGCTCACCCCAAACCATCTCGATTGGGTTCAGGTCCGGTGACTGTGGAGGCCAGGTCATCTGCCGCAGCACTCCATCACTCTCCTTCTTGGTCAAATAGCCCTTACACAGCCTGGAGGTGTGTTTGGGGTCATTGTCCTGTTGAAAAATAAATGATCGTCCAACTAAACGCAAACCGGATGGGATGGCATGTCGCTGCAGGATGCTGTGGTAGCCATGCTGGTTCAGCGTGCCTTCAATTTTGAATAAATCCCCAACAGTGTCACCAGCAAAACACCCCCACACCATCACACCTCCTCCTCCATGCTTCACAGTGGGAACCAGGCATGTGGAATCCATCTGTTCACCTTTTCTGCGTCTCACAAAGACACGGCGGTGGGAACCAAAGATCTCAAATTTGGACTCATCAGACCAAAGCACAGATTTCCACTGGTCTAATGTCCATTCCTTGTGTTTCTTGGCCCAAACAAATCTCTTCTGCTTGTTGCCTCTCCTTAGCAGTGGTTTCCTAGCAGCTATTTGACCATGAAGGCCTGATTCGCGCAGTCTCCTCTTAACAGTTGTTCTAGAGATGGGTCTGCTGCTAGAACTCTGTGTGGCATTCATCTGGTCTCTGATCTGAGCTGCTGTTAACTTGCAATTTCTGAGGCTGGTGACTCAGATGAACTTATCCTCAGAAGCAGAGGTGACTCTTGGTCTTCCTTTCCTGGGTCAGTCCTCATGTGTGCCAGTTTTGTTGTAGCGCTTGATGGTTTTTGCGACTCCACTTGGGGACACATTTAAAGTTTTTGCAATTTTCCAGACTGACTGACCTTCATTTCTTAAAGTAATGATGGCCACTCGTTTTTCTTTAGTTAGCTGATTGGTTCTTGCCATAATATGAATTTTAACAGTTGTCCAATAGGGCTGTCGGCTGTGTATTAACCTGACTTCTGCACAACACAACTGATGGTCCCAACCCCATTGATAAAGCAAGAAATTCCACTAATTAACCCTGATAAGGCACACCTGTGAAGTGGAAACCATTTCAGGTGACTACCTCTTGAAGCTCATGGAGAGAATGCCAAGAGTGTGCAAAGCAGTAATCAGAGCAAAGGGTGGCTATTTTGAAGAAACTAGAATATCAAACATGTTTTCAGTTATTTCACCTTTTTTTGTTAAGTACATAACTCCACATGTGTTCATTCATAGTTTTGATGCCTTCAGTGAGAATCTACAATGTAAATAGTCATGAAAATAAAGAAAACGCATTGAATGAGAAGGTGTGTCCAAACTTTTGGCCTGTACTGTATATATATATATATATATATATATATATATATATATATATATATACTGTATATATATATGTATATATGTATGTATAGGAGAGGGTCTCTGGTGATGGTCCATTATCACTGCGTCTAACCTGTATAAGGGCAGCAACAGAAAGTTTTCTTATCTGGCAAGGAGTCGAATAAGCAAGGACGTCAGCTGACTAAGTAGTACTTAAATGTGACCCAGGACACATTAGCATTCACACTGCTGACAGAATTTGGACATATGCAGCTTAGACCACCTCCAAATGTGGTCTGAGCGATCGGACCTGAAGACACATTGAGGACGCATTAGGTTAATTCACACCTGTACTTACAGCTGTCCACTTGTGATCTGAGAGATGCATGTTAATACCAGGTGTAAACAGGGCTTTTGACATCAGTAGGAACTGTACAATTTTAGTATTGATTATTTGAGTTAAGGACCCCATTTGTACCCTGCATTAACATGTGCTCTGTACCTTGATATCTTATCTCGATATGGAAGAACACATGGTAATATGGTGTAAATATAGACAGAATACAATGCAATCAAAATGGTATTGAATCTGACAGACCACATCTGGAGGTGGACTGGCATGCATTGTGTTCTCACAGAGTTGGGCTGTGCAGTATGGCCATATGCATTTTTATTACAGATTGACATTTTTAGGAAATATGCCTATGTTCTGTCCTGCTGAGAGTTAGACAAGAGGATCAGTATGGATCTCCTCATCTAACTCAGCAAAAAAGAAGCATTTTTTTCAGGCTCATGAAAAGCTGCTGAACTATTCCTTTAACAAGAAGAAACAACAACAAAAAAGAATCAGCCAAACAAGTTTAGAGGTCATATATGTCCGCCACGTCCTACTTTTCAAGCAAAGCTCAGCAAAGCAAAAACAAAGTGGAGCCCATACAGCAGCATCACTTACCTTGATCTGATAACTCCCATGATTGTTGACAAGTCTACCAGTTCAGCCATCCTAATTTACACATTAACATCAAATCTTGATTTCCATATTAATGCCCCAACAATGCAGGCAGAATCAAGATAATAAGAGTCTATTTTAATAACTGCCAAGATTATATGAATCAACAGAAATTATTCAGATAAATATCCAGATACTGATCGCAGGTATCAGGTGTAAATGGGGTCAGGATGTTGAAGACCCCCAGTATTACACCCCGAGTCAGAGGCGTATTGTGATGTTAAATAAAAAAATCTGTCGTAGTACAACAACAACAAATCCTAGATGCACATGTCCACTCTGGAGAGGAATTCTGTGAAGCCAACATGTGTTTGACTGAACACATGTTGTGGAAAGTTTGAGTTCAGTCTGGTTTGATGATGGCTCTGGAGAGAATCACACATT
This sequence comes from Epinephelus lanceolatus, assembly GCF_041903045.1. NCBI lineage: Eukaryota > Metazoa > Chordata > Actinopteri > Perciformes > Serranidae > Epinephelus > Epinephelus lanceolatus. Next base: position 37,869,071 of record NC_135735.1, read on the forward strand.
TCTGAAATTCCAAAGCTTTAGATCAGCCTGACAAGAGTAACTGTTTGAAATAAATCTCTCAAATAACTTTCCATGAGAAAGCCGAAAAAACCAAAAGCATTTGATTTCAAGTTCTCCCTCTGATGTGCAGCTCAAAGTGATTCAATGTGAAAGACTTTCTGAATTAACTTCAGAGAAATCTCCAAGTAAACAATAATAGGAAACAATATTTAATCACATGCATTTGCTTGTATTCATGCCTACACATCAGAGAGGCTGCTCCCTCTGTAGTGGTGGATGATGCGAACTTCAAATGCAGATCACTTTAATTGACACAGTGCTTCATCTTCAAACTACTGTTGACAATCCGCAATTCATGAGCATAATAATTACATAAATAACACATATGAAAGGCCTGTGCAAGCCCGCAGAGGGTCTGAAACAGCATTATCAGAGAGTACACAGCTCGCTGTGATCAGAGTCTCTCCCGACTCGGGCTGTTTGATGGAGATGCGAGGGTGAGATTACAGCACAATGGTTTTATGCTGCCTGCAGCTTTCAAATGCACATTTTTATATATTTTCACAGCACTAATTAACTGGGCAATCACTTCCACCATGTCAGCTTTGCAGTGGGGTGGTATTACCACTCTGCCACTCCCAAAGGACTTCAGTACCACCATCAAACCATTGAGAGCCCAAGTGTTGTCTCTTTGGTGCTCTGATCCCAGATGTGTTTTTCTCTTCTCCACAGAATAAAACAGAACCTCCAAAATACAAGAGGGACCATGCACTGGAGAGCTTAAACTATGAGGAGCAGCAGATTGTTCAGAATGTACGTATCACCCTGTTTTTTTGCCAAAAAAGGACGTGTTGAAAACGTGGGAGTATTTGCGAAAGGCACGTTAGAGTTGGGTGTGTCCTGTGGTATTTATATTAGCAGAAAACACCCCTCCACTCCAACTTTGTGGATCAAATCCTGGCAAACTCATGCTGCTCTTATATCTCCGTAAGCAGACAGACGGGAACCAAAAAAGGCAAGCAGATCAACATGCCAGCTGGACGGTGATGCTTTAGCTTACCAGCCAACTCATACACTTTACTCCCTTAATTCCTTGAAATATGGGTTCACAACCAATGAGCTCTGTCTCCCTGGCATGTTTTAGCTGCTAAGCTGTAAAGTATGGATTCATGCTCAGAGGGCTGGGCAGTGGAGACTGAAAGAGACACGGGACTTGACCAAGGTGATGGCATGTGGAGGCAACATGTGGTGTCATTTTGGCAGGAAGATAGCTGGACAGCATACAACAGGCATCATTGATAAATAATAGATCAGCTGTCAAAGTAGTGCACTACAATAATAAAGTGATCATTTTTGGTCAAGCAGTCAAATTGAAGGACCCTAGTGTGTTTATTGATTCTAAATAATAACATCACAGATATACTATAATGCGCAATTCCACATGATGACAATGTGGCAAATGGAAGATACAACATTTATCCAGTTTTTCTTGTGTGTGTTTACCCAGTATACAGTATTTGCATGCACACAAGACAGCAGTTTATTGGGGGTAATCTGATTACACAAATTTACATGTAAATAGACAATAATTAATTTATCCGACACCTCTTTTTTTTTTGCTGTTGTTGTTCCTTACTGTGAGAATTGGTCTGAATTTTCAATTGGGTTCATGTTCAGCTGTGAACACCTGTTCATATGGGCTTTTCTTAGATTTAAAATATTTTGGAGTAATAATCGTATGCATCCTGCCACACTGAAGCCATACTACCACAAAAAAAAAAAATGCACATGCGTTCCCTGTTAAAAGTTGAGCACATACATGGCCAAAAAAACTCTAAGTTGGTTATTTTTATGAAAATAATTAATCTCATATTTGCTGAAACTGCTGATATATTCTGAAAGAAGAACATGAGACAGTTTGTGGAAAAGAAAAATGTCCGTCCCCCCCTCCTACTGCTTCTAATGGCATTCACTAGAATCAGACTGGCGAGGTCAGCAACAACCAATCAGAGCCAAAGTTTCTCTAACACAGCTCTCAATCATGTCAGTCACGGCTCATGAACTGCGGTCAAACTGTCAAAGTAGGCAGCGCTGATCAAATATAAGATTGATCAGATTTAGAGTCGCTGCATTGGTATTTCTCTGACATGATTGACAACTGCGTTAGAGACACTTCGGCTCTGATTGGATGTTTTTGTTCACGTGCAGTAAGGCCAGTAGAAGCACTACAAGGCGATAGAGTTGGCAGAGAGGTATATTTTTTACTAGTTGTTCTTATAAAAGTTACCAACTGTAGCTTTAACTGGGTTGATCTAAACCCCAGTAAGCCAACAGCACACCTCCCAGTCTATCCAAAACAATACTCTCTGTGCCCATTGAATACAATGTATGTAAATGCAGTGAAAGAAACTTCCTCCATGGATGAGCTAGCAACCAAGCCCTTGTATTTTGTTTTGACAGGACAGGTCTGCCCTGAGTCAGGGGTGACTGCCAGGTTCACAGTTTCTGACAGACGTCTTGGCTCTTCCCTTTCTTCTGTGCCTTCCTGTTCTGCTCTGCTGACTCTGCTCTCGTCAGCTTCTCCGGTCATTATATGCATACAGTCAAAGAAGTTAGCACTATGGAATTAGTCGTCCAGTGTGTGGCATTTTAATTCTTGCTGGGAGGAGCAGAAGATGAAGATTTCCTCCCCTTAAAATGTGTTTTTCTTGTGTTTATTTCCCATGAAATGTCTGATCTTGACTATACTGAATTTTATCTGTGCAAAGTTTGTCACTAGAGAGGTTCTTATCTCTTCCCTAAAATTTGAGATCCAAACATAAGCTAGATTTGGTACATTACTAATATTAAAGCAAATCACTTCTAATATGCAAATGAAAAAACAAACAAGCTCTGAAACCTCCAGTGCAGAGAGGAGGTATTACAATTAACAAGCTAACAAACCTTGTAAACAAATAAAAGATGGTAGCCTAACTACACTTTTCATTCTGATGTGTTAGCTAGTTGCTGATTTTGGTGCACAACAGACTTCTCATCTGAGTTTAGATCTGACTGAGGCTCAAACATGTATGGTGGATCTCTCCAATGTTTCCTTAATGCTGACCCTAGCCATCTTGATGATCCATGCTCTTTTAAACAGTCAACCTAGCCAGATCCAGAAATTTTATTGAGATAGTAAGGGTATATTTATTTTGTTTCGTTTTTTTGATCACTTTAATGTTGGGAAGACCATGGTGAACAAAATATTCATGAAAGCAAAGTACTTTAAAACATGTCTGGTGCAGAACTTAAATAAATTTATACTATAAAATACCATGCCATAAAATACTTGTGACCTACACTTACTGCCCTAGACAATCACTCAAACTCAGTACATAAATAATTGCATCAGACTCTGCCTCCTGACTCATTTCCTCACAACGCTCTGTGTTTGGAACGGGTACCAGTGTAACAGAGCACAGTGGGACATTTCTGACCTGGACTGCAAAAGGTTACAATTTAAGAAGTACTGAAAATGGATCCTCCTTTTAAGAATGATATTAATTCATTAAAATAATTCTTGATTTGCTTGACACCAATCCTGTTGAAGAAATCTCTAACGCACATTTCCTTAATTTCAAAGGAATTAAACCATGTTAAAGTACTGTCTACATGGACTTTGTTCAGGGTGTGTTCCTGACTTTTGTGCATTGCATGCAGGCAAAGTCTCTCCCCACGAGGGCCAGAACACTGAAACATGATGATGAAAGTTTCTATTGTTCTATTATGAACTAGCAATTTAATAAACGTCCTTTCATCTTTCTCTGAGCTGCCTTGGTTTAAGTCTGCTGGAGTACTATGGATGTTTCATCCCCACACCAAGCAGCACCTTCTTCACTTGTTTGATTACCCACCACTGCATTGCTCTCCTCTTACTGTATGATTGTTAAGGTACCCAAAGTCTCCACCTAGAGCTTGGATTATGTAACTATCTCCCTTACAGCACCCTTATCGAGGTGTTATATATAGTATTTTAACATTAAACACTAAACTAGTTTTGAAACATGAGAATACAAATTTAGACAACAAATAACACTGTCATAAGATTACTGGTCTACACTGTTGGTTCCTGACTAGGCAGGAAATCTACTGGAATGCCTCACAGCAAAAACCGGAGGTGGGCACCGTTCTTATCGTGTAAATGCAGCTAAATGTCTAACAATGGCAGATGCTGGAAGATTTCAAATGACTGCTGACAGTTGAGCAGTAGTGCAAAGATCCCCCTTCTCATTTCTCAGTTTGTACATCCTCTTGTCCTTTCCTTGCCTCCTCTCCTCATGTCTTAGTCCCTCCCACCTGAGATGCGAGCAGAGGAGGCAAGGAAAAGACACAAGGAGAGAGGAGTTGAGACAACAGACATTTAAGAAAATAAGACGTGCTTCGGAGCAGTCACTGTGAAGGAACACTTTAAATATGACGTGTGGCACAGCTGCATCATCAGCTGTGTGTCATGCCTCTTTCATTCTTCACAGGTGCAAGACTTCTGCAAAGGATACACCTGTGCATATTGCTCATACCTCCACCAGCAAGCCTCCTCTCCCTTAAAGATGCATTTTAGAAACTGAGATATCGCCAAGATGGCATGTTGAAATTGATTTTGGAGTCGCAGGGAGGAGGACAGAGGGGCAAAAAGCAACATCTCTCTGATATGAAGCAACAGGGTTAATGGGAAATGAGATATCATTTTAAGAATTGCAAACACAAATGTCACAACTGCTCCAAGACTGAGGCTAATAATCACCTTAACTATGGTTTTATACATGTATGTTTACTGTATTGTTTAAACAGTTTAATATGTTGGTTTTGTATCCGTTTCCAAGGAAATTTAGATCTTCCATCTTGTGTGAGTAACGTTGTAATTGTAATGTTTGAAATAAAATACTAATTGGGGCATTTGATGGGATAATAAAAACAATGGGATTTGGTATCTGTGATGATTTGTACATGTCAAAATATTTAAAGATTCAAACATCATGTTTCTCCTTCTTTTGATGCCCAGTTTAAACCAGGACACTCAACCTAAAAATATGTTTATGTGGATTTTATTTTTATCCGACAAAGGTTTTAAAGCATTCACAAAGATGCCTTGACTAAGATACATTTCACAAACAGACTTATATAAGACAGTCCATGTTGGATATTGTAGTGTTGTATAATGAATCAAACGTCTACTCGCTCGTCCCAGTGGGAAGCATCCGTGGCACATGGCTTTTCATTCCTGTTAAACACGAACATGCTGTGACTGCTCCCATATTGGACACATCTGTGGAGCAAAGTGCTGCCAAGGCCAAACACGGTGAAGAGTAATTAATCTTTGCATTCATATCATTGTATGAAGGCAGCAAAAGAGGGAATAAAAAGCCTTGGAAAGAAAGAAAACAGATTTAAGCTCATTTGATAAAAAGTAATTAATGATTGCACTGTTTATTTTTCCTCCAAAACACTGTTTGTTTCCCTATAGTTGCTGGCACATTCCCCTCTTTGGCAATGGGTTGACATCCTAATGACTGTGTGTTCTGCAGGTCGCTGACAGGTTTGCAAATGTTCTTCCTCTATAGAGCTGCTTTGGTATTCCCAAGCAAAGCTGCATCTCAGCCTGTGGCTTCAAATGATATTCCAGCAAGTGCTATACAACATGTTTAGCAGTGGACACAATTAATGGGCTTGCCACTTTTGCATGGGTAAAGTGATTTAAGCCATGGCAGGTGCCTCTGAGCGCAAAGAGTCGCTGCACAAAGAGCGCTGCTGTCCGGGCTTTGTAGACAGGATATCCACAGATGTGGAGCCAGACCAGATGGCATGTACATCTGAGACAGAGGGGGAAGCTGGAGACAGAGGGATAAAGACACACAGAGTTGGAGGGGGACAAGGACAAGGGCCAGACACAGGCCTGCATTAAGCTATGCGAGCGTGGCCATGTGCGCCTGACATTTAGCCGGCCCCCAACTCTCCATTGACTCACTCTGCGTAGCTCAAAACATGCCTGCAGGCCACAGAGGACAATGACTGCCTTCTCCTTTAACCAGCATCAAAAGGAGAGATGAAAACGGCCACACGATAGAGCGGCCGTCAGAAGTGTAAAAACGCAAATGTAATATATGAATATAGCTCTGTGGTGTGCCTCATCCTGAGGACCAGCCTTTAAACAAATTGGCCTTGTTCAGCTTCGCCCACCCCCGACCACTTCATATCTGGAGTATAATTTGTCTGGAGAGAATGTGAGATATGTGAAGAGAAGTAATGCATAAAATCAGAAAAATTCCTCCCTTTGTTCCGTTGGTGTCTTTTTCCATCTGAGTCCATGTGGTTGCATAACAATGGGACAAAGAGAATATGAGATGAAAGCATTAGAGCGATTTAAATAACTTTGTCTGCTTGTGAAACAAAGACACAGAGATACAGAGAGAAATAGAAAGAGAGGGAGAGCAATAGGAACGAGTGTCACCCAATTAAAGGTTCAGCGCAGCCTGTGGGAGAGCCAGAGAAACTATTACCCGGCTGCGGTTACAAAGCCACGCACAGATCGGGCTCTAATCTTTAAAAGTGATTAGATGCCCTGTTGTGCCCTGCAAAGGCTAATTGTGTCAGCTATTATTTGTGTGTTTTAAAGGTCAAAGATCGGAATTAAAATTTAGATTTCATGCCAATAATGGATAACACGTAAGACTATACATGACGTTAAACCACACACTATGTATCTCAGGCTTGCTGCTCACACTCAGACAGGGAAATGGAGCAGTGTAGTGAGGTGCATTAAGTTTAATTTTAATTAAATGTATAACTTGGTTTCGTAGTTTTTATTCTTTCATGACTTACTCCACCAAAGTTAATCCTGACGAAAATCTGTTTTTGTGGATTTGGCAGCATTTGTGGTGACAGGTGGTCACATCAAAGGTACTCTAGTACAGCGTTATTACAGAGAAAGAGAAGGAAAACTTTTGAGATTCCTGGAAACTGAAAGATCAACGTTATCGTAAGGGATGTATTAATAATAATTACCTTAAGTAATTAACTTTATTTATAAAGCACTTTTCAAAGCAAAGTTATAAGGTGCTTTACATGGTTGATCCCAGATTTAAAACAATGTAGGATTCAAGCAAATAGAAAGAGGCAATTTTAAGGAAAACAAAGAACAATAAAAATATATTAAAGATAAAATACCATCACTGAACCAGATAAGCAAAGTTGGCAACTAATTGCCCTATAGGCTGCACTGAGGCATAGCAAATCAAACAATTAGAGTAATACAAAATAAAAGAATACACTAACTGATGACAACACAAGATAATAACAATAAAAATAATCAAATGAGACATATATAAAATAAACTGTGTGCTGAAATTAATAAAAGGCTATTTTGAACAGATAAGTCTAAAGAAGCGATGTAAAAGACATCACTGATTCAGCAGCCTCAGATCCTCCAGAGCTGAGGGGCCTTGACTGCAAAAAACCCTTAGTTTTGAGCCGGGACTGACAAACAGCCAACAGAGCCCTGCCTTAGGATCTGAGGCTGCGCCCTGGCTCATAGGGGAACAGCATCTCAGCAATGTAGCTGGAGGCTAAGGCTAAGTGCCTTAAAAGTGATCAGTAAAATCTTAAAATTGATTCTAAAACTGACTGGTAACAGGTGAAGATGGGTAAAACACGGCTGATATGGTCATGTGTTCTGGTGTTTGTTAAAAGCCGAGCAGCTGCGTTTGCACTAGCTGTAGCCATGATAAAACCGAGCCTAACCATGAGGGGAAAAAAGCATGAATGACTTTCTTAAGATAATGTTGATTTTGTTGTAGAATAGTGATGGATTTTGGAGGACCAAAGAGGATTATTTCTCATTTACTGTCATTTAACTGGAGAAGGTTTTGGGACATCCAGCACTTTACGTCTGACAGACAAGATAAAAGATGATTTAAATTGCCTTCCTCACTGATTTTTAACGGAACATATATTTGTGTGTCATCTGCATAGCAATGGCACTGGATATTGTGTTTATTTATGATGTGACCACGCAGAAGAATGCACATGCAGAACAACAGGTGGCTGAGGATGGAGCCATGAGGAACACCACAGGTCAGAGGGGTCACAGAGGAGGAGGCATTGCCAATGATGACTGAGAAAGACCAGTTTGATTAATATGTTTTTGAACCATTTTAGGGCAGTATCCCTGATGCCAACCCACTTTTCAAGGCGATCCAGTAGGATCGAGTGATCAAACATAGTAATATAGTTTACATTACATGGATCAATGCTTTAATGCTTTCCTCTTGTTTTCAACTCACATTCTGACAAAAACAAAGAGGCACATTTTTGACTTGCATCCCAAAGATCCTTTGATCTTTCATTCCCCACTACCATCAGATTACAATTTCTCCTTGACAGACACTTTGTTACAGAATACAACAACATTTACCACAAAAATTCCTGACCAAACTCCACTTAGAGGCCACTCACTTAGTTACAAATCTGTTAACATGCTACTGCTACCATAGACTGTATAAGAAGAAGAGGACATAGCCACCACAACATCACCACTGGTTTGTGGATTACTGTTTTGAAGCCTCAAGTTCAGCGCCAAAAAGCCAGAAGTGACCATATTTAGACAAGAGGGTGAATCTGACTGAGAACCTGAGGACATTACCGTGGGAGTGACTTGTCGGTCAGAGATTAGCTACAGCCTAAAGCATGACCTGCTTTATCATTTGTTTTACCTTAAGGGACCATAATATACAAAATGGACATCATGCTGTATTCAGAAAGACTTAAGTTCATAAATTCATTAGGAAAATGCTTATTGAGTTAATAAATCAGTGACATTTAAGTTCATTTTGGCATAGACTTCTATACAAGTGGAGTCACCCCCTGCTGGCCATCAGAAAAGGGCAGGTTTTCAGACCTGGAGGTAATTCTATGATTACGACTAAAAGTTAAGTTAAAAGTTAGACGCTTTGCTTAACTAAAGACTGATGACTTTCTCCCTGATTTTGTGTTTAGATGGGCGGATACAATTTCAGAGCTTAAAAAAACTCCCTACGTTGCAGAACCAATAGTAAATCTGCAGGGCCTCGCTGAAGTCTTGTGCTTGTAAACATAGTCCCACTAGAAACACGTGTAGCGGTACAAAATGGCTCAGCCGTGCTCGCAGAAAACGCCGTCAAAGTTCAGTGGATGTTTGTCGCGTTTGCGGTGACACATTTTCGCCAACTAAAAGAAACAAACATAATCTTTTACAAGGCCATGACTCATCCGTCTGGCCGGACTATAGAGGGAATCGCCTTGTTGTTTACAAATACTTCCAGGTAGAAAACCAGCAGAGCTTTTAGCTATATATAGGCAAGCCCCCAGTCTGCAGGTGTTTAAATCACACCTCAAGACACATTTTTATTCTTTGGCTTTTTCAAGCACAGCCTGAGTGATTGGTGTTCTTCATGTGACGCTGTGTATGTTCTATTTATGAGTTGTGATTGTGTGTTGTTACTTGTTTTTTCTTTTACTTGTAAAGCACTTTGGTCTCAGCTCTGTTGTTTTAAATGTGCTATATAAATAAATTGGTATGGTATGATATATAGCCTATATATCACATTTTTCACATCACTGTATCACCGTTTGGACTAATCTGATGTTTGTAAAGTCTATAAACACAATGACTGAACAAACATTACTATTTCTGTGTGCACATTTAGCTGGGCCGTTAGCTGTTAGCCCTGTTAGCCGTTAGCGGTGTCTGTAATAGGTAATAACTCATTAAACGGTCCGTGAAAAAATATCTTTTCCAGCGGATATCTTAGTTACAACATGATTGAGCTAGCAAAGCAGTTTTGTGTTGCTATGTGTGGTATTTATTCAGTTTTGGGAAATCACGATGTCTAGAAAGCATCAGTGGCTGCAGCTGACAGGGACAGCTAACACTAGCAGCAAAGCTAACAACAGGACGTCATCTGTTAAAAGCCTCCCGTTGTCGGATACGACATGAAACTACTCCAGTTAGCTCAATAATGTTGTAACTAAGACATCTGCTGGAAAAAATATTTTCTTCAAGGATGAGCACACGTTTGATAAAACGGAGTTTAATCTCTCGGCATCCATTTTCAAGCTCTCTGTGTGTTTGTTTCCTTGCGGACGAGAAAAGGAGGAGCGCACATTTCCGAGAAGGCATGTCCTTTTCAAAAATGCAAGAGGCGTTGCTTTGTTGCTATGGCTCAAAAATTCATAATAGAAAGAGTAAGAGGAAGAGAAAGATAATTGATCTTGTTTGCAGTTTGAGGTGTAATGTGAACAGTTTTACAGACATCTCTTTCATAATGAGGGTCTATGGGGGAAATGCATTTTGGGCCACAGGGAATTTTGTCACTGCAATACCACAAGTGGCCGCTGGCAAAAATTAGCTGGAAAGCCTAGCAGCGTTCCTGGAGGCCTAACCCAGATGCAACGGACGAAATAATTACAGCCAGTTACTCCATGTAATACCACAAATAGTTGTATTTACTTTATTATTTGTTAAGTATTTAGCAAACAAGATCCAACATGTAAATTAGTGAGCTTTAGTGGTGCTAGTAGGCAGATTTTTTAATTTTGAAAAGAACCAGGGAAGCTGTTTCCCCTTGCCTCCTGTTACAACGAAGCTAGACCAATCTCCTCCAGACTCTAGCTCCGTTTTATTCTATATTACTCAATATTTGTACATGTGTGGCTATAATTTAGGTTTGAGTTCAGTCCAGTAGCCTCAAAACTCTAATGAACAGAAAAAAGGAAGTTGACTGAGGACAGATAGGTGACCACAGCTGGCATTAGCAGATCTGTGGATGTGATTACAAGGAACACTTGGAGCCTGTGTGCTGCACGGGAGTTTAGTTCCACTCTCATATTTACATAAACCCTGCAAGTCAGTTTAAGTGACAGTGTTGGCTAAATAAAGAAACGACAAGGATGATACCACAAAGACAGCAGCAGACAGCTCAGACAGACATCTGGGAGGCTGAGAGAAAAACAAGGCCGGGCACCCACACAGTGTTTAACAGTGCTGTTTAACGTGACTGGCCATCTCTCTCTTGACTTTAAACAGAATTCTATTGAAAGGAAGATCCATTAAATATGGAATTTCAGTCCAATTTGTCTTCAAAAGGGGTAAAAGAGCTCATTATGTGGGCTCTGCTCTTTCTTGACTATTAGAAAGAGACGTTAGTCATGCCTGCTTATCTCACAACCTTATGAGCACAGGATTAAAAGATCAAAGGCTGACTTAGGTCTAATATTATAGAAAATGTAAGCTCCTTTTTCAGATGCGCTTTGGACTGTGCCTTTTATCCGCTCTCAATGCTTAGATCAAAATGTCGAAAATTCATATTCATTTCTTTCACTGTCCAATGTGAAATTTATGTCCACACCTCTCATATCCAGGGTGAGGGTGGATGTAAGCGGGTGCTGATCTATTTCAAAGTGGACCTTTTAAGACCTTCAAGTCAATTCCCCGTTGATTACACGGGCTTCAAGACTGACAGAAATAAACACAGAGCTAAGTTTCAAGAGAACTTTGAAGTGCATTAAGCTGAGAGCAGTAGACGTGCCGCTTGCCAGGGCTGGACAACTACTTCTGACTTAATGAAAATATTCTGTAACCACTCAATTATACACTTGAAGGTTTAGGGGTTAGAGAGTGATGCAAACACAATGGCTCACCAAAAGCCAGCGTTGGGAACTTTCTGTTCCCAGTAGCCGTGGACCAGTCTAACGAGGATGTGCATTTCTGGCACAAACTTCAGAGAGCGAAACCAGCTTTGCTGTCTGATCGCCTCATGCTCATTATTCCCCCGAGGAAAATGTACTCCACAACAAAAGAGGACACTGACTTGTAGCAGACAGTCACTGCACTGCCCCTTGTAAGTAGTCATTTTTTGTTATACAGCTTTTAAAAGACAATATTCTTAAAACAAATGAAAGATCTGACAATTTCATTTGTTTAGTCTGTGTATGACTATTCCCTCCTTGCTTCCCCTTCATGTGAATAAATTGTAAAGGTCTTACTCTTGTGTCAGAATAATAGGTTGGGTGACATGCAGGGGACGTTTTTGCAGTGTCTATCTATGAGGCACACTGGAAGCTGTTCTGCCCCTCAGATCTAAACTCATTTATAGTCCTGGACGTCGAGCAGCATCTAAACAATGTGCTGCTAATGCACTCACTTTTTTTAAGCACGTCAATCCAGCCTGGCTTGAACTTCAGCATTGCTTGTTTATTAGTCTAATTCAATCACAGCAATTATTAGACTTTTTTGATATTTTTTTTTACTCAAGTTACACTGTAAGTGATCTGGCAACTTCTGAAAAAAATACAGTGTAAAAGTTAAATACAACATTGTGTTTTTATTATTTTTTTGCAAGTACTTTATGTATGTGTGAGGATATACAATTGTAACAGCTGCAATTTATTTTCCAATCATGTTCTTGCTTTTAAGCTACAAAACAGTTCCTTACAAAAGTGTCAGGTTGTGACAAATATCCCATCTGCTCTAGAACAACATGAAACTGAGCTTGACGAAGAAAGTCTATGAGACTTGAGGGTTTTTTTAGCTTAATGCTTATTTCACACTGCAGTTTAACTACAAAAGAGCTGCTGATCTTGATTCATAACGATGGAGATGGTAATCATTCCCGTTTTCAACAACTTTTGTTGGCTTGCCCTCAAAAAATACACCAAATATAAAATACACCCCCTTAATACTCACTTTAACACTCCTCATGATCATCAGTTTATGATGTTCAGTGGAATCCAAAAGCAGTTTTATGATTTAGATTGTTACTATTCACTTTTATCTTCTCTTAGTGTTTTTCTACATTTTTCCACAACTGGGCCACAGTATCTAGATAATTGCTAAGGGGTCAGTAAGACACCAGTATATTTCAGGTATTGCTTTGGTAAATGAAGTTGTCATGTAAGTATTTAAAGCTGCACTAATCAATATTTTTATATGCATGGGTGGATTATGAGATAATGGGCCCCTGGGCACAGACATGCAAAAGGCCCAACCACCTCCCCTACATAGGAGCAAGACAGAGATTTTAGAGTTGTTTTAGCCTCTTTGTGTTATTACTTTGCATCTCTTTGTAGTCATTATGCACATTTTTGTGGGTTTTGTTTCCCTTTGTGTTATTTTTGTGTCTTTGTCATTGTTTTGTGATAATTGTGCATCTCTTTGTAGTTGTTTTGTCCCATTTCATAGTCGTTGTGAGTATCTATGTCTTTTTGCAGCTGTTTTGGATGTCTATGTAGTCCATTTGTGTCTCTTTGTAGTGGTTTTATGTTTCTTTGTCATCAATTTTAGTCTCTTCCTGGTTGGCACATGTTAATTTGAGTGACATTTTGCAGGTGAAGGCCACAGAGGCCCCTGGGCCTGTGCCCAGTAGGCCTGTTCAGTAATCCATCCATGTTTATATGTACAACTAATCAATTCCCTACCTGTATTGTGAAAGGGGCCACTCAAAGTGACGAACCCAGCGAGAATTACAACACAACTTTGCAGTTCCCTTTTTCTCTTGCATCTTTCAGCTCATCGTTTTGGTTTTTACAACTCACAGCTCAGCTGTTTTGAATGACTCTCATAGCTTTCATCTTTAAGAGGCTGTGGTGTACTCATTCTTTAAAGGTGCTGTATGTAAGAATGTGGCCAAAACGGTTACTGCACTCAAATTCAAAATACTGCTGCGAGTCGTGTCCGCCCCCCCTCCCTACAGATTCGCGGGCGGCTGCCGTGGCAGGGCCGCGTCGCCACGTCCTTGATCTTTGGTTTTCCAGCGGACCATTCGAGCAAGTCCGGCTTCTCTGCTGCTGATGCTAATGCTGGGATACAGTGGAGGAGCCGGCTGCTAATGTTATGTACCGGGACACTGCTAATGCTGCTTGCCGTGCTGCTGTAGCTCAGTCGTAACTGTAACTGATGCTGAGACTCTACTGACTGTGTGACTGGTAGACGGCGGTGGGTGGCGCAACAGGCCAAAACACAAATTCAAAACATAAACATGATTTGCGGACCGTAAAATATTTTTTTAAATGCGAATATTCTGGCCGTACTATTGTTGTCAGTGAGATCAGTATGTTATATGAACATTATTCCTTAGTCTCTGTGACATATTAGGATGATTTTACGACTATTTGCTTTAGATTTCTTACATATAGCTCCTTTAAGCAAAGTAGGAGTATCTTGTGACCTACTCAACCTAAGGCAACAATTGGCACCAACCATATTGGCATAGCCTGTCTGAAAGTGGGCTACATAACACTCCAAATTTAGGTTTAATTTTGGTGAGGGAACAACTGGCATGGCCATTTTCAAAGAGGTCCCTTGAAATCTCATCTCAAGATATTTAAATGAAAATAGGCTTTATGAGTACCAACAAGTCTCCCCTAAACTTGAAAAGTTGTGTTCCCAGTAAATATTTTGTTCCTTGCAATCACCATACTTCTTTAAATTAAAGCTGTATATCTGTCATCTTAAGAAGCGTAAAAGACAGCCAGCCAATTTGAAGAACAATGAATTGCCTCACATGAATAGATACATAGGGCGGCACAGTGGTGTGGTGGTTAGCACTGTCACCTCACAGCAAGAGGGTTCCCGGTTCGATCCCGGGTGTGGGAGCCTTTCAGCCCCTCTGTGCGGAGTTTGCATGTTCTCCCTGTGTCAGCGTGGGTTGTCTCCGGGCACTCCACCTTCCTCCCACAGTCCAAAGACATGCAGATTGGGGATTAGGTTAATTGATAACACTAACACTAAAATTGTCTGTAGGTGTGAATGTTAGTGTGAATGGTTGTCTGTCTCTATGTGTCAGCCCTGCGATAGTCTGGCGACCTGTCCAGGGTGTACCCTGCCTCTTGCCCAATGTCAGCTGGGATAGGCTCCAGCCCCCCCGCGACCCTCAAGAGGATAAAGCGGTTAGAAGATGAATGGATGGAATAGATACATTAGACATGTTTTTTATCTGTTTAATTAATCTTAGTCTTATTGAGACTGGAATCTCGTTTTCAATAAATAAATAAATACATAACAAGATACAAATAACATACAGTTCAAATTGCAAGTGTGATTGCAAATACAGAAGTATTGCCTTTTAAAATGTTCAAATGGAATAAGAAAATGTAACTTAAACATTTTTTGGAGTTCATTGTATTTGTATACAGTGTAGTATCTGATGAAATGTTTTTTACGTTCAGTGTGAACATGCGTTACAGCTAATGTTAAGATGTCCTGAGACCTGCCATTGTAGGTAATGTGTTTATATGTAACAGGGACAGAGGAAGCTCGGCAGTTTTTGCAGTTCATCTTAAAAATAAACAACATACAATGCTGCGCCCTACTGTTTGTTGGGGAGGATCATCCCACCTTTTATATAAGACACAACCATGAATGAAAAATGTATCACTCATGGTACAGCGCAGTACGCTGTCCTGCGCACTGTCATGCGAACTGTGACAAACTGAGTCTAGAGGCCTTAAGGTGGAGGGAGAGGCATGCATACATACAATATCACCATAATCAAGCACAAACATTATTGTAGATTCCACAATGGTCTTCCGACTAATAGAAGGAAAACAAGATTTGTTTCTGTAGAAAAAAAAAAACAATTTTGACCTTCAGTTTGCTTGATAAGTGTTCCATATGAGTCTTAAAAGTCCATCTGGTATCCAGCCAGAGTCCCAAATATTTATAACATTCAGCAATTTCAGTTGCAGAACCCTGAAGGCTTTGGACATGGACAGCAGCCCGGATACTCTTAGGCGACCTAGAGAACAGCATGTACTTAGTTCTGCCAAAGTTATAACAAAGGTCTGACATGTATTAAAGCAGACTGTTGGTCTGCCATGGCCTGATTAAGAGAGAGCCAGTGGCATATGAAAAAGTGTCATCTGCATAAAAATGTACATTACAATTTAGGATGGCAGACATTATGTTCTTTATATATATGGAGGTTAAAAGAGGACCAAGATTGGACCCTTGTGGTACACCTATGCTAACACTGAGGAAAATTTGTTGTGCAGCACTTTGGCAACCCTGTGTTTTTAAAATGTGCTATATAAATAAAAGTGGATTGGATTGGATTGGAAAATTGATTTGAAACTGTTCGAAACTACTGCCTGATGATCACAAAATTATTCAACTGACTCTTCATCTACTTCAATGGAGCATAGTTTACCCAATAAAATACCATAACTGAGTAAGTCAAAAGCTTTAGATAGAGCTATGAAAAATGCAGCACAGTGTTGATGATTGTCACATAGATTGTTAAGTACACAAAGTGCAGCTGTTGTTGTGCTATGGCTTGATCTAAATCCTGATTGCTCTGGCTGTAATATGTTGTTTGGACATTAAAACAGGATTGCTATGGAACTCAAAATGTTAACTGTACCAGTATAAGTCTATGCACATCAGATAATTAGTAATATTATCTGTAAAATAAGAAACCAAAGATTATCAGAATGTGATCCCTCTCATACTGGCATAGTCTTCAACAAGCCTATGTACTTAAACGGCATAATTGAACTCCCGAAATTAAGTCATTGCTTTTGGCTTTGTTGTGGCACCCCTAGATTTTTAGTGGCCCATCTCGACACCCCTACGAAAACTTTCTGGGGGCACCACTGCTCATCAGCATTGTGTCCAGGTAGCTTTTTTCAGCTGAAAGCACTGACATCCTCTTACAACACATCTTACAGTAGAAGCTTGTTCTACCATAGATTTCTCACTGTTGGTACAAAAATAAACATTGATAAAGGCTCTGTGGGACTGAAATCAAAATCTGACATTTAGTGTTGATGATTTAGATAACTGAAAAATTATGTGCCATCAAGCCCTTTTGTTGCTGCGCTGAAAATATCTCAACTTAATGTCAGGGGAGCAAAACAAAATGAATCCAGAAATATTACATCCCTTGCCAACAATTACTTTTTTAAACAGTCCAAAACTGTTTAAGAGTCAACCTTTCTGAACTCAGTTTCTTGGAATTGGTTAATGGCCAACAGATCCATGCAGTCACAACGTGCCCATGTAGCTCCTAGCCTTTCGGTCATGGAGAGCAGTCCTCTCTTCCTCTTTGGTCTTAGAAAGATACACTTGGATCCATTAAGATAAGAAGGAGGCTAAAACATGTGCGCAATTATCTTCAGTCCCTCCAGTGCCTCACATCTGGTCTCCCCTTGGAGAGCAGACATGCCACCAAGGCCTGCAGACCAGAAGTGCAGAAAGAAACTGGGGGTCATTGGGTTTTTATCATACAAACACTCATTTTGCCTATCTGTATACTATTTATCAGTGCACATTCTTTTGGATTGTTCCATGAAAAAAAAAAAAAAACAGTCCTGACCAAGGTTGTCTCATCTTGATCCTAAACCGAAAGTAGCTGGACAGGAGATTGTACATGCAGCACTGGTGGCAGTGGGTTCAGTAAGGCTGTCTGTCTGCTCCGAGGCCTGTTCTGCAGGTTACGGTGTGAGTGAGTGGAGGAAGAGCAGAGAGACAGGCCTGGCTGGAGATCATTAGAGCTTGTTAATGTCCCCACTGCCTGGGGCCTGGCGAGGGGCCTCCGTTTGGGGAACCTCTCCTCTGATCCTACTGAGAGTCAAGCAGCATGTGAGGGGGACTGGGGGCATGAACAGGGGAAGACTGAGGGGGGTGATGGGGGTCTTTGCCACTTACAGTACAACAAACCCCAGAGACGTCCCAGCAGATCTGCAGGTCTAACTTTCATCTGCCTCAGCCCCAAGGCCATTAGGCAGTTTAGCTGGGAAACGGCTGCTAAAATATACATCTGTCTTAGTGTCAGCACATACCAGCTCTCCTCTGTCTGCGTGCTGCTGCTAGTCGATTCAATATTTAAATCATCAGTCTCCATAAGCGTTTGATGTCAGCTCTTAAGGAGCTCTGTCTCTAACACTGACAGGCCTGTGGACGGAGCGGCTGTTTACTGTCAGGGATGGAAAATGCTGCCTTCCGTTGTTTCGTCATACGTCGATAAGATCCAATGAGACTACTTTGTTTGAATAACTGCATAAAGGGCTCTGAGCAATGTGTGCTTCAGCAAGTCTATTTCATTCTTTCAGCAATTCTGATGACACTTTTGCCAATACTGAATTTCTGTCAGAATCAAAGAGTTGTCGCATATATCAGTTGATGCAAATCAGAGGGAACCTCTCAGATTACATCACAGTGCAAATATTCAGTTTATTCAAGGCGAGAGGTCTGGTGGCAGGGAATATTTCAGCTTTGCATCGTGGCATTTAGACTAATGTAATTGCACACATGATGTGATGCAGGTCACTATATGAATCATCAGACATGCGATCTTAATTCAGCCAATCACTCGGGCTGTGCAAAGCTTCTGTACTGTTCAATCTATACAGAATTTCTATTTACAGTGATGTTTGACTTCTTCGGTACAAAGTGGAACATCATATGAATTCCTTATCTGACTTGAATGCAATTAACCAATTGCAAAATAAATATTAACCATCATGCACTCCCTGTGTTGAGCTATTCTTCCTCTCATGTTATGTGTCACCTCTCATCATGTTACCATCAGGCGAGTGGAGGGTTTATGAGGCTTGAGGCTCTGTGTGTGTGCGCATGTGTTCACATTTAGGTGTGCGTGCAAATATATGTTCATCTGTTGAGATTCCACTGTGAGTGGCCTCCATCCCCTTCAACTCTGACATTCAGCATGCAGCCCCCCACTGATCTGCTGTCTTACATTATATGACCTTTGACCCATGTCAACGTGAGCCTTTAAAATCTGCCATTTTCCACAGAAACTGTCAGCGGGGAGTCCTATCTACACCTCATTTCTTCAGGAGCTGCAGAGAAGCAGATGCAGGTGAAATACATGTGATCTTTAAGCATCAGTAAGCAGGAAAGGTTTGCAGGCTTGCGTCACTGCACAGAATGTTAATATTCAGTGTCATATGCCATTTGATGTCCACTTTTATCCAAACAGCTGCCTATTAACATATCACATGTCAAGTGGTGATCATTTTAATCTTAACAGCTGTATAACAGCATGAGCACATACATTTTTAATAAAAGTGGCCCGAGTTGCTGCTGGCCCCTTTATGTAGTACTCCTACTGCAGCACAGCATCTTTAGAAATGAAACCTATTTGCTAAGATTTCAAGGGTAGGGTTGCATTCACAAAAGATGTAACAAAGAAATGAGATTACAAAGACTAAAAGGCCAGGTGTGCTTTATCTTTAAAACTGCTCTGATCAATATTCTTAGCCCAATCCCTCTAGGGAATGCAGTGTTGGTTTGTTGTTCACTCAGTCCACTACTTTGGTCTAAATTGAAACATCTTGATAACTAATCTAACTAATCTCTTTTTGTACAGATACATGCCTCCCAGAGGATTAACTGGTAAATATAATAAAAATTAAACCCATCTTGAAGCAACGCTGTGCCTAGAGCTCATGGATGTATTACAGGAACTCTATACCAGCCTTGATGATCGCATGCTCACATGAATGAAAATTCCTTGTCAAGTGCATAAGCCAAACAAGTTCTCAAAGTTTTCTTCCATATTGTGCAGCCCACAGCACATGTGCATTAGTGTTTGTCTTGCTGGCTCCTCCCACACATTCCTGTTTGGCCCATAGACTTTAATTTGGGATGACATCACACACTTAAAAATGTATAAATTTATAATTGCTTCTGGGCTGTGGGAATTTTTCACAAATAAAGAAACTGACCTTGTTTGCATTTGGAGGCGTCCTTTCAGCAGTTTTATAATGGTGGTCAATGGGAAAATGCTTTTTGGGTGACAGTTTTTCTTTTTTTTTTTAATTGTTTTTTTAATAATTATCAGTACAGCAATTGACCACTGAGACAAATTAAAAGCAACAGTGCAGCCATGGCCCCATATCCAGCTTCCTACATGTATCCATGGTGCAGTCATACAGAGTCTTTATCACTGTTAGCCTCTCTTATTTAATAACAAGTTACAATGTGAACGAGGTCAATGACAAACCCCCTGGAGAATCACTCTGTAGTTCTGTAGTTCCATCAGCTGTATGGGGCATTTTACATCGTCCACTTAACTGTTTCAGTTTTTACAGCGTGCAACTTCACTGTTTTGCTTCACTTTCACTGTTTTTGTTTCATTTTGTTTTGTTTTCTGATAGACTCACTATAAACTACCTGCCCAGCACCAGACAACAGACAAACAAAGTACATCACAGATGAACATTGCAGCATTAAGCAGCTGAAGAGCCATATATTTCCCTCTGGAGCTGCAGCAGAGGAAACCTTAATGGGGTAACTTAGAATTATCAGGTTGCCAAACACACAGCTTTAAATGGATCCTAATGCTGCTCTGTGTCTGCTGGATGTGCACTTAAGAGGCAGTTTCCCCAAACATGTTCAGCAAATCAACTTTATAACATGATATGTCAATGTTATGTTTGCCTAATAAATCGACTAATACTGGTTAAAAGTCACAATGATTTGGGTATCTTGCTTTTGTGGATTTGCCCCCCTCTCTCTCTCTCTCTCTGTGGGCCTCCCCTGGGCAAAAGAGAAGATTAAAACAAACAGGACTTTAATCAGTGGGCCCCGCTTCTCTCAGCTCAGCTGCCGACAGAAGGAGCCCTCTCCAGGAAGGCTGCCTCAAATCAAAGCTTCCTGCTCGCCACTTGCTGCTTCGCCGATCCGTATCACAACAACAAAACCAGCAGAAACAATTATTTATTCCTTTTGATGTGGGTTTTGAAGTTACCCCACCTCTTCCACTATGCCCCCCCATCCTCCTTCCTCCACCCCTCCTCTTCCTTGCCCAGCCCCTCCAGCTTTCTGTATCTTTTACTCCCAAGGAAACAAGGTCATGCCAGCTTCTTCGTAAAGGAGGCTGCTTTGAAGGAGCAGCAGTTCCAGAATCAACGTCTCTCTCTGTTACTTTTCACCAAGGAGAGCGGGTGCCGTTGTTTGAGAAAAAGCTGATGGCTTGCTTCATTCAACGTATCGCCACCCCGCTGAGCACATCAGGCTGTAAATGTCACTTTCACAGTGTAATGTGCTACACATTACTAAAAATTTCATGGAATTTGTTCAGTTTCGTGGCATAATGTGATTATTCACTTACTTCATTTCCCTAAAAAAAAAATCAAAAATGCATGAAAGGAAATTGTGGATTAATTGTGATGTGTTACTGCAAATTGTGATGTTCATATAAATATTGTTTGTTATTTTGTAATTACATTTGTCCTTTGAAGGTGCAAATATGTAAATAGTATATTCATAAAGAAGTTGCAGTCAGTATGAGGGAAAAAAAGAAAATCCCTTCCTCATCTTGAGTGTGCAAGCTTTCGATGCATGTGTGTGTTATTTGAGGGGGTGAGTGCGGTCCTTGCAGGTGCTATGCGAAGGCGTCTTCAGAGAGCAGAGAACAAGGTGCTGAGATTGTAACAGATCTGAACAGTGCCGCACTCACTGCCACAGATCCCAGTTAACCTTTTCTTACATTCAAAGTGTACCAGTTGAAAACAATCTCTCAACAGCACTGAAATGTTTGAGAACTGCTTTTCAACTCAATATACCACAACATCTGCTAAAGCTGTTGGATAACTCTGCAGCCTCATCAAAAGGCTTGGCAGAGAAAGAGCTCCTCAAATGCACAGATGGTAATCATGTTTTTATCATTTGCTGAAAGTTGTGATCCTCTAAATTCATTTAATTGGGTGGGGGGGGTCATATAATTCCACCTTAAACGTCTGCCAAGCTGATTTTTACAGGTCACATATTATAAACTGTTTTTTTTTTAGCTCAATATTGTCATTTTTTTAGATGCATGTCCCCGTGGCATATGTTTTCATCGTTGGGTGGTTCTGTCTCATATTTTCACCACTTTTAAGGAGTTGAGAGATTCCTGGTCTAAAAGTGCATTAAAATTGCCAAGATCTCCAGAATGACTGAATTATACTAAACAGTCATATGTCTTCATTTAACCCATCAATCACAAGATTATTCCATTCTTTCTTTTTTCCTTTTTTTTTTTTGCTTTTTATGTCCCCAAACATCAGCTCCATCTTTAGATTACTCTTTAAATCATTGCTGAATATCTGAAACTCATTAGGAACGTTTTAATCATATCCAAACTTGGCATTATCGTCATCATCATGTGGGGAGTGTCATTCCAAAAACTGTCAGTTTTTAGCAAAGGGAAAAAATTGCTAAATGCTCTCTGCCAGTTTAAAAAAAGACACGTCATCATGCTCTCTTAAACAAAAACTCATCAGTAAAGCTCCGAGGGTCATTAACAGCTTATATAATATTAATGATTCAAATAATGAGGTTTTACTTTCGTGGCAGCAGTTCTTTTTTTACCTTTTATTTTTTAAACTCTCAATACAGTTGGTGTTCAACGTTAACCACTATACGTGCAGTGTGTGAGCATAGGAGCCACCAGTTTGCATTCAGTCCAGTGCTGACAAGGAGCAGAACAGCTTGTGGCGTCTTGGACTCCCTCTGGGCCAATTAGCTGCGCAGACAAGCTCCTGTTTCTTACTTATGTCAGTTATCACTGAGTCAACAGAAGCATTGTATTTTATGCAAACTACATAATTCACTAAAATTCATAATAAATAATATACTTCATTTGCACTTTACAATATGCCATAAAGATCATGAAACTAAGGTAAACTAAACTAACATACTTAAGTTTAATCACGAAATAATGCATGCAGGGATACTAATGCAAACCATTGAGAATTATACAATGAGTTTAAAAGGGACCTTTTATTTTGTCATGTAGATACATAACATTATAATGTAAGATGTTCATATTAAACATGGACAAAGTTTCACATAACAAGATAAGCATACGTAAAAGTAATCCCTGTGAGCAAAAATCTCAGGCTTCAGACCGATCTGAATACTGTGTTTTTGGCATTTTTTCCTATTTTCAAGACAAGTGCACGTCAGGTCATGATGGATTTATTTAGGCTGCTCCAAGCATGCTATTACAAGTATCAGTAATACAGTTAGTACACACATTGCTACATGAAGCTACATGCTAACGTCAACGGAAACATATACATATCTTGGTTGCTGATGTTGTTAATTTCTCCGCGATTTTTGATCATATTCCTCTTGGAACATGTCTGGTTGTGAAGATTTTGGTTTAGAGGCTTTTATATGTAATTGTTAACGATAGAAAGTGCCACCAAACTCGGTTGCCGCAAGTACAATGCTACATGTAGCTACATGCTAACGTCAGGAAAACCAGTAATCTTGGTTGCCAGTGTTGATCATTTCTCCCCAGTTTTGGATAATATTCCTGCTGGAACACTTCCAGTTGTGAAGATTTTGGTTTGGATGCTTTTATTGATGATTTTTTTGTATGGCAGAAAGTGCCACAATACTCTGTTACAGTTATTGCTGTGGCTGCAAAGATGGTGCAGATGTACCAAAATACCAAAGACTCAGACAGGCGCTAAAAGGGAGCTCTCAGAGGTTGAATACAGACAGCATGAGGAAAATAAGGTGTTACTTTTAACATTAAAGCATGTAAACATGTACTAGCAGAAACCCAAAATACAAGTATCAACCTTCAAATAGGCCACCATATGTCCTCTTTAAGGTGTGACACACAGCCCGCATAGAATACGAGCTTAAATTAGTGTGATACAGTCCGAATTTGAGATGCTGTAAAATGTTTGTTGTTATGTTTTAATTATAGAATCTCAACTTTATAGTAACAGTAACACTGAACCCGCAAAATTGTTAACATGCTCACTATAAAGGTTCGCCATGCTAAAAGGTCTCTGCATGGTGATACTGACTTTGTTAAGCATTTCATTTTCCATTTTACAAGTCTCTTTAATTTGCCTTTTTGTCTGCCTGTTTTCAAATTGTCCTTTAATTAAACACTGGCTAATTACACAACTCTTGAATGACTTTTGTATCCCCAGCTGGGCGTGGGGAGAAGAGGAATCTGGCGGAGCTAAAAGTGAAACAGCAGCTGACACCCAGACATTTTATACTGCCCTCAACTCAAAACCAGAGCTTTATGGACACATCTCTCGTCTGCAGAGGGCTGGTTGAGTGTGATGGTGGTGATCTATGAGCTTAACTCATTGTTGTGTTGGCTAGATAAAGTAGTGATGCTTTAATATTTTGTATGAAATCATTTTTATATCACATTATTTTTAAGGTGGCTATTTTTGCAGTTTTATAACATAATAACGAGTTATAAAGTGAATGAAAATAATTGGACTGAAAGCTATTGAGGATGTTAACTTTAAAGCTACAGTTGGTGACTTTTTAAAAATAATAATTACTTTGTCATATTCACTGAAACTGTATTTTCACACAGACAAACTAAGTTTCCTCAATTGTTTTCAGAAACATATTTTATTCTACTTTTTAGCTGTAAAAAGATATAGTTTGGTCCGGCCAGTGGGCAGCGCTTGGTACTTTGGTTATCGTTTCCAACATGGTAGCCGGATCACAAACTTTCTCATTTCACAGCTACACAGTACACTAAATAATGTTTCTGAAAACATTTCAGGTGAGAAACAAGCAATGCAGTTTGACCAGCCTCAGATGAGCAGTGATTGGCATGAGTGACAGCTGTATAAGAGACTCCTTGGATGTGACTGTTTATTTTCGGTGCACCATGGTTGAATTCTAGCAAATGTCATTAGAATGAGTAGGAAGACGAGGAGCATGATCTGTCTCACATACTTCTCTCAGAATATAGTGACAGTTTCAGCAAATATGAAACAAAGTTTTTCCTCATAAAAGTGAGGCTACCAACTATCAGGGGCGTCAGTAGCGTAGTGGATAGTGCCGGTGCCCCATGAATAGAGGTGATGCCCCTGTTCAGGTGTTGATCAAGAATTGCATTGACATGAAGCTCAATTCTATTTTAAAGGAACAGTTCATCCTAAAATCAAAAATACATGTTTTTGTCTCTTAACTGTAGTATTTATCAGTCTAGATTGTTTTGATGTGACTTGTTGATTGTTGGATATATCAGCTGATGTCTGCCTTCTCTCCAACTTGTGGTGCTCAAAGTGCCAAAAAATATATATTTGAAAACGTCAATGTCTCATTCCAGACATCATGACAACAGACCTTGTTGTGAGCAGTTTAATGCAGGAACTATTTTCTGTCTACCGAACTACGCCTGCCAACTGCATGCTGAGATGTAGACGTAACATTGGCCCAAGTGGTTAAAAACTTTTGTCATGAATCTACTAAATGAAAAACACTGCACGTGCAACTTTGACTATATTTCTGTCATATACCTTTTAATCAAACACTAACCCTGAAACATTTCAAATCATGTGAAGTCCATTTTCCCAGTACTTTAGATGTTTATAGTTTCTGTTGGCCTTTCAGTGTGAAAGTTGCTGTAAACATAAAAAACTACAACACTGACTGAGGGCAGACTCTCTCCAAAATAGACGCTAAAAAAAAAAAAGACGTTTTCCTGCCACTCAAATAAGAAGCAGCTGCATCTAAGGCATTTCACTTTAAGAGGATTCAGCACAGGCAGGCAAGGTTAATCCATATCAGAGTCAGAATCCTATTAATTGCAACAGATATGTCACACGGAAAATGTCCTGTATGAGTGCAGGGACAGGCTGATAAAAACAAAGTCAGTGGGCCCTCACATGCGCATACAGGACTTATTTATTCATTTATCTTACTATATAATGATGAAAACTGTCTGTCTGTGGGCGTGTGTGTGTGTGTGTGTGTCTGTTCCACGTTTTTCTCCTCACTGACTTGGTCAATCCATGTGAAATTTGGCACAGTGGTAGAGGGTCATGGGAGGATGCGAATGAAGCAATATTACATCAATTGGTCAAAGGGGGGCGCTAAAGCAACTTTGCAAAATTTAATGGGCATATCTCATGCCCCGTATGTCGTAAAGACATGAAACTCTGCACAGAGATGCCTCTCCTCATGAGGAACAAATTTGCCTCAAGAACCCATAACTTCCGGTTATATGGATTTTCTGCCATTTTGAATTTTTTGAAAAACACTTAAAATCGATCTCTCGAAACTCGGTGAACGTAATCTAGGGACCAATATCACTTACTAAAACTGAATTGTTTGCCTATATTTGACAGGACAGTGAAGCATGATAGGAAGGATGGGAGAGAGAGAGGAAGACATGCAGCAAAGAAAGAAGGCCGGATTCCAACCCCCACCGCTGCAACAAGGGCTAGCCGCACCTTTCCCATGTGAACTACCAGTGCGCCCCACTTTTAAGTCAATACAACATATAAACACTTTAACTATCTGCCTTTCAACGTGCTACCTCAACTACTAATGTACAGTTTTAGCCCACTAACTATCCCACTATTGGCAATGGTACTACTGTACTTTCAGTAAAGCAATCGTACTATCAATTTCACAAAAACTCTGTCTGAATACATTGGTCTTCTTAATGGGTTCAGTTGACTATTTAATCTGCAATTTCCTATGACCTGTATCCTAAACATACACCATGGAAACTGTACGTGGGTAACTCAATGCACTCAATGGGTATGGACTACTTTATATCATTAGACTAATACTGTATTGAGGACAGCGCTTATAGTATTTGACTGCTTCGAGTGAAATTAGGTCCTAAGTTCTTTGACTTTAGGTATTGCATCTCTGTGATGTAGTAGCCTGGTTGTTAAAACTTACTTTCCCTTTCCTTTATCTCTGTGATATGGGTTTGCACAATGAGAAAAATGGACAACATAAGGCTGTGTATTCCCTGAAAATAAGAGCCATTACCAGCTTTGACGGGCCTACACAGTCCAGTGGCTTGCCAGAAATGACAGGTAAATGTGTTAAAATGGAGACTGGCCTGGTTACCTCGAGAGTAGCTAACAAATCCCCCAGCTCTGGAGCTGTGCGAGGGTCTGCAGACTATGACTGATTCATGCTCGCTCCACTGAACCCATCCATACAGTGTACTGCTCCAAGTGAACTTCTCAAGGGACCTGCTAGCTGTCCAGATTCCCCATTCCCCATCCACATCAGGCGATATAGGCAGCCCCCATCCTCACAACAAATGAAATAAAATAAAATAAAATAAAATAAAAATTGAAATTAACAAAAATCAAACACCAGGGACATGGAGTGTATGTGGAGCGCATTATACTGCTAGATAGTAATAAATACAATTAATATATAAAATAATAATAATACCAACATCAACAACAACAACAATAACAATAATAATACTAATAATAATAGTAATAATCCTAATAATTGGGGGCAGGGCTTGCCTAGGGCACCAAATTTGCTAGGCCCGGCAATGTTGCAAAGCAAAATAAGGCTTTTAACCCAGAGGATTACAACTGTTTGCCTTTTTCATAATTAAACTACAATGTGTTTGAGCTAAATGCTCTGTATAGTTGGGTGCTGTACAGCTTGACGTCACCCCACCATTTACCAGAACGTAAAAGGACAAATTGTGCTTTTGATATTGGTACTGTCAGGCGTCAGTGTTACCTAGAAGGAGATGTGAACCAGCAGTGCACTGCAATGTTACCAAAAAGCAAGAATTGATTAGTCCAAATGAAGGGATGTGGCTCCTTCCTGGGCCATAAATGAATGCAGCAAAGTGTGACAAAGAACCAAGTTCCTCTGATTAATGTTGTGGCTGTCAGCGAGCGCCAGGCCTGACTGGCATATCAAAGCCACCAAAAACACAAGGAACTGGTGGCATTTCCAACAAAAAAACACAATCTTTGTCCTTCCTCCATCATCACTAACTTTACCCCATACTCAGCGCTGACCATTTAGTCTGGATTGAGTCACACTCAATGGGGGAGGAGAGCTTTGAAAATAACTCTTTATCTGTGTGTTGCTGTTTTTCAGGGAACACAAAAGGACTGACGAGACCATTTATCTGTAGATTCTTTAAAAGAAAAAGAAAGGCAAGGAAAAAAACGAGCATACCTGATGTTTTCTCTTTCTTTTTTCTCCTTTTTTTTGACGAGGCACTGTCTGTGCCTGCAATCCCTTTATCTGCCTTTCATTAGCGCCTCGCTCGCCCTCTTAGTAGGGCGGGTGTCTGGGAGACAGTCACTTTCTCCCAGCCTGTGATGTTTCTGCAGATTACAGAGGGCCTTTGAAGCCGCTGCACTCCTCATTGCCAGGGCCTCAGACAGGCCCATGCCATCTGTCAGATAGATGGCAAAGTAGTGGAATGGGGCTGAGACACCCTCTGTTGATCCACACTTTTGTCTTTTATGTGTCACATTTGGATGTCGCATGAAAGCCACACCTTTGTAATCTGCTGCTGGGACCCGCCTGAAAGACTGGCCTCCGCAGCATACAAACACACACACCCACAGACAGGAGAGAATAATGGTCCTCCGTAATTACTCTTACCTGTGGGCATCAGTCTCGAAACGAGACAATTATCGTCATCCCCTCACAGTCATCTCTGGTTTCCTCCCACTTTTCCAAGGCCCTGGAAATCACTGTCATGTGGGTCTTTTTATGCCTAACCAGTGGGAAGGATTTGATTGTTCATGAGCCTAGGAGACTGTAAGTTTGTCTGTTGCAGGGTGAACAAGACTGCAGAACAACCAGCCACCAACAGCTCAAGGTTTACTTTACAAGAAAGTTTTCACAGAGAAAACCTAAGCTGAATTTTCTTCCAACCGTTGATAAATTCTCAAAAAGATTTCTTTACACTGAATCAGTGTTGAGGTCGGGTTTGGAAGGCATTTACCAAGGAATTATACAATACACTAAGCATTGCCCTTCACTGTTACTGTTCCAGCACTAAACATTTGCAGTTTATAATGATCACAGCAGAGGTTAGTTCACCAAATATTTTCCGTCAATGACTGAATTTTTTAACAATGACATAAAAATCTGAAGGCCGTCCATCGCTTCGACAGATTAGAGCACCGAGGGTGACCCACCATAACTTTAAGTAATTCACGACACTGTCCAGTTGGTGGTGTGTGCGTATTATTTCGATATCTTCTAGTGTTGTTCATGCAAGTGAGACAATAAAAATAAATGGAATGGTCAAAGTCATATTGACATTTAGGGTGTTTTGACTGATTCAGGTTAATTAGTGGCTTTAAACTGCCCGTAGGCGTAAATGGGATCATGAATGGTTGTCTGTTTCCATGTGTTAGCCCTGTAATAATCTGACAACCTGTCCAAGGTGTGCCCCCCCTTTCACCCAATGTCAGCTGGGATAGGCTCCTCTGTCCTTGATTTCAAGCAGTCGTAGACAAAAGCAGCTACTGTTGATTCCAAATTAAGTGACCACCAACAGTGAGCTAGCTAACATTACAGTTCAGCCCAGGAGGACGCCATTAGTGTGTACATCTTGTACACAGCACGAGCCTCTCATCCACGAGTAGATGCATATTTCCATCTGCATAGTGATGCAGTTTGCAACTGTAATTCAGTAGACAGAAAATAGTTCATTACATCCTCATACAATGGTTCTTATGATATTTTACAAATTATTGCCCCATGAATTAAGTTCACATAATGTAAAGTTACAAGGGTTACATTTAGGAAAAGAAACATGGTGATGACATACCATAAAATGACTCAAAGTTGACTTGGATTCACACAGTTCTGAACACTGGTCTCAAGGGATAAAGTCCTGTGTTTTATACCCATCCACCACCGCAACTTGCCTCCTTTCTTTTTTGAGCGGATCAGCTCTATGCAGAGCCTACACCGTAGGCTACGCATGTGTCTTATGCTGTTGTTAGCATATGTACATGTACGGTGGTGTGTCTGTGTCACTCTGCAGTTACACCTCCAGAACACTAGTTGGCAATGGGGTTTCTGTATGTGCTGTAAAGTTTAGTTGATTGATAACACACCCAAAACACTCTTTGAACATGGGTAAATAGCGACAGTTTCAAACACAAGTACACAAATTGGCCTCACAATAACTTGCAACATTCACAGACAAAGCACTTGTCTTTATCTGGACACATTTTCCCCACAAATACAACATGCTAACATTATTAGCAAAAGCCTAAGCATTTTACATTGTATAAATTAGCCTAGCGGCTAGCGGACCTTTGCTCTACTCATATGAAGCCAGAGACAACAGCAACATTTAACAAAGGTGACTTTACAAAGTTCAGTTCCATTACAACTCACAACGTTCAGCTACAAAACAACTGTCTAATACTAAACATGTTTTCCAAACAATTATAATATGCTAACACTATTAGCACAAGCCTATGGCATTTTACATTGTATAAATTAGCCTAGCAAAAAGCAGAGATTTCCTCTACTCATATGAAGCCTGGATAAATGACACACAAGACTTAAAATGCTTTTTTGTGGAGGCATTATTGTCTTCACGATTTATTGTTTGTTTTCTGTGAAATAAAAGTAAATAAAAGTTTTGTTTCCACTGAGGGAAATGATTTCAGCTTAGAAAAATAGAAAGCCGGTCTGCGTCGCTGTGACGTGTAGTTACAGTTCTGGGGAGGTGCACGTCAGGCTATGGCGTAGGGTACGGTATATGCTCTACATCGACACAGAGCCTACAGTGTAGGTACAGCGTTGATTTAACACAGAAGTATAAATCCTGGTTTACTCCCTTTATTGGATCTTTAAGCACCACTTGCTGAGTGCAAACTAATACCATTTAACTGAAGGGAAAGCAGACATCTCTACAGCTGATATCTCCAACAAGCAAGCAGCTTACAACAAAACAATCTAGACCGATAAATAGCACTACAGGTAAGAGAAAAACAACTGTATTTTTTCATTACAGTCAACTGTTCCTTTAATAGAAGTTCTCAGCTCATCATCCTATTTCAGCATCCATAGGTCTCAAACAGGAGTTGCGATGTTGCATTGTTTTTAGCGGGCTACGGGCTAAGAGGGATGACAGCTGAGATAGCGTTCTTTGTAAAGGACCCAGGTTTACCCTTTTTGGGGAAGGAGGGGTCCCTGATAAACCTCTGACGGGTTTTACCTCAAACGGTGCCTCTCTCTGCGTTGAGATGATAAACTCTCATTGAGTTTGCAAAGCCCATTTCCCAGTGGCTGTCTTTCAGTTTATATGAACTTTTCAAACGGCTAAGGATCTGACGGAGGATCGTCACCAAGCTCGCAGGCTTTTAACACGTCTCCCTTGTGTATTTTTCCCACCACAGGACCACTGTC
Source organism: Epinephelus lanceolatus (assembly GCF_041903045.1). Lineage (NCBI taxonomy): Eukaryota > Metazoa > Chordata > Actinopteri > Perciformes > Serranidae > Epinephelus > Epinephelus lanceolatus. The sequence continues at coordinate 37,900,257 of NC_135735.1, forward strand.
TTCAGAGGCTCAGATCGACATTAATCAGCGGTTGCCCCCACCCGCTGCTTGTCCTGTCACACATCCTCACACTCACACTCACACTCACACACAAACACACGCTTGCAAATTTATGATGCATATGAGCATTTTGATGTGCATGCTCCATGAAAATACACACAGACAACTCCCCACAAGCATCCCCTGTAGAGTCACACATCAGACCAGCCTCCTTAAAAAAAATCCTCCATTGTAATGGAGTTTTCAAAAACAGAATAATACATTAAGTACCTTAAAGCAGAGGGTGACGTTAAACTACAAAAATATTAAGCAAGCCCAGTGAAATATACATTACAGTAATTGGATCATAGAAGACTGTGGCTAACAAGTGGAGATGGCAGATGCTAAGACATGTTCAGTGACTTCAGTAGGGCGTCCTGTTGATCAGCCCAGACCTTCATCCACAAGGCCTGGGTGGGAAGTCAGAGGACCACAGGACTGGAACATCAGGGAGACAGTGGCGAGCTGTAAAAATTGATAATCAAAGCCACGCGCAGATAAAATGTTTTGGTTGCAGATAAAAATAGAGTCACCATACACATAACGCTTTGACTGGGATGAGTGATTGATGCTCAAAGATGTTGCCATGACAGACTGGCAGGCGGGAGAAAAACACTGAGGCAGAATGATTGGCTTCTCCTCTTTGATGTTTCTGTCTGACTTACTTGTGATGGCTGGTTACATCTTCAAAACCGTTCTGCGTTGACAGTTGTAATGACCCCAAACATTTCATCTGTCATATCTGAACAGCGCTCTGACAACTTCTACTGAAAAGAATATACTTCTATGACCAAACTTCATGCCATATTCTTATATCTATCCATAAGGAGAGAAGTTATTAATTTACATTTGTCACAGGCTTTGAGTTTGATGTAATTACCCAAAGTGACTTACACTGAACTTTAAAATCCACGTTTTTAAGAGAAACAGTGCAAATGTCAAAGCTACAGATCCCAGACAAAGATGTTACAGATCTTCATGTGGAAGCAGAAGACATTTTTTTTTTTTTGCTTATGAAATGAGTGCAGGTTTATTTTTAAAAAACTTTATCAAGTCCAAGTGAAGAAAGAAGATTGGAGACAGTGTAGCTCTGCAAAAGTGATAGACTTGGCATGAAGTTGTTCCAGCACCCTAAAAAATGTAAAATGACCGTAGTGCTCTGGCTCAGTGGCATCCAAACAGCACATGTTTTCTCCAATGCCAGTTCAGTCGAACCATGTGCAAGACAGATAAACCGTTCAAAGCCCGTCTTTGTAAACCTGTTTGTATTTTTGTTGTGTATACGGAGAGACCACACATCCCAGTTCCATCCAGTCCGCAGAGTGAGAAGCGGTTTCCCATGGTTCTGCTGGGATGCCGCTTTCATGTGGAAGCAGTCTCTGGGTCCCTTTAGCCTCTCTGTTGTGACAGAGGATAATGAAATTCACAACATCTGCCATTTGTTAGCCTTGTTTGGTGTAACTGATCTCCTTTTAATCCGTGGCCTTCCAATGTGTGTGCAGCTCCACAGCTGGAATGAAGCAGATGGATCCCACGGCCTCTCTGGGGCCACAGCTGGCCGGCCCAGGGCGGGCATATACCCGGCCCTTCCTCTCCTCAGGCCTGAGACACAGAGCACTGGGGCACAATGCATTTGACCACTGCAATCACTGCCACTGCTTGCTTGTAATGAAGGCCTCTATGAGTGTAACCTCGTTCACATTATACTTGTCCTAAATTGCCCTCTAGAGAGGATTTGCTAAATGCTTATAATGCGAGAGGAAGGGTAAACTTGACCTTATTGGATGCTCCTCCATAGAAACTCAAGTCACTTAATCTAAAGGGATACTTTGCCAATTTTCAACCAGCTTTGTACCTTTAGAAGTTGGGAAATACATCTAAATGAACTGTGGTATACTTCCCCCCATCATGCCAGTGCCTACATCACTGCTCATTTGCCAGTGAAAATCCCCCAGATGCCAAATTCCAGTCTAACAGTAAAACTAGGTAGTGCTGATGACATATAAACCAAGACTCTGTTACTGTATTGTCTATTTGTCGCCTAAAATGTCTTCACAAACATATTTTAGTGCACTGTTTGGCTGTAATACAAGAGTTTGCGAACAGGAAGTGGGCACCATACTGTTTTCTGTCATAGATATATATACCTAGATGCCGCACCCTGGCTTGTGGGGTGCGTCAATACCGCCGCCATCTTGCCTAGGTGCTCTGACCGGTTCAGACCCATGTCAGACTAGGCAAAAATGCCACATTTTTGCTCTGCATTTGGGTGTACGAACAAAAGAAGTGTTAAAACCAAGCAGAAGGGAATAACATTCCACAGGTAAAAAGTTGTTTTACAATATTTTACTGTTACGAATATATTTAATGAGATATATATCTCAAAAAGTGATCCTTCTTTTAAGCTAATCAAGTAAAGTAACTGTCCTGATCTGGTGCTAATGCCAAATTAAGCTAACGCTATGTCACACAACTTAAAGAAAAAAGGTTAACATTTATATAATATTACTTTTAAAATTATGATGCTTTGTCAAACAGCTGTGTCGGTGTGTGTGTTATTCCAAATTGTCAACTATCTATTTCATGGCACCAACGTGACATAACGCAGTATAACGTTAGTAGTTAACTTGTGGCCTGAATTGTAACTACAAATTATGTGGAACTGCGTTTTTCTGACACACTTATTTTGTGTGTAGTTTCCCAAAAAACACAGATAGGAGACGGGCATGGGTAGCAGCAGTGAGGAGAAAGGACTTTGTCCCGAGTGACTCCTCAGTCATCTGTAGCTGTCACTTAAGACCTGAGGACTTCGACAGGACTGGGCAGACTCCTAAAAATAATACTAGCTACTCTACACTGTATTTTTTGTAAATATGACCTAATAATGTAAACAGCTCTGTGTCCAAGCCCCCATGAGCACTGTGGTGTTATACATATGAGATTAAAGCAAAATTTTGTGTAAACATGCAGCTCTAAGTCATTTATTTTCACTTGTACAAAACCAACATTTGTTAATCAGAATGTGTAACTACACTGCAGCTCGGCACAACCCTGCTGATACACTATTTTTTGCACATTGTGTGAAATGTGAATAAACATTTATAGTCAAAATTAATAATTAAATGACATCATGGTGGGCATTGTACATCTAGTAAGAAAAAAGAATATTTATTACATGGGGAAAGTTTAGTTTAAATGTGTTGTAGAACTATTACTGTTACTTTATCTACATAAGATCAAATATTTTGGTATGAAAAGCTGCATTTTTTATTTAACCAAGTATCCTGTATCATAACTACATGTCTGACAATTGTAACAAACCAAACCACATGAAAATCGGTTGAGAATTCAGCGAGTAATGATGATTTTAATCATAAATAATCTCCTGCCTCAATAGACATACATGCATTAGGCAGCGCGGCTCCACCTGGGCAAGATGGTGGCTGCGTTGACGTATCGCTCCAATGAGGAGCACCGTTGAATGCGGCATCTACGTATATATATCTGTGGTTTTCTGTATTGTGAAATCAGAAGCTAAAAACAACTGAGATCAAACGGGTAAACCATGCAGTGCTGATCAAATATGAACCAAGACTCTGTTACTGCATTGCCTATATCTCAGCTAAAATGTTTTCAGAAACATATTTTAGCTGACTGTTTAACTGTAAAACGAGATAGTTTGTTACCTGCAGCCATATTGTTTTTGGACAGGCAACTTGCATTACCTCACCCACCAGGGAGAAGAATTATTGGTCCAGTGTAGCGCTGTGCATTCTGGTAGTTGTAGGTTTTCTACCTTTTGAGCAAAAGCAAATGTCACAGGTTTTCTGGCCCACAACTTTTGCTTTAGTTCAGTCTCACGGTTCTCATCAGCATCCTTTGCAGTTAAACCCATTGTGCGCTACCTGCCCAGCACCAAACAGCAGACAAAGTTAGCAACTAGCTGGTTGAACATTTAGAAGCTAAAGAGAAATTCACCTCGGGAGTTGGTGGGGGCCAAAAACTGAGCTAAAAGGAGAGTGAATAATGGTCATAAACATACTTCCTGTGTTGCTGCATATTTGCTGGACATGTAAATAAGCAACCCTTCACTGACAAGTTTGTCCTGTCAACTTTAGAGGTGATATGACAAACTTGGGGATGTTTAGAACATCTATAATACAACATAAAACTTAGTCCACTAAAGAGGTGTACAAAAGCAAAGAGGAAATAAAACACCTCTGCCACCCTCCCTCAGAGGGTCACAGGAAGGGAAATGCCTCTGGCACTATTTCTCTGACCCTTGAATTCCACAGAAACAAATTTGTTGGCCTTGTAATTGAAGCTTTCTCCACATAAGTATGAGCTGGTAATCATACTGGTATGTAAGGGTGTACTACGGGGCTGGTATTTCTTGACACAGATCAGGAGGTAATTTGTTGGGGATGGGTTTGCTTAGATAGGAGACTCAAACATCAACAGAGTGTCAGAATCACCTCTTCATCTGAAGGCAGGAATGGCTGAAATGGTGGATTCAGTCAGTCTTCATTCCTTTCAAACCTTCTGCCCCCATCCTTTACCCTCTTCATAAAACCTGGAATGTGCTTCAAAGAATGCACACTATCTTTCCTCCATGAATAAAACATCTGTCATTCATCAGCCGGTACAATATGTGCCGATTTAACAGAGCATAACAGCTCTGCAAGGCAGAGAAGCTAAACTGTACAGTGTCCTATGGAACCCAACCATAACCAAGTGTCATCTGTCTCCTTCAGGAGCTTAGCGTGGTTTATTTAAACAAGAATTATTCCCATATTTAATTCAAGACTAACTGAAATTAAATAGCATTCTTTTTTTGGCTGCTACAACACACACATCTGCTCTGTAAAGCATTTGTCCTGTGTTCTACGTTGCAAAAAAAAAAAAAAAAAGAAACCAAAAGGGAGAAATTTAAAGGCCTACTTTTTGGTTTCATGGTGGCGCCCCCAGCTTTGCATTAATTCAACACCTATGGTTAACACTGGCACTGTGGCAGCCTTCTACTTACTGTCAATCAAACACAGACACACATGCCCCTCCAGCCAGTTGAGACGAAAAGGAATATTTCTGATTTTTTCAGAGACCATTTTTATTCCTTATAATTAAAAAAAAACCCTACAACTATACAATACGTTTCAAAAACATGTTGACATCACGGACCTGCCTATGATGCCGTTCTAGTCTTCAGACCACTCAAAACACTTTTTACACTACAGCTCACATTCACCCATTCACACACACATTCATGCACTGGTGACCGAGGCTACCGTACTAAGTGCCACCTGCTACTCAGTTGTTATTGACAAGCTCACACACCAATGGAACAGCCATCAGGAGCAATTTGGGATTGCTCAATGATTCTTCGACATGCGGACTGGAGGAACTGTGGATCAAACCACTGATGCTCTGATTGGTGAACCACCTGCTCTTCCTCCTGACCCCCAGCTGCCCATCAGACTTAACAGTGGGTAGTCTCTTTTCACAGGGCGTCCAGACTTTAAACATGGTTAGAAACATGTTAAAAATGTCAATACCACTATACAATAAGAAAACACAGACTGCTGATAATACACCAGTGTTAATATTGTGTGTAAAAATTCATGTATTGTACTTTCATGTATAATACAAAATTGCTAATCATTGTCTTCCTCCTACATTAGGCTGCTAAATCATCAGTTAAATTGGGCCATTCTGACATTAACTTTGACTAGAGCAAGGGATAATGACTACATTATTATTTCAGTTGAAAAATAGTAAATGTAGGACTTAAAAGGATGTTCGATATTGTTACAACACAAATCAGTGTTGAAGTTCCGTTTTCCCACCATAAGAAATACATTCAACCTGTGAAAGTAGTCACATTGGACAGAGTGTAAAACATATGGGCACTTACCAAGCACGTCTGATGAGGGATGATACTGGGTTGCTTGCTCTTTAAGTGTCACTTGCAGGCATCCCAACTTTGTCAAAGTGCTAAACAGCTGTAGAACCCCTTTAACTGCTCAGGAACTTGCCCATTTGGAGTGTGTTTATGTTAAGATGCATATATTGGTGGGGTTATGTTCATCAAGCATTTAAAGAGACTGTATTTACTGAGTGCTGAATTAGCAACACATCTGGCCCAGTGGAGTTATTAGGAGCTCATTGTAAGAGCACATTGTCTAAGCAATGATTGAACTTGCCTGCTCCAGCTGTAAGATGGCCTCACTAACTGCTATGGCTCTGCAAAGCTCTTTGTGCTTGCAGAGAGCATGTCTTTAGAAATATTTATAATTCGGTGTCAGATCGTCTGTATAAATGGTCCATAATACAGACTGACAGATAAAACCTGGAATCACAAGGGTACAAGAATTGTGCGTAGTCTCCACAGGGGAATGGGGGTCACCTGAGAGAAATCCACCCTCCCCTCCCCAAGAAATTGTCATACAGGTTCAAGCTTATGCGTTTAAATTATACTCTGTCAGGTAGAGGAGGCTGCATTCGTACTACTGAGCACAGTGGTTTTACCTACCACAAAAGAAACAAAAGAAGATAGATGAGATAAAACTGTAAGGTGATAGTACTGAACTGTGCTGGTGTGAACTGACCAGATAATCATAATGTTGTTTGTCAAAACACACACCATCAAAGTCCTGCAGAGGAGAGGGAGGAGAGGCACAGCACAATGTATTAGAATTCAGTAAAGGTCTGTTCGAGGTGAAGCTTTTAATTCTTATATAATGCTTGACAGTCAAATAGATAATAATGCATTGTATTTTAATTGCTATATTTTTTCAATAGAAATCTGAATCTTCAGCATAACCAGTAACATTTATCTGTCAGCTCAATATAATGGTGCAATGTTTTCCTCTAATGTACAAGTTCAACAAGTATAGTTGTTATTTTAAATAAGAGCTTTATGGGGATTTGGTAAGTTATTTCAGGGTACAGTGAGTTAGAATATTAACATAATTCAGTATTTTTCATATCTAAACATCATAATAGATCTATAACTGTTTGGGCCCTTTTAACTGGGTGCCTTATGGTAAAGTCAGCCCCTGATTTATATGATTATTCTCTTATTTTCTCATACAGGGTCCACCCAATCACCATGCTGTTCTCTACCTACTCAGTTTAACTAATCCAGACTGGTGCAGTTGGTGTAGAAATGCAGGAAATTTGTTTTAAATTACTTTTTTTCTAGGGGAGCCTTCAGACCCGGATTTCGCCCTTGGAACAGGAGAAGTGTTGCATGGCTTGGTCCATGGTTACTGAGCTTACTTCGCCCCCTGCCGACGATAAGGGTGGTCCTATCACCTCGCGTTATCACCACCTCACCGGCAGGTGTCGCTGCAGGCCAGTATCGATGGTTCTCCCCGGTCTGACCTGTAGTGCTTCCGCTTTCACAGAGATCACAGAGAGCGACCCGCCGGTGCCCGATCAAAATACAAACAATGGGCAAGAAGCACAAGAAACACAAGTCCGAAAAGCACGGATATGAAGGTATTAAATCTACAGATAGCTCAAGCACTTATCCACTTATACATTTACTCATTTGTTTTTAAATAAATATGCTGGAATAATCGGTTTCGTGCTTTTTATCGGTGTTAGCGCTAACTTAGCTGATTAGCTAGCGTGGTGCTAGGCTAGCTACCGAGCTGATTTACGCTACCTGTTATGTCCCGCATGTCTCTATGAATATGCCATAATTCGCTATGAATACCAGGCAGGTAATTAAGGAGTACAGTGCAAAGTTAGCTGTAGCTGTAGTCTTGCTAGCTGAGCTAGCTGTTAGCGGCTTTTGTTACTAGCAAGGCTCAGCTGTCATTGGTAATACTGTTATCTCGATAATGCTTCTTGTTGACTTGATATCTGCAGAGTACGGAGAGAGACCACTGAAGCTGGTGTTGAAAGTTTCTGGAAACGAAGTGACGACAGGAAGCTCGAGTCTGGACACTTTCTACGACGAGCAGCCGGCGGAATATGACAAACCTAAGGAGAAGAAGAAGAAAAAGAAGAAGGATAAAGAGAGGAGCTTTGGGTCACCAGAGGATGACAGAGGAAAGAAGAAGGTAATATCACCACAGATCCTATTCTTCTCGATGGCAGAGCAAAGGGTGTCTCAAAAGGAATAGTCTACATGGTTTGCTCACGTTACATTTATTGTTTTGTTTATGTAATGGTAGATGACAAAGAAGAAGAAAGGTCAGGATGCAGATGGAGATGATGAACAGAGCAGAACTCCTGTCCGATCAGAGCTGGACAAACTGGAAGGTAGTCTCTGATTTCCTCTTGTTTGCAGTTTGTGTCAACACTTGTTTAATTCAAATTTTCCTTGATGCTTTGTTATCCTTACCTGTAGAAAAGGAACAAACTCCTCTACAGGAAGCTCTGAACCAGCTCATCAGGCAGCTCCAAAGGTGCAGCATTGATTGTTTATTGATACAATATAATTGTGTATCTGCGTGTTTATTTATGAGCTGTTGTCTCCTCATAGTTCTTGTGACTGCACTAACCATCAGCCCCCCGTACCCCTATTGTATAGTTACTGTATGCCTGGTGCTGTGAGTAAATACTGTATGTGTGTGTTTTCTCTGCAGGAAAGATCCCAGTGCATTCTTCTCGTTTCCTGTCACAGACCTCATTGCTCCTGGCTACTCTGCCATTATCAGACGGCCGATGGACTTCAGTTCAATGAAGGACAAAGTGAAGAAAGAGTGCTATCAGTCACTGGATGAACTCAAGGTATCTAACTGTACTACACATGTGTATTATCACATGCCAAGCTGTGTGATCACTTCATGTCAGTTTCAAGAGTCGTCTTCTCCTAATTAGACGTTTTTTGGGGCATATTTTGCCTTTATTGGAACAGATAATTGTGTATTTTAATGGTTCCCAACCGATCCAGCAACAGGGTCCAGATTTATCCTTCATTAATTCAAGGTCCACAGAGTTGAATATATTCAGCGTCATACTTGTCCGTGTCGTTGAGCTAGTTTGCTGTCTCTGTCTGTTATTCACTTACTCTGCAGAAGGAAACAGCACTTAAAAATAAACACTTTGTGCCGGAAATTCACTGTACTTCAAAATAAAGTGTGTTTTTTAAAAACGTGATACATTTGTGAGTCACTTGCAGTCCATTCAGAATGGACCTGCAACCCACTTTAGGAGTAACCCACCAGTTGGCAACCACTAGATGCACACTAGAAATGGGGGGGACAGGTATGACATGCAACAAACGGTCCCAGGGCAGGAACCTAATTGCGGATGTTGCCGTTACATGGCATGGCTGTAACCATTGGCCTACCAAGGCTTTCCATCCCAGTCAAACTTCCATTTATATCACATTTAGGGATGCACAATATTGTATTTTTGACGATATGCCGATATGTAGCAACTAATTTGACTGATAACCGATTTATCCACTTTTTTCCCCAGCTTATTTTAGTGATCAAGTCTCTTCTGTAGTGAAATTAACATGATATTATGCATGCATACACTTATCATAATGTCGCACCCAGCAGATGAAGACATGAAATACAATTCTTTTCAGTGTATATAATGGTCAACATTGTGCAAAATAATAAAAAGCATGTTGGCCGATTCTGATAGTTCATTTTAAAGCCAGTATCAGCCGATACAGATGACATGCTGATATTGTCATGCATCCCTAATCACATTAGTAATTTAAGTTCCTCAGTTTTATAGTTTCGAATCAGGACCTGCAGTATTTGGATTGAGTAGCTCGTTAGAAATAAAGTGTGTCAAATTTAGAAGGCTACATCTGTTATTTCAAAGAGCTAGTTACATATGTAATTAACATTTAGATAAATAGAAGTATTGTAATTGTAATATCAAAGGACTGGCTCGGGATCTGGGTCAAAAAAACATGACAGTTGCACCCTGGGAGTTGTTGATCATTTTGGGTTGATGTCAAAATTAGAACACTTGCACAGAGCGTAAAAACAAAGTACAGTTAATCAGAAACACTCAAATTTGCCCCATAGTCATTAGCATGGGCCAAGGCATTAGGGTTTGTCATGTAGACCGGGATTATACACTTTTAGATGCATTTTGATTAACAACAGCTGTTTTGTGTCAAGTGTTTGATGTGTTGATGTGTTGTGTGTTGATGCAGGCGGATTTCAGGATCATGTGTGAAAATGCCATGATTTACAACAAACCTGAGACAATTTACCATAAAGCAGCCCGGAAACTGTTACACTCTGGAATGAAGATCTTGAGCCAGGTAAGAAACTAAAGATTTCTGAAGAAGACTTATTTAAGGAATCATACCAACGGCACAGTACTGTCCAGTTAATTGGAATGAAAACATGGACCAGGGCATTTTTCATTTGTCCCCTATTGGTCATTCACACCAGTACCCCATAAGGAATTGTAGACAGCCGGCATAATTTAATAATAGCCTTTTAGTAGGAAAAGAGTTCATTGGGGCATTTATTGTTATTGCTGTATCTTTATAATTTAAAGCTTAAATTACATATATGTCTGTTGGTATAGCAAACATAGCCAGGTTTATTTTGAAACTATGTGTCAGTATACAGTAATGAATAGTTATACAGGCAACACACAACCTTTTGTTATCTGTGAAAACTAAACACAGGGTGTCTGCAGATCCTTATACATTTTTGTGTCTTAAATTCAATTTTATACAAAAAGAAGGAGAAGATATACTTAATTAAACCCCAAGGGGAAATTCAACAATTTCCACTCTATGAAATATGCACACATGCACAAACAAAACCTATACATGCATTAAATGGAGAGATGTCAGAGTGAGGGAGCTGCCCATGGACAGGGGCCCCGAGCAGTTGGAGGGTCGGTGCCCAGGAGGCGACCTGCCACTTCTCCAGCTATCAGTTCACACTGACGCACGGGACGCGAACTTGAATCAGTCACCCTCCGGTTCCCAACCCAAGTCCCTATGGACTGAACTACTGCTGCCCCAAATATAAATATTAGGCCTTAAAGGTTATTAAATAGTCTTAAATTTGAATTTGTTAGGTTTTAATTGCTGCATGTGCTTTATGTAATTTTATTTATGCATCTTTTAATTTCTTTTTGTCAAAATGAGTCAGACTCCTCTGTGTAAAAGTCCACATTTCTAAACTCTTAAAAACTGGCGCTGAATCTATTATTGTCTATTTACTTTATACTCTGCTTAAGCTGTTGGCAAAATGAAGCCTTACCTTAATCTAATGTACTCTAATATCATATTCCTACATGGAACCTAACTCTGCACGGGACCACATACTTACCTTTATAGTAACCTGAAATGCTTGAAAAAGAGGACCGTTTTTCCAAAATTCAATTTTAAATTTAATTAGAAATGATCTTGAATTGCTCTTAAACACCCTCTGCAGACACCCTGCAAACACGTGACAATAAAGTTTTAAAGTTATCAACACCCTTCAATAGAAAAAAATATTCAGGACTCCTTTAAACCCAGATGATATTTACTGCACATTTGTAAATCTTCCCAATCTCTGACACAAAGCTTTATGCACTGTAAAATGTCATTATTTAGCTTTTTATACTAGTTTAATGAAGAGCAGCAGTGTTGTGTTTGCCTCAAACTTCATATGGAGCACTGGAACCAAGTTAAAAGACTTTGCCTTTGCTGTAATGCAACAGATGGGGGCAGCAGATAGCCTCAAACTGTAGTGGTACAACCAACAGCTTTATCAAACGGGTTTTCTTTCTCACAATTATTCTCTTTCTCCTTCCTGATCCTAAGTGGAAAAAAGTTAAGTTTTTATTGAACTGTCTATCCAACAGGAAAGACTGGAGAGCCTGAAGCAGAGCATAGAGTTCATGTCTGGTCTCGACCCTTCTGCCAAACTGCCGGGAAAGACTGAGGAACAAGGGAACGTCAGCCTGGACCAGAAAGGAGAGGGACCCTCGACCACAGACACCAGCGAGAGATCCCAGACACCCAGCACACCCAGGTCCTTTAACCTGCTGACTTAACATACACATTTCCTTAAGTCACAGTCATATTCAGAAGCTTTTAAGCTCGGAGTGCCCAGATTTCACTGCGAGAATGTTAAAGACTTTGGATTCATTACTCAAATCCTTTGAAGCTTCACATTGTTCTAATGTCAGTTTAAGTTGTGTGCTTGTGTCCGTTGAAAAAATGATCAAAATCTGTCTCTGATCTTGAACAAAAGATGACTTTATTTTTTAATTCCATCTGTCCAGCTACAGTTTCCAGCTCTCCTGCCACAGTTAGATTTTAAAAACTGAAATACATGCTGTCAGTCACACGTCAGCACGGTTAGGGTTTAGATAACTAATCAGCCAGAAGTCAAAATGCAGCATGCTGATGGAACCAGTTCCCCACATCGTGTTGGTTTCTGTGAACTTGTTTTCCTCTCACACTTGAGTGAATCAGTTTTCCACTGTCAAGCTGGAGGCTGAGAATGTGAGGAATGCCTCACAGCATGCTGGGTCTTGTTTGCTCTCAAGGCTGTGCATCTTTTCAATTGCCGTTATTGCTGTGATGTAACAGAACCGGACGAGTAAAGTCACATGTCAGTTATGACTCACCGTCAGAGGAACAGCCGAGAAACCTTTACTGTGCTGTTTTTCATTCAGCTACCTCCTGTATTATAACAGGAGATGCTGTGTATGAAATATTGATGGCGTTTGTTGACGTCAGCAAAACGCTTACAGGTAGATTATCTGAAAGCAGACTGTAGGTGTTTAATGAACAGAAGCACTCTCGCAGGTTTTCTCCCCGCAGGATTCTGCTGCAGTGTGCATGCTTTTTTCTTTTCTTGCCACAGAATAAAAACCTTTTCATTCATGACCAATGTGTCTCATCTGCTGTATATCAATTTGTGTTTCATTTCCAGACAAGACAAGGACACCAAGGATGAAGCGGCAAAGGTAGAGAAAGAGCTTGAGGAAATCCGCAAGGTCATCGAGGAGTCTGGAGGAAAGCTGTCCAACAGAGTGCTGCAGTGTGATGTGAGAAAGCTGGGTTAAACTCAGGATTTCTTTCTTTCAAAATAACTACATGAACAGAAAAGTATATAATTTTAAAGCCCCCAGTTGAGATAGTATGCTTTTCTGTTATTTTAACCAGTAACTTGGTGTCATGATAGTTATTCTCCCTTAATGTGAGACTCATGGGTGTTGATTTTGGTCGATAAGTGATGGTTTAGAAATCTGTCTAATGTTGTCTAGGTCCATCCCGAGTGTTTAATCACAACACAGCCATTTCTCATACTGACAAAGAGATTTTTAGGGTGTTTGCTGCAATTGAGCCCTGTCATTTGTTTGTCATGTAGTTGGAGTTTGCAAGGCGGAAATCTGACGGCTCCACCACTCTGGCAATCCTCAACCCAGCAGATCCATCAGCAGGAGGTAGGTCCATCTGGCACCATCATGGTGTTCAAACAACTTTTTTTTCTCGAGCAAAAAATGTAAAAAAAATAAAGAATTCACTGGCTCCAGTTTGAGAAATATGAATATTTGCTGTTTTTCTCTTTTGGAGTTAATAAACTTTTTTGAGATGCTCTGTTAAAATTCTGTTAAAAAAACAGAGAGACCATTTCTAAGATTTTTTTCCCCATTCATTTTATGACACTATTCCTTTTCACGTGCCTTAGGCCTCTTTCATCCACGCTTGCAAATAGCAACCGAGGAAGCATCTTTTATTTTTTTGTTACACACAGGTGCATTAGAGATTCATAATTACGTGAGTAATTTCCATCAGCTGTGAATGGATTTTAATCCAGTGGAGTTTTAGGGATTTCTATGAGATCTGTGTTAACTGTTTTGAAAAAAGGTGTGAAACCAATAAAAAAACGTGTTAAAACATTTGCAAAAAAACCCACTTTAGCTGTGCTGAGAAGGTGATGATGAAGATCAGTGGATCCAAGTTTTATTAAGCCGTTTTAGCAATCGAGAAAAACTGGAAATTAATAAAGAAAATGAGGTGGGAAGAGGACTTATGTAAGTGTTTCCTGTTACAGATGTTGGTTACTGTCCTGTGAAACTGGGCATGATGTCCAATCGGCTGCAGAGTGGCGTGAACACCCTGCAGGGCTTCAGGGAGGACAAGAGGAACAGGATTACTCCAGGTAATGTCTCTGCACATCACTAATATCAGAGACCTGATGTCTGACCTCTCCTCTCTGCTAGTTGAGCTTATTGACAGATAATAAGCTGTAAGTGTCCTATGTCATAGTGTCCTATGTCAACTACGGGCCGTTCACCTCCTACGCACCCACCTACGACTCCAGCTACGCCAACGTCAGCAAGGAGGACTCTGACCTTATCTACTCTCTCTATGGCGAGGAGTCCAGTCCTCAGGGCTCAGACAGGTATGTACAGTATGACCACAAACACGCTCGAGCTCTTCGGCATTTATACAGAATGTCACTGGAAGCATTCCTGGCTGATTGCTTTCCAGATGTTTCTCTTTTTCACTCTGAAGGAGGTCAGCTGTAGACTTGGCCTCCTCCTGACTCCAACCCTTCAATTCTTACACTGTGGCTTCATCTTCTTTCTACACTGTATAATTATCTCATGGCAGTCGGGGCCACTGTGCTACAGGACACGCATGATACTCTTTGGTGTATATCTCCACAAAGAATTTTACTTTTTACATTTACGGCTTTGCACATTCTGTGTTTGAGTTGTGCTTGTAATCTCTTAAGTCCCTATGTCCAGGCTAAACATTAAGGGTGCTGTCGTGTGTACGACATTCAGAACATTGATACAGCAGCAAACAACTACACCTATCAGCCTAAACACTAAAACCACTGACAGGTGAAGGTGAATATCATTAAACATCTTGTTACAATGCAATGTTCTGCTGGGAAACCTTGGGTCCTGGCATTCATGTGGATGTCACTTCTTGACACACCCCACCAACGCAAATACCCCAAATACCACCAAGTGTTACAACAGCACTCCCCGATGCCAGTGCCCCCACCCCAGCCCACAGCAGTGCAATGCCCCATGCCACACCACAAAAACTGCTCAGGAATGGTCTGAGGAACGTGACAAAGCGCTCAAGGTGTTGACCTGTCCTCAACATTTTCAAGATCCCAATCTGATCGAGCATATTTAGGATCTGCTGGTATGTCACCTCGCAACCCATGGGACTCAAAGGATCTGCTGCCAACACCCTGGTGCCAGACACCATAGGACACCCCCACGTTCCTGTGTCCATGCCTTAAAACGTCAGAGCCAAAACTGATCCAAGAAAGCCCCACCGTGGATCGGACTTGGTTCTAAGGTACCAGCACATCACACAGATGCTTGGCGGGATTGGGGTGTGGGGAATTATGAGGCCTGGTCAGTGCCTTGAGCTCTTTGTCACGTTCATCAGGCCATTCCTGAACAGTTTTTGCAGCATGGCATGGCATGTTGTCCTGTTGCGGGGGCCACTGCCATCTGGGAACGCTGTTGCCATGAAGGGGTGTACTTGGTCTGCATTGATGTTTGAGTGGGTGGTGTGTGTCAAGGTTTGTAACCTTGGGTCCTTGCATTCATGTGGATCAGTGGATGATCAATGTTATTCACCTCTCCTGTCAATGGTGTTAATGTTTTGGCTGATCAGTGTATTTGCTATGTAAAGATATAGTGGAGTGGTGGTGTCCTGAGCAGAGAATGAAGTCACGCTCCCCCTGTATGTGCTGTAATCCGAGCTTCTCTGTTTTTTTTTTTTTTTTTTTTTCCATTTTGGTAGATGGTCCTTCTGTGTGTGCATGTTAGTGCATGTGAGTCCCCGCTTGTGTATCCCACTGGTTAACTTATAGAGTGGTGCAGGAATGAGTCCTAAAACACAGAAATGAGTTAGCGTGTTTGCACTTGCAGTCCCTGTCTTTCGAGGTCAGTAGGGTTTTTGTATGGGTTTTTGGTTAGATGCCTGAAATAAGGTCTACGACATAAAATATGTCAGTAAATACCCCACTCATGAATTTTACTTTTACGTGTCTTATAAAAGGCATTTGCTAACAAGTGGCTAAATGAAACTACAGAGGTTGTCAGGGACATTTAACGTCATCATGCTGTACGTCCCCTTTACAGCCTCATTGTGGTGGTGACGTTGAAGTCATGTGACTTCGGTGTAGTTTGTTTATAGCTTAGTTTGCTTTAAACTTCTGATGATTTCATATCTGCCTCAAAAACCATAAAGAGGTGTTCATTTTTGAAGATTATATTACAGAACAAAATGTCTAAATATCATAAACTTTTCCAATGGAACAATTTCATTGGCTTTTTGTTGAGGGAACCAGGGCTATGCTAACTTCAGGGTGGCCTCAAACAATCGTCTTCACAAAAGCATTATGCCCACCCTCTGGTTTCCTCCCGAGGTTAACGATGTTAAATCTGTCAGCACTGTTGCTGTTGTTAGCACCGTTAGCTCCTAGCTCAGCCAACTCCATGTCGAGAGCTGTGTGTAGGCAATCCTGGCTCAGACACATAGATCTGCACTTAAAGTCAAATACAGTTCCTATAAAGGTGACTGGATGTTTTGTCTTTTAAACAAACTGAGAAATTTGTTTAATGATTTTATTTTATGAACACTGGGATTCAGTAACAAACTTGACCTCCTTGGAGTGTTCTGTTTATGATTTATACTAACACATACTTATCTTTCTAAATGATTTCTTCTTTACCACATTTTTTAAATAGAATAAATACTCGGAGGGATTGTTTTTGTCTGAGGCTATTATCTGACGTGTCTCTTAAGACACGCTGCTTTGTGTTTTCAGCTTCAGTTTGCTATTCATTGTATGTGTCGAATCACTGTGGCAGAAACCACTTATGTGTTAGTTCAGTGGTTATTGTTACTGTTTGCTCACTGTAGTTGTATTCTCTCCTCAATCCTGTATTTCTCTTCATGGAAAAGCAAACTAACGTTGTTTTTAAATGCATGAAAATGTTTAATTAGTGTATATATTTCACTGTGTCTGTCTCACATTGTGCAGGAGGTTTGGTTGTTGCTTCAGCAAGTGTCAGCTGTGTCAATATCGACTCCTCATTATTTTTGGCCATGAAAGTGATTCTGATTTTTACCTCACTCCTGCGTAGAAAACAATAGCAGTAATTTTTTTTTTCTCCGTGTGTGTGTTTGGCAGCTTGTCAGACTTCCTGGCCAAATCAGACGAGTACGTGTACAAACTGGCAGACAATATTCTGGATGCCATGACGAACGGAGAGCATTCAAAAACCCTGAAGGAGACTGAGCTGGTAAGCACCCCCTGTGACATGCTAACTCATCCAAGTTGACTTTCTTTAATTGAGTTAAAAAGCACAGGGTAGAAATCTAAGAGCATCTTTTGACTGATTGAGCTCTGTTTTTTGGCTGTCCAGCAGGTAGGGGAGGCAACAAACACACAAGAGAAAAAGGATGGCATGGAGGTGAGAGTTGATGCTCAGATAAAAAGCTGTGCTCAGTCATAAGCAGTTTCTGTACATTGTGTGTCCCTCTGTACTGTACAAATGGAAATACACATCAGGTTCATAATGAGAAATATCAGTGTGTGCTGTGTAATGTGAAACCAGAGGCATTCACCCTCATCAGTGTTGGATGCGATGTTCAGAAGACGAGCTCCTGCTGCGCCGTTGTGCGGCGTGCATGGATACTCGATTTCATTTTGTCATTATAGATGGCCTCTGCAGATGGTTGCTACGTCAACCAGCTGTGTCAACATAGCAGGGGCCTGCCTTTAGCTGTGATCCATCCACGCATGGAAAGAACATTTCCCTTGAAAACACAGCGGTGCTACTCGCTCAAGGCCCGCCATTGGAGAATTTGGAGAGGCCCGTGTTTTCTTTCAGTGCCCGCTGGCTGCGCGACTGAATCGCTCCTCAGAGAAGCAGAGGAAACCAAAGTACATGCCCCTCCATCAGGCAGACAGCAACCCTCTGTCCCGGCTGTTTGCTGTTCTTGGCTGCTCTCCAGCTCACTCTCATCCCCTGCCCGGGTGTTAAAGCTTTTCATTAGGTTTGATTTTATTGGAGCGACGAAGCAGCGTGACTAAAGAGGCTTCAAAAGCCCTGGATGTTCCCTTGAAACGTCAGCTGTCTAGCGTGGAATGCATTTGTCTAACCCGACTAAACATGTTGTCTTCCCCCCCTCGTCTCTCATAGGTAGCTGAACCCGAAGCATCCAACTGCAACAGGCTCGACTTCCTGCGCTCTGTTGCAGGCCTGCAGATGGCTGAGGAGCTCTCTGGAGGTAAAACTTCTGACTGACTCCATCTGTGTGACATATAATATAGATGAATCTGTCAATTGAAAAAAGAAATATCGGAATATCTGCACATCTTGGAAGTCTTTTTCAGTTTCATTAATCATTTTATTGATTAAGTTTATATGTCAGGAAAAAAGCTAAAAAAACAAAAACAAAATCAAGAAAACTTTCCTGGAAGACAAGTGACAATTTAAAATGTATAGTTTTGTCCAACAGGGCTGGGTGATATGAAAAAAACAAAATCAAATATCACAATAATTTTGTACCAGTACTCCAATATTGATAGTGCAACAGTATTGTAGATTATTCACACTTTGTCATTATACCCACATTACTGCTGATTGTGAAAACATTTTGTCAAAGTGGGTAAATGCAAATAATAGAACAGCTACAACAGTCTGGTAAGTCCAGAAAATCACATCACTTTGCTGCAACGTACCCTTTAAAACCAGGAGAAGACAACACTTACAATATCCAGAATCTAAAGGCCTTTGCAGTCCTTTTTGTATGGATGCATTTTTTTTTTTAATCCGTCATCCAAAAAAAAAGTTGAATACAGAGACCTTGCGCACTGATTCTGACACTTTTTATTGTTCTATTTGTTGTGAAAATTTGCAATACATGACAAAATGAAAAAAATATTTCCTCCTTTGCCTCTTTCCACTGGAGTTACGTATCTGGCTGTCCACCCCCTGTGTGCGGCCCACATCCTGCTCTTAGTCATCATCCACCTGAATATTACCATTTGACCTGTTGAAAGTGAGCTATCTGAGTCATGAAATGATTATGTCCGCCCTGCTCCTCTGTCTTGTCGCAGCTGTGTCCCACCGCCACATTTTCTTAACTGATTCTTGGTCAAACATCTCTAAAGGTTCTGACGGATGGGAAAAACGCAGAAATTTGAACCTGTACCAAAAACTTAAAGAACGGACCAAAGTTTTGGACTAAGTGTGCGAATGTGTTTGACACAAGTTGCAGTCATATTTATTTTTAGACGGACTCTGTGCAAAGGCCTTCAAGATGATATGTAGTCTTAACTGATTATATATACATGTGTCCTAGCTTCAGGTTGCTTTGTATAATCAATGATTGACATTGTGAATTTGCCTAAATGTAAGTATAAACCTGCCTGATGGATGGGACTACATGTGAGAACCAGGTGTGAAATTCCGTATGCACACATCAAATGACTCTTAGCTTTTTCAGTTCAGAATCAGACACCATTCAGATTAACAGCAAAACATTTTCAACTCCACAATAAGTGCCATTTTGAAAATGAACTCATACAATTGAAATCACAGACCACAGATCTGATCTGCCCAACCCAGGGAGCGGGACACAGATTTGTGAACTGAGTCAGGCCTGACTGCTTTATGTGCGTCTCAAAGGACTATGTGAACAAAGAGATTCATAATTACACTCTAAATGCTGTTGCCATTGAGGTTATTCAAAACAAGAAAAAAAGCAGCCCTCATCTAAAGCAGTTAGATGAGCCATTTAGCCATTCAGCACCCCATTATATATCCTCTCAGATCTTTCTAACAGCCCATCAAAGTTTATCTCTCCCCCTGTGCTCCCTCAGCACTCTCAGATGTTCATGTATCTGTAAGACTGAGGGCTCCATATCAGGACGGAGAAAGAATGGATGTATTGTGTTCAATATGTGTAACCAATGACAGGAGGGGTTACCACAAGGTAACTGGAGGAACCTGGAGGAAGTATTAACTGCATGTGTGTTGCCTCTCTCTCTCCTGTCTGTCACAGAGGCCCTGCACTTCCAGCAGAAATTGGATGAGACTACAAAGCTCCTGCATGACTTGCAGGAAGCACAGAAGGAGCGTCTGAGCGCCAAGCAGCCACCTAACATGATTTGCTTGCTGGCTCCGACTGCCAAGGAGCTAGAGCTGGGTAAGAGCCTCTCAGTGCATGGCCCCCTTTGTTCTTCCACCCTAGCCGTCTCCACCAGCTGTAGACCTCAAACACTGCTCCATTTACCTCTTTACCAGCCACCTTACACAGATGTGGTTTGTGTTGTAGCTTCACAGTTAAACAGTGATATGATTCAGATCAACACTGACCTTATTCTCAGGGATGTATTGTTTAAAGAAGCAATCACAGAGACAGATTTCTTTCTGAGTTTTAGTGTAGTGTGTGTTGTAGTGTGTTAAGGACTTGTCACTGTTTGCAGAGAAGACTGCTGTGATGTCTTCTCCTTGGATTTTACGAAGGCTAAGCTGACTATCGTTGCTCAAGCTAACGACCACTCTTTATGTCTGTGCAGTCAACATGAAGCTACAGCAGCACCCAGTTAGAGGAGCTTAGCATGAAGCCTAGAAACACATGGAAACAGGTTGCCAGGCAACCAGTGGAGATTTCAGGAAGTTGCTGCTCTCGGCCCCTGTAAAGCCACAATCATATAATCAGGGTTCCTTCACATATTAACAATCAATGTTCAAACTTTTCCATATTATTCACCTATTTCCATGACTTTATTTAAGCAGTTTGAAATGTTTAGGCCTATGTAGCAACACAGCCATACATTTTCAAAGACACACTCCCCAGGCATTTATCTGACATCTGTACATATCTGATTGAATCACTGGGTATCATTAAGTGTTGTCTGTAAATAATCAACCTGTTAGTAGCCATTCAGTTGGAGACAACACTGTGATGTGGCTATACTATCTGAGTGTAATGTGACTGCAGCGGCTTCTCACTCAAGCTAGTGCTAACTGTCTATAAATAGTAACTGTCAACAGCATCATTTAGTTATTTACCACACTGACAGTGAATATTCAGTTTGTTATGAGCTCAGATCTCAGTGTGAAAGTCTTGGTTAACCCACTGCACCATAGCTTTTTTGACATTTTCCTGTTCCTTATATGACAGCGAGATACTTTCTTGGTGATGATGCAAAGCTGGTGTGGTCTGTGTGTATTAAATGATACTGGTGACATTTTAATGGTCACACAGCATTTATACTTTTTGTTTCAATTAAATTAACAAGATAGAACGTGTTAGTGAGTTTAGAGGCACTGTCAGGGGGATTTTGTTACCTTTGGACAGAGTCAGGCTGGCTGTTTCCCTGTTTTTAGTCCTTATACTAAGCTATGCTGACCACATTCTAGTGGTGGCTTCATGAACCATACAGATATGAGAGTGGCATCCATCTTCTCATGTAACTTTTAGAAAGAAAGCACATAAGAGTATTTCCATAAAATGTCAAACTACTCCTTTAACATAACTAAGAACTTCAGTGTAAAAATGTTCTCGCTAAAGGTTGAATCATTTGCAAAATTGGCAAAACGAGCTATGATCATTTATGATTGGTCCTGTCTCCTCTTGTGTGGGCCCAGAACTATGAATCTGCCCACTCTGATTTGACTGATTTGTTTGGAATGATGACATGAAACAGTAAATTCTTGGTTGACAATTGATTGATCCACTAAGCACTGTGGGTGGACGAATGCTGTTGTCAAGCATAATAACAATGGCAAGCAGGCAAAAAAGATGCTGCTATTGTTAAATTGTTTCTTAGTATGATTTTAGTCTTAACTTGGCTCTGCTCTGCTCTTAAAACACAAGCAAAACCGGTATGACTGTACATCAGTACAATACATCAGTGTTAACTTGAGACGATGGTAGATTCAGGCAGATATGTTGGTCTCTGGTGATTGGTCAGGGAAAATCAACCCCCCCAATCCCCCACAGAAATTGATTAAAGTGGACCTAATGTCAGACTGGAGATGGTATCAGGACATGTTTCCTCCAGTGCAAATACACTGTTATATAATTTCTTGTCTTGTTAATGTTCCCTTTGTCTCTTCCTTTGTCTGCAGCTGAGAAGGTGACTGGGAACTTGGCTGAGCTCACTGGTCAAGTGGCCCCGTGTGATGTCAGCAGTGTGTACGGCATCAGGAAGGCCATGGGCATCGCTTTACCTCCAGAACCACCTGGGCCCTTCATTGACCTCACCACAGGTAAATTACCTTACAGGACATACTGAAATACCATTTGTGGTTGTCTGTGTGTTAAATAACATCAGTGGTGGAATGTAACTGAGTACATTTGCTCAACTACTGAACTGAAGTACAAATTTAAGGTACCTGCAGTCAAGTCTTTCCATGGCACTTTCAACATCTACTCCACTGTGTCTCAGAGGGAAATATTACACTATTAACTCTATTACAATTATTTGAGCTCAGAATCTAATATTTGACTTTTCATTGTTTTCAGTGCAGGAGATGGCTGAACCAATGGAGATCATGTCCAGTGGCCAGGACACAGCTCCAGTCACGGCTGTTTAATTAAAGTTACAGTTAAATAAGTTAAGTTTTGTACGAAAGGTGCTTTTTGTGTGACATTTGTATGCATTTCACTCAATAAACTTTTTTTAATAAAAAAACCTCACCTCTTGTGATATATGAAATGACAGACTGCGGACTTAGGAAAACATTTATTACATTCTGCAACTGTACAAAATTCAATGTCACATTTGTTCACATGAAGGCCAATACATTATTATTATTGTCATCATTATTATTATTAATTTGTAACCACAATTACAGACATGATGACGGTCTCAAAAGATAAGGCCACAAAACAGATCAAGTTTTCAGAGAAACACGGAGCGATCGACATCAGTTCAGGTGAGCGTCTGAGCTGGAGTCAGAAAAACATTCACAGCAGGCAGGTTGTTAGATCACACACACACTGAGGACACCACGGAGAGCGTCACAGGTTTCCCTCATTGCGGCGTAAATGCAGACAAGCAGTATAAACACAAAGAGGTGATGCACATACAGCACATGGATTTCTGAGTTTCCTCTTGAAATGCAGCACATATCTCATGGTATAAGTCAAATTCAACAGTTGGTACTGTCAAACTACACAGCTAGAACCTAAAAGATGTTCACATCAAGAGCAGAAGTGTTGGTACAGTAACTTTAGCATCTGCAGCTCAGCCAGAAAGTGAAACACTACTTTTCATGATGTGAATGTCCCAAACAAAGGCGCAAGAAGAGTTTTTCTCTCTAACTTCATCTGTCCAGCCTGTTTCTGTTAATGAAACGGCTCTGTCTAACCACTTCACATATGTCATGCTCGTTACACAGTAACAGAGCAGTGGGTCCATCCCCCCCTCAAAACATGAAAACCAGATGGGTTTCAAATTATGATCCAAACAGAATCCATGGTTTTGTTTTTAAAGGACCAGAGAGGTCTTCAAAAGTGACACAACTGTATTTGGCATTAGGACAAAACACACTTTTTCAATCGCAAACATCTAAGTTAAAGACAAAGAAAAAAGTACAAAAGTGAACGATCACTGAACGTAAATGTGTTTATGAGTAGAAAAAGACGGTGATTGTACGTACTGACCATCTCCACCACGACTGCCACACGACTGCCACACCTCCATTCAACAGGTCCGGAGTAGCAAGTGTCGACTTGGTGTCACATCCACCACGCAGCGAAGCCTTAGTATTTTCATTCATTAACATCGTAGGAACACAGCTGCATCACAGTCAGTTCTGTCTCAACACTTGTGGTGCGCAGGAGTCTGTAAACGCTTGTGTACACAAGTCTGTCTCCAGTTGTGCTGGCTGTGGCGGCCTGGCCTCAGCTCAGCCCCATACCTTGCTGCTTGCTCATGTCGGTGCACACAAAGAAGGTTTTCAGCTCCCCTTTGCCCTTCACGTTAATGAACCCTCGACACTCGCACGAGTAGCCCAGCTTCTGCAGCACATCGGTTGTTTCCTCTGTCACCTGGAAGTACAGTAGAATAAACTTCAATGTCCCCAAGGGAAAATGTGTCTTCAACACAGCGCTACAGTCCATTACATCACAAAAACAACATGAAGATATTTTACAACATAAGAGAAATTTGACATGGACAACACGGCATCTGAAAAGGGAACCTGCATTTTTCTCTACTGCACCAAGATTTTGCGTTAGCGTCAGCAGCCTGATGGAGGCTGGAGCAAACAATAGCCTCAAGCGGTTTGATTTGACAGTCTTCTCCCTGATGGCAGAGGTTTGTGCTCCGAAATGTTGAGAGTCCCAAATGTTTTTGTCACTTGTTTAATGGCTGCCTTCCTGTTCAGGATCTGTATGGGCTCTTATTCTTTCTCCCCCATTACCTGCATAGCTGTTTCGTGGATGCTGGCAAGCCTGCTTTTCCGTTGCGCTGTTGGGTTACCAAACCATGCTGTGACTCCGAATCTAATGATGCTCTATGGTAGATACAGAACCGCAACTGCAGCCAAGAAATCTAACAAGTCTACTGTGAAGAGCACGTTTGTAACATTTCATGTGTGTTGTTGCTAAATAGTTACATCTGGAATTAAAGGAGTTCAATATACATAGCGAGAACTTCCTTGCAACAAAAAGTATCACCTGACTTCTCTTACTTAATGCACATATTGATTTACAACTTCATTATGGCAACGTTATATTGTTGCCATGGTAGTACTACATTTTGTGAGAGGTGCCATCAGCAGAGGTAAAGTAATTCAAGTCATCTCTCAGGTGAGAGCATGAATTTTGACACACGGCAATAAAGTGCAATTGCAGCTGGAAATGAGATGTTCTTATGACTGGCCCAGGATGGAATTTTTTCTGTCGCTGTTAAAAGCAGATGAAGAAATCAGGACCGGAGACTGTAATTGGATCTTATAAATCCAGCCATGATTGTGATGAGATCTGCGATACAAAGCTAAGCAGCAATGACTGTGAGAAGTGACGTGACCATTTGACCTTCAAGGACACCAGATGAAATATTGCTGTTGGATTGTTATGAACGTTCTGTACCTGGATCTTTCCCAGCTCCCCGGTGCTCTCCATTCTGCTGGCTACGTTCACAGTATTGCCCCAGATATCGTACTGAGGTTTCCTCGCCCCGATCACTCCGGCTATCACCGGGCCGTGATTAATACCTGTGGAAGAACAATAATATTTGATGATCATGTTCATGTGCAGCATTTACACAGAAAGTAAGAGGGTGTAGAATTAAACCACAGGATGAAATATAAGATTCAAGAAGAGTGGTTGCACACTGGCTTTGTTGGTAGTTAAGGGATCTACTAGAAAAGGAAATTTTAATTTATTAATACAATGCTGTTGTCAAGGACATTTTCTGAGTGGCTCGTATCTTTTGTGCAGGAGATACTTACTGAAAAGGCTTTGGACAATACTGCAGCTGTTCTTAAAAGGATGTCAATGATTTGTGAAATATCAAACACTACATGAAATGCTTGAAAGGCTAAGGCATTAAACATTCACAGCATCTATTAACAAGTTTGAGTGTTAAAACTGGGAGAGGCATCAGCTTGTTTCATGGCTAATCACATTAAAATGGACGGGGATTCTTTGGATTTGCTTCATTTACATCTGAGAAAATAAGTGATCTATTCTTTGGGAATTCCTTCACATTTAAAATACACTTGAAACCCTTCAAAACACTTGGCAGCACTTTATGCTTTAAAGCCAGACTACAGATCTTTTAAGATGAAACAACACAATCTTTTTGTTACAAATGAAAAGCTGAATTCCTAAGAAAACCTTCAATATGTGAAGCGGTTGTGCAGCTGCAGCCTTACTATGAGCTGTAACCAGTGGTTACTAATGTTTGCAAACATGAGATGGTTATTGTTGAGAAATTAACCTTACTGAGTCACGTCTCTGGCTTTTGACTCTTCCTCTTTTTGTGATGCTGTCACACTGTGTTATAGCATTTATTATCATCCTGTAAGTTCAATTGTGGCTACAGTTGCTGATGTTCAGTAAAGTCACACAGTAATGTTATTAAGAGAAGGGGAGATCAGTTTCGTTTTATTCTGTTACGCTGACTTTCAATGCAAAACAATGAAGTAGTTAAGAAGCTGTTCACACCTGGAAAGACCAATATGCCAACTACATTATCATTTAATTGGATTTCCTTGTGAAACTGGCAGCAGAGGAATTACAAAAGCATGATGACACTGCTAAAAAACAATAACACTGCTTTTTGTTTCAAAAGAGGATTTAGTTTCAGTCGCACAGTGTTTAGACATGGCTGCTGATAAGAGGTTTTATACCACTCAAAACAAATTTCAGTGTTTGTGCTTTATGTATGTTTTTATCTCCCGAGAAATGTAAATGTTTCAACCAAACCTTTTATCATGTAAGCTGTCTGCTCATAATCAGATGTCTGGGAATAACTGTGTCAGGACTGCAGACACAGACAGAGGTTCAAGGTTCTCGACACTCGTCTGGGTTCTGTCTCTATGTCACTGCTTGAGTATGACGTTCACTTTATGTATTATTAGATCTTCTGAAAGGTAAAATATGTAATATTTTTCTATTAAATGTCTAAAAATGACGAGACCAAGGTTCTATCTTTTGAGAAATCTGTAATTTTATTCAAGGTAACAGTGTGTTTCTTTTAGTTGCCTGTTAATGATGTCACATAACCTTTACCCCCTGTAGTTGCTCTGACTGCCAGGGGAACACCAGATGATACGTCAGAGAGGGAGAAAGGCATCACCGAAGTCTGTCTTTTGTTAGTGTTTTGATTGAAAGAATCCTAGCAGCAGAAATAACTTACTTAGCGTTAAGAAGTTAACCACAGTAAGTGGAAATATAAAATAAGCTCCTTGACCCTCGCCATTACAAAGCAGATACCCCAAATTTCTGTCAAAGGTTACAGTACATTAGATTGTTAAGGTGGGTTCACTTCTGCCTCAGTCCTGAGTGCAACACAACCTAAAAATCGAGTGTCAGTGAATGCACCTGCTCTCATGGCCAGAACACTACACAGATGCCAATCATGCACAGTGTAACCAAGGAAACCTGTTGGGTTATTGCGTCAGTCCTAACAGAGCTGGATACAGAGCAGTGCAGTATTTAGTCAATGAAAGGTTGGTGCTGAAGCCCACACTCACCCACACGAAGCCTGAAGCTATTGAAGGAATGCCTGTTGATGCCGTCCAACTTGCCAATCAGAGCAATGGCAAACTCCACCATGATGCCTATCTGGGCCTGTTGCTTTTCTCTGTCCTGAAATAACAGATTCAATTACCTCATTATGACTGCTTCCAGCTTCATGGTTTTTATGACAGGGTGATGACTTGCTAAGAAACAGTTAACAAAGCTGATTTGACCCGAGTATGACCCCCGGCCTGAAGCAGTTGCTACTCCACCTGATTGTTCTCCTGACCAGGCGTCCCACTAAGCCCTGCAGCAGCCATGTAAGTGCTGCCAATTGTCTTGATCTTCTCCACACCGCTGAACTTCGGTTTGGACAGCAGCTGTTAAGTTAGAGAAAAACAAAGGGTGCTGAGAGGGAATTTTCACATCCCTGCCTTCATTATTTATTTACAGTATTTATTCTTGTTGCCATGTTTAACTCTTATTCTTCAGCATGACTTTAGATAATAATACTGTTTCTGCCCATGAGGGTCCACATTAACACTCAGAATCAGCATAAGTGCACAAACAGAGCTACTGAAAACAGTTTAGGGGCTTTAAAGACAAATATGTCATGTATCATAGAGATGCACTTGGTAATGAACTGAGGGATGGGGATACAAGAGTCTTCTGTGTCCTCCTGACCTCGTCAAAGTCAGCGATGATCTCGTTCAGGAGCCTCAGGCATTCCAGGCCCTCCTTGTTGATATCACACTCGGTGTAAAACTCTTTGAAATCTGGCACTGAGGCAAACATCACACAGACGCAGTCATACGACTTATAGTAGAGGTCCTGTCAGGGGAAAATAAAAAAACAAAAAAATTCAGAAAGCACAGCCAATAGTTTCACTCAGAAGGAGACTGAAATAAAGTTTTCAGACAGGCTTCCTGTAACTACTACTATTGATGATACAACAACTCACAGTTACATATTTTTCCTCTTAACAAAAGTGTTATTCATCGGTCTAGATTGTTTTGGCGAGACATCAGCTGTAGAGATGTCTGCTTTTTCTTGTATATAATGGATCTAGATGGCACTTGGCTTGTGGTGCTCAAAGCACACACACACACAAAAATACATGTGAAAAACTCAACAGTAATGTCTCTTTCCAGAAATCATGACCCAGTTACTCAAGATAATCCACAGACATGGTGTGAGCAGTTTCATGTAGGAGCTATTTTCCTTCTACCGAACTACAGCCGTCAACTGTATCACCGCGCAGAAAGAAGCATGCATCTACTGCTAGCTCACTTAGCACCACTGAGCTAGCTAATGTTACAGCTAAGCTGAGGAGGACGCCATTAATGTTAGCATCTCGCCTCCTGAGCTGAATAATATATTATCACTAATCATACAGCACATAATGAACAGGGATCCCCGCCTCTCACCTCATTCTTTTTATTCTCCCCAACAAAGAGCGCTGCCACGTGGGCCGGCAGCACATTCTCCAGCAGCAGGCGGTTCAGGTTCTCCCTGGTCTCGATCTCATCCTGCTCTGTGCGGTTCTTATACTTTAACAGGAAGTCCTGGCGAAAGCAGGACTCATTCTAGCAGACAGAAACACAATGAGTGAAAATGAAGGAAAACACAACTTTAAAAAATGTCAATGGATTTTTCCTGGATATCTCGAAGCCTTGTTGATTTATTTATTCCCAAATTTTGAATACTTGTTAGCGTTTTACAACTGATGGACGGCAGGAACAGATAAATATGTTCCAGACATAGATAAATTTACAATAACAAACACACAAAATACTTTAATGATCTGAATGCGAATATACAGACTCCATCTGCACATTTATACTTTTAATCTGCTAATATGTTTTCAGTTTGGGATGTGAGGGGTAAAACTGAGGTGAGGACAGTCATTACCTGTTGTGAGATGATGAGCATGGTGACCAGAAACAGGGTGATATATATGCAGCTCATCACCTGGGGGTGTTTCACCAGCCCTATCAAGCTCAAGATGACGCTACCGTTGCTGTAGAACAAACGAGAACATTCATGGCTGCACTTTGCTTCCATTTACACATTTTACGCACCATAATTTTAATATAATAATATAATGTCTCTTTATGGAACTGTGACTTTAACCACCAGCACTGATTGATTAAGTTATCATAAGGTGGTACTCACTAAACTCCTCTGACACATTTGCTTTCTACATTCAGTCCCACCTGCTGCAGTTGCAGCCCTCGAGCTGCTGATAGCAGAGGACCTTTCCGTAGACCACAAAGAGTTCCTTCTTGGTGCTGAGGATGATGATGTAGTATGCGGTGGAGGCCAGGGTGAGGAAGAGCACTTTGAGCTCAAAGCTCACCCGGAGGAAGACTCCACATGCAACGAGTGACAGGATGCAGCAGTACACGGAATACTGAGAGAGAGGAAGCCAAGGAATTAGAGTCAAACAACAATAGCGACAGATCTGATCATTTATTTTCACAACCCTTATTTGGCATTTATAAGCAGCATAAAAACAATAGATAAAATGTTTTATAACACACTATTATGTGACTGTAAGCAGAGATCAGGACTTTTTTTTTTTAATTTTGCAAAGTATAACTCTGTGAAGCATCATGTCTTCTCTGGTACTCAATTAAACATGCCGGAACTATTTGCAAATACTATTTAATCCAGTCTGATATGAAAAAATAAATAATGCCATTTCATTATTGTCTGTGGTTAACAAATCCATCACTCACTGGCAGGTAGAAGAGACTTTCCTCTAATCCTTGCTCATGGGAATCATTGTGATGCAGGTCACCAATATCAGTGGGACACTCTGTCTGTGGCGTCTGGATGAAGCACTGCAGAGGGATAAAAACATTTGACTGACAGGCAACCACTGGACACCGTGCTTTGAAGTCTGGTATGGCAACAATGAAGTGTGGCACAGCTAGAAATAGCAGGGTCTATAATGACCCTCTCATTGCTGTCGACATGTGAGCGCAGTCTTACACAGAAGCCAAGAATGACCGCGCTTGCTTTTTTTTTTTCTTTTTTTAATGTCACTATCTCAAGATCACAAGTTCATTATTTCGTTATCATGAGAAAACGGGCTTTACAATTTAGAGATAACAAGATAAACAACCCCATATCATGAGAATAAATGATCGATGTCTCTTATTACTTCTGTTTATCAGAGATCCAGAGTGCCATGCCAGCACGCTCAGACGATCTCTTGTCAATCCATTATTTGTCATCGCATTAGACTACATTTCAGTCGAGGGCTAACACAGGCAGAGTTATGTATCAGGTATGAATAACCAGACACGCATATTGAAACTTAAGTTGTTTTCTCGTGATTAACTATTTTACCTTGAGAAGATGGGCCTTTTGGTTTCCTCAAGAATGGACATAAATTAACACATTATCACAAGAAAACAAGCTTCTGTTATCTCAAGATAACAAAATAATTAACTTGTGATCTTGAAATAACAGCATTACAAATATAATTGCAAGGACGGCTGTTCTCGGCTTCAGTAGACTTACCAGGTTGAAAACTGCCAAGATAACGATGACCGCGGCAGTGATGGTGGCCAGTGGGAGGCGCACACACGGCCGCTTTACCACCGCCTCCGACACAGCTGGCAGCCACTGGCACCTCGACAGCTTCTCTGGAAAGAGGCGCTGCAGAGGAGACAGAGAAGTTTGGAGAAATATGGAATCAAACAGGTATGAGGAGCATGTGGCTTTTACATAGTCATGCATCTCCAGACATCATGTGTGAGTGAGTCACCGCTGGCTATTTCCAGTGAAGGAATCTGTGTGAGAGGAGAAAACCGACCTGTCAAGGACTAACTGTCAGGTGTCATCCACCAAGTCAGTAGGTCAGCTATAGAAAGCTACAGCACAGTAAATGCAAGGGATAGCTTCCAAGCCATGTTTCCATTCTCATACACACACTAATTCTGGCAGTGAAACACATACAGTATGCACACACACCACACACATAGGTTCACACATCCTTTTCACGTTTGCCTTTATTTGCAAAGCTGTTCCCTTTGGTATTGTGTTTGTGTTTTTGACCTATGGACCTCTCATAGTTGGCTGCAAGCTAATGTTTGATATCTTGATCATTCTTTTCTTCTCTTACTTTAGATGCAGACAAACAAGAGCACTCTTAGGACACACTGATGTTGTCTTACATTGCTTACCAAAAGCTCTGCATTATCTAAAAAATGCAAGGTCATGGTGAAACCTTAAGTAATGGTATGATTACATTTTTTTCTGAAGAATGTTTCAGTGTTTCTCTTTAAATATAAAAGCCTGCTGCTTTTAATTTAAAAGAACGGCAGAAATGGTTTTCCAAATTACACCGCCTGACCCAGAATGCATGCATTTTTTTTTTTTTTTTTTAGAAATTAAAGTTCATTTTTTGACCTTGGAAATAGCAGTTCCCACAACAATGTTAGTGCAAGGTTAGTAGCTGCTTGTTGGATAGCACAGGCCAAATAATAGGGAGGAGATGGTGAGTAAGATGACATCCTTCCTGAAGGCTTGCCATTTTTTTGGCATTCATCTTGTGTGGCCTTCATACGACAGT
The DNA here is from genome assembly GCF_041903045.1 of Epinephelus lanceolatus. Classification (NCBI taxonomy): domain Eukaryota; kingdom Metazoa; phylum Chordata; class Actinopteri; order Perciformes; family Serranidae; genus Epinephelus; species Epinephelus lanceolatus. The sequence continues at coordinate 37,932,026 of NC_135735.1, forward strand.
ATTATAATAATCTATAAAGAATTTCACACTTATTTTTCACTTTTCAAGTGCAAGGAAATTGAAGTCACTGAATAACACTTGAGAGCAAAACCCTTGTGAGTCACACAGATGTAATGTGAGTCAGAGTCAAGCCAGCATTACACAATGTGGGACTAGAACGAGTGTTGCTGGACATATGACAACTCTTTCATACTGACGCTTGACCTGCATCCATGTGGGTTGAGAGGCTGTTGTAAAAGTTGGACACACTGGCTGCACCTGTGAGGCTTTCTTTCCCCCACTTTCTACAAACCTTGAGGCTAACTGGGACAAACAGCCTGAAAGAGCGGAAACTTGAACTTCAATCACCTGAATATCTAAACGTCAATGTAAGACTTAACACTGACCTGAAAGTGACCCGCAAAACAGATGGCCAGGGTCAGCAGCAGCACACAGACCAACACTCCAAATGACATCGCCAACATCTGTCGACTGAGGGAGATGAAAAGTGTGTCAAAGATCCAGCCTCAAATATTATCTTCACAGTGTTTCTTCTTCCCAGATGGACTACATTATAGCTGCTGACAACTTGATGATTGATTCTTTATTAACGGAGGAAAATCCAGTCATACTCACTCCTTTGTGACGAACATCTGAACCAAAAAAATGCAGAGGAAGATGAAGGTGGCACAGCCAACATAGTGTTTGAACATTGGCAAGTCCAGGGCTCGGTACTTAGAAGAGGAAAAACAGAAGAAACCTTAGACATCACAGCACCAGGATGTTTGAATGGAAAGTTGTTACAGTAAATGGTTTTAATGGTCTTTTTTGCAGCTTTGTGTTAAACTAACCTGTTTTTCCAGATCTTTCTTTAGAAACCACACATTTAAACCGCCATTCTCTTCAGACTTAGACCACTGCCTGAGAGAGAGGAAGGGAGGAAGACAGAGAGAATGTTTGTAACAAATTTACCAAACAATTCATCCAATAGTTGTTGAAACATTTCATTCAAAACCACAAATGTCAACCTCATGGTAGCGCTGGAGGGAAAGTCAGTAAGATTCATCATCTAGTAACTATGAATGCACAAAATGTAATGACAATCTATTTTATAGTTGCTGACATATTTCAGTTGGGATCAAGATGTACTGGTGGACTGACCTATCAGTAACTGACAAACCAATACTGCCATGCATAGAGCATCGCCATTAGCGTGGCTAAAACTCTAAGATAGTGGTCAAATTTTACTTGATATCACACACTAAAATTTGAGAACTTAGAGCCAGATCTCAACAACAGAAATCTGTGACACTGACATGCCTACATTTCAAAGATTCTGCAAACCATCAGTAATGGTTGATGGGATACTAGTCAGTTACACTTGTTAATAAAATGATAATTTCATGCAATTACATTCCCTGAATGAAATTGTTTATAATGCGAAGTTCAAAGTGCCACACATTTCAATGGCATTTAAAATACAATTAAAAATTGTGCTTGTTGCTTTTGACCGTTTTCTGATTGTTTGTTACATTTAGACTCATCAAGTAGTCTAAGTTTAAACTTTATTTTAACTTTGGGGATATTTTTTCCATTACCTGCTTTATCATCAAAGTGCAAACTGGTTAAATGTGTTAACTCATAGAGAACAGTGTAGCTGAAATCTTTCTGCCACGTGCAAATTCATCCTTTAGTCATACCCTTTATCCTTTAGTAACTTGGGTGACATAATTTTCTAAAATATACCACAAGACAAAAACGTGATTTGACATGGAAAAATTGACCTACTTGCTGCTGAGCTCATCTATGGTGGTAGTCATCTCGTTGTGCAGCTCCTCATCAAACTTACTCTTCTGGGATTTGTTCCTGCACCGGAAAGCACAGAGACAATTAGGACGAGGCAGACGGACACACACTGAAACACTCAAGCTGACTGGAACAGATGCTGGGAAACCAGATCAGGCCATGCAGGTTACTCAGGTCCGGTTTAGCTGTGCTTGGAGGCAACGTGGTTAATGCCATTCTGAGCATTAGTGAGAAAAGAGAAATATGGTTCGTAGGAGGATTGTGCCGGATGCAGAATGTTGTGTGTTAGATGATCTGTGTGGGATTTAGCGGGAGTGTTTCTGCCGTGCTTCTGCTTGGAAAACCCCTACTCCATCAGGAAGGAAACACTCACACAGATGCACAGACCCAGATACACACGAGCCCCCGTCAGTGATCAATGTTAATAGGAGCATGTCAGTCCACTAACAGAAGTTACAGGGTTTCTTGTGGTTTTTGAGATCATTTGTTGCCCTTTTACAAAGAGGCAGCAGTGAGAAACAAGAGAAGAACAGTATTACACCACTGCTCAGGTTAGTGTTAGGACAGCAAGGCTCTCTGTGAAGGCAATAGTTCTCACCCTGCAGGACAGGGCATCATGCAGACAATCTTTGGAATGTCTCACAGAACGATTTAAAAGGTCGATGTGAATTATATTTGTTATAATGGATATTCATATTCCTTTTCTGTCGTTCTTGGTACTAACCTGCCATTTAAAACAATGGCAGAAACTCGAAATACTTATTTAAAATATGTGAACGCTCACCATCTTTTGTATCTATACATTAAACAAGTGGCTATGTTTGTTTTTAGAGGTCACAAGCCAAAAGGTTGAGAACTATTGCACTGAGGGAATGAGGACCTTGCGGGCCATGAAAGCCCAACTCACTTATAGCTGCTGAACGAAGGGGTAGGCAAGGAGAACGGTTCCTCTAGAGACTCATCAAAGCTGTCAGGGCCCAACAAACACACAATACACAAACACAAATTCATCATAACAGAGCAGTGGGGAGCTGATCAATTAGGTGTGAAAATCCACCCATAACAGTTTATAACCGCTAGATACATGCTTGTGAACAGAACCCCCCCCCCAAAAAAAAAAAACACCCTGCTATGTAATGTCATCAAGCTTAAGTGAGTGCACCTCATTTTACTGTCACTTCAGCCTCAGACATGTTCACCAGCTGCTGCCTCTGCTACAGCGGACTGTGAATACATGAATGAAATCAACAATTTCCAAGATAAAACAAATCTCCATTCTCACAGGGTGGAATGCTTGTGCTTTTAGGCACACACTTATCTTTTCTAATCACATTACTCCAGCCCACAATGTTTGTGTAGATGAGTCCTGTCCGCTAATCAGCTGCTACACTTTAAATATTTGCCTGTACGCTTACTGCCTGTGCCAGACGGGCAGAGAGAATTAACCATTATAAGCTACAACCATAATCAATTTGTCTATGTATTATTCGAAGCTAATGGAAGGGCTCATTATGGAGCTCAGCACTCCCACCACGCTGCAGAAGTGATTGCCAAAGCACCGGCGCTGTACTAAGCAGACTCATGGTGACGATGTTTTATTGGCAAATGTTTGAGCCTAAACTCCTCTGATACTCTTTTTGCTTTGGGAAAATATGTTGAATTATGGTCAAATAATGTTTGATTTTAATAACAATGCGACTATAATCATCTCCACTGGGATGCTCATGAGTTTTTACCTACTTAATAATCAATCAGTAATAATTCAGAGGGCAGAACACCTTTTATCTCATAAATACCAAAACACCAAATCCTGCCTGCTCACTCTAAATCATTATAGATCTGTCCATTAACTGGATACTGAATGTTTAAAAATGTTTAAAATATTTTCATTTTTTCATTATTTGTTTTCTATGTTTCAAGGCTCTTTTAGCTAAGTTGACTCCGTGTTTAGGCGGGCGGGTGGTAGATATGTTTCCATTTAAAAAATGGAAATATAAGTACATTTTTCACTGTATTTTGTGCTTGCCAGCATTTCCAAATAAAAACCTTTAAGTAAAAGGGAGAAAAGTATAACATAGAAAAAGTGTAAGACATGTAAGTCAAAAAAAAATTTGCCTGACATTGACTCTTGACTGTGATTACCACCATAATACATACACAATACATAATACATCAGTCCATCAAAATTTCTAAGCTCTCATGAAAAGCATTCATCTTACACATTATGATAATCTCTGTGCGTACAGCTGATCATTGGAAATAATGTATTGCCTGCCAGAAAGATAATAAACTATCCTTCTAAACACTTGGACATACTGTATTATAAAATATTGTTAATGAAATGCGATGGAGCCGTGACCGGTTCAGATTCCACGAACAGATGGAAAAGTCCTGGCAGCAAAAGTTGATGGGAAACACTTGATGGTATTGAGCAACAGTGTTGTTACACAGGCAGAGTTCCAGGCTGAATGAGTGTGAGCACACTCACTCTGTTACATTTTAATATACAGTTAAAAATAATATTCACCAAATGGGGACATGACTTCATTTAGTAGCTGCTGCAGCAGCTCAGAGTTGCTCTTACCTCTCAGTGATCTTGGAGCTGGGGGCTGCTCGTAAAGGGATGTCCTGGAAAACACAGGGACAGCACTCACCCAATAGGAATGCATGATAATGTGATTGCTGAAGGCCAAATCCACTAAGACACATCCAACTTTTTCATTTAAGAAACACTTGAACCTCTCACAAGAACATGATAACCATGTCATTGTGTGCAGTTATTCATCACAAAATGAGAAAATCAGAAAATCACAACATTGATCGAAATCAAGTTTAAAGTCTCTCATACTTGCCTAAAGCTTTTAACATCTTACATCAAATAATTAACACAGCAAGACCATGACTTGTATCTGCGCACTCCTAAACGTGGGTTCCAGCACAGGGGTACTTGTTGCCTTAATAACAATATCAACAACCATGTGCTTACCTTGAAGCGTGTCTTGCCATTAACAATAGCGTCTGGGGTGAAGCCCTCTCGGCTCTGAAGGTGGGCGAAGGGTTTAACAGCCCCCCAAGATTCCAGGTAGCGGGTCATACGCACTGACGCTCTCATCTTCAGACCATCATTCACCCGAGGTTTAGGCACAGTACGGCTGTTCGTTGACGGGTCCTTAGACTTAATACACAAACACACACACAACAACAATACATTTAGAGTACATTGTGGTCATAAGTTGAAGCTCAGAGGAACAGAAATTAGGGTGAGTACATTTCTAAATCCTTAAGGTTATTCGAGAGCACTCAGGGATGGCATAGCCCCACTGAGGCTGTGCAATCACTAAATTTGGTATGAACATTTTTCAACCTGGACCTGGATCAAGTTCTTCAAGAGTTTTGAACTGAATTCCATCCAATTCTGCAGGACTGCTCAGAGCTGATATGTGCATGGGTCATCTAAATTTGGTTACAAGTGCACATTGCATTGGAAAAGTTTAATGTACCAAATCTGGTGTGGGGGGAATTTATCGGCAGAGTGATAACTGAAGTGTTTTGCCAAAAACAAAAAACAAACAAACAAAAAAAACCCCTAAATGGCAGAAAAACCATTTCTGCAGTAATGGTGTGCATGAATCCTTTCAGTGCCCAATGAGTTTAGATATCCAGGAAAAAAGAAATTTTCTTGTACACCTCATGGTTCATCTCAGGAGCATTGCAATAGCAACTACTATGGAAAAACAAGTTAAATTATTTTTTTCTCTTAATATAATTAAACCAGTAAATATTTATAAGAGCAGGTGCTTTCAAATGCAACATGTTCCTCATTCTTTCCCTTACTATGTTTATTTTGGAGAAAGATTAATAAAGAACTCACCCGTGGATCAATAACCAGGTAGGTCTGGACGTTGAGCTCTTTCAGATAGGGGTCCCTGAGATGGCCATTGCCGTCTTCCACTTCGTAAGCCTTGTTCAGGTGCTTCAGAGTCGCCTCTGTGATGTGGACACGTCTGACCGAGTGAGGAAAGAGCAACAGAAAGACGGAAAGTCTTAGCATGGAGTATGTGAGATTAGTCAATGGTGCTTATTTGTTGCAGTTACACTTTTGGATTCACCATTGTGACTGTTCCCTTTGATAAATTTTAGTTTTTGTATAGAAGACAATTTAACTGTTTGATTAAGGAAGTGGAGAAATGTTAATATTTTTACTTCAAAAGAAGATAGCCATCCTTGTCAAAGAGAACATTTACAAAATCTTGTTAAGAAAAAAGAAATATTGAGTATCTAGGGTTACACTAAGGCAAGAGACGTGTAAAATGTTATAATGGAATTGGTTTTATGAAATTAATTTTTATCAGAGTTGTATTATGTATCACCCCCACAAGTAACTGAACCTCAACATTAAACTGTGTGACACTTTGTTGCTTAAAGAACAAAGTGTATTGTTTTTTTTTTTTTTTATAATGCTGATATTGCATCATGAGATTTTCAGTTGGTCTCTGGTAAAACATTACAAAAAAATAATGGAATTCAAACATGAACGCAACAAAATGAATCATCATGTAGTATTATCAAGATCTGGAGCTTAACATGATAAATGTCGCAATATTTCTATATAATATTTATATTTGTCAAATTAACTTCTTTACCTAAATTCAAAGATATCAGCTAGCGTTTGATGGACTGGCCTTTTAGATTCCTGATGTTAAAAGTAAACTAATCACAGGTCTTTAAAATAACATGTATGGTCATCTACCATCTAGTCAGGATAGATTTGTATAGCTTTGATGTTTCATGGTAACAGGCAACATCTACAGTCAAGTGACAAATTAAAGGAAAACCTGAATAAATGAGTAAAAACAAAACAAATTAAACAGTTAACATCCAATCATACTCTGTGGTGGCATGTATAAGTCATTAACCAGATCACAACAGAGTGGAACACCTATCTGAGATTTGGGACCAACATGTTAGACAGCGCTCTCCACCACCATCATCAAAACACCAAATGAGGGAATATCTTATGACAGAATGATATTCTTCCGTAGAGATCTTCTCTACCGTCTTCAGTAGAGATCCAGAGAGTTGGAGCATCAATGCAAAGAAGCATTAAACTTATCCTGGTAGCACATGGCAGTCCAGCACCTTACTAAGAAACTTCACATTGGTTTTCCCTTTACTTGGTCACAGGTCTATACTTTTGTATGGCAATATGACCATATGATACATAAATGTGTATATGAAATGAAATTCATGATACAAAAGTACTGCAACCTACCCTGGAAGGCCTCCTGACTCCATGTGATTGGCCAGCGTGACATCATGTGACCACACGTCAAACTGCCACTTGCGAAGGCCGATGACACCACAGAGCACATTGCCTGAGTGCACGCCCACTCTCATGTTAATATCCACTCCGGTGGCCTCCCGTACCTGCCTGGAGGAATGTCACAGCAATACTTATACTCATTGTTGTTGACGGTTATTTCTATATACAGAACAGTGTCTTTTAGGTCATATAAACAGTCTGAGGATGACATCATATGCGTCTATGTTGTCTGTCTCTAACAGTCCTACTCAACACCTGACAAAAAAATCACCCACTGGAGCACAGTCAGCATTCACTCAGAGCTTCCTGCTGTTTTAAAACACACTTTTAAGTGTAAACAGACAAGGTTTTTACTTTAACTTATCATTATTAATTAAATGTTGATTGTACAATGTAATGGTTACAAAATTATGACACCACTGACATTAAGATTGATTTCATATAACCCTCACTTTCGCTATGCAATTCTGTCTGCTACCAGGTACGATCTCCCAGGAAAATGAAGGCTCGATTTGTGCTGCAAAGGAAGTGCTTCAACCATGGCGCAACTGGAACAGAAGGAGGATAGCTCTTTCGTTTCAAAAAGTTCCAAAAAGTATTTAGCTATTTGGCTGCCTCTTAGCAAAATGTTCTAAGTGAGTTTATGTTCCCTCTGGTAAGTGGTGACGCAGTGTATATGTCTGGGGCTGTTACTGTGAAGGGGAAGGAAAAAGAGTTTGCCTTCTTGGTTCAGACTCCGGAGCGTCTGTGATATTATTTTTAATAATAACACACATAAGTATAGGCACAACTCATGACCTCGGCTACAGTGTCAATGTAGGCTCTTTTGCAGTTACTATCCCCAGTAGCAGAAATTGGGGACGGTGGAACAATCAATGTAACTGTGGAAACTTTGGTAGTTGCTAGGCTCGGAGAAAAAACAGAAAGCGATCTGGTTGTCTTTGCAAGAGCGCCGCCAATAATAATACCACATGGAAACACTAGGGGGAAGTTTAAAAAATTGTCTGTTTCCACTGTAACATGACATGTTTTTTTCTACATTTATGATCAAACTGTTTCTGAAATGGCTGCGAATGATTCACCTTATAGTCCAACATTACAGATATAGCAAACTCTTCTCTGAGAGGTCGCACAGATGGCTTTTTAACACACTTTATTTACATAATTCATCTCAACTAAGTGTGCTTATCACATCTCTTAAGAGTTAAATCAAGAGACACTATATGTTTCAATTAGGGTTGAAGGTGATAGTTGGCACAAACTCACTTGATGGCTTCACACATGTCCAGGCCCATTTTGACGCAGTTCTTGGCATGTTTCGGCAGAGAAACCGGCAGTCCTGACACACAGTAGTAACAGTCTCCAAGGATCTTGATTCTCATGCATTCGTTTTCCTAAAAGAAATAAGAATGAGAGGAGAGACCTGCTTATTTGTCTGGTTTTATGCAACCAGGCAAATATTCAAAATAGCCTCCTGGTTGCATAATATGTGGGTAAGCAGATAGACAGGATATGAGTGTACACATGCCAACACATGGGAGCCAATCGATACAACCACAGTCTTGTATTACTGAGGTTTAAGTGCCTTGGTTGTGGCTTGATAAGAGGAGAGTGTTTCCTTGTTCAACTGTTGTTCAACAATTTTCCCAGCCTGTATGAGGTTTAGCAGAAATCGTCCAGTCTGACACCTCACTACTCTAATCTTCACATTATTAATGCTACAATCTCCTGGAGAGGTAAACTTAGAGGTCAGTGTTGTTCATAATAACAATGTCAAGAAATTCTAGATGATGACTCACCTTGGCAATTTGGTCAAACTTGCCAAACAATTCATTGAGCATAATGACAAGCTCTTTGGGAGAACAGTCACTGGCCAATCGGGTGAAGCCGACAATGTCAGCATAAAGAATACTGAAAGAAATAAAAAATACAATGAGAGTTTAACACACAAACACAATAAAAAGAAAAATGGGCCTAATGCATGAATCGTGTGTGTACAGAGATGAGATCTTAAATTGTGCGTGCGAACAATTTAAGAACTTTTGTGGCATTCATCAACACTTGTGTACTTCCTGCTTGTTCTTAGGAATGAAAATTTAATATTGCCCTTGCCCACTAAATTCACCTTTTAATTTAGGTGATCTGGGGCTATCCGCTACTACTGTGGCTTACAACACCACTTAACCAACACTCAGACCCAGCAGGAGGTGGCCTCTAACCAGAAACTGACGTGCATGTCTTGTCCTCTTTTGTCTGAGTTTAAATTTACTTGTCAAATATCAGTGGCTTGTTGGTTTGTGCTTTGCACATGCCACTTAAGTCTGCTCCCCTTCTATGGGTTTGCCTATGCCAACTGCGAATTGCCTATGCCTGTAAAATATCACATCTCGCACGTAGCATTTGTTACAGTGGTTATAATGGAATCTAGAAAAACCACAGTGACAACAGCATCCTTTAAAGTCTACAACCACGAAGGTGAGTCCTGCAGAAGACCAGCAGGCTTAGCTGACTCTGCACCTCTCCACAAAAAGGGACCTCACAGAGACCAAAGTGTGCTTTCAGGTGTGATTTATGACGACACGCTTCAGCACAATGGGTAACTGGTGAGCAGCAGCAATATACAGTAGTCATGTAACTTCTGTCTATCTATAATACTGTGTAATTTTCATGACCAGAGGCTTTTTCAATCTGTCAACTTTACACACTGATATGGACCACACAGATTCACTGTTAGCAGTGTGGTATGGACTGGAGCATACTCAGTACTATGAAGCTCTCACCATTTGTGTCCTCCAAATTTGGGTCTGATTTTCTCTGCACAGCCTTGTTGGCCCATTATGACCTATTACATCTATTATATCCCTGAAATGGAATGAAGGATTTCAGGCAAAAAAAGCTCCTGACCACCTCCCATTAACCTCCACTAGACCTGATCAGTGACTGATTAAGAAGCCTGTCTGGTTTGATGCTGAATCATAGGCTAGGCATCATTAAAGCTGCTGGTCAGCACACCACAGAGGAACACAATGATATCTCAACCGACCTCTGAAAGACCCACCGGCTGGAAGTTTGGCAAAAGCCCAACATGCACAGAGCACCTGACCGGCCTCCCTGTCTTAGCATGTCTAGCTACAGTGGGGACTGAAATCCAAACCATTGCAATGTAAGCCTCAGTAAACACCATACTCATCTCAGTGAGCTGCAGGACATGTCAGCAAGTGTGATGAATGCTGTGCATGTAAATTACAACATAGTGGGATATATATTAAATTTGACATTGAGACAAGGATCATATCATATCAAACTGTGGGTCATATGATGATCAACAGAGCACCGCATGTAGGCTGTTGGATGCATTTTACTTGTAAGGACCACATCTAGCTGGGGCTTATTGCTGGCACTGGCTGGCACAACTGCCTGTCTGCTGACCAGCAGAGGGACACAAACCTTGCACCTGTTTCACTGCCTGACTGAGAACAGCCAGGTGCTTCATGAGACAGACAACACAGCTAATGACTGGTCTGACTGGTGTAATTATAGGGATAGGTCAGGGTTGCAGCCTATCATTCAACACCTTCTTACTAAATGAACGTGGCTCATGTCATCACAATGACCTCTTGATTAGCACTACAAGTTAAGTGTCTAAACCTTCTGAAAGACAAGGTTACCTCAGTGGATATTAACAGCCCATTTTCTGTATACATTTCAGTTTCATTTTATGGCAATATTACATCTTTAAATTCAACTGATCAAAACTGAAATTGCACCTTACAAATCAGTGTGCCAACACTTACAATTTTTTTTTAAATTAAATTAAATTAGAAAAAAACTTATAAAGCTCAAGAGGCCACAACTAAGCTTTCTCCCAGTGATTTCATTTTCCTCTTAGGAAAAACTATAATGCATTTCCCTTATTGAGGTGAGGCAGAGGCTGTGTCTTGCCCACATCTGTCCACAAAAAAAAAAAAAAAAAAAAAAAAGAGAGCTGGTGAGCCATCTGCCAAAGTTCATATTAAGCTGACCCAATATCTGTCAGCACTTGCTAAATTAATGAAACCTCATAAAACAAAAGAGCTGCAACTGGGTCATTGCTCTGAAAACAAACAGACGTACTAATCTCCATCGTTACGAGAGGTGGTCAGAGAAATCTGCTTTTTATGTGCCTTTTTTTTGCTTTTGTGGCTTATCTACATATTATGAAGCAATGTGCATGGAAAAAGTATAAGTGTAAGTGTCCCTGAGGATTTACAAAACTGCCAATACAGACAAAGTAGACAGGGATATTAAATCAGAACTTGCAAGAACTAGCAAGCCTAAAGAATTAAAAGCTCAAAGCGCAAGACTAAAAAATATCTCCTTAAAGCTGCTGTCCAAGATCCAGGTTGACCATCCCCTCAGTGCATGATAGGGCTAGTAGAATAAGGCGTCCACATTGGGGTGATCCTTTATAACAAGGGCTCTCTAATGATCAATACATCTAAAATCTGTCTTTCAATGTATTTTGAGGTGGTTTGTGGTTGTACCTGACATTCTCATGCCTCTTGACATAAAGACTGTGGAAGTTGTTATCTTTGACCAGTCGCTGTTGTTCTTCTTTGTCTTTACAGTCTTGCAAGCGCTCCATGATTGCAAGCTTCATCTTCATAGAGATGTAGACTGGTAACACAGATTGTAACAGGTTCTCCTGCAAACACACACACACACACACACACACACACACACACACACACAATTAGTTATATAGCTGCAAGTTGAGCAAGGAAACTAGGCTTATTTGACTGTCACACTCAATGTACAGTAATGAGTGGTAAATTCCTGACATGAAAAAAGTCCTATTTGGAAACAGCCATAACACATACTAACTCACGCAGGCATGATTACAAGACCAACCACAACAACATCTCACTCTTCAATATCCAGCTATGAACCTTTCTCTCATCAAGCATCTGTCAGAGCGCTGTTCACCTGACATGTGAACAGTGAGGTTTTTTTTATTTTACCTGTGCCTGTCTCTTTTTCTATGTCACCACTGTAGGTATACCACAAACCTAGCACCAATCTGTACCTGAGGTGGCCCCATTAGTGCTTCAGTGCTGTCCCCACAGCCTTAAGCTTTTAAGTGGTATTTGGAGCAAGTGTGGTTTATAAAGGAAATGGCATGTTCATACAGGTTCAAATTCAGTCGTACCAAATACATTCAAACATTACATCACCATGCTGCTATGATAGCCGAATAAAGGTAAACATTTCAAGAGTGGAATAACATTCAGCATGTGTAAACACAACACATTCATTCAGTAAGAAATATCATTGGAGTTGGTCTGCCACAATAGTCAGAAGCCTGAGAGGTGTTTAAAGTTCAATGGCTTGATTAAGACAGGACTCTGAAGGGGCAACTTCTCAAGAAATGATTAATCCTTCAAACCACTAGAGAGCCATCAGGTGATATCTGACTACACTTGCTGAGTCAAGTTAGTTGAGTAGAATTAACTTTATTGCCCTGAGGGGAAATTTTCTTTGGCACAGTGCTACAGTCTGTTGCTTCATGTATAAAACATTACGAAGAAACAAAATGAAAACATCTTAAAAATAGGAGACATTTGACATTGACAACATGTTGGTTTAAAAAAGAACCTGTAAGAATTTAAGTGTTAAAGTGTTTATGTATTTATTGCATACTGCCCTGCTGTACTAAGATTTAGCATTAGAGTTCAGCAGGCTGATGGAGGTTGGAACATGCATTCAGAGAAGAAATGTTGAAAGTCCCAAAATATTTTTGTTGCTTGTTTCATGAATACCTGCTCGTTCAGGCTCTATAAGGGCTCATATTCTTTCTTCCCCATTACCTCTGTAGTTTTTTGTGGATGCTGGTGAGTCTGTTCTATAGTGGCACTATGCCATGCTGTAAATCCATATTTAATGATGCTCTTTAGGACTGCCCAGTAGATGATCTGGCTGCTCACTCCGTACAGCCTCAATCGCCTTAGAAAGTTAAGTCTGTGCTGCAGTCTGTTGCAAGTTGTTGCTTGTTAAATTCATCTAAAGAATGGCTTTTACATGATACAGTCCTTGCTACGTGCTTTAGAATGTGAAGTGAATCTAAGTAAGGTATAATGTATCCCTTCAGGGGAGTTCCATTCCCCTGTCGGGAGTTATTTTCAAATGTCACTGGCTCACTATACATTATCCTATTTAGAACATGGCTTGCTACTAAAACATTCAAATGTTACAACTGGCATCAATATTATTAAATTGCTGGCAGAGTGTATTGACAGAGGAGAGGCTTCTCCCAGTCGGAGATGCTGGGTGCCCAGTAGCTGCAAAGGCTGCCCTCACGCTAATGGCCAGTGACTGACATGATCTCCCTGCTCTCCAGGCCAGCTTGGGAGAACTGTGTGGACTAACGTTAACTGATTTTGATGCTCCTCAGTCTGAGGCTGTTGCTATGGCGTCCGTAGCAACGGAGCAGCAGAGCAGCGGTGATACCTTAAGAAATTAACACCGCAGAATTTTGTTGATTGACCAATCAGAGTCATTATTTAAGAGTGCCATGTTCTAAGTAGAAATAAATGAATGCGAGAACAGATACACCGATCAGCCAAAACATTAAAACCACTGGTGGGTGAAGTGAATAACATTGATTGCAGCGGGAAAGTGTATCAGCACGGACACATTTCACCGCTGCACACCACAGGCGTGCTAGAGCCGGCTAGAGTGAGAGCATAGAGAAAAGTTTAAAAGGCGAGAATGGCTGCCGGAGAAAGTTCTGAAAGCAAAGCAACTGTACACGTTGCTGAAGAACACGATGACCCAGAAGAACTCATACCAAAAAGAGCAGTGTTTCCCCTATATGCCACTAGCAGCGCACCGCCGCTGCTGAAATATGGCCGCCGCTGCCGATTCTTCGTCTTAGCTTTTTAGAAAGTACCGTTATATTATTTGGCGCTACAGATGCTTCATATCCAGGCTTATAGAACAGGTCTATACCTTGTCCTTTTATTAAACTAACTAAATAGCCTTATGTTATTTATCTTATTTACATGATGGCATGTCATTTCTGTCTCTACATGGTCGCACGTTTACAATTCTCCTTTGCTCTCTGTATCGCGCACAGTTTTTTTTTTCTCGTAAATAACAAATTCCAGCACCTGAATAGGCCATAGCACAACACAGCAGCGTGTCAAGTGGCCGAACCCAAGCAAAATACCGTCAAATACAGTGGAACCGATATGATTTAAAAAAAAAAAAAAAACATAATATGAAAATTTTGTCATACCGCCCAGCCCTACCCCAGATGTACCCCTGATCCACGGTGGATGTTCCTTGGACCGGACTTGGCTCTGACCTGTCAAGAACATTAACACAGAACCTCTGGGGGGTGTCCTATAGTGTCTGGCACCAACACATTGGCTTCAGATCTTTTGGGCCCTGTGGGCTGTGAGGTGGGGTTACAGCAGGCCCCACAGATGTTTGATCAGACTGGGATTTGGGGAATTTGGAGGCCAGGTCAATGCCTTGAGGTCTCTGTCATGTTCCTCGGGCCACTCCTGAGCAGTTTTTGTGGTGTTGCATGGTGCATTGTCCTGTGGGGCCAATGCTACTGGAGAGTGCCGCTGCCATAAAAGGAGGGTACCTGTTTTGCACTGGGGTTTAGCTGGGTGGAGCGGGTCTGATGGCAACCACATGAATGTCAGAACCCAAGGTCTCCCAACAGAAAATTGCATTGTAACAAGATGATCAATGTTGTTCACGGCATCTGTCAGTGGTTTTAATGTTTTGGCTGATCGGTGTATGTGAGAAGTTGTAAGGTATGAGAACAAAGCAAAGTGTTTGCGTGTGTGCGTGTGTGTGTGGATGATTTAGTTTGAGAACTGTGCTTGAAAACGACCTATTAATTTCTCATTTAAACAGGCATCCAAGCATACAGCGCCGTGAGTCATGGACATGTACTTTAGTCAATAAAATCTTCTCTCTTTAATATTTGCTCAAGGTAGGTCAGGTGGGATGAGGAGTGTGTGTGTGTGAACAGTTATGTTCAATTCATTACAATGATCTTCAAAGGGGATTTAGATCTGGGCTTCAGCTGGGCCACCTGAGGACATTCACATTCTTGTTTTGAAGTCATTCCAATGTTCATTTGGCTGTACACACCAGGTCACTGTACTGTCTTCTAATGTACTAGAAACAGGGCCGAGAGAATCTCCTGCATTTTGCGCCATTCGAGGATCCTTCTGTTTTCTCTTGCTACTCAACAGAGCTGAAAACAACCCCCATCCATATGGCTACCACCACCACACTTTAGCTATTTACTTTTCATCAAACCAAAGGATCCTTTGCTTTAACGTGTCAGAATTTTCCATGTGGTTCTTTGCAAAAGCCAAGTTTGCTGTCACAAGCCTTTCATTTCCCTGGAGTCTTTCTGGATACTCTCCAGGTTCAACGGACATATCAAAAGAATAAAATTCCACCTTAACTTGATTTGGGGTGTTATTGCAAAGAGGTGAATATGTTTTGACTCAAGGCATTCCACTTTTGATTAATTTTTAAAGGAAGCAAAACAAACATAAATAACTGAAATTGACATTTTGAGTTAGGGGATGTAAAGCAAAAACAAAATAATCAAACTTTAATGATTTTTTAAATCAGGTTTTGATGACACTAAATGTGGGAAAGGTCAAGAAGTTTAAATACTTACGTAAGGCAATACATTTTGTGTGTACGTGTGTCTCTGTCTGCCTATAACAATGAGTGTGTGTGTGTGTGTGTGTGTGTGTGTGTGTGTGTGTGTGTGTGTGTAAACTTGCTCTACTCAGCTGCAACCTGAACTGCTCACATTCACTGGCTGACCTCTTACAGGGTTCAAATGACCCTTTTAGTTTCCCATTGAGTCTGAAGCATGAACACTCACCTCTCATAAAGTGGCCTTTGTATAGATAACTGTGGGCAACTGCAGGATGTGTCACATAATATAGTGCTGTTGTAAATGTTATCCATTGGTCTTTTATTTCTAAATAAATAAAAGTTCTTTAATTATTTACATATAGTACATATCTTAAATATGGAAAAACACATTGTGACAAAATGCATGTAGTGAAATACAATTAGTCTGATTAATGGGAAAGCAGTAGGTGTGGAGGGGTCACCAGAGTTTGAGAGAATCTCATTAGCATTGTTTTCAAAGGGGAGTGCTAACGTCACAAACGATGCTAAATGACATTTTTGACGGCCCTCTCACCCTGCCAAGACCCATTTCAGGAGGAACACACTGGACTCACGCCCACTGAAATAGCTGTGGTTACACAATGTGCGTTCCTCATTGGTTCCCCATTTGGAACGGTCTTGGATCTTCTCTCACCATGCTATTATGTCTCTGTTCTCTTTGGCTGACTTTGTGCACCGGGCTCCCTTTTTTTTCAGCCCCATTTCAACTACAACAGGAGGTTTAAATGTTAACGATTATATCATTCCTGTCTGTCCTGCTAGGCAACACAACAGCTTCCCTGTCAGCACGTTTTATGTCCCACACTAAGCAACGGTCATAACAAATGACACAAGGAGAGCATTTGTTTTAGAAATGCCTCTGAAGTCAATGCAAGTCAGCACAGATGCATCTAATTTAAAAGGCATCACAGGAAGATCTAATTTGAGAAGGATTTGTTAGTCGCAATGAAAACATCCATGGGAGAGTCAACATGAGGCCAGCCAAGGGCAAAGCTTACAGATGAAATAAAATTATAAGAATATGGCAATAACAATTACTGACTAGCTATTTTCATTATTTGTCTGTAATGTTAGTTTCAGTTCAGTGAGGTTACTGGAATACAGATGATGCAGGAGAATAAAATGTATTAAAATGCTCATCACAATTGGCTTACAACACACAGTACACTTTTCCTCAGTGTTATTAATGTTGGTACGTCAATCCTAATTTTTTAATAAAGACATAATACATTGTTATTTTCCTCTCTTCATGATTCCACAATGGATAACAGATCATTGCTTGATGTGAGTGTGTGGGAATGTAGTGTGAGTTTAATTTAATCTAATGTGTTTAATGGGATGTATCCATTTAATCATCCTAAAGTCATACACACTGTAATGCACTTCACTATTTACATTTTGACATATTTTCTATCCTCTATCTACAGTAGACTGAAATGTTTTTTTTAAGAGGTTTAGTGCATAAAATAACCCATTATAATGTAGGCTTTCATATTTAATGGTCATTTCCTCAGACAGAGTGTAGCTATTTCTTTGTACAACCTGTTATAAACTAGTCTTTAACAGCCAGTGTATTACACTAACCTGTTGTCTCTTTTCTATCTCCAGCTTCATCCGCATGCTCAGGCACCTCAGTGTGTCTTGAAAGGTCTGCCTCAGGGTTTTCTCCATCAGGACCTTATGGAAGGCTCCCACCACACTGCCACACAGAAACACCACTGCATTCGACAGCAGCTATAAAAACAGACACAACAGCAGATGTTAGAGCTTAAATTGAAATACCATTATGTGCACACACACACACACACACGCATGTATCTGCTTAGTGGGATTTAAGAAATTACTCATTTAATTAGTTAATGGCTTTACTTTCAAATCATTGTCTATTTTTTAATCTGATCCTGGCCAAATATATATTCAAAACTGTCTTAATGTTCGTTGAAAGGACTAGATGTTGCAATCCCTCTTGTAGCACCACTTCTAATTCATGGGAAGTTCTTGAAAGATGGCTGCTATGAGGCTTTACCACCGGGACACATCGTCAGTTGTGTACCTCAGCATCGACGGGTGTTTCGGCCATTTAACACAAGACACCCTCCACTGCGGCAGGCCCACCACAGGTTGATCAAGCCGGTGTGTGTCCCAGGGTTAGCTGTTTGCCTTAGCGGCCCAGATGGCGTCGTTTCTCTTCAACCACAGCCAATGACTCGTCCTCTCAGCGGTGTTGGCCAGCTCTTTAATGGCCTGTCTGTGAGCCTGTCCCCTGACTCCAACCTCCCTAAGGAGCTTTGCTGTTGTACTGGCTACAAAGCCCCTGCACCCCACCTCCACCGGGCGCACCTTTACTTTCCAGCCTCTGTCCTCTGCCTCAGCTGCTAAGATGGGGTACCGCAGCTTCTTGCACTCATACGCTTCTTCCATGGCGTCCTCCCAGGGGACTGTCAGTTCAATGATGTAAACAAGCTGGGAGGAATTAGACCAAAGCACGAGGTCTGGTCGCAGGGTGGTCGTCGCGATCTCTGGGGGGGGGGGGGATGAGCCTCTGATCCAAGTTGACTCTAAACTTAGCTTAAATCTTTTAATGGATATTTCAGATTTATTTTTAAGTGGGGTTGTATGAGGTACATTTCCATAGTCCATGTATTACCAACAGTAGAGGGCAGTCTGTACACCCCCACTTTTGAGAAGCAGACAGGAGTACCGACACAGAAGCTAAGCAATCTACTGCTGTGGACAGGGGCAACAGCAAAGTTTATTTTAAATACCTAAAAAAGCGCCTACCCATAAAATTAATCGGTTTGAGTGTACATTTTATGTACAATATTTTTACTACTTTACCTTGCTGTAATTTTACCTCTGCTAACATTGGAGCTGCTGGTTTACCACAATCAGTCATGTTATTGTTTCACTTTGGTGAATCTTCACTAACCCTTCAAAACACCAAAATCACACAATAACACAAACAAAATTAAATAACCAATCAAGGTAACATAGACCAGCAACTCCCATGTTATGCAAGGTAAAATTACTGTTTTTGACAATGGGGTCTAGTTGTTTTGAAGAGAGTGTAGATAACAGCTTCAGTTCGCCGCAGGAAAGGACAGTCTGGCAGCAAGAAAAAATTAGGTGGCAGAAAATATGTTTTGCTGCTGCCCCCATGCACAGCGGTACACTGCATAGCTTCAGTGGTGGTACTCCTACCTCCTTATCCAAACTGGGATCATGCTGACTGCCATCTACCGTAGGTAATATACACTGACTATGGATGACCTCATAAATTAACATTTCATTTTTTAACCCACATTAGTTGTTTAGATTTATACATCTGTCTGTCTTTCTGTGGCTGTTGGATATCTGAGTGCCATATGCAAAGTCTTCCAATACAGTACAAATACAGGAGTTTATATACCATACAATCTTTAAAAATAACATAATTTTTTGGTTAAATTGATGGTAAACAATATTTGCACAAAAACCCGTGAAACTTCATCTTTACTGGGAAGATAACATTGGCCTTAAATAACCCACACTGGCTTGAAGTCTGCAACACACAGCTGCAGACTGATACATTAGCATTACAGAGACATTTCTACAACATAATGACAGTTTTTATCCAACTGGTTTTACCTGTTCGGCGAGGTACGAAGGGGACTTTTTTTCATAAACAGTGAGGCGCAGTGTGAGGACCATGATGTGGGACAGTGAGGAGATGACACTCAGCACCACAGCGTACCACAACTGGAATGGCAGCATAGTGTACACTGTGAAGATGATGAAGAGGAAGAAAGGCACCTGGAAACATAATGGTTCCGTTATTTCAAGAAGTCATCTTTGGTGCCATCACTAAATCAAATTCTGGTAAATGCTGTGGTTCATTCTACTTGGAGAATGCTTGTAGGAAAATAGGTGTATGTTGTGGTAGGTCTATGCTTGTATTTTGGGCTATGAGGCATAAGGAATACCTACTATAGACCTATTATTAACAAATACAGTACCAAATTACAGACACACCAGAAAATCAAACCAATGCAGATTTTTAACGATCTATTATCCAAATACTAGAGATGGGAAATATTTAAGAAAAAAAAAACAGTTCAGGTAATTGTTGTGTAAGATTTCCATGTCTATAAGTTTGCATGGCCTGGGACAATTATATTATAAAAGTCACTTGCAGCAAAAAAGTAACCGTAATGTGAACCTGGCTGGACGGTGAGGTTACCTGGTCCCAAGGCAAGATGATTGGGCTGCTGAAGATAAAGGTGTAGCCCATGGTGAGGTGTGTGGCCCATACAATCAGGCCGAGTAGACGCCTCCATCGTTGTGAGAGTATCTCCGTACACACGAGCACAAACACGGTCAGAAACACGCACAGGCTGCCACTCACCACGCTCACAAAGGCACAGTGATCCTTTGCGCTCTGCTCCAGCATAAAGGGAGAAAAATAAACACACATATTATTACAGTAATATCAGTAAATCATGCAATATAGATACATACATATATATGCATAAGTCATATTACAATAACTTCTGTGTCAGCTTCAGTAGCAGACAGTTGCCATTTTTATGAAGTCGTTTTTAAGACAACATTAAGCAACTTGCAGAGGGACAGAGAGACCATGCAGATGCTGACCTGACATGCAGGTGTATTAGTCACAAACACTGACACTGACTGAAAAAGTTTACAGGGTATTAACAACAGCACTAGCTACAACCTCAAACCAGACCACTGGGTTTAATTAACACCTTTACCAGTCTCAACAAAAAAAC
Organism: Epinephelus lanceolatus; assembly: GCF_041903045.1. Lineage (NCBI taxonomy): Eukaryota > Metazoa > Chordata > Actinopteri > Perciformes > Serranidae > Epinephelus > Epinephelus lanceolatus. The sequence continues at coordinate 37,952,624 of NC_135735.1, forward strand.
AAACATTATGGGCTTCATCAAATTGGTATACTGCAGGTCTTTGTATTTTTTTGTGTGGCGAGTCTATTAGTTTGTCCATCCATCCATACGTACATTAGAATCTACTGTCAAATTAATTAAATGCTTGCACACCTCTATCTTTTTTTAATCAGTAGTATTAGTATTAGTATTATAGTAGAAGTATTGCTTATGTTTTCATAAGGTTTCAGATGGGTATAAGTTGCTCCTCAGAGCCCTGGATATTAATCAGTAAAGAGGCTTATGTCAAAGTTTTTCCTTGAAATCTGTCTCTGCATCATGTCCTGTTTGCTCCAGGCCACAGTCTCCCTGATTGAGTTGAGTACAGTGAGAAGCAAGCACAAGGGGAAGAGATCATGTTTATTTGTGCACGTGTGTGCATGAAAGCATGTTTACATGTCGGTGTAAATTTCTCTCTCTCTCTCTCTCTCTCTCTCTCTCTCTCTCTTTCTCTCTCTGTCCTGCATGTAAATGTACGAATGAAAGCAACAACCCTCAGTGTGTCCAATACCCATACTACCGTACTACTTTGTATGCCAGAAAAAGATTTACTATGTTCCAAAACATACTACATCAAATGCAGTATGCCAAAAAATACCAGGATGTCCTCGTGCATCCGGTCGCATTTTGCAGTATGCAAGCCAGCTGTTCTGTCCAGCAATCCTCTGTACAGCAGAAGATACACATCATCAATTGAGCTCACTGACAGCTGACAAGATAACCAGCTGGTTAAGATAACCAGTGACAACAAAAGGACATAACTATGAAAAAACTATATACTATAACTGTATACATACAGCATGTTGCAATCACAATGTGCAGAGTTATAACTTGAATTTTAAAACTACATATATTGCAAAGTAAGAACAGCAGAGCCCTCTGTTGACCTCCATCTCTGGCAAGCTAGGATAGTGGTGTTTTGTTGTATCTTCAAGGTAACGTTAAGTAATAAGTTAAGATCTGCCGCATTACAAATCACATACTTTTTCTTTTACAACTTTACTTTTTGTACTGAGGCGAATATGTGAGCAAGAGGGTCAGAGCTCAAGGCACAATGTTTTGACAAAATATGTCTCAGTTGGCCAGCTGCAGTATATACTGAAAGTAAAAAGAGAAGGTATGCCATTCGTAACACAGGGTGTGTTTGTCCAAGCGTATACATGTGTGACATTGTCTTAGTGTAAGTGGGAGGAGAGAGTGGGTGTCGGAGGGAGAGCACGAGAGAAAACAAGGGGTTAAAAGAGAGCTCAAGAGTGAGACAGACGCACAAAGTCAGTGTTAATAGATCTCTGCTCAGAGAAGGCCATCTCTGCATTGTATGTTGAGCTTTCTGGTTACCATGGCAGCATTGGAAAAGGCCAGATCTCAACTGAAGCACTTTCTACTCCCTATGTAGCTGTGGGTCTTGACAAAACCTTTTTGTAGGTGGAAAAAGAGCAATTATTCTATATGAATAGGCGCTAAAACCATGTGAACAGATACAGCTATAATGTTCAACGCATGGCCAAAATCTCACATGAAACCAGAAGTACTCCACTTCTGATGTATTATTTCCATTTATTACAGTGTTTTTCTGATATAGCATTGGTGTCTGTATAATCTTTCAGCTTTAATGTCTGCAGTATCAGACAGTTCTTACTGATAGAATGCTTTATATATATATATATATATATATATATATATATACATATGGATAAATAGGAATATTTATAGTGCGCTGTGTACTCTGTGTCCATTGTTTCTTTGCACTAAATGTGCAGATGACCCTGTTGCTTCTGTACTTTTTCTGCCAGTATGATATATTCCTGCAATAATGTCACCATGGCGAATCCCTGACAGCTTTAAACACTGCATTTTTGTTATTTATCACAAAGGAGATAAGTAAAAAATTAAGTACATATTATGTTATCTAAGGGTCAAGGCTGAAAAAATGACTGTGAAATGACAAAACAAGAGCCTTGTATGGAGGACACTGACATCTTATAATGAAACATAACACTCCTCAAACATCCTCTCACAGCTCTTAAAAACATGTAGACACACTTTATTTGGATACAGTTTTAAGAACTGCAACAACAGGCTACTTAATACCATCTATCCATCCAATCAGGGCCTGAGACTGGAGCCATGAGTGGCACTTGGACCATTGGCTCAGCCAGTTTTCCTCTCAGCACTGCTCTTTATGCAATTGGAGAGGAGTTATATAAGTTGACAGTGACTTTTTGACACCGGTGGCCACCCCCTAACAGACACCCTGCCCCTCCTTTGAGTTTAACAACAGCGTTATACAAGCTCCATCCCAGCATTTTCTCTCTACTCTTCTGTACCCCTGGCAACTGTGTGTGCGGAAAGATAGCTAAGAAGAATGAGGAGAAAAGGAATAGAGTGATGGTATGTCCGGGGGTGGATGAGGGGGTTAGTAAGTGAATTTTGCATATTTAATGTCACGATTTAGAAAAGAGACAACACTATAGGTCATAAAATCATGCCAGTGTGTTCATGTGTGTGTTTGTGCGTGTAATAAGCAAGACACTATATCAACGCGTGAGCATACTCATATGTACATACATGAGCAAAGGAGCCATTTAAAAAAAACTATGTCTGAGTGGAAGATCTTTATGTACTGGTACAATGACAAGAGAAAGGGAGTGTGCCAGAGGGTCAGCAACAACACAATAGAGGGAAGCTAAAGGTGATTTTTCAAACAGAGGAAAGTAATTTAATCTCTGGTGACAGAAGCTGTCAGTTCACTATATCAACCACTGGACTGACTGACTGCTATGCTACCTGCCGTCATGCCAAAATCAACAGTATGCCGCTGATCAGCCAAAGCCAATGAATACCCGCCCCTTCCTGTCATAGTCTGAACCACGATTACACTCTCTACACTTTGACAGCTACATTGTTTTAACAACCTTTTAATGTTTTAGTCCTCGCTTGGTTCATTTTGTTCTGTTCAGTTTTCAGACAAACCTTCTAAAGATTTTGCTTTTAAGTGCAGCAGGGTTGTGTATTTAGCAGGAAGACGGTGCCTCAGTGAAAAGACCCCGTGTCAGCAGGTATATCTTCTGTTGACATATTTTTGAGCAAAATTGAAGCCCTACTAGCTGCACGGCTACTGTTCTGTAGCTCACCCTGACCCCTGACCTCTCTGTAGAGAAAGGCAAAGCAGTTTGCTGACAGAGAAGCATCATCAGTATTATCAAACGTGTACCTGAGGTTGTTTAACAGATACATTTCTAACCTGTCTCCTTTTCTAATCTCTGGAAAGCAACTAAAATACGCATTCTCTATCATTTTTTTGTCTATTTCGTCCATGGCCTCCATCACATTTAACTGTTACACAATCACTTACTCATTCATGCTGCTGGAAAGCTGTACTGGTAGTGAAGGGGAGTTACCCTAAGTGCTTTATTTAAGTAGTTGTCCAGGGAGAGAAGAGAGTTTTTCATTTGTCACATTTTCACAGCCAACCTAGAGATTCAAACGGACCATCTAGTCACATCCTGCTTCTCTCAACATTAAGCTACTGCTGTTTTCCTAATGTGCCACATTAGTCCCCATACACTATCCAACTCAGTGAATCTTCTCTGCACCATCAAAGCACAAGAAAAATGTTGTGGGGCTCTGTGGATCTCTAAAATGATTTTTAATGCATCTTGATACATCAATGAATCAATAAGAATATTAGAAATGCTTCTCAATATAATGCAGCCCAGTGCAACAGCACTGCTAACTATGGCCTCAACACTATAACATTATTGAATGTGCTAATCTCTTTTGTGAAAGGTGAACTTAAAGGGATAGTGCACCCAAAAATGAAAATTCAGCCATTATCTACTCACCCATATGCCGAGGGAGGCCCTGGTGAAGTTTTAGAGTCCTCACATCCCTTGTGGAGATCGGCGGGCGGAGCGGATAGCACACCTAATGGCAGACGGCGCCCCAGACTAACGTCCAAGAACACAAAATTGAATCCACATAGTAACTCCATACTGCTCATCCATAGTGATCCAAGTGTGCTGCAGTCGCGACATAAAAAGATGTTTCGAAAAACGTCATATGAACTCTGTTTTTAGCCTCACTGTAGCCTGTAGCTCTAACTGTTTCTCTGTGCTCTGCGTTCACGTGTGCGCGCCTGCGTGAGACCAGCAAAAGCATGAGCTTTGCTCACCCGTGTTTACATCACATGACACGTGCACCACAGGGAGGAGACAACGGTAGCAGTCGCTAAAAGATAATTTGCACTACGGTCTTTTAGCAAAGGACAGCCCAACATGTCTGAAGACTTTGCAGTTGAGGAGGAACAGCATTTCTTTGTTGAGCCTTATTTCTTTGAGCCCGAGTATACAGACGGAACTCAGGCTACTGGACGAAGCAGCCGCCGCAGCTCATGAGCCTAACCCTCAGCCAGCCGCAGAATACCAGAGTCGAGCACTGGAAACCTGGTGGTGTAGTTGTTTCAAATGCAAAGCAATACCAACGGGTGAGGAAAGTCTTTGCTGCTCAGACTGGGAATTGGCGATGCCTGCACTTCAGAATCTGGACATCAGTACTGACGAGAGTGTTGCTCTTCAGAGACCGTGCATCACCGATCACCCTGAGCGCGCACACGTGAGCGCGGAGCACAGAGCAGCAGTCAGAGCTACAGGCTACAGTGAGGCTAAAAACAGAGTTCAAATGACATTTTTCGAAACAACTTTTTATGTTGGGGCTGCAGCACACTTGGATCACTACGGATGAACAGTATGGAGATACTTTGTGGATTCAATTTTGTGTTCTTGGACGTTAGTCTGGGGCGCCGTCTGCCATTAGGTGTGCTGCCCGTTCCCCACGTCGATCTCCGCAAGGGATGTGAGGACTCTAAAACTCCACCAGGGCCTCCATCGGTATATAGGTGAGTAGATAATGGCTGAATTTTCAGTTTTGGGTGCACTATCCCTTTAACGTATTCTTTTGCAGCTAATGAATGTGTACATGAGTGTCGTTAACTCTCGCAAAATGTCACAATACTAAGCACTGTGTTTTTACAATACCTGAGGACTTACAGCACCAAGCATGCCAGAGTTGTGTCGAAAACTCTTTCTCTGTGGATATGCGTTTCCCCCTTCCTAAATTTGAACCAAACCATTTCCTTTACCTAATCATGAAGAAGGCGCTATGCATTTTAACAAAAGGAAAATACTGTTTTACTATGTTAGGAAGAGCCTTTCATAAATCACCTGCATAGCTTGTGCAACTGCCAGTTCAGACAACACAGGTAATGGTGCTGCAGAGGTCAATATCTGAAGGAGTTTTATGAACAAATCAGTAAGATACAGATTCCAATAGAATAAAACTGACATTTTTATGCAAATTATGCCTTCCAGGTCTTAAAAACACGTCTGAAGTCTGCCACATTGGCAACAAATATGAAACGACACATCGAGCATCCAACCAGTTTCGGGAAATACATGCGAGTGAATAATGATCATATTTTATTTATGTTAAATTTGAACTATTTTCATTAAAATCTGAACTTTGAGCTAGCGCTTGTGAAGTGGGAACACGCACAACTCAGCTGGAGCTAATGGATTCTGTTGCGGAGGTCAGAAAACCTCATTCAAAATCCAATTGGCAAACCAAAAACCAAAAATACAGCCTGGGACCCGAGTCTTTATCAACTGTATGTTGTGTAACTCACTTTAGATAGGGCAGTAGTTATCTAATGTCGCAGTTTGTGTTTTTAAGCATTCTTTAACAAACACAATTTCCCAGAAGCCCTCGACATCTGCAGGCTAAACGTCACAGCTGGACAAAAGAAGTGAGACAATGAGCAAGTCAAGGGTCATGGCCAGCTCAGACAAGTCTGTAATAACAGCAAGCCAGAGAGGAAGTTTTTAGACAGCAGAGATTACAACTAGAAAGCTGAAAAGTTGACTTCAAGGGAGAGGTTGGTGAGTTTTACGGATATGGATAAAACCCGCTATCTTGTAGATTTTTTTCCATGGAAGCTGTAGTTTTTTCTGTGCTCACAAAGTGATCCTTTAACTTTGTTAAAATCACAAAGGTTTCAAATTGAGCTGCAGTGGATTCAGATTTGTCTTAGAATATGGAAATTAAACCCCAGGAACATCCTATAATTTTTCAGAAAGACAAATGCAAGAAATTCTGAATGAGAGATTGCACAGTTAGAGAATAGTGGAACAAAGGCTAGAACAGCCCAGGCATTATAAAAGTAGGTTGCACTGGATTGCATGATGAGACTTATGTACATGTGTACCTAATAAAGTGGCCACTGAGTGGACAATTACCCCAGTATAAGCCATTCATCACTGCAACAAAATCGTATCTGACTTAGATTTCTATAGAGGGCAGACATTTTGACATGTCATGGCAAGAAAAGCACAGGTGCTTTAAAATTTAGATCAGGCAGTTGCAGTGTCCTGTTCTTGTGCATGAGGGATCCCTAAAATGGCTTACAGGTTCGCATCATGGATCAGAGCCAAGTTATCTGTTACACCTGTGTTTGTCCTGCTGTGACAAGTTAAATTTGTCAGCAATGGAAAAGGCCTATACATCTCAGTCAGGTCACTTCTGTAAAAAGGCAGCTAAAAACTTCCTTAAAAGTTATACTGTGCAGGAGTTTCCCCCAAAACAATGTATAGACTTCCTCTGAGTCATCACTTACAACCCACTACTACAAGTGTGTGGCAATCTATTTATCTGCACAGACTCTGCCCTTTGCCTGTATTTTCTTCATTCTTTGCTGTGATCGGGACATTCCTGAGCACAACGTGCAGGTGAGCTTGAGACTTTACAAAAGGTATCAACCCACTGTCAGACCATAAGCAGCACGTATCCAAGAGAAAGCTACATTGTGGACACAGCTCAGTTTGTATCGAATGTCAGCGCCTTGCCTTGCACCACCTATCATCTTACTGTGCCATTCCGCCCACCCTTTCACCATGTGTACTGCAAGGGCATAAAAATACTAAGAAAACAGGCAAAGTGCATATCAAGGTCAGGAATATCTGTCACAGCAAAGCACTGTGTGCCATTCTTTGCCCTGTAAAGTGCATCCATGGCAACCATCTGCACGTCTACGTACGTAAGTCATACTCCCTCCTGACTTGTTAATATTGTTCACCACCCCAAATAACTTTTGACCTAGACTCACACAAGTTACAATTTCCACAGTTTGGATTCCACACCAGCTGATTAAAGCAAGTTGTATAATAAAAACGGTTCGACTGAAGTGGTTAGAGCAAAGTGAGAGATACCCTGATAATCTAAGACTTTTCCTGAAAAATTATCAAATTTGCGGACTTTAAAGGGTGCAGTTAGTATTGTTTCATGACTCTTTGCAGAAAGTAACCATAATTCATATTGCAGGAGTTCACAAAAACAACAGATCAATGCTAATCACTCCTCTGCCTCAATGGTTTCTGAATAGTGGGGTAATTACAGGTGTTCTTTCTGCACAAGCATTGTATTTATTATGAAAACCTAAATGCTTAACAGTGGCTCACAGGCAAATAACTCAACTAATTTAAGACATCGCGAGCATTTGCATATAATCAATAACCTAAAATATTCCAGGATATTTAACACTCTCCATGACCAATGTGAAATCTGCAAACTGCGCAAAATGACTTTCAGTTTTCAACAAACATATGACTCACCAGTTGAAGGGCAAAGAAGAGGATGAGGAGGATCCCACAGGAGAGCATGGAGAGGCCCAGCAAGAGCACCAGTGGCTGATACTGGCTGATGCAGGAGAACTTGCGGTACAGTGCCTCATTTTTCAGCTCTTGGTCATTCAACAGGTACTTCCCCTTGGCTGGCATGGCTCACACTTGTTACAGAGGCATATCAGGTGTTAACAAGGAGCCCCCGAGAGCAGATGTGTATGTCTCCACAACTTGTGTGTGTGTGTGTGTGTGTGTGTGTGTTGGGGGGGCGGAAGTTTGTTAAGAAGTCAACAGTTCAGGATCTGTTAGGGGCCCCTTGCTAGCTCATGACACTTAAGTAAACCTTGTGTTTTTCCTTCGCCGTGGCATCTTCAGTGTTGCTGCTGCTTCTCTCACAGCTCTGTTGCGGCTCTTTCCACTATTCGTCCCCTCTGTCTCTCTCTGTCTTTCTCCCCTTCGCTAGTCCTTTTGTGTCTTCTATCCTCTGTCTGGTGTTGGCAGGCAGACCTGCTTCATCCTTTGCCAGCTACTGTGTTGCTCCCTTCAGTGGGTTTGAGTAATAAGCCTCGGGCTGGGAGACACGAGGGAGGAGGGGAGGGGAGTTTAAGAAAAGGGGAGGAGAGGGATAAGGAGGACGAGCAGGAGGAAAACAGGAGCTGATGAGGGCAGCAACAAAGGTCATCAGAGATCCCACCAGGTTTTGGGATGTAATGGAGCGGTGAGGTTGGCAGCTCCACTCCTTAGGGGGGAACACGGAAGAAGGGGAGGGGGCAGGGAGAAAAAATGACAAATATTTTACCAAAGGTTTGGTGGCACATTTACAAAACAAACGCTACCAAAGCTAACACTTTGAAATGAACAGAAAATACCACATTATAATATTAGAATCTGTTTCATGGGCATAAAACACATAGCTAAACTGATCTGAAAAGGAACCTGGCTTTCACTTCTGAGAAAGACATAACGTAATCAGACACTACATGTGAGTCACTGGGAAAATTGGAAGAATGAGACATAAATATCTGGATTCCTTGATGACCACATGCTTATTCATACCTGAATTCTGAAATTTCGACAACCCAGAAAGCCCTGTCTCTGTTTACCCCAGGGTCCGTCCTGGCTCAGTTTGGCCAGAACTTTCATAGAAAGCAGCCGTGACGATGGGCCAAACTGCTAATGAGAGCAGTTGCTTTGGAGCCATTTACTGAACAATACAACGTCGCGGAATGAACTTCTTTACAGCCACAGATCCCACAAACCACTTTATTCTCTCCCAGCTGAACTAACAAACAAGACACATCCACAGCCAAGGTTACAGTAATAAAAGGAGACAAGAGGCACACAAACCAAAGAGAGGTGGATGTGTGTGTGTGTGCAATCCATAACTGTATGTATCACTGAGGGATGAATTAAGTAAAAGATAATCATTTTCACAACAATCTGAGCATCTGTGGTGACACTAATGCATGAAATAGGAACCCTTCATCCTCTGTCTAAGAACAATATGTCTGCTTGCTGAGTGAGGGGCCGTGTTGTATTTACACTACTGAGTCTGAGAGAGGATGCCAGGAAGGCTCTGTCAAAACACACAATGTGGATATCTCTTCAAACAATTAGAGCTCTGTGGAGCTGCATCAAGACCTGATAATCACAACATACAGTTTGTAGATGCAACAGTGTGAGTGAAGAGGCAGTTGCAGCGAAGCAGAGGTAAGGGCTGCATTGTGTTGATAAATATACCGCAATTCCTCTGAAAATGATGAAAAGATTGTAAATTTGTTTTATAAAATGGCTCAAAAACTAGAGAGGGGTGAATGTGTGTGCTACTATCCATCTCTCGCTAATGAGAGCTACATATATTCATTTGTGAGAGAAAAGAAGACACTGGCTTGAAGCTCAATGGAAACAATGTGAACTTCGCACCGCTGTCAACAGAAACCGCATTTCGTCCAGTTGCTAATATCACTGTCCTCTGTGTGGTGTGTAAGGCACTGCTTCATGTTTGTCTCTCACATAGCAACTGCAGCAGATGCTATGTGCCATAAAATGTGGAAAGCAGAGCAAAAAAAAAAAAAAAACCACACACACACCTGTTCCCTTGTGTGTGAATGAAAAGTCAGCTACAAGGCGTCCATCTTGTTGTGATAAAATGCATTGCCACAGTAAGCAATGTCATGAGTTTACAACCACTTTTAACTTTCCCTTTCAGTGCTCCTGCTGCTGGATAGAACAGCATCCAACTGGCTCTCCTCGGCCTCAGATAACACACCATCATCAGTCTGCAGGCAGTAAAAGCAAGAGGGAGGTAAAACAAAGCATAATAGCCCTGGTGAGGGATTGTGTCCTCTTCTTGCCTTGATAAGAATCAGCTGGCCTGTTAGAGGGGAACCCTGAGTTGATGTGTACTGGCTATTTACATGTTGTGGGAAATCATTTACTCCACAAACCTACTAGATGCCACATCTAGATCTTAAATGTGACTGTACACAGTGCTGTTGTACATTCTTAAGCATGTGTTACTATAACTGTCATCATAACTGGCAGACAAAGCAGGAATGTCAACCACATATATATATATATTTTATGATCATATGGGAATGGTTATTTTAGGTAAGGTAAATAAACAAGGCAGTGGCAATACTTGAAAGCAAAACCAGCAATATAATTATTGAGTTAAAAACAAAACACATAAAGGCACAGTTAAGCTTCGGCACACAAAGCAGTTGACACCACAACAGAAACAATCCAGACGGCATGTGTCTGAGAAGAAACAAGGGAGCTGTTATTATACCTACAGACAGTAGACCTTCAAGGGAACTGCTTTTCAATAAACCACAGGATGATACTTCTTCTTTCTATCTGCTCATCTACCATCCTACTTAGAAGAAAATATACAAAGAAAAGAAAAAGAAGAAAAGGCAGCCATTAGCTGTTGCTTTCAGTGCAATGGCTCTCATATAGGTGCTTGTCTTGCAATTCATGCTTCAATGAACAAATGTCTACATCTTTCATTGTTTTTTAGAAACACTCTAGAACAGTGATCAACCAGTTAGTGACAAGACTGAGCATGACCAGGAAACAGGCTGAAGTGGAATCATGGATCAAATGCATCTCAGCTTTCCTGCTCCATTTTTTTTTCTCAATGACTGAAGTGGAAGGGTTAATAAAATGCTCTTAAATCCATGATCCAGGTGAGATGACCCGCTGACTTCAGCATTTAATGGGTTTGCCTCATATTTAGGCAGCAGTTTGACACCGTAAGAACTCTCATTTACCAGATGTTAAAGTTCCTGGCCCTTTTTAAAAGGCAACTCTAAAGTTACCATGGCAAAAGAGCAGCACCATCAGACCTGTGGCTGTGCCGTAGCACTGAGCCGGGAGAACAGACAGGGATGTGCGCTTCAATGGAGCCGAGTCTCTCGGCAAGCTTGGATGAATGGTTGAAACTGTGCTGCATTGACTGCCAGGTCTTTTACGACGAAAGCTTGGCAATTGAGGGAATCACACAGCAGCCTTGTAAACTGGCGTCACTGCATCCTGAAACAGCAGCCATACAAAACCAACTAACGTCACTGTGTGCTTGCTGCTGAGACGCAGGAACGTACAGACCCTTGTGTAAAAGAAAAGAGGAGGTGAAATATAACAGACTGGGAGCTGTGTGTGTGTGTGTGTGTGTGTGTGTGTGTTTTAGACAGCTTTAGAAAAAAGACAGGATGACAATGATGACCATGGAAAACATGTTAAGTGGGTTATCATTAAATATACTGGAGGAGACTGATAAATGACAGCAAGTTAATTCTCTTGGTATTTTTAAAGGCTAAACATTACTTGAGTCTAGGGCTGCCACTAAAGATTATTTTCATTGTCGACTAATCTGTCGATTATTTCTTCGATTAGTCGACTAATCATTTCATCGAAAAATGTTTTAAAATGTTGAAAAATGTCAGTCTGTCACTCCCAAACCCCAAAATTACGTCATCTAATGTCAAATGCCAAAGGGGTTTAGTTCACCGTCATGGGAGAGTGTGTAAAGCTGCCAATATTTGAACGTAAGAAGCTGCAGTAAGAGTATTTTGGGGTACTTTTATAGTACTTTTCTATGAAAAATGACTCAAACCGATTAGTCGACTACTAAAATAGTCAATGATTATTTTAATAGTCGATTAGTCATCGATTAGTCGACTAATCGTGGCAGCCCTACTTGAGTCATCAAAAGTGACAATCTGTGAGTTCTTTTTCATTCTTTATCTTTTTGGCATCATTGTCTATACTAATCCATCACTTCTGTGGAAGTTTTGCAGCACACACCGCAACAATCTGGTTATACTGAGTATGCACTGGTTATAGATTTAGTCACCATTTTGTTTAAGTATACGTCAATATCCTGATTAAAGGTATACTTCACCCACAAAATGTTCATTTTTATATCAATGACTCGACCATGTCACATTGAATTTGAGAGGAAAACTTTGACATATAATAGTTTTGCTGTTGTTAAACATACCTCCCACCCCAACTTTTACACCAATTCATCAGGAACTTTCTCTGTTTTCGGATTCTCACCATGGAGGCGTGCAAGAAGAACGTTTATTTACAAATTCAACATAACACTGGGTGAGTTATTGATATACAAATTATCATTTTGTGGGTGAAGTATTCCTTTCAGCCAATTTTTTATATCACATGGCAATATAAAACGTGCACTGCACATGGGCATTGGCACTATTGATTTTTATGCATCAAGAGTCTCCTCTACATTGGACCTTTTGACCACATTTGCCTTTTACACCATATTAACTAGTGGTAACCCTGGTGTGTTCACACAAGCAGTCTGTTGAGCAGCCTAAAACACACCAAACAATGCCAGATGCCTAACAGGAAGCAAAGCCGGTGGAGATCTGTCAAGCAGTTAGGTACAATACAGTCCCTAAGTGTTTGGATGGTGGCCAATTTTGTGTTGTTTGTGGCTCTATACTATACAATTTGAAATGAAGCAATGACTAGGTTAAATTGCTGACTTTCTACTTGAAAGGTCATTCTTTATCATAAATTAATTTGAATATTTCTCCACCTGATTCAAGGCCAGGAGATTTTAGATTTTATTCTAAGGAAGCATGGGAAGTTCCTCATTTGTGACTGTGTCATTAACTCTGGAAATTTTCTGGTTGAATGCTGCCTGGTAACGGTCAATCAATTTTATTAATGCCAAGTAATCACATGGGTAATAAACCAACCTTATCTAAAGATCTGGTCAAATCTTCACCGAACCGGCGCCTTATTGAAACCCTTTTCATGGTGAGCAAACAGGCAAGTCTCTCTCCTAAGCAAATCACTCTGCTTTTATGGCCGTCTTTTTGTTGGCATTCAATAAGCCTGGACAAAAAGGGACAAAGAATGACCTCTGTAAAAGAAAACAGCGAACCACATTTCTCAGCCCATGCTCCATAGATCCAGGGTTAAAGGCGATGCTGGTAAAGGTCAGCTAGACCAAAGGAACCAGTCTTGTGGACATCAGCTGTGGAGCTGGCTTGCTTCGCTCCAGCATTCAAGTCAAAAAACACTGAAATATTTCTTTTGTTCTCTTAGTAATCCTAACACTCGATATGCACATACTGAACAAGTGTTCATGCCACACTAAACCCATTATGAGACAGGTTAATCTCAGGTTGTCACCATTAGTAAAGACTCCATTCTGCAGTGTACTTTCTTCTATGCAAAACCATAGAAGCCCCAGACTTACATTTAACACTTTCAACTACAGGTTTATTTCAGTTTCAATACTCTATGTACGCTCATTGTTGCTCACACACGTGTAGGTTCTCTTGTTCTCTCTCTTTGTCCATCTACTTTATTTGGTCAGTTAAATGTCACATCATTACATTACTGTTCTGTCTTTTGTTATGATTCATATTCATCGAGTCAGGAAATGTATTCTCCATCATTCAACCTAGTTTATACTCCAGGATGTTATACATGGAGTATAACAGAGCAGCCTGACAGTGCATCTTTTCTAAAGTTAGTGTGCAGTTAGTCATCAGCACTAATTTATTTTGGGACCTTTGTCATGTATTTCAAATTTTGGAACTGATATCTTTAATGAAGATGTTATTTGGCAGTTTAATATAAACGCAGAGTGAGAACCTTCTAGATGTGACCGCTCAGTTAATTGACTAGATTTCACATTGTTGCAGAGGTTAAGATGTTATAGTGAGCTAGTGTACTTTTTCAACTCCACCAGTGTATATTTTTTAACTACTTTATATTTGTGTTGTTAATTTGCTGTTTATTTAAAAGAAAGCTGTTCTCAGAAGCAAGACCAGTGGGTCCATGGAAAAAGAAATTCATTAGTTCCAAAAGGCATGGGATGCTTCGGAAAATTGTTATGATTTTATCTCATTTAAAAAAGCAGACATTTTAACAGAGCACCTAAGGTGACATGGGGGAAGGAGAAAAAAAAGATAAATACTTTTTACACTTTTGTGTTATATTGAAAAATATTTTGAGTCTCCATGCGCATCTCCTGTAGCAGCGCAACGTGCAAAGGGCTTGGTGAAGGTGAATTTACTGTAGTCTAGAATAGTGAGTGTGGTGATAAAAAAAATACTCTCTTAGCTTGTCACATGACTGTTATCAAAGCTCCGAAACCCTGTGCCACCCTTAAACATGATAACGAGCTCAGCAAATGAAAAGCTTTACCTCAGGAAATGTCTGGATGGTTCAGAGCATCACGACATGAACACACATCACCACAAATCTACACCCAAAGCCAGATGTATGATAGCAATAATTCTGATGTATCTCACCTCGTACATGGTCACAAAGTCCCCTGCATAACGGTACTGCACTCTGGCGCATTTCTCGGACAGTGGATTTATCAACTTATCAATCCTGCTGCTTTCAGATGCTGCGTGGATTTCATGAACTGAGGAGAAGCTTTTTATACACTATAAAGCAGCTGTGGACTGCAAATACTGTAAGAATCATCCACATTCATTCACGGATCAATGCAGATTGATTTGCTGACTTCCCTGCTAAAGTATATGAAATGTTTTTTTCTGTGCCAATTTTAGTTGGAGAGTGTTTAATTGAAATAAATTATTTATATTTTAAGCATTAAATATTCAACATACAAGTGCCTGTAAAACTATCCGACCTTATTAGCATTCTATGTGATGCCTACATGAATCGATATTATGAGTTAAACAATTCATACACAAGTAAGTTCTTGAACCATAGATGAGTGTTTGAAGGTACAGGTACTGCTCTCACTAAAACATGGCCGTTATGTACAACTATTTACCTTGATTAAATTGCCGGAAAACGACACCAGGTTACTACAGTATAACCATACAGACCTCTACACACATCAGACTGGTCAGTTATAATGTTTTTTTGAAGGAGGCATCCTGTTACCAGGGAGCATCCATCTCATCTTTCTTTTGGCAAACTTGGCATCTCGTGTTTTATCCTTGAAACACAATGCAGTGCAAAAGCTGTTGTGTAACATTAAACTAGAATTATTGCTATCAACTCCATCTGTCTTTGGGTGCAGATGACATTCAGATCCAGACATTTCCTGAGGTAGGCTCATGCTTTTCGTGTGCTGAGCTCGTTATCACGTTTAAGGGTGGCACAGCGGTTTCAGAGCTTTGAGACCAGTGATGTGACTGACTAAGAGAGCATTTAATAATCACCATACCCGCTGATCTGCTGGGTTATATTTACCTTCGCCAAGCTCTTTGCATGTTGTGCTGCTGCAGGAGGTGTACGTGGAGACTCAAAATATTTCTTAAGAGATCACAAAAGTTTAGCGAGAGAATGCAAGAAGTATTTTTTTTTTTTCCCACCCATCTATTATTTTTCTCCCCTTTGTCCCCTTAGGGGTGTCATTGTTTTTTTACACATACTTGCATTCAAAAGAAGTTCCAAATATAATAAAGCCTTTGTTCAACCAAACCTCCTTCAATGGTCATTGTTACTGATAATAATGATAATAATAATAATAATAATAATAATAATTGTGTAATACTGTGAAACTGTTATATGACATCATCACACTGTAAAAATATCATACCCTTACAATCTTACACTTGACTCATAAAAGTTTGTAACCTACACTTAATTCAGCATTTTTTGTGGACAATGACACTGGGGAATTATTCATTTGATGATTTAACCGAGGAACTGATGATTCACCTGCTGTCAACAACTGGGAAATGTTCAAGTGTCCTGACTGACCAGCTCTATAAAACATATGCCATTACAAAGGCATATTATATAACATCAATACTTGACATGATATAATCAGTGATTTAACTAGACGAGAGTGCACTGCCCTGTGTTATTTTCAGTATAATCGTGGGACAAATTCTATCCTGGTCAGAATTAGGTTGCAGGGTAGGCCACCAATGTAATCTTGCAGGAGCTTGCCTGTACGCAGATCCCTTCAATAAACAGATGACTGATGTATGTACAGCAATGCACGGGGCAGATTAGATTAGGCATTCTGTCCTTCCCCATCTCCCCTCCTCTCCTCCCAGTACTGTCTACTGGTATTGAATTAGCCACATTCACCAGAAGGAGCTGCTGAAACCTAACAATATTAACAGGATGCTATCTCAGCACTGATTTAAGCTTCAAATGCCATTGCTTATAATAAATACAGGAAGTGCAAGCAAGAGCACCACGTGCTCGGAAGCTGGCCGTTACTGCTCAAGTGTTTCTCATTTACTTCCACAAAGTGAAGCTGAGTAGTGCCACCACAAGTGAAACCATTAATTTTGCTGCTTGACACAAACAGCAGTCCAAAGAGGGATATATTGATTTAAAAATACATAGAATTTAGATTTAAACATATCAGCCATGGGGCAAATCCAATATAGAAACAGCATTCATTGAATTAGTCTACGCCATTTCCTTCTCATATGCCATTTGGGTTTGAAAAACACCTGCACACTCACAAAGGGAAACTGTTGTCACCCTTAGCATTAAATCATACAAAATTAGATGAGGCTCTTATTTAATTAAACCAGTTATGATTAAAAAGAAAAAATCACAGTCTTTGACAGCAAGAAGCATTGCAAAGTTATGAATAACTTCTTCAAGGGGAATTCTCTCTTCTCTGACAGATACAACCCTGACTACTAGTAAAGGGAATTTACTGCAGCATCCATTGAAGTCAGTTCATGTCCTCTTTAAAGGCAGAATGAGAAGGATTTGTCAGCTGCAAAAAACACATTCAGTGTTGGCCCCTCCTCCCCAGCTCAACTGCTCCTCTTGGATACGTGA
The DNA here is from genome assembly GCF_041903045.1 of Epinephelus lanceolatus. NCBI lineage: Eukaryota > Metazoa > Chordata > Actinopteri > Perciformes > Serranidae > Epinephelus > Epinephelus lanceolatus. The sequence continues at coordinate 37,969,603 of NC_135735.1, forward strand.
TCTGGCACCTGGTCCTTACGTTTTTAAAGAGTTTCATCCTCACACTGTGCACATTGGCTGGAGACAACACACCACTGCAACCATGGGTTGACACCCAGAAACGTACACAACACAGCAAAATAGGAAAATACGGGCAAAGGGCAGGGTCTCTGCGGACACAGACACCGCCAAACACTTAAGGTCATAAGTGATGACTGATAGTGATTATCTTTTTATAAGTCTATACATTGTTTTTCAGGAAAATCCTACTCATGCCATCTTTAAATAGCTGTCACCAGAACATACTGTTGATCTCTGAAACTTGCTTGCGTGTCAATGTGCATGTATTCTTGTTTGTTTTAGAGAGACTCAATAGAAAGTTTAACCTTGTCACAGTGGAAATACTGAACTACACATGTTGAGGGAATTGTTGTATTTTCAGCCATATGATCATAGCTCAACTCAGTTCCACAGTATTTTTGTTTGTGCTAAAATGTAAAATATATATCAAACATATATAATGTAAAATCATACACACTGAAAGATGAGCTTCATGGAATGTTTTGTTTTTTTAGTTTTTTTCCCAAAAGACACATAATTTGGAAACAAACTTGAGAAGAAAAACAGGGTGGAAAGAATTTGCTACAGTGAGAGAGACCATTGTTTCCAGTTGGTGTAGCCAACCACATCCCCATTTCAGGTTTCATAACTGGACCTTCTCCATCCTCTAACTGTGGAGCAGTAGGCCCCTCTGAATTCCCAGCCCCTCACACCACCACCTCCACCTCCACCACCACAACTAATAAGAAAACCATAATTATCCTTTAGTACGCCAGCCAGCTTACTACCGGCACTGCCATTCAAAGAGAAACCTCAACATCTGCAAGCAGAGAGCTGTGTACACAGCTAAGCAAAACCAAACGTGGATATCATGCAGAGCTGCTGTTACAGAAACGAGTGGCAGCTTCAGATCAGCCTGATGGTAATTTTCCAGGCTACCATAAAGCCCTGGCTGCTGGCAGGGCCATCTGGTGCATGTTTTCAACTATCTACTGTCATAAGTAGTGTTGTTTTACACTGCACATGCCCCCATATGACCGGGTGACCCTTCACTGTCAAACAGCATTTTGTCAAGAAGGATGAAATTCCTCAACACACCAGAAACTAATATGCGGAACATCAAAAAGGTTTACACTGTAACGCAATAGAACATATGCTTACAAGCCAGGCTACAGTGCCTGTGAGAGAAGCCCTTTGATGCTACAGAAGCAAGGATTAAGTATTTCCCACATCCAACTGCCAGGCATTAGAGGGAAGCATATTCCATGATGGTTGTCCTCATTAAACACGCTCTCTGTTATCTTTGGGAAGCACTGACAATGGAGGCTCCACTAGGAATGAGCAACACTGCAAGGGCTTAAGCTGTAGGAAAATCCCTGTAGTGCTGAAATAGTTTGACCTGCACACCATTTCTTCTCTCTGTGTGTGTGACGTACCATATCACCACCACCACACCCTCATCTGTCAGCTCCGATGACCTGACCTGCATCCTGTGGCACAGTCACTTGAGGATGTAACCTTATAATGGAAACACATGAGGGAGATGTCTTTTCTATTTCTGTGACTAGCTCTCATGGGTGAATAAGATACTGAAATAAACAGAAAATGGGATACACTAAACAAACACATATTTCTCTGTGAAATCACCATGGCAATTTTGACAGGAGAATCTCGGTTTACTCACACATATGGCTGATTTATTCTGTGTACAACTATGGATAAAGTTGACTAATCATACAGTTAAACGTTCTTAAGTGCAGTGGAACTTTGTCTTTTCTGGATTAAAATCTGTTACAACCCCACTGTGTATACGCATACTCTGTCTGTAGCTATATTTTAGATTCTCAATCTAAGCTCATGAGTGTTTGTACAGCAGGGTGAGGTTTTGTTCCACATCAAATGTAAATTAAGGTTAATGGGGCCTTGACAGCAGTGATTTACACTCCACATTGACAATGGAATTACATAACATCTGTTACACAATACCACAAGACAAATGGCAGGTTACCAATCTGCTTTCATACATACTTGAAAGTTGAAAAGTGTTTGGTGTGTGTGTGTGTGTGCTGCGTGGCTTGTATTTTTATTTTCAGCATACTGCAGACTGTGATGGCAATGTCTTATGTCTATAAACCCTTTATTCAAAAGATATTTGGCATGTGCCTACTGTTTGTGTAAAATAAGCCTACAATATTAACAGACTACATGGCCAAGATGTGCTGAAAATTGACAAAGATTTACAGTCAATTCTCACATTTAAAACACCAAAAGTAACTAGAACGTTTCCATGTTTTCCATGTTTTATCCAGCAACCTTTTGCTGTTTATGGTTTTATCAGTAATTTGGTCTGTTGGCTGTATGAAGAAAAAAAATAATCAGTGTTTCCGAGGTTCTATCTTTGTTAATAAATTGAGAAATTCCAGTAACATCCCTGCAGTATTTCAGCAATGTTGGTCGGCTCCTCAGGGACAACACTAATGGAGAAATCATCCTTGGCAAATCTTTGGCCAAATGCTTTTCTATCTCTTGTGCAAACACATCCGGAAGAATTCAGATAGTTATTGTTCAGTTTTCTTCAAGTGCTCTTTCTATTTTCATGCATCATTTGTTCCACAAGCCCCATTAAAATATACGGGTATAATACCTATGGTATTCCTATATAACCTATTCTCTGCATCACTGTAATATGTAAGAATAAGTACCAATACAAACCAACACTGTAATCATGGCTAGGCGGACCTCTCGCAGAGCCCGATACATATACGTATGTGCCGTGCTCTGTGACTGTCCGCCATGCTTTGCACTGTCTTTGTTGTTGTTATTGTTGTTGTGCAGTGCATGCCTACATATACGTATGTATGCATGCACTGCACTATACTGCACTGTGATGTATTATCTTTGTGTACCTAAATTGTGAATGGGACTTTTCATCTGCTGCTAAGTATCCGATGTCTTGGTCCACTCTAAGCGGCAGGAGTGGGCCACCACATGTGGATCTATTTAACTATCATGCACTTGCACTTTAACAACTGGCACTTTACACCCGGCACTTTATAGAATCCACACTGCACTTTATGTCTATGTATGAATGGGTATTTTAATGTGAACTCCTTGTGTACTGTTAATATTATTACTCCTTCTTTTTTTCTCGTCTACCTCCTATGTGTCTGTCTGTCTATTACCTGCCAAGGGACTACGGATGTAAATTAGCAGGTTTGCTAACTCCGACACATTTACACGTGTACTCACATACTGATGTTCATTAATGTGTACTGTCCCTTTCAAATAAATTAAAAAAAAAAAATATGTTCGAATACTGGGCATGTTGCAAAGAATATTACAATTTCAGTAACACTTTACTTGTAGGCATTTATTTGGACAGCAGACTTTTGTACACGCTTTATAAAATTATACTACAATAATCATATGTTCATCGTAATATAATTCTGCTGAACAATATAATGTATGCAGTTTACTTTGAATGTCTTTATCCTTTACACTGCAGATAAGATCCTGTTGTCTTCATACTATGCGTCAGGGAGTATTGTGCTACTATGTCAATCCTCTGCAACAAAGCTAGTTAGAAAAAACTTCGTACAAACTGACAATGACTAAAACAAAGTCAGGCAATGTCGGGATCACACATATACCTGGCCTAGAAATACAGTACTACCTAGGGGTCTAAGTGGACTGAAACATCAATTAAATTATCAACAATACACTATCATCGATACAAAGCTCAAACATTGATATATGTCCTCATCTTTAAGATTCGCCTTTATTTAAAAATTTCCATAGCGCATCTGTGTCCCTATTTCTGTCCAAGCTCACCTCCTTCCTGAACAATTGAACAGTGCAAGCGACCTAGCACCTGACAGCAGCCAAGAAAAAGACAACAAAGATATTTACTGATATCATCTCATATCAGTCATAGGCTACTGAACTGAATCGAATCACAACCAAAATATCATGGCAGACTCTGTGAAGTCAGCAAATATGATGTTGTTGTCCAAAGAATAAAAAATAATAACATAACTCCCGGTACTACCTACAGAAGATATTAGGGTTGGGAATATCTCTGTGATAGACGATTCGATACATATCTAGATACACGGGTTATGATACGATTCAAAAACGATATATTTTTAATACAGAACGATTCGATACGATTCGATACAGTGTAGGAACGATACGATTCGATACGATTTGATATGATTTTATGGTTAACATTTGTTGATGTAGACATTAATCATATATTATAAAATAAAGAAGCCAATTCTATAAAAGTGACATTCTTACAGTATTTTCAGATTTGTAAAAGACCACATCCCCAAGCACTGTTGCTGTATGGCACTGGCAAAAAAAAAATAAAAAGACAAACAACAACAAAATCACACATTGTCTGTGTTTTTGTATGTATCTTATATGGACTTGAGTCTGGAATAAAGTTTATCATAACACTGTACAATATAAACATAAAGCAGAATAAAATAATAACATGCAATGTAGGGGCAGAATCTGACATCTCCTGTTATTAGTTGATATCATGGACTGTGATGACTAGCAGCCTATCACTGACAGCATGTCAGACTATTTGTCTGTGTTTGCTACACTCTGTGTTTGTCATTTATAAAAAGATAAATCACTTTTCTATAATACATCAATGATATTTCAATGGAATAAATTACTTACTTATTCATACTTCAAAACAGCATCACTAAGTGATTAACATAGGGGGATCAAAATAAAATAAATAAATAAAATCAAAATCAACCAGCCACCCTCCTCCCCTGACAAGTAAAGAACTGTTCAGGTATTTTTGGGCAGTCATGACACCGACGAAGACTTCTTGGACCTGGAGCCAGGCTTCTCGGTCGCCACCACGGAGCACTATGGCCACCGTATTTGACAGGAATACGTATTTCTGTCTGTGTCTGTGACCCCCCCGTTCAACCCACAACCGGCAGGATTCGCCTTTAGTTTCTGCTGTGGCTTGGCTGCTCCCTGGTTTATCCAACCAGCATTAGCTTCTGTTCCTCAGCTCCACCGGTCAAGCTGACGCTGATGTTTACATCCATTATCGTTGTCAGTAATGCCTGCTACAGAGCATGCCGCTGGCTCTCGCGTTGTTTTAGAGATGCAAACTGTTAAAGTCAGTCAACCGATTGCTAGTCTCTCGATTCATCAATCGATTCATGGCTGATTTATATCGATTGAGGAGGCTGCTACCGACGCAGCCGTATCTCTCGCTTGTCAAACCGGATATCCAGTCGTATCGGTTAATTGTTCACAACCCTAGAAGATATAGTCTATACTACTTGGGTCCATAGCATGAAACAGATAAGACCACCAATTCCTCACACAGTGTTTAGCTGAACACAAAACAGCAATTGTCATGCTTGCAAATCTGATGTTTAAATACAGTGGTGCATTAGTATGACATTAAAGTAAAGCTTTTAGATTGAGGGGATTAAATTCCTGGGATGAGTCTATGGCAGACTGTAACTTCATTCCAGCAATACTTAATTCTTGTGTAAGGATGTATCAAAGATGTGGTTATGATAGCATTCCAACTCAAGGCTGCATATCATGCTCTCCTCTCTTCCTGCAGTCTTCAAGGTCTCCAACAGAAGTATTGCAGACAGAGTGAATAAACATTATGTAAATCAAAATTGGCTTGGGTTTTAAAACAGGGCTTTAATGCCTGCCTCTCACAAGGCCATATCTGTCACCTTTTAGCAAAAGCATGGCATTCCATTGACATCGCCTGAGCATTTAGAGAAAGATTAATATTTGAGATCCTTGTTTGATTTTTAATTGAAAATTTACAGTGCTCAAATTACCACATTACATAAGGTGGACTTCAATAAATACAAAGGTTTTCATTTGAGCAGCATATTCTCCTTCTCCTGCACTGGGCACACGTTACTGCCGAGCGCAGGGGATGGTAAGAGACATGGTGCATGTACATTAAATTCAGTATACTTAAAGAGCATTTGTATGGGATAAAAAACTGCCTACTAGAAATATGACTTAGCATGTGACCCTAAGAGTTATGGGACATATATTATAACAACCACTAAAGTGTTATGATGTTTACTTGATTTAAGTTTCACTACTTCACTCTAAATAAAAGACACTGATATTACAGGACGTTATGGGACCTACACATTCAGTCGCAGTTATACTGCTAAAATGAAGAGTGAGGATATGAACATTTCAATATGATAGTGGACATACAGTACAGGCCAAAAGTTTGGACACACCTTCTCATTCAATGCGTTTTCTTTATTTTCATGACTATTTACATTGTAGATTCTCACTGAAGGCATCAAAACTATGAATGAACACATGTGGAGTAATGTACTTAACAAAAAAAGGTGAAATAACTGAAAACATGTTTTATATTCTAGTTTCTTCAAAATAGCCACCCTTTGCTCTGATTACTGCTTTGCACACTCTTGGCATTCTCTCTGTACTGTATGAAGGCATTTATAACTTGTCACTGGATTGAAAGCTTAGATAACAAACATCATAAAAACTATGGATGCAAACTATAAGCTTTTCCACAATACAAATTTGGTTTGATTAATAAGAACAATATTTCATATTTGCATGAAAATAGTGCCAAATGTCTGTCAAACGTACAGCATGGCAGTGGATCTATTATGTTTTGGTGTTGTTTAGTAGCCAAACATTTACTGGATGCTAATGTTCCAGGCAAGTGTCATGGGGAAATTGAAGATGAAAAAATGGTTAGATAACAGAAAGACAATCAATTAAATATACTTCAAAATCAATTACAAACTGTGTAAAGAAATATAAAGATTTGTAATGGCCTTCAGACTGCAGACCAAGACTTTGATTAGGTGCAGCGCATACGAAACAAAGAATACTTCAGCACTGAAAGCGCTGTGCAGACACAGGTAGGAAAAATCTTTCTAAAGCAAAAATACACAGACTTAGCTGGCGACAAGAAACATTTGCAGTCTATGATTTTTGCCAAAGAGAGTTTTAATGCAAAAACCTGCAAATTCCCCATTCACTGATGTATTTCCCCCAATTTATTATTTTAAGCACACAAAGAGAAACTGTGCATTACATTTGCAGAAATATGTCCAAAAAATTTTCAAGTTTGTTGTGGTTGGATTAACTTCATGTCAAAATCAACAAATCTGATTTTTTTATCCTTAACTTTAGGTTGCGATACCTTTAGCTTGTATTCTGTGGCAGTTTATTGACCTTTTTATAGACCTGTGACATAAATAAACTTGCTCTTGGATTCTGTGGTCACCATCAGCCTTTCTGAACTTGCTCCTTCCTTGTGTGTGTCACTGTTTTCCACTTCTTATTTTCTTTGCTCCAGCTGTCACAGACATTTGCAAAGCTGCAAAATTTCATTTTTCAATGCACAACTTGATTTAAGTTGATAGCGGTATGTAACCCTTTACCGAGGCAGCACACTTACAGGCAAGAGGACTCCTTGAAACTGCTTTTAACACTGTACACCAATTGTTCATGCAGTGCTTGTGGGTGGGAAGCCAGGAAGGATGCACTAGCACGTTGTTAGTCAAAGCATCTGTGTGTAGAGGGGGGGTCTAGAGGGAGTATTATGAACCTCTGTGTCTGTAACTGGTCTAATCCACATAGAATTATATGGCGCTTTCATCTGAATCCGGGAGAAGGGCAAAAATCCTTTTTGCAAACATATTTATGCACTTGCCAGACTATGATAATCTGTAATGCTGCATACAAACAAAACATACATACACAAAATTTTAACTAATTACACAGTGCTGTCTGCAATGGTGCTCTGAGCTTTGAGAATTATACAAGAGGTGGGCACATCAACATGGGCACCCAAGAAATCCAGTTCAACTGCCCTGCATTTGCATAAACACTCTTAAGAGGTCCAAAAAACTGAAATTGGCTGAACACCAAAATAGCGTTCTATACCTATGTTTCAACACGGAAACAAATCACACTTAAAAGGATATGAGAACATGCCAGTAGTGGTTAGATACACTTTCAGTATCTACTTCTTAAGGGCAGACTCTGGATGGCAATGGGTGTGCAGGCAGGGAGGAGTCAGCTTGTCTGCAAAGGCTGACAGCTGCCTGGCTCTGGCTCAAACATAGAGGACCACTAAGTGTTGTCGAACACACCCAGTCCACACACCCTCACGCACACTAACATACACTACACTATCCAGCCAGAGCCAACAACATGCTTGCGCTAGGGCACAGGTCTTGATGGCAGCCAAAAGTGATATTACAAAGGGGTGAGGTGACAAGACGTTCAGCGACACTCTCCCACCCTTTTAAAAAAATACTGATAAGCTGACCTTGAGCCAAGCACTTAAACCCTAAGTGCCCTAGCAGTGTTGCTCAGAGACCATCGGTATAAAACTTTTATTGGTGATACAGTGACTCATTGATTAGCAGTGCTGCATCACAATGTTTGTATGGGTTTTCTCCTGCGTCCTAAGACAGCAGTATGCATAATATTGACTTCCTGTCACTGCTCTTGATCAAGGCACACGCTTCAGTGCAGGAGCGGGTCTACTGAGCTATGGATGCTGAATGACTTTAAATTCGACAGGTCAAATAGATAGGGCACTTTTCCCCATATAGCTACGCTATAAGCTTCAAACAGTTTGACTGTCACTTAACATTTAAAACCCAGCTGCCTTACCACAAAGTCGATTGAGTGACTCCATCATGTAAACGTGGGGAAATGCATGAATAGCTGCGCTGAGAAAAATAACATTGTGACAGGGAGAAGAAATGCTGACTGTATGTGCTATAAGCATTGCATGGAACGGCAAATTCTGCTAAGCCTTCAATTACAACTGTGCAGCAGGAGAGAGGTCAGACGGTGGGAGTGACGCAGAAGGAGCACAGAGGGATCTCATTACCTCAAATGCCTCCTGGGAGCTATGGATGACTGGAGTGGATGGAGCCTGAGGATTTAACTAATAGCATCCTTGTCTCTTTACTGAGTGTCTTCATTAGCACTCTTTATGTTCCTGCAATGCCTTTCAATACAGCTGACTTGTGTTAGTTTAGCCTCCACCTCCGGGTGGCCAAAAGCAGGCTACTCTTAGTGACTCTCAATGGAGGCCTTGTTCGTGGCAGTCTTACAGTACGGGGCATGGCTGGAGTTACACGTTTTTTAAAAACCATCCCTGATGTTTTGTAACTGTGAGCCAAGGAATGCGTACGAAAGCATCGCTGTCAAACAGCCACAAAGTTAGGAATGTCTGCAGGCAGCAGCACCCTTCCTGGGATTTCTGCGGCTGAGTGGGAAGAAGAGTTTTTGGCTAAGTTGGGTGAAGGCGAGGTTACTCCCACTTGATTTCTCAAAGGAACTGGCTTGAGGTGACTGAATTCTCACTACAGCCCCTCCCAAATGACTCACAGTCTCGCTCTGTGCTGCATATAGACAAAGTCATCCAGGTGTGAAGAAGTCATCCTATTTGTTGAGGGTATGACTCCAACCACAACTAAAAAAGACTGGTTTCATCTGCATATTTAACAGGACCAATGAATAGTTACTTTATGCTCCAACAGAGCTCACAAATGACTAGTTTTCATATGTAGCTTGTGAACAAGGAGATAACCGTGCTGATTCAAACTAAAGCTTGAACTGGGCATCACATGTCAGTACTTATAAGGTGTTTAGATGCAGCATCTTGGTCTTTTGTGCAAATCCAATGATGATACCAAAACTAAAAATGTGTTAGTCTGTTTTCAGTCTGACTTTCCCAGCCTGTCTGAGGCTCTCAGCCAAAGCCCACTGGTTCCTTCTGAAGAAATCAATGTTAAGAAACAGGTCCCAAACCTATTCTTTCACTTTCAAAACTTGCTAAATAATTTCCTTAAACAGCTGGACAGTGTGGTTGTTAGCAAATAGCAGTAAACAGTGCATCTTGGGACTGTTGTCAGCGGGGGATTAGGAACACTAGTGAGTATTTACAGTGCCTTAACAGCGTACGTGGGATTGATAAACTACAGCGCGTATGTTTATTGTAATAAAGGAAAATGTCACACAGTGCAAGCATGTGGCTCACTGTAGTGCTTTTAACATTTTTTAGACAACAACGGAGGTCTATTACAGCCAGGATTGAGCTACACCAGACTTTGGACACAGACAATATTTGTTTAATCAATACATTATCAGTTTAATTCTTGTTGATAAGACGGAACAACAGACTTATCCTTTAATTTATACACAAATTTGTTGTATATTGTATTTGATTTAGTAAAAGTTTCTATCCACCTCCTCATGTATAAAAATGTTTTTACAACTGTTAAAAAGCTATTGCTGAAAAAAGTAACACCATCACCAGATACATGTCAGTCAAATTAAGCAACAAAGAAATCCAAAGACAAGGCATAACTGTAAGCTTTTGTCCTGACTGACAGCCAACTGATGGCTGTCTCCCTGCCTTTACCAAAGATTTTTGCTTGAGGAAAAAGCTTTGTGCCCTAAACAGTCAGCTTGCAGACATTGGGATTTCCTAATGCAGTAAAACAACCAATATCAACATAATCTTGACTGTCCACCTTATACTGAGACATAAACACACACATGCACACACACGCATGCGCGCGCGCACACACACACACACACACACACACACACACGCACGCACGCACACACCCACACACACCCACACACACACACACACACACACACTTCTTGCACCACACAGGCTTCATCTAGAAGAGGAACACAGAGAGCTTTGTGTGCAATATACTGTCAGCTGTTAGCAATCACTGAACTACATTACATTTGCCACAAAGTGCAGAGTCACCGGTTTTCACTATAGATGTGTTCTGGATTAATGTCACCTAAAAAAACTTACACTGTGAAATGTAGCATGTCTGAGCAGCCTCTGCAAATGTGTTACACAGGTGTAACACAATCTAAAGCAGATTGCATCATGTTTTAAGACAGGAAGTTTCAGACTATTGTAAATGAACTGACAGCACAAAGAAAAACACATTTCCCACAAGTTCTACAATTGTATTCCTCCCACTCTCTTTGCACTCTTCACCTTTCTGCTTTCCTCTCTCCGTTTCTCTCCTAATTTCTCTAAATCTGAATGCATCTCTACTGAGCTCCAACGTCAAACAAGCTCTCAGGTTTTCAATGCTCCAACAGCTCTCTTTAGTGAAGGCCAACCGTACCTTGTGACATACAGTCGACCGCACACCATCTCACTTCCTTAGTGACTCATTTCCCTAACAACGCAGCAAGGACAGCTTCATAAAAAGGGAACCTACAGCCACTGCACAATTAGTCACAGATGGATGCTGTTATGAAAGCTGCCACTGATTTTAAGTTATGTCAGGACAAACAGTGATCTAGGATAGGCAACCACAGATACAGATAAGAACCAAATATTTATTATTGATTCATGGGGACATGGTTTCTGCTCTTGTAATGAGCAGCAGTAGGTGTCCACTAAACACTGTAAAAGTGAAATCCTCTTCTCATACACCTACAAATGAGGGGGATGTAGCCTCAAAACATTTGTATAATGTTTGTATCAACTGGAAGACAGAATAACATCACAGGATTGGTTAGCTAACTATTATTAATTAGTGGCATAGCATCCTTTTGACTATGAGACATTTGAGCCTAAAGCTTTGGGCTGCTTCACTGGACCACTGCATCCAAAGGTGACAGCAGTGGCCCGTGTGACAGCCTCACAAAGGACGCACTGAGTGTATATGTGTGTGTACTGGGTGACACAGCAACAGAAACCTTATCTTTTAAAGGCAGTTGTTGCCATAGCAAGGTCAAAAAGGGTGCCTCAGGAGAAAAAAATGAGGAAGTGATTAATTTTGTTATAATTTTGTTTAATAAAATCATGACCATTCAACAAGCAAATACAGCTCACACCACCGTTATCTCTCTGTAATCAGTGTGGGTAGGTCTACACGTGAATGCTAGTTCAAAAAAAACAAGAGGACTACACAGAACTGTAGTGTCTGAGGTTGATGACATGACACTGTTTCAGATCCTCCTGAAGACATCTCTACTATATTTCACCACTACCACAGTACCAAATTCTCATTAATCAGGATGATACTGTCATAAATTCATGTGTTTTTCTCCATATGGTGGATGCAGTATAAATGGTGCAATACTAATTCCGGTAAACTGTTCTTGTTTAACCTCTCTGTGATGCTTTATAGCAAACTGACAAGAGACAAAATATCTTAAATAACTTTGGTAAATCCAGGAGGCCATGGATAAAAGGCACACTCACAGCTGTTTAGGAAACTATTTGCAATTTGTTCTAAGGTCTCAACGTGTTACTGAGCAAGAATGGACATGATTTCTGAAATTTAATTGTGTTCAACTGTGTGTCAGCTCCTTTTGATGACCACAGGCTAGAGGTTCTGTCAAAAAATATATCCCACCCTGCTTTGAGGCGCCACAGAACATCTGGATGGAAAAATGTTTGGAATCTGACCCACTGAGACAAGGTGTAGTGTCAATTCTATATGACACAATCCATGCAGACAAATCTCCTTCCTTGGCCTTAATTTGTAATTACAAAAGGAGTTGGGGTCAAAAATATCAGAAGAGTCTTGGCAGTTGCCAATTGGTCTGGTTCATTCCTCATCAATATGCATCAGGTACAGGCTAACAGAGTTTAAAATACTTCACAGGCTCCATCTGAAAAATAAATCTGCAAAACTCTTTTCAGGATAAGATGAGAATGCTTCAGATGCTGGCATTACCTGTGTCCACATACCCATATGTTTTTGTCCTGTCTGCGCCCGAAGGGTTTAGTACAGAGGTTTTAAAAGATTTAAAATCCTTTAAAATACATTTGGCACAGGTATTGATTCCAGCCCTTGGGCAGGGATATTTGGAGCACTCCCCATGAACTAAAATATCGCTGCTAACCAAGCCATGGTTGTGGCCCTCTTTACAACAACTGATAGACCTTAAATGGAAAAAGGCTGCCACACCATCTCACAAACCCAGCTGTCATTCAGGACAGTGGCACTGCAACACTAGCAGACTGGGGTTGATAAAACCCAGTTAAGTTCAGTAAAGACAGGATCAGATTTCTATCTGCTTTATTTTTAGCCGATACCTAGTTATTAAATTACGCTGGAATTGACCCTGTCATCGCTCCCTACAATCAGCTTGGGGCATCCCTGTGTGCATCTGTCTGGTGCAGTTTGAACTCTTCAGCCATATTGCTATCCAGCCGCTATCCAGTTGCTCATCCCCCTTTTATCTTAGGGTCTCCACTGTATTCATTTGATCATCTACCAGAGAGCCAATCCTCGCTAATCACTCATTAACCAGCCGGGCACAATGGGTGACTTGTTGAAGCAGCAAAGTGCCGCAAGCCTCCCTGTGACATGCAAACACAACACATTTGTGCACGAGCAAATGCACATGCTGATACAGTACAGACACAAAACAGCATCTACCAAGTGTAGACGTCTGTGTACCAACTAGTTACACACATCATTAAGGTCTAAATAAGAAGCTGATGTTTTAGACTGAGTTTTGATTTACTGTCAAAGTCAAGTAATACTGAGTTGTAACTCTTCAAAAATTAATACTCACCAAAAATCCATCAAAAATGTGTCAAAATGGTCCTTCATGGCTAAGAGCTGTTTACCTGCTGTACTGCAAATTCCTCTTTTCATTTAGTGTCCTCAGTTACTAATGTCTTTCACAGGTAAGCTGTTTTTCAGTTCTAAAGTGAGTTCTGCAAACTCCGCGTCTCAATGGCACTTCTCCAGATGGGGTGCTCTCATAAGCATTACATAATGTCCTTGAACCACAGCAAGCACAAAAAACACTGAAATTGAAATGGGGAAAAAGAGAGAGGGAGAGCGAGACACCCACACATCAGCACCATCCACACTCAAACCAACATTCACAGGAGGCATGCATCGGCTCACACTGGCTGCAGGGTATTTCAACATTCGACACAGCATTCAAACTACAAGCAAACCACACAAGGTTATTTCATATATATCCATGTGGCTCAAAGCATTTTACAGCCAACACTTTATCTCATCTCAGTGCATCATAGGCATATTATACAAGAATTAGGTGTCTGAATGTATGATCTATTGTATCTTTTTATAAATAAATAAATCATTTACAGTGTGTGCTTACATTGGAATTCATTTTCTCACCAAACTGCTAAAGGCAGATTGTAATTAGTGTTTTCACAAAGGGGCCGTGGGCGGGGAAGGTGCCCAGGAAATGGAACAATTTAACAGACAATAGGGTGAAGAGGCATTTCTCTAATGGCACTCCACAGCATCCCATCTCAGCGGCACTGATTCTCTACATACAGCAGAAGTAAAAGAGGACACGGCCTTTTATGGCCCCTCAAGAGCTTTCCTGAGCAAGATGCATTAGCAGTCTTGAACAACAGTGACTGAAATTTACAGGTTAGGTGGTGTCGATAGAATATAGGATGAAAACACAATACATAATTAATATCCCAACTATGAGTACACGGGGTGCTATAGTGCTATCATAGTGCTATCAACTTAAAAAGATAAGAAACAAACACGTTCAATAGAGATACTTGATTTCACATAGCCTCAGACTGTGCTTCCCATCCTGTTTTTTTTTTTTTTTTTTAATTTTTAGAGAACACTTGGAAAAAACACATTTCACTATAGATCCATATACAAACATTTCTCCAGATCTGCCCACTCATAAGAATATAACAATGGCATTTGAACACACGACAGTGAGTTCAATTAAAATGTGTTGTAAGGTGTATATGGGGATGCTGCATATGAAGATAATTGCCAGAATATTTGATTCGCCATAGAAACACATTTGCAAACCACAGCAACTGGTGTAGCTTAATGAATGTGCGCTTGCATTACGATATATAAATGTTCATGTAAAGATGATCTTGCAAATCTTTTCAATGCTGGTCAGATCTCACATGGACTAACAGAATATTTAATTGGAGTCCAGTTTTGTTAATCAAAGCCAAACGGCAATCTCCAAGGCTGAAAAATTAAGCTGGCAAGGAAGTGCCAAAAAAATGCAGTTCCTCAAATGACCACTTGAGGCTGGCTCCAGAAGCGGGTTAATCCCCACAGACCCCAGTTTTAAAAAGCCCTGCTTTAAAGCAAAAATAAACGTGCTTACAGTCTGGGACAAAAAATAGTTTTGGGTTCTTCAGCTAATTTCAACATCCATTACAACTGTATGTGGGGAGAATTTTTATACAATTCACCTGTCTACATTTTATTAAGGCTTAATATTATGCATATTTAAGGGCGGGCTGCTTGCGTGACAGTATGTCTGTGACGCATTGCTACAGTCTATGGGTCAGATCTACACACACTTATCCACAGCTCTACCCTCTCATCCAAATTTGGTCATCTCTGGCACCAAAAACAATAAGATGGCCATGGATGAAATGCCAAACTCGAGGCTTCAAAACAGCAGTCACGGGTGGTGTCACTGTAGCTACATCCATTATTTTTTTTATGATAAAAGCGCATGCTACAATGCAGAGCCATGAGCACCACGCACAATGCAGCAGGCAAATATGGTGCCATTTTTGTGGCGGCAGGCATGTATACCCAGGGTGTGCATGAAAACATAGCATAAAATTTTAAAAGAGTGTTTTAGGAACCAGTAACACTTTAAAAGCAGTGCTCACAGTCTTTTCACAGAGCTCAGGTGGTCTAAGGGTTAAGGTGCCTCTAAACCAGTGTCCCCGTTTGTGTCTGGCCAGGGACCTTTATTTTGCATATTATTTCCCATCTTTCTTTCCCGTAATTTAGAGTCATCTCTCCACTGCTGGCTATAGAAAAAAACTGAAACTTAAGAAAAAAAACTTAACCTATTTTGTTGTTACAAGTCATAAGATTTCAGGTTTCAGGCATCTCCAAGAACGGACTGGACAGGAGACAGGGTATGCCCTTGACAAGTCACCTCCTTGTCACAGGGCTAACACATACAGACAAATACTGTACACTCCCATTCACACCTAGGGGCAATTCAGAGTTTCCGTTTGACCCAACCAGCATGTTTGCACTCGAAGAAACCCCAGACACAGGGAGAAGATCCAAACTCCACACAGGAATGAAGACTGCCAACCACTGAGTCACTACACTGCCCCTAGGGATATTCAGTTCCTGAAAATGTAGTGTATACTTTGGCTAATTGGTGCTTTTTAGAAATTATGTAATAGATTTACAATGTTAAATGGAAAATTATTAACCAGGTTTTGAACCCTGCAGGCACAGGTGTATATTATGAACCACTTGTCAAACCTGAATTTATAACAGGCAATCTCCTTTTAATGTATTGTGAAAATCTGAAAAATAATTAGCTGCAAAAGTGATTATTTGTGTGTTATACGCGGAGAAAAATACCCATGCAATCAATTGTTTTGTGCTATACATTTGTTTTTAATTTAGAGATTCCTTGTTACTGTGACAAGGCTTTTAAAAAAAGGGATGATCATCAGACAGTGAGAACCTGTTATTTAGCCATCTAGTTTGCAAGGTTATGGGCTGGGGCTGACTGTGGGAATGTGTTAATGCCAAATGTTTCCACATAGTCAGTTGATTTTATCAAGTTGAAGTTGGTGATTTTAGCAGAATTAATTTACATGGCTACAAACTGAAAACAAATCTTGTCTTCCATCTGTCAAGAGTTAAAGTAAGAAAAATAAGCATCTAAGATAAAGAAAAAAAGTCTACTCGCAGATTCCACTGCACACTTAAAACAGTGAGATTGAGTCTCCCGCAGATTTGATGACGTCAATGACAGAAACCTTTGAACTTTGAGTGACTTTAGGGAACCCGCACCCAGTGGCGTCCTGCTCATATTCCTTATTTTTCTACAGTGAGGAAGCTTCCTACAATTTCACAGCACAATATGGGGGAAATCCTGGGAGTGAGACATGGAGAGAGCAGCATCACCCACGTAAAGGTCATCTCCACCCTACACACCCCTGCCTCATACGCTTAGACCACTGGGTATTGACATGAGGTTAGGCTTGCTTTAAATAGATCAAACAAGCTTAAGCAGTGAAAAAACAATCCAGACATTTTGGTGGAAATGAATCACTGACGGATGATCTAATGACAAATGTTTATGCTGTTTTATACCTGTATAATCCTTGCCAAAAAAACTGATGTGACACATGTTGTCAAAAGTGCATTATGAATACACTGTGTCAGAAATAATTCTGAGGTGATGTTTGAAGCTAAAAGTGGACCTCTGTGTCTTCTTACACAACTTAGCTGTGGCACTGCAAAATCCCTCTGTACAGGTAGTACAGAGTTTGTAAGTTTGATGTCTTTCTTAACTTGCACTGAAAAGGCAGCGAATAAAAGAGAAAGGGCATTTATAACATGCATGGCAAAGGCTGTGCTGAAGAAGGATTAGTGCTGATCTCTGGCTGGAAGCAGTCTGACTTAATGAGTCCGATTAGTCCCCAGTGAGTGTTCAGGGATTAGCACACTGTCCGCCAAAAGGAGCCTTTCTCATTTCAAGCCCGAGGAGGAGAGAGAGCAGAGAGCCTGCTGGAAAGTGGATGAGAGAAAGTGAGGATGAAAGATGAGAGACAAAGAGAGAGACAATGGGAGAGAGAGAGGGGAGAAATGGGTGAAATGATCAGCTTTATGAGTGGCTAGAAGCATTTGGAAAACATAGTGGGGTCTAATGACAACAGAAAATGACTATTATGTGAGCAATCCTGCCTCTGTGTGCCAGTGAGTGTGTTCAGAGAAGACAAAGCTGAATGGCATTTCTCTACTGAGACGGGTAGTCTTCAGTCTTCAGCAGTAGAGAGTTTGCTCTGACACATGCTCTTCTTCAAGTGCATGTGTGATTATCTTTATCTCATAGTAATTCTTAGAAAATAATGTTGTTTGGGAGGTGGGCGAGGTTTACTGCAGTATTACTGCACAAATCAGATTTTGCCTGATACTTATAGTTCTTAATGAAAACTCTAATCATAACAGAAAATATTATTCTAACCTCTGAAACACAACAGAGCATAATGTTAACTACAGAGCATGAAACATACTGAAAGCAGTCCAAGAAGAGAGCATATTTGTCTGCCTGACAGACAGTGTCAACCCTACTTCTAAAGAAACCCTGCAAGAAGTCACATACACATTTCCTGTAGAGGTTCCCCATGTTTCCTGTCAAGGTCACTGTCACTGTCAAGCACAGACAGAGACTATGTATGTACTAGATGCATGTCTGTTTGCGGATTTGGGTACGCGTGTGTTTAGGTGAGCAGCACATGTCAGCAGTATTCTCTTTAGCACCAGTGCTGATGTACAAAAATAACAAATCTGACCACTAATAGGTTTGTTTGGTATAATGGTAAGAAAATTAGTGAGTCAAATTGAACAGACCAAACACTTCTTCCTTTTTCACTGGTACAGATGAGAAAGGCACATCAGGAACCATGGCCAAAGCCTCTTCAAATTAACAGTGCACCAAAGGGCATGGACTGATGATAACGATGCCTAAATCAATGCACATTAGTCCACAAAAGCCTAAATGTGCTGATACATTTTGTCCCAGGGAGAAGATGGGAACAGATCTTCTAAATATAAACACTCCATTTTGGACAACCCTTACTGACAGACCCTTGGAAGTATTAATCCCTCACTTTGTGAACCACTGCTTTATGCTGTCCATCTGGTCAGCTGAGGCTGCATGACAGAGGAAAAAGAAACACAAAACAACTCGACCACTGGTTATTAAGAGACTCGTCACAAAACAACGATGAGGATAGCAGATTCTGGCGTCATTCTAAACAGTACAGATCTGTTCCGGGGTTTTTTGTTTGTGTGTGTGTGTGCGCGTGTCTATGCTGCACAGCACTCAACAAACAATCCCTGTCCAGATCCATCAAACTGTGAATTAATCTAATAACATGCACAATAACAACAAGCTTCCCATCCTTTCAGAATGCGATACATTGCAGCATCACAATGGATAATTGCACACCAATGGCAAATGCCAATGTACTGTATGTGTCACAGACTAGATGACAGCTTTGCTTTGGAAGGACCTAGGCACTGCAGCAGTGCATTGATCCGCTGATCCATGACAAAGAATTTAACCCCAGCCACTGTAGTGCCGCTGTGTATTCATATATAGGCCTACCAATTATTCAAACAAACAAGCTCCATGAATTAAAAATCAATGCCCTGGTTGCCCTCTCACTTGATTTTTAATCCTGTACATTTCTTTCAGCATTTCTTTTTTACCTCAGAGACATTTGTGACCAACCAGTTATATCATACTCCATGTATGACTTTCACATTTTCTGCTGGCTAGATAATGAAAGTGATGAAGCTCTGTCCTCATTACAGAAAATCAGCTATTGGTGACCCCATAAGCTACCTCCATTTGCTAAGGCTGAACAGACAAAGGGATTAGTGATGTAATCATCCAAATGATAACCACCCCACACACACATCATAGCTGTCGTCCTTATGCAGATGGTGACACTATGGACATATTCATGAGTCTCAATGTATCTATGTGGCAGAAAAACATTTGTCATTTAATTCCAGGGTTTAACACATTTCCATTCCTCTATTCTTCGCAAACATAAAACAAGGATTTAGTCCACAGTGCAAACAGCAATGGCTATTAAGCTTGAGCAAACAGTTTTAATCAGCAGAAGTGACTTTCCTAATGAAGAAACACAGTGCCATATGATGTTTTCACAAGACATTTGCACAGCTACGCAATCTCTTGTTGCCACTAATAGAAACCACAAGACTTCCTTTTATCCAGTGTTTAAACTACATGATGATATCAAGACAAGTCCACTTTACAACTTGTTTTAGAAAAGCTACAGCCAATGAACTGTATAGAAGAATTATGGCTGGTGTTTAAACAACACACGTTGACTAGCAATCACATTTAGGACACATATAATCCCCCAGATTATTTGTAATACATTAGCTACAACAATTAGTTGAGTAATCGAGTAGTCGATCAACAGAAATCTTCATAATCCATTAGCAATTTTGGTATGATTTGTTTGCATGTAAACACAGTCAATGTATGGTTGCTTAGCAAAATGTAGCCATTATAATCCTTGCTCCAAACATTATATATGTTGGTTGAATTTCTACATTCACATTGGTAAAATCAACCAGCCTGCAACATTACAGGCATCAAAAATGCTGGACACTGCTGGGTTAATAAAAACATTGGATGACAATGTGAGGTTGACACTGACCCCAAGTGTTGTCCATTTAGAAAGAGTTGCTCTCATCTCCACAACAAAATAAGCCCATAATGTATTTACTTTCAACTCTCAAAAGCCATTGTGGTATACTGACATAAATAACAAACAGTAAAGCAACAAATTCAGGACTATTTCTTCAATAGACAGTAGTTCCAATGAAAAGTATTGAGAGTGAGGTCTCTGAATTATCCAGATTAATTATCCAGTGCTGTGAACTCTTCACAAAATTCAATTCAACTCTGTTTTATTGGGGAACGGCACAGTAAGGCTAGCATTACTGTGTATGATTGCTATAACTCCACCTGTTTAACATTAAAGCAGTCTGTGAAGAAATGCAAGACCAGCGATGTACCAGCTGCAGTAAAACAGAAAACTTTTACAGCCCTATGTCGTCTCTATTGTTCAAAATGTCTTGTTTTATGTGGTAGTTTTTACAAGAGACCAACATCACTGGTGACTCTGAAATGAGAGGGTGCAGGCACTGAGGCAGAGGCGCTAGTCCTGTTAAGCCCATGAGCATAATGTTCCAGGAAGAGATATGAAGAGATAAACTCTTTCAAGTTAGCATCTTAGACAGCACAGCAGCACTTCTGCATACTTGTAAAAAACAAACATTTCCTGCCCTGACGATATTTTGGGGTCTGGCTTTGTTGGAAGAACACCAAGTCACCGAAATAAGACAACAAAAGATGACTGGTTGAGTTGAAGAGATCTCACAGCAATGTCAGTGTAGAAGGCAACAAAAAATGAAAGATGACAGTGTTTAGGAAGATTTTAAAACTCATTTGGATGAACACCAGCACTGTTACACACATATTCCGATCAACCAGGGATAATCTTTTAACAATCAGACATACATTTGTGATAAATTTATAGTATAATGTCAGATAGGGACTGACAAACCGGTGAGATAAGACAAGACCATTAGAAGGGGGTGCACAGGAAATGTACTGCTCAGCTCATTTTGGATACCTGTCTATCATAACTGCTCACAGTTGAGCCATTTATCAAGCGGCAATATCACAGAAAAGCTCCTAAAATTTACAGATACCGTGGATTACCTCAGAGGTTGTGACGTTAATGACAATGGGCCAAAGTAGGTACGTTAGTCCCGTTGGGTAGCTCAAGTCTCGTTAACCCGAAATGCACCACACATGAAGACTATGGATGACAAGAGAAGCCAGGTGAAAACCCGGCACGAAAAACACCTAATACTCGACGTGATTCACCCCAAACTCCAACAAGATGCTCCCTTTTGTATAACCTTCGAGCCATATCGACATTTTCTGACAGGAGGTGAAAACTTTGGGGGTAAGAAACCCGTCTTTTGACTACTTTTGTTTCAGCGAAGCAACAATTAACCTTTCCTCGAGCGGTGAGAAAACTGCCACCTGGGTTTAAGGTTGTGAGCGTCAACCAGGAGCCATTATTTTCTATTAAATTAAGCTTTAATGCCTTACCTGGCTGGTTTAAGTAACGTCTCGTTGACAAAATCTACAGTGATGACCGGTAGGTGCAGGCTGGGAGCGCGTGTTGTGGTCCCCGCGCGCTGCTCCGAGCGAGGACGCCCCTCCTCCATCCCTCACGCGCCGACCAACGCTCTCACACACGTTTTTTTTTTTTTAATTTCACCCTAATACAACTTTCCATATCAAGTTAGGTTTCACAACATGGCCTTTACGTTGCAGCATTACCACATAAGCAGAGAGACAATAGTGAGACTCAAAGGCAAAGCAAGAACATGTCTGAACACGCGTGGGTTTTAATGGTACTGTTTTTATTGCATGAATTGGAATAGCTGCAGAGAAACAATGTTTCAGATGAGTACAGTTGGGTTTGAAGCCTTCCTGCAGTGAGGAGAGATGGTCAGTGGACATTCAGATGGCACGGCTAACTTTATTCACCTCTCTCCCTGTCCGTCTGCCACAAAACCAGCGCTTACATACTGCATTTAAACCGCAACTGTAGCACACAGGGGTAAGGATGAGGAGGAGTGGGGATAGAAACCGTACTTTGAACACCAAATATAACTGGCTGTAAGTTAGTGCATGGACTTATCAAATGTGCTTCAACTGTCTTAACACAGAGGATTCAACGTGCTCAGCGGTGAGCATGACATTCTGTGGAGTAATAATATATCATGGAAGGTGGATTTTATTGCTGGTTACTTGTCTTTGTTTTACAGTGGGGTGGTTATTTGGGAGAGAGACATAAGGATTGTGGTGTGCTTTGGTGTGTAACTCCCTCCAGCAAGCACTCAGCTCGACAGGTTTTCTATGTGCAGCTGCTCAATCGGTTGAAATATAAGAGTATTATCAGTCAAACACAAAAAAATAACGCAGATAAACCATCCAAATGCAGTATACAAGCCCCAAACTCTGTGGATTCAGACTAAGAGCGATGACTCCATCTACAGGTTAGTTGTTGTACTGCAATGACAGAAGGAGGTGGGTTGACATACTGAAGTATTTGTTGCTATAAGTTTATAAAATAAAATAAAAATCAGCTCCCTTTTAAAGTAAGTAGACCAGCCACATAATAAAACAAAATTCCTACCGTAGGACTTGTAAAATGGTCTCTCAAAGATTTTTCAAAGGAACTTGGTCACTCAACTGTCACTGAAAAAAAATAATAAAACATTCCAATGAAATAATAAAGGTGGTAATTTTACTGTACCTGATCATCGACTCTTCCCACCCCACCCTCCCCACAACTTATCCTACTTCAAATATAGGACTCAAAGATATGGGCTCTAATGTTAATAATACATTTATCCATACTATGTTCATATAATTAATAAAAAAATAAATACATTTAACAAATACAAATGATTTTTTGCAGTGGGTAAATTACCAAACGAACAGATTATCACCCACAGTTGTATTGTTAACACGTTTGCTTTTTCAAGTGTAGGATTTCTCAATAAAACCACTATCACCCCTAATTATTTAAACCTGTAGTCTTAAAGCCTCTACACTGGTGTGGCTGTGCTATCGAGCTGGGTGAGAGATCAGGCTCCCCCCAGTCGTCTATAGGGCTGTGCGTGAGCGTCAGCTCACTAAAGGCTAAATGTTAACACTGTAGCACACTCACAGAGAGCAACCAGGAGTAAAAGTAGATGCTGATGATGGATGTTGGCAATGGGACCCAAACCGGCTCTTGGCTTCGGCCAAAAAAGCTGAGGGCACAAGATGTGCACGTTTACATGTCTTCAATCGGTATATCTTGTAAAAAGGTCATATGAAA
This sequence comes from Epinephelus lanceolatus, assembly GCF_041903045.1. Classification (NCBI taxonomy): domain Eukaryota; kingdom Metazoa; phylum Chordata; class Actinopteri; order Perciformes; family Serranidae; genus Epinephelus; species Epinephelus lanceolatus. Next base: position 37,993,157 of record NC_135735.1, read on the forward strand.
CATTTTCTTCTCACTTTTTTTTTGTTGCCATTTTTTGCTTATGCATTTTTTTGTACAAATCTTTGTATAACCTGTTTAGACATAACAAAACAGATTAAACCAACAGAAAAATCAACCGACAAAAAAAAAATTCATGCATAAGTTATGTCCCACTCTTACTGATTGCATTTGTAAGTTACCATCTTGATAAAATCTGTGTACATGACATTTTTGTTTTTGTACATTTTTCAGCCATTTGCTTTTTTTTTTTCTTCTCCTTCTTTTTTTTTTTTTTATATTTGATAAAATTTTTCATCATATTTTCCAGCCAGCAGTTCCAGGTATTGCTCCAGAGTAGATTCCAGACACCCGACCTGTCTATTCCTGTACAGCAGGAGGCGCAAGAGGCATGTTGTGTAGGTGCTGGCTGTGGGAAGGAAAAACTGCTCCATAAAAGAAGCTATTGGGAAGCAAATGAGCATTTATCCTTTGTGATTTCAGTTCAGGTCCAAGAAATTAAACCCCATTTCCTATTACAATTCTTTCTTTTTTTTGTTCATTTTTTTTACGTCTGCTAGAAATTGTTGCTTGTTGCCCCGAAAAGCCGGACAGAGAGACATATACTGTAGATGTTTTAATACTTTTAACAACCTCCCGAGGCTGGAGTCTGGCAGCAGAAGTGGGACAGGACAGTCAGTCAGTTGCAGACGAGGATGGGGGCGGGGCTTGGGGGCGGGGCTTGAGGGGGGGGCAGGCAAGGTCACCCCTATCTGCAGAGGTCCTCTTGTGTCGAGTCTCGCACATTTTTCCTCTTCTTGCTATTGCCCTGGTGGTGTGGCTTGTTGCTCTGATGACTTTTGGTGCTGGAGGAGGAGCTCTGCTGTCCGTGGTGGCCGCCCTTATGGTGCGAACGAGACATCCTGGCCTGGGGAAATACGATGCAGGAAAAAAAAATCAGTTCCTGCTGGACTTCCCTTTGATATTCAAAATAATACACTGTAGCATGGTAATGGTGGAGATATAATAAAACTATTTCAATATTAACTAATTGTACACACTCACTTTTATATGATGTGCTCAGTGAAATATTTAACAGCTCAGGTTTTCTGTCTCTTCCTTTTTTAAATCTTGTGGTGCATAAAGTGTTGTATGTGTACATACAAGCTAAAGCTGAGCATACCTTTCCTCCCTTGTTGCTTCCAGATGGAGTGCTGGTAGTGTGGCTCTGTGTTCGGTTATTGTTGACAACCGCAGACTTTTCTCTGTGGGCGCTGGAGCCCCTGCCAGACTGCTGCTTGGCTGTCTTACACGGCGTGCCATCAGAGTCCTGGGGAAATACCAACAAAAGAGTACACAGACTGTCAACAACATTCAGTCACTAGGAAGTTTTACTCGTGAAGCTTTAACTGCTCCCGATAAATGGTAAATAAACATGGAGTGAGTAATTAAAATACTAATGGATAAAGTATTCCTTAAGGCTGTGTATGCAGCTGCGAGACTGACCGCATCGCTGGAGCTGGAGGTTGAAGTCGTGGAAGAAGGCGAAAGTGGAGAAGAGGAGGGAGAGGAGCGCAGTGAAGGGGATGGAGAGGAGGAATTGGAGGAGGTTTTGCTGTGGGGAGCCGACGGCAGAACTACAACATCATCGTCATCATCCGGGACGTTGTTGTTGCACTCATCAAGCTGCTGGGACTCAAACAGTGTCACATCATTTCCTATAAAAACGGAGAGAAAAATGTAGACACAAAGGTCAACTCAGTCCACAGTCTTATAGAGACCTGCTACTGTCGTTCAAGCCTATACCAAGTCAGATAAATTAATAAATAAAACTTCAAGAAATATTTTATTAATTTAAAAAAAACTGTTAAAGAGTTAGAACGTACTGTTGAGTGGCAGCTCATTCTGAGATGGGCTCCCCCAGTTCTTTCGGATCCATTCCCTATATTCATCCACTTCCTGCGTTACTCGGATTATTCGGCCAAGTATGCTGTGACAGGATACAGAAGGATATATGCTTGTTATATCAGTGTTTATACATCAGTCTGACAGCAAATGTTACTGGTAATGACCTGATATTTTCAGTACGATCAAATAATTCCAGCTATAACAACTGAAATACTCTAATCTCGTGGTTGTCGATATAAACAACAGTGACAGCATATGACTTAATATTCAATCTTACCTCTCAGTCTCATTATTGGGATAGTACTTAGCGATGGGTGACACAGCGTGGCTGAGCACCACATAGGCGTAGTCGAATGCCTGCTTCACCTGCATGGCACCGTATGAACTCCGACCAACATCATTATCTGTTGGACACAAAACAGATGGTCGGCTTGCGTAAACACAAGAACCTGACAACATGCCAATACATGCAATTCCCTTTATCCTTTGTGTTCACAGTTCCTACCTGGCTGCAGTGGGTCCTCAATGTAGAGCATGGAGGGCCTGTAGCCATCCATCATGTTCTTCTGAACTTCGTCTTTGGCAACGTAGCAACCTCCATCTTTTATCCTGATGCCTGTTTTCAGGTAGTTAAAGTGGCGACCGTAGAGCTCGAAAAATTCAATGAGCAGAACACCAATGTTGATGTTGGGACTACAAACATCCTCCCTGTAGTGAAGCTGGAAAATACACAGTACGAGCGGGTGTCAGAATTATTGCAAACAGAGCAAATAACAAGTCACTGTTGAGACTTTTAGAGGGAAAGATAATTTACTCTGAATACTGCATTTAGTTCTGTCTCCAAATTTTTTTGTTCAGAATTGTAGATATTTTTGTAATCCAGGTGTTCAGGAGTCAGTTTGCAAATACCTTCAGTTATTAAAAAAAAGAAGATCTAGACAAACAATGAGTTAAAAGTAATAAAAAAGCATTATAGTGTATCTGACCTGTAGGAAGCTGACAGCCATGAGGAAGAGACTGTAGGAGCCAATCCCACCAGTAAACACCTCATTGAGGTCCCTCTGCAGTAGGAACTGCTTCAGCACCAGGACCAGGTAAGGCAGCACAGGGTATTTCTACAAGACAAAACACACAGACACAGTAAAAAACAGAGCAAGTAATTGATGTTGTTGCCTACAGCACCCTCTAGAGGATGACAGGAATTTAAAGTGTACAGAGCATTTCTGGTGGCCTGTCCAACTGATGACTTATATATCTGAGGCCCATTTGAAACAGTCAAAAGTTTGATAAGAATGTCAGTTCAATGAAATAATTACACTTTAAAGGTCCCATATTAAGCTTATTTTTAGGTATTTGAGGTTTCTAACAGAACATGTTAACATGCTTTAATGCTCAAAAAACACAGTATTTTTCACATACTGTCCACCTAAATATACCTGTGTTAATCTTCTATCTGAAACACTCCGTTTTAGCGCCTTCTGTTTAAGCCACCCTCCCGAAAAGCCCTGTCTGCTCTGATTGGTCAGTGTTTCTGTGTCTTAAACATCTGTGCTCTCTGCATGTCTGCACCATCTTTGCAGCAGCAGAATGACTGTAATAGCACTGTAGCAGCAGTTTCTATCTTTTATAGTGTAGTTGTCACACCACAACTTCAAGGAAGTCCTGACAGCTCGGTTAAAGGTTAAATTAAAAGTCCAGCCTGTGGCCCTTTGCTGCATGTCATCCCCCCTCTCTCTCCCCCCCTTTCACACTTAACTGTCCTGTCCAATAAAGCCAAAAAATGTGCCCCCCCCCCAAAATATCTTTAAAAAAAAAAAAAAGATTGCGTGTTTTGATACTTTTAAGGACTTACACCTACACCTGCTTTACAATCAAAACGACATGATAATCTGAATTTTTACAATATGGGACCTTTCATATTAATAATAATAATAATATATAATAATCTAAACATGCTGTTAAAGCTTTGTGTGCTACTTAGAACCCATTAGTTTGTAAAATAGCAACTACAGTATGTTAGTTTGTTTTTAATGTTGTATGAAGGTTACAACTTGGATTTCAATATTTCAGGCTTCTGTAAAACCTTAGAGATTTTACAGACACTTGTGGGAAAGCCAAAGGCAGTTATTAAGGCAATACTACTATCCGTTCAGACCACAGAGTTAGGAAAAATGTTTCTACCTCTGTGCTAAGTAGTCTAAGTCAGGCAAGCGGCTACAGTACACAGACAATGTGTACAGTTCAAACATCAATAACACTGGCTACAGGTGGAAGGTTATGTATTCCAAGGATACATTAAAAATCATAAGAATTCAGGAAATACTGCAGAAAATCCACTAATGTTGCAGACTGTACCTCTTTGAATTCCTTAATGAGCCGAGCAGCTTTAACGCCACTTTTCACATTGAAGCTAATGTCCACTTTGACCTCAGTGAAGGAGTCTGTCAGTTTGATGATGGGAACCTGGAACACACATTAAACAGGTGATGATACTAAGTCAGACAGGAAACAATTAAATAATCACAACAATCAAACGCTGACATTGGTCTGTAAGACGCCTGTAAATACTTGCATTGTACCACAAGTCTATGCTGAAAACAAGACATACAATCATACACAAACCCACGTTTACTAATCTAATCCTCAACTACTTGAGCAAAGATTTAAAGTGCTAATCTGCTATTTAAAATGCTTAACAAAAGTGACACTTAAAACACAAAGAAAAAGCTTTATTCATATATTTTAAATCCTGAAAAAAAACGAACTCAGATGGAACAGAAAATCCGATCCATGCCCAGTTTATAAAAGTGAAGTGGCTGATAGAAAGTTGGGAGTGGTTTAAAAACATGATCAGGGAAATCTAAATCAAAGTGGTAGTTCCAAGCAAAATACACTATCAATATTGTGTGTGTAACACTGGTCGATATAAACATATAACCTAACTTTGGATGAAATTTACTCTTTGTTACCAACTCTAACTTGCAGTGAACCCCTTGAGGTATTTCCCTGGTTGCACATGTCTGCACACATGCCTGAATACAAGGCATGTGCGCTTACCAGTGTAGTCAGGGGTTTGGAACTGTCACAGCAGCGTACGTTGATGTGATTACAGCTTGTGAAACTAACTGACAACTAACATCAGAGGCCTGGATATGACAGTTAACATCACATAGATTTATGACTGAAACAATGATTGTTGACTATTATAAATCATCAGACAATTTTACATGTAGATTTACATGGTGTGTGAAATGCTAGCAGATCAATTTAACTGACAGAAAAGACTTTAAAAGGGTAAAACCAACATTACAATGCACACTTGTGAGCAAGCGCAGTCTTACCGTTGCTTTGTCCAAAACTTTTATGGAGTTCTCATCTGCGACGTTCCTCTTCCGGAGAGCCTCTTCCAGCGTCCAGAGCGGGAGGGTCTCCCACTTCCCGAAAACTACCAAGTCAATGTCACTGGTGGAAGAGAGACATGACAGGTGTCACTTATTTATTTATACTTATCATACTACACAATATACAAGAGCAACTCATGGAGAGTACATATCTCTTTCTCACATGACCAAATATCGACTCCAAAATGTGTAGTATATCACTTCCAAAACAAACAGAAGCACAAATCACACATGATCCGACATCAGTCACCACTGATCAGTTCGTAAGGAGCTGCACAGTGTGGCTTTTTAAGGTAGATGTGGTAACTTTTAAAACATGAAACATAATCTTCCTCATACAAACAAAAAGCACACCCTTCATCAATTCAGCACACTCTGGTTTTGCTGCCACAGCCTAATTTGGCATGCTATGGCCAGCAGTTTATGGTTACGGTATGGCTAATGCTAGCAAACTTGTGATTAAAAAAAGTGCTGTGGAACTGACATTAACATCAGTTTGCTGACTTTATGACTCTTTTCTTGAGATGGAACTGACCTTAAATACAGTACAAAGGAAACCCTACAGCAGCCATTTTTAAATATCCTCTGCATTGTAGCTCACTGCAGACAGGTGGTTTTGCTTCCCTCTTGTGGATGAGCAAAGTGCAACTTCAGATAGAGTTAAAGGAAGCCAATCAATATGTGTGTACTATTTTAACAGTGCTGTGTGTTCACTACATACAGAATCTTACCTAAAGCACCCACTACAAACAAGGCACACACACACACGCGCGGGGTCATTGTACCACCTACAGCTACACCAAATTCTGTTCTCAAATTCAACACTTGACAGTTTCTCTAATGTTTCTTTCAATATTTATCAGTTACTTTGTGTTACTTTCCCATTTCCATATGAACCACTCTTCACATCGGGCATAAATTACATCCACCGCACAGCACTTATTTAAAGACATCGTTTAAAAGCTCATTCACCTGCCACTCCCATTTTTTCCTTCTTCCAAAACAGTAGTGAAGAACACCATATGCAAGTGCCAGGGGTTGTGTTTTCATTAAAACAAAATTATGACTGGTGTGTTAACTGCATGCCAAATTGCTTCCTAAGTTACCTTATGACCGGTTGCTGACAAGTAATGTAGCATGTAATGGGCTTTTTTTAAAAAAAAAACCAAAAAAACAAACAGAGTCCAGCACAGTGCTCCCTATACATAAAACGCACCACTGGAGCTGCATGACATCACTTCCAGTAAACTTCACGAAGAGCACTGAGGGAAAAACAGCATCATCAATCTATTTTAACCGAATATACTATGATATAGCTCAGCTAAAGACGCACAAGCACAGAATCCGTCAGCAGGTTACCAGGTCGTTCAATGCCGAGCCTGTTTGTAACCGGTACCGACAATGTTATCTCCACTTCACCTGTTCAGCTAACTTTAGCAGTTTATGCTGTCCAAACCACAGACGCTTGGCCTGTTCATGAACTCACAGCGGTGTGTTGCAGAATGACAACAGGGGAAACACTAATATGGATATTTAGCTTTATTTGTGGAATTAAAATAGATTTCTTTGGCCTGGCCGAGGTATCCGTTGATACAGCAGCCCACTAACACTGATGCACTCAGTGTAAATTACCTGTACATTGTAACTTAAAGGGGAACTACGACCATTTTCAAAATTTATAAATGTCATTTCTATGGTCTAAGACAGTCCAAAAAGCTCAGCTCATTTGGGTCTAAAAAAGAAAAACATTCTGTGTGACCACAAGATCAGTCTCCCATTTATTGCCTATGGAGCAACTTCAGACTTTCCACCCTTTGACATCACCACTATGAGACTTACTTCTCTGGTTTCTGGCTTTGAGAAAGAATTGCTCATGTTCACAAACTTTCCTAGACCATAGAAATAACAGAATAGAAATTCTTAATGTAGGTGTTGGTCCCCTTTAAACACAGGCAATTACACTCTTGTTTCCAAAACAACAGAAGCACACAGAAACCGATTTGAATTCACGCACATCACCCGCTGACATGCATGCGTCCACTAACAGCTTAGCTCCATTTAAGTGCTCAGTGTGCGGTGTCAAGAGTCCACTAATCCAGGTGACATGTCTGTGTGTCTGTGTCCGGCGGTGTGGACGATGTGTGTTTCTGTGTACGTGCGGCTGAGTGTCTGTTGCAGGCCTCTCTCGGAATAGAGTTCTAAAAAGATCCGGGATCAGCGGCGCTAAAAATTACTAAACCACTTGATCCTCAAAACAAAAGCAAATAATGATTCCCTGGCTAAATGGAGCACTCTCTCCACAACAGGGTTAAGTATTTTGGTAGGAGGCCAAGTCAGAGTCACAGTTTGGCAAAGATAAAAAGAGCAAGCATGTGTTTAAATCTCTAGGCTGGTTTAGAAAACCAATTGGCTCACCTTGTTGGAAGATAAAGACCAGTGCTGAAACTCCCAAACACTTGGACCTGCAGAGATAGGGGACATAGTTAGACACATATACATCTTTTGGGGCCTTTATTTTATTCAACATATTACATTAATTCACTTACAGCCTGCAAAACAGCAAAAAACACTTTAACATTTTTTATCATAATGTCTGACTTGTGCATTAAACTTTTAACATATTTGCCTCTATGTTCTGACATTTCTTTCTGATTACAACATGGGCTGGACCGAGGGCAAAATGTGTCACCAAGCACGCATCAACTTGGCTTTGCTGATTTTCCCACGCTTGCCTTCACTACTGCAAAAACCTGTTCTCCAAGCTGCATAAATATCACCATTCTGCAGCCCAACATAGTGTTGATTTAATGACAAGTCCAAACACACTGCACAGGCGTGGCTCAAAAAATACCTATTAGGTGTAAAAGAAAAGAGTGTGTAGTGTGAATAGTTTAAAACCACATTTCAAGTGAGGGATTAAAGTCCAGGCTGACTTCAATGAAACAAGCAAATCCTACTTTTAATTGGCCATCTTGGAAATCAAAACTGGCAGGATGTTTACACACAAAACAGTCCTTTTAGCCACTGATCTCTTAACCTGCATGCTACTGAAGTGACAAAAATATCTCCAATCTTCCACCTTTTTAATCTCCCACAGAGCACAAATTGGTGTCTCAACAGAAATAGAGTTAAGCCTTGACCCTACCTTTACTCCCTTAAACCACCTCCCTACGTTCCACATCAACCACTAGTATAAACTCTGGTTTACAGCCCAGTCACATGTCCAGAGCTAAGCTGATTGCAGAGCCATGTTTGTGAATGAGTGTGTACTAAGTCCTAGTAAGACTTCTGTGAAGGCTGAGGTAACTACAGGTGGTCACAAAGCTCAGCTATGTTTGGCACACTCCAGTAAAACACGTACTTGTGGCATGAGTGTGGTCAGTGTGAGGTTCACAAAGAGTTTCAAAAACATTTCAAATGCTCCACTGAGCAACAATAGAGAAGCTTTTGTGGACTTTTTTTTCGCTACAGCCGACCTAAACAAGCTTCCATATATACCTGGCAAGATTGGGATCTGGTGGAAACATTTGTGAGAGTCTGGTGGACGTGTACGCATCTAAGCTCATTGATTAAACAAGCACCACGCTGAGCGGATGACCAAATTGCCCTTGCTTGCTCCACAGTGGAAAAGGAATAAAACTGGGCAGGCTTTGGGACAGCGTTGTGCTCCTTAATTTGGGAACCACTAAGCTCAAAGCGAACACACTTTGAGGCACGCTGCTCTATCAGCAGGATCAAAGTCAGCGTGCACAAGGAATGCCTGAGGTGGCACTGATAACATGGCCCAAACAGAGTACTGTGCAGCAGGGAGATAACAGAAAACAACAGGATGCTTTATGAAAGGCTGAAGCTGGCGCACTATGGTGGCTCATATGCTAACTGTGGTAACTGACGGTTGTATGTTACCCATTGTCCACCAAAATTAGTGCATATGTATGTTTTTTTTGTTTGTTTGTTTGTGTTTTGTTTTTTAAACGCAGGGAAACCCAGAATTAGGCAATAAAACTCCTTTTCTGTTGCCAATAGATGAGTATCCCTCTCAATTTTTTTCTTGGTTTGTCATCACAAACACCCCAGAAAACAGGGGTATTAGACAGCAGAATGCAGCATGGAGGCCAGTGAAAATGATACAGTGCCTACTTCTTTTTTGTATCTGTTGTTCATTCAGTCTTTCGAAAATACTGTCAGAGCACTGACTGGCTGGGGACGGACAGTATTTATGGCTTAGATGACAGATCACACAAGGCTAAATTGTCACAAAAGTTACCAATGTTTGCGCTGGATAATGGGGAGAAATTTATGTGTCCACTTGGGTGTCATGTTTTTCATCACTGCCAACTGGAGCTGAAGTCGATAAATACCCATGACTACAGCAGCACCATTTGTCCTGGGAATGAATGCAGATTGTAACCTTTCCCACTAAAAACAATAGCCAGATGATAGTAGGTGTTTGCACAGTGGGAAAGGCTTTTTTATAGAGACCACTGTGTCCAAGGTAGCCTAGTCAGAGTAATCAACCAGTCCAACAAACACTATGTTCAGTGTTTATAAATGCCTGACTATTTTCACTACTTCACAAGTGCATTAATTTCTGCCAAAACAAAATAACCTCTTTTAAAGCTAACTACCTATTAGATTACAGCCAAGATTTCTAGCAAACAGCTGGGGGCAGTTCTCAGCCTGGTTATTAGTGGGGTGCTGAAAAAAAAAAATCTGCTCAGTCACACCCTGCGATCCAAACCAATGTGTACCTCAGCACTGGGCCACAGGTCGTGGATGACTCCCTTGATCCTGTCCACCACCTCCAGCCTCATCTTCTCCTCTTCCGGCCGTGGGGAGATGTACTCATAAAAGTCGTTGACCTCCTCGTGCAACCTGCAGAGTACACAGAACACAGTGTTGTGGGTTCTTTGCATATAGACAGACCTCAAGAACAAACATGCACACAGACAGCAGGTACTATACTTTTCTACACTATTGAGTTGATGGTGATAAAGCACACAGGAAACCACTGAAAAAGTCAAACAGCTACTGTAACTGTTTACTATCTTTAAACAGATCAATTAAGCCAGTTCGTTTTAACAATCCAAGGCTACTGAGAATTAGCAGCATCGCATATCACACATTGATTTTAGCCACAAGACAGAGGGAAATGAACACAACCAGGGGTGCTCCTGTCTTCTCAGTCCAATCTGTGCACTCCCTGCTAGCAGAGCAAAAAGACACAATGAGCAGCGCCAAGGGATTGAGTGCCAACAGTCACTGCCACAGATACAGATGTCAGATATTGAGTCACACTGACTCAATGTTGGACATAAAGTAGATAATAGCTGCGTCCTCTTCTCTCTACTTGCATATTTACACACAAAACTCCTGCATCTAATCAGATAAAGCTGAGCGTTCACACCTCACTGTGTTTCTCCTCATTCCTCCATATGTCCGATAATCAAAGCACTGAAATCAAATAAATTATATCATGTTTGGCGATGGGGGTATAATATCCAAAAAGGTTAGCAATAAAAGGCTTGTGACTGAAAGGTGTGTGGTTCAAATCTCCAGGTCTGTGGGCAAAAATGATGCAGCACAAACTAAATATTAGCTGTAGCTCCCCCTTCTGTGTGATAGAAAGGTGTAACAGAGACTGGAAGCTGTAAGCAACAAGCATTGTGACCAACAGTTGGAAGACTTTTTGTACAAGGCAGACTCAAGATATGGATTTCTGTAAGAGTAGAGCAAAGAAAGCAGAGTGTTGCCAAAAACATCAACCTTCCCTTGGCAAATAAAAGAAAAAAAGGATCCTGGGGAGTTTACACAATATTTCCATTATCAGCTTTCCTTAGGAGGTACAGCTAGAATCATGCCTATCAGCAAAATTATTGGTTGGAGTTATTAGTTTGACTGGTGTGCTCTGTCCTAATGAGTCGTCTATCAGGTGTCTGATACCAGTGGAGGTTAATAATTACTGAAAACAAGAGGTCATTTTTACCAGGAAGACAGTGACAAAGGTTTGTCAGACAGGGTTTTATTTTCCTCAAAGAAGAGTTTTTAGCGTTATACCAAACCAACTATTACTTTTTTGTGAAACAGTAGGGCTGAGCAAAAACAAAACAGGAACCCCTACTGTGTCCCAGTGTTATGGCAGTAAAAAAAGGTATCAGTAAGGGCAGGCTCAGCAAGGGTACCGCATTTGTCCTTGGAACAGGTCGCTCTGCCCACATGCGCTGACCTTTCCCCTGACCAGTTTTGTCTACATACACATACACAGGGACAAGTCTCTGTGGGCGGACAAATAAGAACACAAACATGCCTGCACACACATATACACACACACAAGCATGTCCACATGCATGTGTGCACAAACAACCATACAGAGCCAGACCATGACGGAGAATGAGAGAGGAAAAGTGATGTTTCTGTTTTTAAAAATAAAATAGGGCAACAAAGAAAACCCCACATGTACCACAGAAAGTTGGACAAGAAAAAACACAAGCAGTTACCAAAACTGACTGACTGTTGTTTGGATTACGCCCCAAAGGGCACTGTATGTGTTTCTAGTGTCTGGGTTTTACGTAACAAGAACACTTCACCTGACAGCATTCAAAGCTGACTGGGTTTCACCTTTATTATGTCTTGGGTCTCAGACACTCAGTCTGACAGAAGCCCAGGAAACAGATGCAACACTGAAAGGTCGCTGGTCTGCTAACCAAGTAGAGAAAATATGTGCGGAATAAAACTTTATTCGCCCTTGCCAAATGCTATCATGGCGACCTTGAGAAAATGAACTAACCCCCAAGTTTCTGCAGCGAAACTGCAAAGTGGCCAACAGTATAGCAAGACCGTGATCAGACCAACAAACACACTGCATTAAAAACATAAGGTGCTACTATACTGCTACAATTGATTATGAAATAAACTGGGAGAGTGAAGGTTTGTCAAGACACCAACACAATACACACAGCAGTTTATACTTAAGAAAGTTAGCAAAGTTCTCAGCTGTCTCAACTAGGCCTGGAAATAATTGTTAATTTCATAATCAATTATCGGTCCATGGTTTTTTTCAATAATTTTGTCAATTAATTAGAAATCAGCCAGACTAGAAAATGTCACAAATTGTAAAAATCAACACGTTTATTATCACAAAAGGAGACCCTGCAACTGGGTTATGTTAAAAAATGACAGAAGCAATTTCTTAAATATTAATATTCAATGCCAATAGAACAAACAAATAAATAACAGCCTTGTTATTTCAGCTCTACTTTCAACACTTCTTAAATAAACAGTAAAATTAGCATGTTACAATAATTACAGATGGCCCAGTTCAGAACAGAGTCATTTAATATTGGGTATTGGCCGATAATGAGTACCACCCATTACAATAAACCTGGATTGCCTTGGATATTGACCCTTAGGATTGGCTCAGGAAATCCCTAATTTGAATACTTGCAAAGTCAAACCCAAGCCAGCCTTTGTTTTTACTACTGAACCTGTATTTAGGGTGTGCCAAGACAGTGGTCTCAGTGAAATGAATCAAAAGGCTGTGTTATAATATGCCCTGCTATTGTTTGTATGAGTGTGGACCAACTGGCTGCTCACATGACTGAATGTAGTAAATGTCAATGTGGGCTGTTACTGAAATGCAGATAAATGGAAAGCTGTACTTCAAGCAGTACTTACTGTAAATAGTCACTATGTTAAGTCCATGAGTACATCAGGTCTGTGTTGCATATTGTATCAGAACTGTGCATCCGCCCACACAACTCTCACACAAATACAACCATTAACTGAAATGGTGTTTATATCTTGGAGAAATCTTCAGAGAGCTGAGCACAAATAAAGAGAGTGTATTGAATGACATGATTTAATTTTATTGACTTCCTTTGTTCGGACCAGGAGGAGGGTCCGAACAAAGGCCGCTGGAAACTGAGTTTCTATTTGCTACTGCTATGTTTGTGTATTAGTTATGTCAAAAAATGCTTTAAACTTTTACCTTATTACTGGGCAGATTGAGCCAATGCTTTAATGTCACACCTTTTTTTCTTTCTGATAACATTGTTTTGAATTTGATTTTTGTTTTTGTTCATATTACGTAAATTTCAGTTTCCATTTGTTGCCCCTCCTACAACATAGCAACTAAAAACCACTCTAAATTTTAATGACCTAATCTCTTTTCCCTGTGCACACTGCACAGACTCCAGCCTCTATCGCAGAAACATTAGGTTTCATTTACGTGTAAAAGGAACTCAGCAGCTACAGTCTGTATTACTCATAAAGCATTAGTTTTGATTTTAGAGAACACACCTCTCTGACACCTCAGCCCAAAGCCGAACACCAATTCAAGCTAATGTAATGCGTCGTAATTGAACTGAAGGATATAATAGCTTTGTGCCATGTCAAATACCATTTAGCTTTAAAGTGTTTTCAAACCTTCCTAAACATCAAGCCAAAAGAAGAGGACATTTATCTATCATAATCTTTCCAGTTTGCTTCTAAAACCGACATCCTGTGACGTGAGCACTTCTTCTCCACAACAGCGCCAGTAGGTTTCGTTTCAGAGCAAACAAGCTGCTACTGCTCCCTTGTCATCACGTGTTGGGAGCAACCATAGAAATCACATCTCATGCCCCACCTTCTAGGATCAAGTTTCATCTCAGTCCGGCACCTGCCTGGGGAGCACATGGACCCTTGGCACTGCTTATCAAATAATCCCACTTGCCTATAACATTGTAATGTTACATAATCTCAAGGAACAGATTTCCAGAGCTAAAGCTCCCAAAGGAGGAAAAAAATGTTCTCTCTCCTTCTTAGCACTTCTTCTTTTCCTAACATTTCCTGCTGGCATGATTATTGTAGTGTCACTGTAATGCTGCCATTCATGTTTACTGATAGCCTGTAGCGTTAGTGCTCTTGCAGTTACAGCTTATTTTGTTTTTGAGTTGATTTACACTGTATGTATGTATGACTAACAGGATGGCAAGGAAGGGGAAGTTGGCTGGCTTCTGACAACATGAAAGAAACACACTGAGTGTCGATGGTTGGAAGACTTGTTGTGCTTCTTTGTCTAAATTTTGCACCTCAAACCACCATCAGAAGACAATTAAAAAATTCCTACAGTCCAAGCTGATGTCACTGATATCTTGTTTTGTCATACGTCATAATGTTAAGACAAGAAAAAGCAGCAAATCAACACATCTTAGAAGTTGCAACCATCAAGTATTTGGCATTTCTCCTGGAAAAATACTTAGGGCCTGTGTCCACAGAGCATTTTTTCTGGGCGCTATTGTCTTTTTCCAATCGTTCCCAATGAGGAGAGGGCGCATGCAGCTGCATGCAACCGCCCAGAGAAAAAGCATCTTTTTCCAAGCATTCCAGCTTTTTTTGTGCAGCTGGTCCGAGCACTTCTAGTTGAAAATCTCTTAACTTTTCAGAAAGGTGCTTTTGTCTACCGTCACAACAAAGACGGGGGAGCCAACAGACTGAAAAGCCTATTCGCTGAAGCAGATCGGCCGGACACTTACGTGGGATTTATAGTTGTGCGCAGACCCTACGCACGCAGCCTATGCATGTCGCCTATGCCATTGTGAGCATTTTCACTTGTGTGGTGGTGGTGTCTGTCACTCTGCAGTTACACCTCCAAAAAGCGAGGCGGTGGCGGAAGTTTCTGTGAAGTGCTGCAAAGTTTAGTTGATTCAAAACACACCCAAAACACACATTAAATATGGCTAAATAGCAACAATCGCAAACACAAGTACACAAATTGGCTTCATCATAACTCGCAGCATTCACAGACAAACACTTGTGTTAATCCGGACACATTTTCTCCACAAACAAGACATGCTAATGTTATTAGCACAAGCCTATGGCATTTTACATTGTATAAATTAGCTTAGCAGCTAGTGATCTTTCCCTCTTCTCATATAAAACCAGGGACAACAGCAACATTTGACAATGAAGTGCTGGGATGAAGTGCTCCCTAGCGTTCTGCCACCACTTTTCTGCTGAGGAAAAACGCTATGTGGATACAGGACCTTAAATAATTAGTAGATCAGTATCAAAACAGTTGCGTATTAATTTTCTGTCTGTTGGCTCGTACATTAACTAGTCGCTGTAGTTCAACGCCAATCCCTGTGGTGTCTTTTTTAGATTTTGTTGCACAATGCAGATATTACTTCATGACTAACTAAATTAATAAATAAGACAAAGCTGACCTCGGTATGAGATCAGAACTCTGCACATAATCCATTTATGTATTGGTGTTGGTGTTGGGAGACAAAAAGAGGTATCAGTGCATCCCTGAATCTAATATAATCCCCTTTTTCAACTCTATTATGCATATCATCATGTTTTTACATTATGAGATATTGCTTCACAGTAGGACCCTCGTCATTCCTACAGAGCCTCCCCATGAAGGCACCGCAACACCTTGTCAGAGAACCATAATTCAGCCTTTATTTCTCTGAAAGGAGGGGGAATAGGAAGGCAACAGAAAGAGGGAAAAGAAAATGTGAGGAAGCGGAGGTAAAAAGAAAAGAGTGAATGGTGGAAAGCTGGTAAAATATGGTGAAAAAAAATTAAAGGTCGAGGGCCAGATACACACATAAGGTAAAACAGAAAAAGGGAGACAGAGGAGAGAGGGGATTGGGTGTGGTGCTGAAATGCCTTCATGTGAACGAGAGCCATCTGTTAAGTTGGGTAGGATGAAGGAAAAAGAGGTTATTGTCACATCACACTGAGCACTGCTTACTGACTGTTCAGATATTTTGGCCCTGTAGTACAAAGGTGTCTTTCAGTGCCTGTAGTATAGCTTTAGAATTGAACACTTAACAACAGGCATGCTGGAAAATAATGTTCATATGTCACAAAACACCTGCCTGGAGCATGAGACTGCTGATGGATGTTCAATGCAACGGATAGGACAGTACTATTCCAGAAAAACTCCCAACATCATAATTTTCCTTTGCATGGGCTTGAAAGTTTGGGCTTCGGCATCCTTTACAACAAAAGCGGACAGTGTGTGTTATGTGACACGGCTCCGTCTAGGTTGACAGGGCTGCCAGGAGGCAAACAAGTCACATCACACACCGCTTTTCCAAAAGAGGCCAGCCGCAAACAGAGGCAGAGGTGTCGATGTCTCGCAGATGGCAGATTCATTAATGTTTTATCAATGAACTGATCTGGGGTGCTAAGTGTTGGCCACTGGGACAAAACAGATCAAGTTACACAAAAGCCCAAACACTGGTGACTGCTAGTGGGCGGCTTGGTCACGCCTGAGTGATGCAGGGGAGTACTGTGGTCAAAACAGGAACAGCTGGACTATAAATATGGTAATACTAATGCCAGGGTGATCATATTGTGTAGAGGGGTTGGAGTATCACACCAGTAGGGCATCAATCATTTGTTAATTGTCGGAGCTTTCTAAAAACTAACTTTGCAGCAACATCAGCTGTTCTGGTACCCATGTAGGAACTAGGGCAGTCACTTTTTATTCAAATTCAATGTACAATTTGTATGTTGTAAAAAAAAAGTACAATGTGTAACAGCTGTTCCAAACCTATTTCATCTGTTTAATATATTTCCATATGTGAAATAACTTTAATGTAGCTGCTCTTTCAAAGTTTGTGTTGATGTAGCTCGACTACTGCCAGTGGAATAGCTTGTGGCTTCATCAGGGACAGTTTCAAAGTAGCTTTCCCTATACCATATATCAAAAGCAGTATCATATTTTTATGTCTCTGCTGTTTTGCGATTACTATGTAAGAGCAAAGCAAAGTTACGATTCAGTACAATCTGTCCTAAAGGACATGGGCCCTTTTTTTGCATCTCTTCAGAGTGAACAGCAATACAAATGGAAATAATAACCTAAGACAGATGTGCTTGATAAACGATTGCACTGCTTATTATTCATTTTCAGATATAATGAAAAAAAATGAAATTCTTTTTGGTTAATTCAGCATTTTAAGTGTCTTCCCCTCTGTTATGCCAGCATTTCAAAATAAGAGCTGTAACCTACTACTAAACAACTACTCATTATCAAAGCCCAGTCGCTCTGCACACATGCTGAGGAAGGTCACAGTCTGAGCACATGCTATGAAAAAAAAAACCCTAGAACACTGTGTGTCGTTTGCTGACTACATCGGTGTGGAGCATGGGAAGGCTTTCCATTGGACAGGAAGAGGAAAAAAAAGAAAAACACATTCCTCACTACACATGGCAAGGCTGAGTTATGGAAAGCTGCCCACACGTGCTGTTCAGACGGGGCCTGTTTCACCTACAGTCCAAATGACCAGCATGCAGGCCTCTCTCTCTCCGCAGGCTTACATACTTTGGCCGAAAGCCAGCCAGCGAGCTGAGAAAGAGAGAGGAGAGCGTGACATAGATGTCAAAGCCAGCAGAGGCCGGATGAACCACAGTTCTAATAATGGTGCTACAGTCACAGAGGTGCTATCTGTGCGCTAGGGCTGGGAATCATAAATCTTCAAAAGACAGCCGCAATAAATGGCGATAAAAGCATGAGCCAGGGCTACTCATCAGTGAGCGATTAACCGCACATTTTATTGGCCTGCGAGTGATGTTCGGCCTCACCACTTGAAACTAGCTGCTAACACCAGGCTCTAGTAAAATTTATCAAGTATAAGTTGCCCTGTCATTACTACTATTTCAGGCCACAGGAACAAACTGCTTAACATGAGTAAGATATTCAACACAAGTGAGGATTTAAGGTTGCAGTGAAGATGCACAAGAGCAGAAGCTTGTGCCTTTGCAGGTATGCATGACATTCAGGGAGTAGCACAAGAACGACTGCATAGTTAAAGTGGCCTTGTGCAAGACAGTGACGCTCTAACAAATACTTTGACTAGGGTTGGGTCAAAAAACGTGGTGCTACGCGGCCGTTACGTACTGGACCGAATCACAACATAGATTTCAACGCCTCGTTTCAGTGCCAGATTATCTGTGTAGCAAGGGAGAGAGAAAGAGCGAGCGAGTGTGTAGGTGACGGTGATGCATGACAGTGAGGCCGCTGCGACCAGAGCAGAGTATGACGTTAAACACAGCAGTGCAATGTGACTACAGTTTAGGCTGTTTGTCAGTGAATTAATGCTACAACTCCTCAAGACCCAAGCCAAGTTCCCATGTCTTGCTTGCCTCCTGCCAACTGAAATGAAGGGGGTTAGCAAGTGAAGTTAGCCTCACATTGGAACCTGACCAGGCTCACTTAAGGTGGACTGTTAAGGTGGACTAGCTATTCTCATTGCAGTGACAATGTCAGCTGCTCTTAAACAGAGAACAGAGAATAGAGAAATGTCTGGCTGTTGAGCCTCTCCTGAGTTAGAGAGACAATTACTGATCCAAACTCAAAATTTATTTTGCTGTTTTAAGTACTGGAACTGTTATTTTGGGTTGGAGTATTGTAGTTAAGTTAGGTTTTATTTATTATGTGAGTCTGTTATGTTTGTATTTATTCATATATTCAAGGATACTTTAAACCTTTAAGATGTAATATAATGTTTGATTTCAAGTTCAAATTTGCCTTTGCAATAAAAAAGCTATTCTTTAAAGTCACTGACTGTCATTTTTTTTGTTTTTTAAAGTATCGATTTAAAATATCGTTTTAGCATTGGTATCAGAAAAAACTCCAATGATACCAAACCCAAACTTTGACACTCCCAAGTATTAAGATGGTGAATTGTCCCTTGAAAACTAGCAACTAAACTAACAACGTAATTCAATTAAAGAATATTGATTGAAAGCTTCTAAAAATTGCCACACTGATGGGTTTTTGGCTACAAGCTCAATCACAACAAACACAAACAGACATAAACCTTTAAAAAGGAAACAAAAGGGCAACAGCCATGATACTGCTCAGTAATAATAAGGGTGATTATTATTCATAAAAGATGGTGCCTGCTCAAGCTACCATGTGTGCTATAAACTTAAAGAAACACACCATTTAGCAGAGAGAGCCTGGCTAAACTTGCCTGATTTAGCCTACAGTAGCTTATAGCAAGTTAGCTAGAACGAGCCACCATTAGTCTTACTCCCACTCTGAATTAGCCATTTTCTCAAGTTTCTAGTGTTTTCTTGCAATGTCAGTTTCATTAAATATATGCACTGGGACTAGGACAGGATTGTAACACTTGCTAACATGTTAGGTAGCATGACTGCAAACCATTCAACAGGGGTTTTGCCCTGATATTTTTATTTTACCAGAGAAGCAGTGGAACTGCATTAGCTAAAACACTAGCTTCTGCCATTTTTGGACACTTTGTGACGACCCCTTTGAAAATTAACTCTTCAGACAGTTGACTATCAGTGCAAATTTAGAATTTGGAAGGTGGACTATTGCATGCAATGTCTCGGTTGGCTATTAGCCTAAAACTGAAACGCTGCTTTGTCATTTTTTGACTTAGATGTTTTCTGGTAAGCACCCTCTAAACCTATGTTGTGGTTTGACCCACACATCACATGACACACTAATTGGGGATTCCAGCTGGTGTCACCTGTCAGTAATGTTGTGTAAAAACCACAACTACTTCAAGGCTTCAGATTTCAAGACAAGTTGTGTAGTGTGAACAGAACAGCAATCTGACAACTTTCTTTTAGTATGGCATGTTATTTCAGTGTTGAACTGTGCTTGTTTCTTCTACTTGGAAATATCAGATCAACTTAGGTGGTTAGGAAGTTTCCAAATCAACCTCAGAATTAGAGTAAACAAGTAAGTTTCAGAAGGGTAATTTAGTGGGCCAGTTATACAGAAAAACAAAAGACCCATCTAGTAAATCCACCTATCACTGTGAATTCATTCTCTTACAATGCCTCTCTGTTATAAAATGACTGGAACTTTGGAACGTTGCATCTTGCCTACACAATAAAAACCCACAACACAACACCATATCAGAACACAGTCCAACACAACAGAAACGGGCCACAGCTCTCCCAGGCTACACCGACTTCCTGTGCCCATATAAAGAGCCTTAATAACTGTTCTACACCACCAGAAAATGAGGTGGAAACGCTCCCTTAGAACTCCCAATCTGATTGGATCGACGCTGAAGAGGCTCGGGTTTCTCTCTCAGAGGGTTGGCTTTGTTTTGTGGAAGTGAGGCCGTGTGGAGCATGTAAACACTGATCCTTTTCCATAGTGAGGCGGGCCTCTTGCTTGGAGCTTCCCTGCCCCACAAAGACTGGAGGAGTGTAAAACACAAATAAGCACATGCCTCTGCCTCTGTAGCCAACCCCCATGGCCAAATATAGTGTACAAACTGTACGGTGGAAAAAAAGCATTTGAACTTACTCCCACCTTCACCCTTTCTGATAGCTGCACTTTTCAAATGCAATAATAGTTTCCAGGTTTGCATTTGCTTGATCCCTAAACCACTGAACCTGACTGAATGGTCAAACCTTATCTTATTCCTAGCATCCAAATGGATGGCATTAAAAGAGTGAGCACAAGCCTAAATGTCAAAAAAAATGTCAGGTCATGGTATCATAAAAGGTGCATCTTTAGGCAAGAACCAATGAGGCATGGGAAGAAAGCAATGTGGCTTTGCAAATTTGACAAAACATTAATGCTCATGAATAACACAGTGCTCATTGATGGGACCCATGATGACGAGGCTAACTGCAGTAAATGAGTAAAAGTATCCGCCATTTAGCTGATCACAGATGTTGTATACGTGCTATTACCAACAGGGTGGAACAGGGTGTTTATCACTCTTCTACGCATCCCACATCCAGAGACTGCATCTCCCAAGCAACCAAATGTATTATGAGTGGAGATTTAACAGTGGAATTAACATAACTTGACAGCGGGGGCTTTTACATCTGCATAATTACTGTAGATCTATACTAGTGCATTTTGAAATACCCTTCCTGTAATGCCATAGAGTATACAGGCATTGTTTCATCAACATGTATGGTTACAGTAACATTGTTAGACAGAGAGCCCTCAGTGGTGGTTAATGTGATCAAGGCTCTGAGGTTCAGGTTCTGGTATTAGCGGAGCTAATCACTAAGGAATGCCCTTATGCAAACACAGAGCTTCCATATTACTATAAATGAGGATCAGCCAAACGCTGAGCTCCACACTGGTGTTCTGCTTGTCTACACATGTCTGACAGAGAGGGGCGGGGAAGGGGCAAATCTCTGCACCTAAAAGGTCTTTAAAACAGAACCCAACCCACCAAAATATTTCTCCCAATTCATAATATCTAAAAGGATCCCTGGCAAGGAAAGAAGGTCAGTGACTCATTCTCAAGTTAATAAACACCTTGTGCATTTCTCATACACTGTGACCTCATACTGTTACCTACTGTTAAAGGACTAGCTCTAGTATGACAGCTAAATGGACATGCTCTCTAATGAATCAAATCTCACACTCCCTAATTGAAGCAACAGGCTCTAGTTTGTGGTTTACTGAATCATTCACTGAATTAAGGGAAAGCATCGTTCATGATCTGATAGATGCAGAAACACATAAAACATGACCCAAAAGTACTCAACTTGAATTTCAGATTTGCATGTGCCCTTCAAAAGGCCTTTACAATTAATCATTACCCTGCTGGTTGGATTTGGTGAAGATTTCAGGTCCGCGTTGCCATTATTCAGGGGTTAATACACAGTGTACACAGAGTAGCAAACATTTGTGTCCCTGATGGGTTTAAAAGGTGACTGAAATAGTTGTAGTTTTCTCACAGAGGAGCAGCTGTGATTAGCTTCAATTCAGTCTGTTACAATCTCTTCAATGACAACTTGTCACTGTTTAATAAGTATGAAAACAAACATCCATAAAAAAACATTAAAATCATTAATGCTGCATGATTTGCATGTTCTCTGTCCATCTGTATGCTCAGTATGTTCAAAACCCTCATTTTGTCAAAAAATGTCTGAAATCAGTTTTCCTGTGTTGACCTGTCATGCTCCAATTACAATTTCAAAGAAAGCTCTGCATACAAACATAATTTGTAACAAAACTATGTTTGATTGACAAGTCTGTGTTAGCATTTTGAGTATTTTTCCAATATGATATCTTGTCAGCACAGTAATGAAGTATTACCAACTGAAAACAGACTGACCACTCCTGCTGTTCCCAACGAAGGAGCAAACTACAAGTATTTATGGTCACTTTTAATACAAATCAGTTCATTAATGTTAAATGATTCAATCAATCAATTAATCAGTAGTGGACTGGCTAGTGGACTCACTCTGTCCCACATTAATGCATGCTGGTAAGCCAACATTGTTTTAGTATTAGTGTGCTCCCTGCAGAAATCAGCACACATTCCTCTGTGTGTGTACGTACTCGCATACATACTACTGCCATCTAATACCAAAGTGGACGCTATGGAGAAATCTACAACAAGCACATGGGAGGTGAAGCAAGCTGGAAAAGTCACACATACTGGTTATTTGTTAAAACCTTTTACAGCGTCTAAATTGCCTGTTGCAAAGCATGTTTTTGGTTTCCCACCTGCTTTCTTGTACTTCTCATCTTCAGAAATACACTGATTATGTGACTATGTTTTGAGATGAAGCGAAAGAGGAAGTGATGAGGGCACCATCAACCAACGAGCCAATCATAAACAGGGAGCTGAACTCAGTGACACTATTTCACATTCTCAGGAGCAGGCACTGGATCCACACACCAAGCACATAATTTTGGGTATTTGCAGGAACATCAGCCGGTGATATGAGCATACCACAGGCCCAAAACTAATTTGTCACCCACTATACTCCGGGTTAGCCAGCCTGAAGACGATTCACTTGTCATTCCGCAATATTCCTTCGCCTGCTACTAATCAGCAGTGTTACGACTGTATTTGAGCTGAGTGTTTTTGACACAACTTCCTGCTTCTAAATTATTTTTCAAATTTGACTTTAGGGTCACTATGACCTACAATAATTATTTTAAAACTTTAGGTCATGCTGAACATGCTCACAATACTGTACTAAAAAGGAATTTGTCAACAACATCAACTCTGACCTTCTCTGAAATACTGCTGGCCTAGTATCTGAGGGCTCAAGGAGGCTGGAGGAAAACAAAAGGAATGGTCCACCTCTACTAAAAGTGTCACTCTTGCCTCCTCAGTGATCCCTTCTGGCTCGGTCTATCTAAACAATTTGTTGTTGATGGACCGGTTCACCCAAATACGCACCTTCCCTAGCATTAGTAGTCAAAGTTGTACTTTGTCAATGTTTCTGTTTTCAACATTTGCTTTGCAGCCCCTTAATGAACACCATAATGTTACAGGAGCAAGCCAGTGCCTTGTTTTGTTTTAATACCCAAAGGCATTATCTGTTGCGGTGGAAAAGTTGTGTTTTTATTCCTCCACATGAATCTCTGTTGGAAAAACGAGCAACAAGAAAAACTAAAAGGTTAAAACTCCAGGATGTTTAAAGGGTTGCCTCAAACTGTGGTTGTCCATGCCAGAGCTTTTTGTTTAAAAGTTACCTAGAATACAAGAGTGCTGGAACACTTCCTTCATGGTTTGAGACATAGTTCCTCAAATTCACTATGACCTTTGACACATAAATAAAAATAAATAAATACTACTTCTAGTTACTTTTCTACACATATTAAGATAATGATTCTTTAAAAAATATTTCATCCGATTAAATGCCTTAAATTGAAGTTATAATATGTTGATAGGTGTATGCCCATTAGTAGACTGACTCATTTTCACAGCTCATTTTGGTGTTACTTCACAAAGTTATCCAACTGTGGATTCAGTGGGTGGGGATGAAAAGTGGGTGGGGTGGGACTGACAACCTCAGTCATCTCCCTGCATGACATTTCAGTGTGCAAGTGTTTAAAATGGGTGAAATACCTCACCATTAACTCCTAGTTTACAGGCTTGCTCTGTGGGAGGCAAGTGTCAGTGTCTCAATCTTCAAAAACAGAGACATTCAATCGACTTTTATTAAACTCTCTCTCTCTTACCCAACTATTCCTTCAGAGTAGTTCCTGACTTTCCATGGCGTGCCCGTGTAACCATCATAGCTCCCTGTGTTGGAGCCGCTGCCACTGTTCAAGAGGCTGGAATTGAATCCGAAAGTGCTAGCTTTGTTGTCTCTTTTCCTTTTGTTGGGGTGCCCGTCTGTCAGCCCCCTCCAAAGCACAGCGACCCCGCTGCCCTGCTGCTGCCCCCCTCCGCCGACACCGCCCCTGCCAGCAGCTCGGTTGTTGTGGTTGCTATTGGTTTCCAGTGGTATAAAGTCCCGCTGTTCCGTTATTTCTCCGTCCCCCATTGAGCCCGACATCCCCTGAGTCCTGGCTTCACCGCTGCCGGTGTTTGAGTCAAGTGCCCCGTTTCTGCTGGTGTGGACGGCTCCCGACGCCCCGTTGATGATCGCTTTCAGGCTCGACGTGCTCTGAGATCCAGTGGTGTAGCTGTTATTTACATGCAAGTACCCGAGCCCTTGTGTCGTCTCCCAAATCTGCATCCACAGGTTGTTAGCTGGTCCACGTTGTTCTGGTTGAAACCAGGCGATTCTCGGATCCATCAAACGAGACTGTAGGCAATCCGCCCCCCCACCCCACCACCGAGCAATGCTCAGCTCGTGTGCAGCTAGCCAGGTCGCTAGCTAACGTTAGCTAGCCTGCTATAGCCTCTTTATAGCTGCTGCTAGCTCAGGTTCTCCGCTGCCCGTTACTTCTAGAATCTAATAAAAACACGTTCCTCGGTAGTGACGACACACAGTTGTCAACCCAAATCATCCACAGGAAGAAAGACAAGGTTGTGAGTCAAGTGTTAAAAATGATGGCTCAAGCCAAAGTTGAGGTGGGACACTGGAGAAACGTGCAGCTGCTGCTTGTCGAAGTGCCTTTCTGACCCTTTTCCCCTGATCGTGTGTCTCTCAATGGCGGAATGCACGGTGTTGCTGCGCATGCGCGGAGCGAGTGAAAGGGGGCGGGGATACAATGGTTACGCAACAGACAACTGTTTTTTGTTACATAACGACGTCTGATTTATTATTCTCTCGTCAAAGTGAAATAGACAAGGTGTGGAGTGAACTACAGCGTAAACCCGTTTGATTTTTTTTTCCACATCGCTACTCTTAAAGCTGCACAGATTTATGACTACACTAATAACCCTGCTATAGTTTACATAACATAAAATAACCCTGGATTTTACCTACCTTCTTAAGTGTGAATTTGATGCAGAACTCCCATAGTGTAATTGCATAATGTATTATAAAAAGTGGCATTAAAGGGATACTTCAGTATTTTTAAAGTGGGGTTGTATGGGGTACTTATCCACAGATAGTATATTACATACATGTAGTAGATGTCAGTCAGTATGCCCCCAGTTTGGTGAAGCAAGCTGGTGTCTGACATGGCAGCTAAACGATCTACTGCTGTGGAGGGGCCAGCGACAAAACTTATTTTATCCACCCAAAAAAGTCCTACCTGAAAGCATTAATATCAGTTTAAGTGTAAACTGTATTGAGAGTATTTTCACTACTTCACTTTGCTATTAAACAGTGATTTCCAACAGGAAAATGAATTTGTCACATCATTCTCTTCAGAGCCAGACTCCTTTATGAAAAACTGGGATTTAACATGGCTGCACACACTGTCTGATAGCAAGGTGAAGTGGTGAAAATACACTCAATATAACATACACTTAAACTGATAGTTTTAAGTGGGACTTTCTTAGGTGACTAAAATACATTTTGTTGCTGACCACCATCTGCAGCAGTACATTGCCTAGCTTCTATGTCGCACTCCAGCCTGCTTCTCCAAACTCAGGGCGTGCCTATGTAATATACTGTCTCTGGACCCCATGCAGCCCGACTTCAATAAAACTGAACTGTCCCTTTAAAATGCTTGCATGCAACAGGAGGCAATACATAATTAATATTATTAGTTCATTTTGTTCATCAACTCGTCGTCACATCTTAGGGGGTATTGGGTATTGTTGTTCTGTCCAGCGACAGTCTAAAACCTAAAGATATTAAGTTTAGAGTGACAATCACATTTGACAGACCGTAATCAGTAAATTATGTGAGCATATTTCCTTGAATCAGTTATCTAAGCTTTTTTTTTTCTGTCAATCTACTTGTTGATTGAACATCTAATCACTTAAGCAATAATTCCAAATATATACCAATGTGATGTTTTTTTCTTTGTAATGTATCATGTGCTAACAGACAGTACAGTGGGGCTCAAAAGTAGCTTTTGTTTTGCTTCTTATTCTGTATATAGCTTTGCATTTGTTTGTCTTGACAAATTTGAAAAGGAAAAAAAAAACACTCAAAGAATTACTTATGAGTAGCAATAGCGATATCCAGCATCAAACTTAAGTACTGTTCAGTAGCTGTCATACTTAATTTACCTTTTGATGGACTAAGACAACATCAAGTAAGAAATTACAAATCCTGGACATACTTGTCCAGAAATTGTTTAAATGATGCAAAAAAAAAAACAACAACACTTAAGGAAACGCTTATGAAATCAGGATTTATTTAAAAAAAAGTATACAGTATTCATTCACAGCCCAATGACACAGTCTCCCTCTAATTTATCTTTGAATAGTTTTTTTTGTTTTTGTAATTTAACATTTCACTGAAAAAAAAAATTGAGAACCCAGTGAAGCTGTGCCTGATTCTTACAATGTAAGAACTATTCATTTTGAAATTTAGGTAAATGGCATTCGGTGGTGCAAGTCACCATTCAATCTTACCATTCACTGCATTATCTAAAGTTGATAAGCTGACTTTGTCAGTTACTCAAGGCATGATTAAGTATGGATCAGGTGTAAAATAGATGGCACTATCCTGTTTTTACATATTTCAAACCTGTGCAGTTGTACAATGGTGTTGTCAGTTTAAGCAACAATTCTGGATACTGATTGTTCATTACAAATTATTGGTGTTCATGACACCCAATCTATTTTCCATTTGGGCAATTACTTGATAGTGTTACTGACAAAATGCTTTCAGTTGGCTGCCATTTAAAAGTTCACAAAAATACTTCTGCAAATGTCACCACTCCGTGCAGCAGAGTGGTGCCTGCTAGAGAGTGCATAATGCTGTGAGATGGGAGGGAGTACAGAGAGGCAGAGGTAGAGAATATGTGTGTTTCTTAAGGCTGATGCATCTGTCTTAATTGACTTTAATGGCATCACAACCTTGGCAGTGAATGTGCCAAACCCTCTCAGCTTAGTAACTTACTAAAATGACAGAATAATTTTTATTTTTATTCTCTTTAAGTGAGCCAATGTCTTCATCAGCAAAATTATAATTCTACTGCACTATATCCAAAACACAAAATCTTCTCTATTTCAATAAGTAGCTGATGCTACAATCCCTCCGTAAAAGGGCCTGTGATGTACAATGGCTCTGCCTCCCGTCACCTGTAGCAAAACTGCAAACACCAATGTTTGGCCCTTTGAAACATGGGACAAAATTACAGGCCTGGTGTCAGCTCTCAACACATGATCTCTCACATATGTTACTGGGGGACATGAAATTATACAAATTCAAGCCTGACAACCTTTTTGGGTGGAATGACACATATCAACCGAGGGAGCAAAAATAAAAACTTCTCTCTACTGCAACTTGCAGTAACTATAACTACTAAGTAATATCACATTCCATCCCATCTTTCTTCACAACAAATAAACTTTCACATCACCAAGTAAAATAATAAATCATCATTTAGAGAATATTAACACTGAAATCAAGCAAAAACAAATGGTTTACTACCAACATAATAAATACCTGATGGTTTCACAACCACCATTCGTTCAAAGCTCCTGCTAGCATATCTGCTCAAACCAATTAGGTCCTTATTTTTTCACCACCTTCTCCAGATAACCAATGAATCTTCTCAGGTTGACTTTGATGTTGTCTAGCACACACAGCTCCTGGGCGCTGTACTTGCCCCTTCCTTCTTTACGAATCTAGTAGAAAGACAAACAAGTATTGTTATTAAAATGTGCCACACCTTATAGGAAAGATAAGGAAGAATGTGCCTTGTTTATCTTTTTAAAAACAAGGGGACACATGCACTTAAAGAGGCAATTCACCTCAAAATCAACAAATATGAATATTTTTCATTTTACCTGTAGTGTTATTTATCAATCTAGATTGCTTTGGGGTCAGTTGCTGAGTGAACTAATTGGCACTCGGCTTGTGGTGCTCAAGTGTCAAAAAACATTTGAAAAACATAGACAGCAATGTCTCTTTCCAGAAATCGTGACCGTATTATTCAAGATAATCCACAGACCTTGTTGTGAGCAGTTTCATGTAGGAACTATTTTCTTTCTACTGAAATACACCTGCTGTCCCTTAAAGTATTATGGTTCAGTAAAACCCATAAAGCCATTGAAAACAATACAAGAGGGAGAAACAATCGTGTAAAGCAAGAACTGTGCTCAGTAAAATGAAATACATCTCTGATACCTTGGCCTTAAAGACAGGTTGAAGTGCCTTCAGTGCAGGTAGTAACTGGATGTTTTTGGCAGCCGTCTCCGCTTCGTCTCCATCCGCAAAAACATCAAACAAGGCGTCCAGGGCTTCTCCGTTCACAACCAAGTTGGCATCTCTCGTAGCAACTTGAAGCAAGGCGTTTCCAATCATCTGTGGAGGCAGAGTTTCTTAGAGGAAGAACAAATGTTCCAGGAAAAGACAAGAGAGAAAGATCATACCTGAAGGGTTTCAGCAGTGCCCTTCTCTTTCGCTAATGTGCTGCCAGTGATGCCCAGAATGGCGACGGCGTTGACCCTCACACTGACAACATCACAGCGGGTGGCTGCTTCGCTCAGGCTCATCAGCTGCTGGGGGGTCATACACTAACAAAAACAAAAACCAACCGCACAGATATTGAGCTATCTGGAATAAACATGGTCGACAGTGTTTAGTGTGAACTGGCAGTGGATTTTTTTTTTACGTTTGACAGGAATACAAAGTCTAGCGTCTGTGTTGCCTCTGTATTTATTCAGCACTGTATATTTATTCAGTCAACACTGTTAACAAACATGGAAATAGGTTAAAGGTGCCGTCCGCTAATTTTACAGAAGTCCAGTTTGCTTGTCATGGAGAGTACTCCACAGCCTGTAATAAAAAAATAAAAGTCGCATAATGAGTGCTTTCCAAAGTATAAGAAGAAGTTAACCCTTGTGATGTCATCAGGGTCACCTCAGCTTGGTTCTGGAGACTTCAAATCTTTAACATAAATACTGCATCATGAACTGAGCTCCTGTGTCTGAAAGCTGTGGTCTTTAACCAGGCGGTAAGACTGCACATATGTGATGTGCGATAACATTATTGAATATCGCGATAATGATATAACTTACGATAAATAAACTATTGTGATTGATAAAGATATTAATGTTTACTCTGTTGACTCAGACTTGCACAGCACCTGTGTTTGTATTGACTATTTAACTTTATTTAACTTTGGTCTACACTGTTTATTCATGGACCAACTGAAACCTACACTGTATATTTACCACTACTTTCTTATTTACTCCGATTGCCAACAGCTGTCTGCTCCGAGCACATTCACCGGCAAATTTCACACACACTCAATGACACACTGAGCTATTCCCCGAAGAAGCTACTCATAACATATCATGTTATAAGTACAATGATGATAAAACCAATATACTGTGCAGCCCGACCTCGCAGAATAACTGAAGATGCTTTTGGGTTACATTATGGACACAGCATTTTATAAACTAGACCATTTCTGGGGGACTTAAATCTGCTACATGGATTTTGACCACTCATTTTATTTATTCTGTCTCTTATGAGACTTGCAACTTTACAGGAGTGCAGTACTAACTGCTGGAGTAAACCTTTAGGAATAGCCAATTATGCTAATATCTACACCAAAGGAGAGGCTGAAGCTGAGGTGTATCTGTACCTGAGAGATATTTTTGGAGGCAATCATCTGTAATAGAGACCGCATGGCGCTGATGACGGCCTCGAGGAACTCCTCATCTTTGGGGATCTCTGAAACACGACAAAGTAAAATGTGAACAGATGTATTACATGTTTTAATATTGCAACATATATTCTGATGCAACTGATCATTTTAGGAATACATATTCATTTGCCTGCTATGATTAGATTGTGGTTTTCACTTTTAACCACAATTTTGTTTCAAAATCTGGAATCAAAGTTTATGGAGTTAGTATTTTTGCCTGTATCCATGTGACTTGCGTGCTGTGTTACAATATGACATAAGTGCGAGACCTGCTGCACCAAAAACCAGCGTGGACAGGTGCTGGGCTGCTCCCTGCAAGGCCGCTGGTCCTCCCAGAGACTCCACGTCCATGGTGGAGAGGATGCTATGAAGGCACGTCAGCGCCCGGGACTGCACGCGCTGCATCCTAAAGGAAAGGAGAAAAGGTGGCTTTTGTCATAGAGATCTTTTCACTCAAGACTGTGAAAGAGATAAACCAATTTCTCCCAAAGATATCACTGACAATCCCAATAAACTTCACCTGAATGAAGATGCATGAGTTATCTGACAGAGTAACCTTCAACAAATGTTGATCTGACAGTTAAATTAAAGGATGAGAAGTGAGAAGATTACTTTTTTTTCAGGCCCCTCCAGGAGGCAGTCTGATGGCATGCATCCATGGCTTCCCCTCTGGGGAACTCTGTCTTTTTGAGGACCTTGAAACAAGATTGAAAAAAGTATTACTACAATCATCTGTATGCCATTAAGTAAGGTTTCATAAAAAGATCTCCTATAAACTGCACAGGTAAGTATTTTGATCTGTTCGGCCTCAGGTGGAAGATGGGTGGGGTTCACTGCATAATCAGAACCAAATTTTAGGTACGTAATTAGAGTAAAGTATACTAAACTGACAGTTTAATTAAATTCACATGCTTGCCTAAACATTCCCACACTGTGATGAACTCCTCCTTTCTTTTAGCTATGGACTGCTGTGCATTATATTGATAAGACAGACAGGTATTTGCCTTTTCTGGGATGCTGTGGTTCATCAAGGCCCCGTGAACTTCAGCTGACAAACACAGTGGAGACATAAGATTGGACACTCCATCACAGAGGCCGTCCGGACCCATGTCGCTTTCATCGCTGCTGGACTCCTCTTCCCACTCGTCATCAGAAGGGTCTTCACACACATAGAATTGATCAGAGAAGCAAAGATGAGCCAAACACTAACAATAATAAAAGGCATTTGTGGGCACCCACTGAACTCTACTCTAATGTATTTGTTGTTCTAATAGCCTAACGCAAACACATACTTGGTGGCGGTGTCACAGGAAATAATGTTGATGAAAAATGCCTGGGGTCAGCACTGCTGTCCATGCCCGCAACACTCACCGTCAGAGCAGCACATGTTGACGATGATCTCTAAGGACGTTTGCTGGGCTGTCAGCAAGGCCGTTGCCTCCCTCAGCTCCTCCTTGTCCCTCTGGTCAAAAACAAGCAGCCATGTGAGTCAACATCCTACCAAAACGATGACTGTTAGCACTGTTATCACCCAGACTAAGTTCAGCTGGCTGCCACGAAGAGATGTATTTCTACAGATGTACTCAAACATGTCCCTGTACGCTTTCTGCAAGTGAATCCTGCTTCAAGGATGTCACTTTTGAAGGGGAAGTGAGGCTTAACTAGAACTCATCTATTCAGTCAGTACACACACATACACACTGTGTCTGTGTGTGTGTGGGTTTGTTTATCTGTGTTGTGACATAGCAATGCCTTCATAAGTGTATGTTCGCACTGCTGAACTAGGAGAATAAAAGCTCAGATCAGGATAACCCAGTTGCATAACCTACAATATTACAGGGAATTTTTGAGCGTCACAATTAATGTCACCCCGCTCCGGTAGTGACTGAGACGAGAGGGACAGCTCTGACTCGCCGAGGTCAGGTCTGGGAACTGTCAGCATGGTGGAAGCCAGAAGCCGGTCGCCAGCTGAACCTTGCTGAGTGTCCCTAATCCCCCCCCCCCCCCGAATCTGACAGTATGTCTGCTCTGTCAGTCTGGCTCGCACTCCAGGATGACTCGTACACCACCTTTTCACCTGGCATTAATATGCTCCTCCGAAATACAAAACTGACATGCTTGGGTGCCATAAATACAGACTGCTGTGCGCGTTACAGCATTAATAAATGAGGGTTAACTATTCATCTACGAGAGCCTTGGCAATCCATTTTTTTCAAAGATGTTATTCATGACAATTTAGATAGCTGCTGCATGTTAACTGGGGACACATGGCATATCATTTTGATTTTAAAAGTGTCCAAATTTTGTTCTTAAAAAGATCTGGACTCTACGTTTACAACTTCAAAGAAACAATCTTCAGAATGGTGCTGACAACTAGTTAGAACTGGTTCAACCAATAGTTTATGCATGAATGTTTTGTTATTCATTGTCTTTAAAACATAATTGAGAAAGCCTTAACACATATAGTCACTTATGAACAGTACTTGCTGTTAATGAGTATGTTTTTCTGCTGGAAAATCATCATATGATATTTTGTGACTCCAAAACTGAAATTTATACAACAGGGGTCTCATGGGTGGCTGTGTGGTACAGACCATTTTAATTATTTTTTGGGGATGCCCACTAATTCTCTACATTAGCAAGAGCTTGCCACAGAAATAAGAAACATCTTTGGAATAGAAGTTCTTTTGTCATATTGTACTTGGGCAAAACCCTGGACAATCTCATGACCCAGGACAAATATCTTCAAAGTACTTTAGGCCGCTAGCTAGAAAGCCATCACACGGAGGAGGCTACAGACAAGCCCTCCTTCAAAGGACGACTGGATTGCAATTAACGAAATTCACTGTGTGGAGAAAATCACCTTTTCTTAAGACTGCGACCTGATCAATATACAAAAAAATTGAAAAAAATATATAACAAGTATATACAAAGGGATGTAACCTACTGAGTGATTAGTTGGAAAAACCCTGTTGTGTACCACTGTGTGTACTGATGTAGTTGTTTTGAGAGTTTTTAAAAAAGCCGCTTATGATATATGGGACAAATCATGTTTACACATACATATTACATAAACACATTTTTTACGACCGTAACTTTGTAGCCTGGTTCCAGACCATAGACCCCGCCCACTCAACTGTAGGCTTGCATCTCTGGTCTGGCATACTTCAATGAATTTGTGATTTATCTCGTCCAAACAATGGACGGACCAATGAACGCCGGGGGTCTAGCGATTAGCCAATCAGTGCCACGCTGATGTCAAGCTGTACGCTGGTGGGTAATTGGTAAGGATAGCAACAATGGCGACCGCTACAGATCCTACAGACCACATTAACGATGCTATTGAGTTATTTCGCCACTACTCGCGTTAATGGAGGACCAAATTAAGGAAGTTGCTAAACTGGATTTAACGGCGATGCAGCTGGGTGTGCACAACGACAGAGACATTTTAAACGGGCAATGCTCGCTTGTTTTCGGCACCCCTGAGGCATGGATACTAATGACGTCAGATTATGGGTGAGTCGTTGATCTCTACTGATTGGTTAGGGAAAAAAATCAAATTCCCTCCCCCTCGTAAATCGCCTTCAATGGAGGCAATGTCAGACTGAAGGTTCTGGGAGCTTCAGTCTGACACTCAGGCTAGTAACTTTGTGTTTTTGAAGATTTGGGACCATGTGGGACATTTTACATTTGAAAAATAAACTTGCCAGTGTTCTCTGGTGGGCAGCAACGCTCTAATGGAGACACTGTTTCTATAAGTCTTCACATATCTTTGGCACTTCTGCACTGCAATTTCTTGTTATTTATCTGCCAACATATGTACTGCATGTGCAAAAAGTTAATACCAGCCTGGCCAATTGATCAGTCTTGCTCTACCAAGAAAGGAAGTATGCTGCTGGCAGTGACACAGGGTTCATAATCTCCCTGACGAGTGCGATTTACTGTGTATAAAGGTCAACTTATATGGCCGGAGGGTCTCACAACTAGCTGTACGCATTAACAGCAACAGCAACCTATAGAGAACTGTATGAGCAACACCACTTACAGGCAAAAGGTCAGAGAAGTCGTTATCAACCCTCGCAGCTTTTCCATTCCTCTTGTGTTTGGGGCCTTCCTCCTCCTCCTCCTCGTTCTCTATCTCCTCCACAGCGAGCCCTCCTGAAGCCTGGTCTTCTATGTCAGCTGCAGATGGCGCGTTTCTGTGGCGAGCCTCT
Organism: Epinephelus lanceolatus; assembly: GCF_041903045.1. NCBI lineage: Eukaryota > Metazoa > Chordata > Actinopteri > Perciformes > Serranidae > Epinephelus > Epinephelus lanceolatus. The sequence continues at coordinate 38,027,587 of NC_135735.1, forward strand.
TCCGCTTGTCTGAGCTCAGGTATCAGCGTACCTGCATCGAGATCCAGGCACCGCGACAAGGTGGCCACCACAGCGTTGATGGTCTGGGCCTGACGGGCAGCAGGTACACTGCCCTTCAAGTTCCAAAGTGTCCCTGAGTGACATAGCAGGCAGAGTCACAGCTCAGAAGGAAATATTAAAAACATTACAGTATTTATTCCTTAAATGTTGAAGTAACTTCTGTCCACAAAGGACCTTTTAGTGTCATTTTTTTCACTTATGTAATGGTTAAGAGTGACAGTTTTGAACAATTTATTAAAAAAAAAATCAGAAGACAGTGTCAAATCGTACCTGCAGCCATTGTCCTGAGGAGAGTGTGTGCCATGTCTGGCTGAGATGTCAGCAGCACGTTCTCCACGACTCCAAGCACGGCAGCATTCATGCTACATAGCAGCTCTGGGTTATCCTCAGTCACAGTGTGCAAACAGTGAGCTGGTCCAACACAAAGAGGAGAGATTTAGAGACCTTTTTCTCACACTAGACTAGAGAAACCCAGTTAGTTAGAGGCCAGACTTCACTGAAGGCCTTTGTTACAAACAGTAATATTAAGAGGAAAGACAGTGTCTGCACAGTAACAGCTATCATAGTACACTCCTAATGTGTGTCATGTCAATGACAAGTTCACAAGTCTCACGTCATTTCTGTTATCGGCCTCATACGTTACAGAGCTGGGAGTGTAAGCTCCATTTATTCAGTCATCACGACAAAAACGTTTGACATGTCACACATACACACATCTAGCAATACTAATGACAATATCATATGCAACATGGGGCCATGGCGTTAGTCTATAATCTACCTGCATCCTGTTTTCATAAAATAACCTTAGGTCTAGGTGAGCCTGTAGTTATTGTAGGCTGGACTTGGTCTTTAATTAACACTTTGACATTTTGGGAATTCCCTTTGGAGAAAAGGTAGATACCACTCTAATGTTGAATGTAAACAGCATCCGGCTGTGCTCTGGCTCTGCTGCAATTTCAATGTACATTTCAGAAGCAAAGCCTCTGTTCATCAGTATGGAGGGTTTTTAAGGTCTGGAACTGTACATGTACATACATAATTAACCATAGAACAAAATGCCTAAATAAATAAATTACTATACAATTTAATGCTTAAAAATGTATAACAATATAATACAATGCTTAAATAAATTAATAAATTATATAAAAAATAAATCGCTAAGAGACATTAAATCTATAAACGTTAAATTTATTTGTGATTTTATTCATTCATTCAGATATTTGTACATTTTAATATTTGTAGATTAATTTATTCTTTCATATATTGATTTATATACTTATTCATTTATTCACACATTTATTTATCTGTTTATAATTATATTTATTTGTACACTTCCATTTATCTATAGTGAAACTTGCTGCAGTGAAATAAAAATCTGTTAATTTCATCCATCAAATGTCAGGGGGCAGATTTAAGATTTTTTAAGCTACCAGTCTTTTTTTCCAACATTTTTCTGCATTATATAGGCATAAATACATGTATGCAGCTTGTTTAAATGCGGCAAAAGATGCTTTAAAGCTGTACTTGAAGATAAAATTTTTTTGTTGCTATAAACCCTCTCTGTCATGACTCATTTTAGAAATGATATAACTGATCTCAGAGCAAAACCGCTATCATTAACCTGTATTTCTATGCATTTTGTCTGACAATATCGTGGTCATAAAAAAATGACTTTATCTGCAGCTCAGCAGCTTGGAAATGCCTGCTGGGCAACATGAATCTATGAACTGCGATCAAATTTTAAACTTGTTTAGCTGTCTGACAACAGAAACATAAATATATATAATTGAGATCAACTATATTGTGAATTCAGCTGCATTAAAGCACAGTATAGGTGATCACAGATAGGGAGAACACAACAGCATTTTGATGGGTCGTCTGCCTCCCTTGCTTTACTCCTTTCCTCTACATGCATCTCTACAAATACATTTTAAGTCAGATGTCATTAAATGCATGTACCAGCCACCAGGACATGTACCAGCAGTGACATGGAACTCTGTATGTCCTGTCCTGATACTTAGGCCTGCCATGAATAATATATCTTGGCCAGCTAGGATGTACAGACACTATTATAAATCAATTATGACTACAAATTATCAGTGTATCAATTCGACCTACCAGCAGATATGGCCAGTTCCATGTTGTGTGGGTGTCGCTCCAGACACTGGACAACCAAATCCAGGAGACCCGCTTTGTTGAACACAGACAGCGACTGGCTGCTGTTCTCACTGAAAGGACAACAGGCAGATGTGAGACCAGTTACAAATGCACACACAAAAACATCATGCAGTATCTTTGAATGATAAAAATTACAGATAATGGCAGTGACTACCAAAAAGTGGGCTTGCGACTTTGAGATGAACTAAGAGTGCAATTTTCTGGACTGAGAGGAGAATCTAGAGAATCTAAGTGGGGTGAAGTATATAATTATGATAGCCTCACATGCTGCTAACAAGCCAAAAGCAGAGGAGCAGTTCCCTGGAGAAAACTACATATAACTGGAATGAGTCGTAGGGCATCAAAGAAAACAGCATGCTTGCTCACTAAAAAAACTCCTTGACAAACAAAGGGTTAAAAGCACAGTGCTGTCAGCTAGGGTTACAAACCAGGTAGTATCATTCCCAAAAAAAAAAGAGACAGCATGAATTTCTGTCAACTCTTAAGACACTGAACCAGTGACATTAAACGGATTTGACATTCCAGGAGATGCCGCTATGATGCACTTGTTTCACAATAATCCCTATTGTTATTGTCATGCAGTCTAGTCTAGTAAAATCAAATATCAAGGACATTATTTAAATATTGTAGCAGATAAATATATGCCATTAACCAAGTTATTCAGCTCAGGTCTGATGTTAAACAGCTGGGATTGGGATGAAATTGCAGGTGACAAGTTGTACTCTAAGTCTTTGAGTTTATTTCCAAATAAAAAAAAATAAATATAATGGTCAGCCTTAATTGTTTTTGTTTGCTAGCAAGGTTGTGTATTTGTGTTGATTTCGTATTAGCTCTTGTTCTTGTTTGTTATAAATATAAAAGATAATTCGATTTTATTTTTTGGTAGAGGGCTAGGGCGCTGAACACAGACTGTATAAATAATGACGTCACCCACTGGCTTGTGGACCGCGGTGGACAACCATTTTGAAGCCTCAAATTCGGCGTTTTGGCCCTCTCCATCTTGTTTTTTTTTTTGTTTTTTTTTAAGTCAAAAGTAACCATATTTGGATGAGAGGTTCGAGCTGTGGAGGAACAAGGGGTGGATCTGACGTAGAAGTCGAGGACACTGTCAGCAGACAGCCTGTGACTCATAGCAGCCCCGCCTTTACATATGTGTAACTTTGGGCCTTCAGAAAATGTAAATGAGTAAGTTATAAAAAGTTCAGTTGCCACGAATGTTGAAATTAGCCTAGGAGACCAACACTGTTTTTGTACCAGGCTGTAAACATGTTTATTTCTGCAGTAAAGTTGGACATTTTAACATCGGTGACTATGGGGATTGACTCTGTTTTGGAGCCAGCCTCAAGTGGCCATTCAAGGAACTGCAGTTTTTGGCACTTCTGTGTTGGCTTCATTTTTCAGCCCGAGGTCGCCTCTTGGCACTGAATCTGCTCGGTCCAGCACTGTGAATGTATCTACAAACAAACTAAAACTACTATAAAACTACATATAAAAAAAATAAAAACCAAACTTTTGTGAAAATAAATCAAACTAACCTATTAAACTAGAAAACACACTCTGAAAACTAAAAGTAAACTTAATAAAATAATAGACTAATTCAAAACTATTATAACCTTGCTGTCATCAGATTGCACAGCCTCTTTTCTTACCATAGATTCCACAATAGGTTCACAGCCTCATTGGCAACATCCTCCACTGCATTCTTCTGGTCTTTCATTGTTACAGCAGCGCCCTCAAAACCAGCACAGCTCTGAAAAGAAAAACAACACTGTGCTGTCGCTGACAAAGAACCATCAACGGGTCTGAATTCTGCTGTCACCAAGTGTTAACTCTAGAAAGAAAATACAGCTCAGTCTGAAAAAGTAGGTGATCACATTCAAGATGAATTCAGCCAAGTGCTGTTTATGGTTCAAGACACCTATTGACCTCACCCACTGGTCGACAGTGTGGGTGTAGAGACTGTCACTAATTGTGAGTGTCTGTGCAGTGGAATGAAACCTAACTGCTGAGGATATGGAAGCATGCCGTAACAGCTGCTGATGAGGAGGAACTGAAGTGATGGGGTGAGCTAAAAGCAGCGGCGGAGTCTCACCTCTCTAAGCAGTGCTGTCAGGGGAGTCATGACGTCGTGCTTCACCATGTCCTCACACACCTCCTGACCTCCACATGCACTCAGATTCCTGTCAGGAAGAGACACACACTCATCGCTCAGTCGGAGGAGATTCGCTGTACGAGATGCCGTTTGTGTTTGTGTGTGCACTTGTGTGGGCGTGTGTGTGTGAGTGTGGGTGGGTGTGTGTGTGTGTGTGTGTGTGTGTGAGAGAGGGAGAGCCCGAGGGAGTCCTGAGAGCGACTGCTTTATTTTGATATCCAGTCCAGGGAACCTCATTTAAAGTTTACTGGAGGACAGTGGTTGGGACAGTGTTAAGGTTGTACTCAGACACAAAAACAAGTGTTGACTGTGAAGAAGGCGATGGTGATGACGATGAGTATTGTTGTTGTTGTTGCTGTTGTTGTTTTATAACTGATGGCAAACGTGATCACCACTATGACGACAGATTTTTGTTTGTTTTTTGGGGGGTAGGGGATGGTAAATTGGGGGTGAAACAAATGTCACACGTGAATGTGGTCAGATTTTACATAAATAAACAAAGTAACAGTATGATTGTATTTAATGTATCATCAGACAGTAGGTAACACTTAATTGGGAGAGTCTGCCTACAGGTTATTAATAGAGTATTTGTAGTATTTCAACAGCTTATTAGTTGAGATTCAACATTTCAACCGTTTTGCTTTATCTGCAGATGTTTAACAGATTATCTATCTTTATCTATATGTGACAATTCATGAACATACCTACATATTCTCAGAATAATTTAGTTGAACTTCTCTCAACCTATGCAGCACAGATTGAGTTAATAGTTCTACAAATACTTTATAAACTATCTCCAGGCAGATTATCCAAATAAATAGTTACTGACAGAAATAACACAAGTCATCAAATCATGAAAACCCAGCAGCAGCCTCGGTCGTCTGACAGACAGACCTTCTATTGTAGCATGGCGCCCCCTGTAGAAGTAACATGACAAATACTACTGGACTCCAAACTGATGGTAGGAAACCACACTGAAATGTAATCTTGATCATAGTGGTGGGGAAAAACAGAAATGCCCCATGTTAAAGTCTAATTTATTGAAATAATGTGTTCTGAATCTTATCTGAACCTTCTCTGGTTTGTTTATCTTTTCTTCCACTGTTATTGGGCTTTAATTTGTAAGTGTACTCTTTAATAATATGTCTTTCCCCATGAGGTTTTGGTTTAAAGTTTTAAAAAAAAAAAAAAAAAAAAAAAAAAAGGCATCTATAGTGGCATGTGGTGCTTATGTCAACATCAACAATCACCTCGAACAACAAGTAAACCAAAAACTAATGCTGTGAGACTAAAAAATGTACATGGTTTGGTATCACTGTATGAATGTATCTCTTTCAAGCTGTATAAATATGAAATCAAAGTTTGGCCTTAGTGATGGTTGCAGAGGTATAAACCCTAAAATACTTTTGTTTAACATGTTTATAATCACATTCAGAATATTACCATACATTTGTTACAAGGTCTCATCTGTTAACCTCTTATTATATGCCCATTCAGTTAGAATAACAACTTAATCAACTTCTAGTTTATCTGTCATTCCATACTAACTAAATGAAATGTTTCCTAACAATCAGGGGGCAAAATGTGACAAATCATCAGCAAAATATGAATGCAAAACCAACATCTCCATTTGTCTTTTTTTTTTTCACAAGATGCCCACAAACGTGATGGCGAAAAGGCTATAAATATTAGCATTTTTTTTATTTTATATACTTTTATCAATCACCGAGGGGAAATTCAATATTTCAGACTGTTTGTCAATTGCACACAGGTCTGAACACACACATGCACAAACTGGACCTATACATGCACTGAGTGGAGAGATGTCAGAGTGGGCTGCCCATGACAGGCGCTCCGAGCGGTTGGGGGGTTCGGTGCCTTGCTCAGGGGCACCTCGGCAGTGCCCAGGAGGTGAACTGGCACCTCTCCAGCTACCAGTCCATGCTCCATATTTTGGTCCGGACAGGGACTTGAACAGGCGACCCTCCGGTTCCCAACCCAAGTCCCTATGGACTGAGACTGCCACCCTATGATGAGCATTTAAGACAGGTAAGACAAACAGACCTGCAGACAAAGCCAGCTCATCATTACAACAACTGATGCAGCGGCCTGCAACGTGCCACAACACTCAGAGCCTACCAGACCCTTTATATTTTTCAGCCACAGCAAGTGTTAATGGGTTGTAGGCGCTCTACCATTGAGGCTACTAGCAAAGGAGACAACAAAGCTATAATGTGTAGAGAAAGTGTCCTATGTGTGAGTAAATCCACTTCAGCAGGATAGATGTCAGGGATTTGATGATTTGACTCCTAAATGAATTTTGGAAGCATTATCTCGTAATACATGAATACATTCAGTAATATCTGTCAGTGACAAACTGGAGAATGCTGGAAAGTGAATAAATAACATTTAAACCATTTTAAAAAATCCTTGGTGGCTGAATTGTACTATTTTGAACACAATTTTCCTTAAAAGACTCAAGCACAAGTACCTCAAATTTGTACTCTTAATTACATTACAGCATTGCCCTTAATACAGTTTGTTTTAACAAAAGCTATCCCATCCCACCTGCTCCTGCCTGATAACCCGCTGACATAAATTCTAATTTCATAGCTGATGCTTGCACTCAAATTAGAAGGTGCCCTGCAGGGTTCTCTCGTAAAACAATAGTTGTATACACTCAGTGTTTCTCACCATAACATATTGTATATCCATATTTTGTTTATCATGTGACATGCGTGCTCGTACATGATACAAAGAAAACAGGAATGTATTAATAAAAAAACATTGCTCCAAAGTACTACTAATGTTCAGACAAACACTTTCTCAAATTCTCACAGCTGATGAGGCTGACTGGACAGAGCAAGGACTTCTAATTAAGCACAACGTAAATTCTTCCTTTATCTGTCAATAGGTCTTTTACACAAAGGCATTTTGACATAGGAGGTAAACAATAACAGTAGGTGTAAATAATGAAATCAGTGATGAATTAATTCTATTTAGCTGCTTCATTATCAGGGTCCTGGTAGTGTGACTGCTGGCTTACAGGTGAATACAACAGGGATGTTGTTTATGTTATTTACTGACACCTGTGCTTTTCATACTACGACAAGGCAAATGCGAAGAAGTGATGCATGTGAAGGAGACTACGAGGAATGTGCTAGCATGTGTGCTTCAGCAAGACACAAAACACAACTTGTTACAGTTTATGTTTTCTTATAAAGCAGCTCCTCCTCAGGTGTCCTCACTTCATTTCTTGCTGTTTTTGGTATCCGTGCAACTTTGATGGACACCCCAAAAAATACTCCTCAGAGTGTGTGTCCATTCTGTAACTGACAATGGTCAAAGGGCACCCATCAGCAACACAGAATAGATGCTGCTCTACCCGCCTCACGGATATTTACACCAAGGGATGCAAAAATAAGGTCAGGAGAAACATTTAAGATTCCAACCACCCAGATAACGGCCTTTTCTCCCTGCTGAGGTCTGGGAGAAGGTGTGTCAGCATGGGCTTTCTCCGGGTTCTCCAGCTTCCTCCCACAGTTCAAAAACATGCAGGTTAGGTCAGTTGGTGACTCTCCATTGCCCGTAAGTGTGAATGTTTTGTTTTTTTCCTGTTTATTAAGATCCCTATTAGTGTTTGCATTGCAGTAGTTATTCTTCCTGGGGTCTACACACTTACATGGTGGAGAATACAAAAACCTGACCTGTCTAGGGTGTACCCCCCTTGTCTCAGGGTAAAATGGACCACGTGTCAAAGGGTTCCTGCCTTTACGGACAATAACACATTGTGCGTCACTAACGTCAGCATCACAAACTCAGTCTTTCCCACTTGCTAAATCATTTGGTTTGTCCTCAAGTCTCTCAGACCGACCTGGTGAGTCATCTGCCTCTCCTTTGTGTTTGAGTCCCTCACAGGAGCTGTATGTAGCTGCCACAAGTTGTTGTGGGTCCTGTATCGCAAACAGCCAGACCTAGTTTTACTGGTGCAGTCTACACCACACTGCTGCACTACTGACTCACCTGAGAGCTCCAGCAGCGGTCTCCCTGACAGCCAGGCTGCTGTCCAGCAGCATGGGCCCCAGCCGCCTCACAGCATCCCTCTGAAGGAACCCTGGGATGGTCTGACTCTGCTGCACCACCCGAGAGATGCTGGCACATGCAAACTCTCGCACATCTGCACTGGGACTCTGCAACTATGGAAATATACAAAAAACATGACACTAACTTTATATACTGACGTGTTTGTACTCATGACATAAACTGTCCACAGCTGCATTTCTCCAGCACAAGCAATGGGAGGGTGTAAAATCTGACATTATGACAATACACAAATTCACTGACACTGAAAATGTCATGTTATCAGCAATAATTCTTCACCTTCAAACAAAAGGCAAATAAGAGAGAGAGATTAGTCTTCAGGGTGAAATCACAGTCAAGTTCATCCACAGGAGTGGACTAACTAAACTCGAGTTAAAGACCAATAAAAGATTTCCTCCCCAACTGTCTCACTGACATATTTACATGCTTCGTCACAATGCAAAAATATAATATTAGTTAAGTGCTAAACAGGTTTGAATTGTGTTCATACTTTCTCCAGTAGCTCCGCAGCTGGACAACTATCATCACCATACTCTTCCTCGTCGGCGTCCACTTCCTTCACAGCATTTGTCGGCAGTCCAACAGCGTTAAACTGAGGACGTTTAAACTTAGTGGTTTTACTTTTTCCCATTTCTGTCCGTATTAAAGTGCGAACTGCGCATGTAACGTGATTTTTCCCCTTGAACACCCGGACTTTGCGACTGAAGCTCGAACAACACTCAAGCGTCGGTCCAGTTGGAAGCCATGTGGAAGGTTGGTCGCTGCCGTAAAGCGACGATGCTGACGGAAAGCAGAGAATCTGTCGCAAAACACGGGGACGCGCAACACCAATGTAATTTACATAATTTCGTATTAAAATGTCTGTAGTTTATAACAAACATCAAATAAACCAAAGACTAACGTTTTTGCAATAAGACAAAAAAAAAATAAGTACGAGTCATGGTTTAACACCTTGTGTATTTATTCGGTAAATAACTTTAAAAATAGAAACATTTAGTTAAAATACATGCTCAGCATCAAAAACAGAAATAAACACATCTGAAGTCTCGTCGTGGTCCCGTGACGTCAGCACAGAGACACTTCTAAAAGGTTGCATCAGTTCATGTCTGCATTTCCATCATGATGACAATCTGCCTCAGTGCCATCAGACCACGCAAAGGACTCAGGTCAAGGACAGGGAGTGAACAGTGGCTCTCAACAAACCCCAGGTACATGTGACCACCCCACTGAAGCTTGTGGCTACTGGATATTCGGTCGAGGCTTGAGAATAAGTTTCCCCGTCTGTTTCAAAAAGAGAGAGAAAAAGACAGAAATAAGACAAGTGTTGAGATTTCTTTCACAAATATCTGAGCAGATTACGGGGCACAAAGAGATGAGAGAGTTGTTAACTCACATCGTCACAGGACATGTTGTATTCTGCTAAAACTGTCCGACAGCGGGCAGCAATACTGAAGGGGGCAAAGGTCAAAGATCTTAACTTGTAAACCACAAAAACAGTGATGGAGGAAGGCTCCAGATACTTTAAGTACTTTTACCACACTGCAAAGATACTCTGTTACAAGTGCAAGTCCTGCATTGAAAATGTTACCTAAGTGAATGTATAGAATAATCTGGGAAATGGGCTTTACAAGTAAATGTTCTCAATGTAGACAAATGGCTCCTGTGACTGGGTATACTATTTTATATATATATACAGTACAGGCCAAAAGTTTGGACACACCTTCTCATTCAATGCGTTTTCTTTATTTTCATGATTATTTACATTGTAGATTCTCACTGAAGGCATCAAAACTATGAATGAACACATGTGGAGTTATGTACTTAACAAAAAAGGTGAAATAACTGAAAACATGTTTTATATTCTAGTTTCTTCAAAATAGCCACCCTTTGCTCTGATTACTGCTTTGCACACTCTTGGCATTCTCTCCATGAGCTTCAAGAGGTAGTCACCTGAAATGGTTTTCCAACAGTCTTGAAGGAGTTCCCAGAGGTGTTTAGCACTTGTTGGCCCCTTTGCCTTCACTCTGCGGTCCAGCTCACCCCAAACCATCTCGATTGGGTTCAGGTCCGGTGACTGTGGAGGCCAGGTCATCTGCCGCAGCACTCCATCACTCTCCTTCTTGGTCAAATAGCCCTTACACAGCCTGGAGGTGTGTTTGGGGTCATTGTCCTGTTGAAAAATAAATGATCGTCCAACTAAACGCAAACCGGATGGGATGGCATGTCGCTGCAGGATGCTGTGGTAGCCATGCTGGTTCAGTGTGCCTTCAATTTTGTGCCTTCAATTTTGAATAAATCCCCAACAGTGTCACCAGCAAAACACCCCCACACCATCACACCTCCTCCTCCATGCTTCACAGTGGGAACCAGGCATGTGGAATCCATCCGTTCACCTTTTCTGCGTCTCACAAAGACACGGCGGTTGGAACCAAAGATCTCAAATTTGGACTCATCAGACCAAAGCACAGATTTCCACTGGTCTAATGTCCATTCCTTGTGTTTCTTGGCCCAAACAAATCTCTTCTGCTTGTTGCCTCTCCTTAGCAGTGGTTTCCTAGCAGCTATTTGACCATGAAGGCCTGATTGGCGCAGTCTCCTCTTAACAGTTGTTCTAGAGATGGGTCTGCTGCTAGAACTCTGTGTGGCATTCATCTGGTCTCTGATCTGAGCTGCTGTTAACTTGCGATTTCTGAGGCTGGTGACTCGGATGAACTTATCCTCAGAAGCAGAGGTGACTCTTGGTCTTCCTTTCCTGGGTCGGTCCTCATGTGTGCCAGTTTGGTTGTAGCGCTTGATGGTTTTTGCGACTCCACTTGGGGACACATTTAAAGTTTTTGCAATTTTCCGGACTGACTGACCTTCATTTCTTAAAGTAATGATGGCCACTCGTTTTTCTTTAGTTAGCTGATTGGTTCTTGCCATAATATGAATTTTAACAGTTGTCCAATAGGGCTGTCGGCTGTGTATTAACCTGACTTCTGCACAACACAACTGATGGTCCCAACCCCATTGATAAAGCAAGAAATTCCACTAATTAACCCTGATAAGGCACACCTGTGAAGTGGAAACCATTTCAGGTGACTACCTCTTGAAGCTCATGGAGAGAATGCCAAGAGTGTGCAAAGCAGTAATCAGAGCAAAGGGTGGCTATTTTGAAGAAACTAGAATATAAAACATGTTTTCAGTTATTTCACCTTTTTTTGTTAAGTACATAACTCCACGTGTTCATTCATAGTTTTGATGCCTTCAGTGAGAATCTACAATGTAAATAGTCATGAAAATAAAGAAAACGCATTGAATGAGAAGGTGTGTCCAAACTTTTGGCCTGTACTGTATATATAAAACAGTATCAGATTAATGTTACTTGTGTCATTAAAAGCAAGGTTTTACTGTGAAGCTGTTTAAGGTGGAACTATTTTTTTAACTATTTTGTACAAAGAATTGCAACTAACGATTATTTTTATGATGGATTTGTTTGTCAAAATTCTAAAAAAATAGTGAGATGTGATGTCACAGCTACCCAGAGTGACACCTTCTCAACAAACAGTGCAAATCTTAAAATAATTACAGTAAAATAATTAAAAGGAAAATCAGCTTAGTTTCACATTTGTGAAGCTGAAACCATAAAATGTTTTGGCATGAAAATGACTTTAACAATATATCAACAGATCTTTCTTAATCTTATTGATATTTATGTATATATTGTGTTGTACACTGTTGCATTATACATGTATTTCTATATTTCTAAAACTTTACATACATTGTAATGTAGTATAAGGCATATATTTTATTCTTTTACAAACCTTACATACTCTGCATAGTATAAATATTTTATACTTTTAAATGTTAAATACTGTAGTATAATGCACATTTTGTTTATATTTTTACATGCTGTGTACTTTTATATTATTCATTTCTACTTCTATAATTGCCTATGCTTACATCAGAGCAACTGTAACGTATCACAATTTCCCTCGGGAGATCAATGAAGTATTCTGAAAATATTGATTGTCTGTCAATTGACTAATTGATTTATAGCCTCACAGTTAAGTACAGGTTCCTCTGAATTGTCCTGTGCTTGAATAAATGTACTTAGTTACATTCCAGCACTGCCAAAACCCTGAACAAGGATGAATCAGTTATAAAAGTTAAGTTAACGAAATGTTTCCTGTGTGCTCTACACTCTTCTGTCAGTTGCTGACATTAGATGTGTGATGTCAGTGCAGGTGCTGGAAATCTGATAAAACATGCTACTTCTAAATATAAATACAACAGCCAAAGGATACATTGATGGCGCCACAACTCGTTTGTGTATCCCTGCAAAGAAGAGAGCTATAAGTGTGATGCAGCTGATGGTGAAGAAGGGATGATTCCACAGTGATGAAAAGAAAGAGACCTGCAAAGCAACGGGGACAAAGAAACAGAAATCATTACATTAATAACAAGACTTTCACGGATCTTTTCTAAGGAGCTCAGGAAATCAAAGTTACATGTAGTAAAACATTTTTAAAACTTCAATGAGAAATGTGGTGATCCAACACGAGATAATTAATTTGGTATAACTGAAAAAATGACACATTTTAAACATATAACTCTGTTTACAAGTTCGAGCATGTCTGTCTGTGAAGGGTTTATTCACATTTTTCAACTTAAATCCTATCACCCTAATTTGGGAAGGACCAGCATCAAATATTCACACTGCATTCTGTTTTTTGGGGCTTTTCCACATTAACTCTCCGGAGATCTGGCTCTAAGTACAGCTTGTATGTCCTCATGTTTCATCAGACTGCCTTTGACACAGGAGGAGGCCTCTCCAAAGTCAGACGACTCAGGGGACAAACACACTGTATGCAGCAAGCTCATTTTCAATGATGAGCAGCAAATCAGTCGTGAGGAGCATGATGAGATGGGCAGGCAGTGCAGAGGGCAAAGCTCAAGTAAATAGCTGTGCGTTCAGAAAAGCTCAGCATAATAACCAACCACAGCTAAGATCTATTGAATATTTACTGTTAAAAAAGTAAACATCATATATCTGACATACATTGACTTATTTTACTCATGAACCTAAACACAAGCAACAACAATGGAAGCAAGCATTAAATTACATTTGGACAGTGCCCACTGATGGTGGTATGTGCTCACAAAACTTACAGACAAACAGACAATAGCTACACATCAGCAGGTGTTGCTCAACACATAAATTAGACGCAATAGCAAGGTTTTCTCTGTGGTCTGAAATGTAGCTGAAACCTGGACTGGTTTTGCTGAGCTATGGGATCATTTTCTAATCGTCTACTACACAGTAACAGCGGTAGGAAGACTGCCGTCATGTTTATGCTGTTGTAGTGGTCAATAGTAAAAGCACAATGTATATTCTGTTTGTGATGGGGTTTCCCTTTAAGCCAGAAATGACACAACTAAACATGCTTGTCCACTTACACATACCTTCTGTGTGTCTGGGTCTATTAACCAGTTCCAAGCCCCAGTGGCCGTACAGACAGACACCACTATCAGAATCACTGAAACAAGACAGGAGAATGAAACACACTGCAACAACATGAAATGGGTTTCACCAAGTCTATGTACTGGTTACAACTTCTTATTATATCTACACTAACTTATTTATTTAGTTATTATTTTGTTTGATAGTTAACAAATGTGAGGTTGAAGTCAATGATCAGAGAAGCATAGGGTTAACAGATTGTGGTAACTAAAAGACATTATGTGAGCCACAACATCTTCTCTGCCATGGTGAACAGTTACTTACTTCTCCACCTGCCTGTCGCAGGTTGTAAACAGGAGACATACTCTGTCAATCTTCTCTCAAAGGCCTTCAGGTCTGAAACAAAAAGGGGCACAATGAAACACATTGTATTTGGACATGATATGGTGGCTGTATGAACCAGTAACTTCATCTCTGCATTCGTGTAATTCATAAAGAATCTTAGCATAACTCATGCCAGTCTCCACACCCTTGTGTCTCTGTGTATTCAAGTGCTTACTGAAAATATATAACGTTAAGCTGATGTGAAGACAGGAGTATTACGTGACTAAAAAGCCCGTTAATCTTTTAATATCCATAAGGTTTCAGATCGTTTCACCCATCACGTCATACTGTCTGCCGGTAAAACACAGCTGTCTAAATCGCTACTTCCCGGACAACAGAAACTTAATAACAGAATATGTGTCAGCTAATAACTGTACAGGCGTATGAACGACTGTTGTGGGGTGAGCTAGCAAACATGCTAAGTGTCGCAAGCAGACTGGCTAGCTAATTTAACGTTGCGTCTAACTTTGAAACCCCCTGCAAACGCGAATGTTTTGAGTTATTTTGGGCGGTTATAGCTATGAGGCTAAAACACATCGGCAGCTTTTAAAAAGGTGGTAAATAAGGTAAGATAAGGTTACCTTCGGCCTGTTCCAGGGAGTTCATATCTGAGTCTGGTGCCAGCAGGCTGCTGTGGGCTGTGCTGTGCCGCTGCTTCCCTCAACTGAAGGACAGGCCACATTGGCCAATCCGCATTGACTGTGTATGAAGCTCTAACGTTATTGGTTGTAAAGCAAATAAAGGGCGGTACACGAAGCTAAGGTCCCGCCTCCTGACCTCTGGTCCAGAAAGTAGTTCAGACAAAGATATTGGATAAAGCAAGATACCCCACTCAGCTTCCTGAGTTTCCTGATTTATCCAATATGTCGCCTTGTTGTTTACAAATACGTCAGGGTAGAAAACCAGCAGAGTTTAACTATATATATATATATATATATATATATATATATATATATATATATATATGTATATATGTATATATATATATATATATATATATATATATATATATATATATATATACAGTACAGGCCAAAAGTTTGGACACACCTTCTCATTCAATGCGTTTTCTTTATTTTCATGACTATTTACATTGTAGATTCTCACTGAAGGCATCAAAACTATGAATGAACACATGTGGAGTTATGTATTTAACAAAAAAAGGTGAAATAACTGAAAACATGTTTTATATTCTAGTTTCTTCAAAATAGCCACCCTTTGCTCTGATTACTGCTTTGCACACTCTTGGCATTCTCTCCATGAGCTTCAAGAGGTAGTCACCTGAAATGGTTTTCCAACAGTCTTGAAGGAGTTCCCAGAGGTGTTTAGCACTTGTTGGCCCCTTTGCCTTCACTCTGCGGTCCAGCTCACCCCAAACCATCTCGATTGGGTTCAGGTCCGGTGACTGTGGAGGCCAGGTCATCTGCCGCAGCACTCCATCACTCCCCTTCTTGGTCAAATAGCCCTTACACAGCCTGGAGGTGTGTTTGGGGTCATTGTCCTGTTGAAAAATAAATGATCGTCCAACTAAACGCAAACCGGATGGGATGGCATGTCGCTGCAGGATGCTGTGGTAGCCATGCTGGTTCAGTGTGCCTTCAATTTTGAATAAATCCCCAACAGTGTCACCAGCAAAACACCCCCACACCATCACACCTCCTCCTCCATGCTTCACAGTGGGAACCAGGCATGTGGAATCCATCCATTCACCTTTTCTGCGTCTCACAAAGACACGGCGGTTGGAACCAAAGATCTCAAATTTGGACTCATCAGACCAAAGCACAAATTTCCACTGGTCTAATGTCCATTCCTTGTGTTTCTTGGCCCAAACAAATCTCTTCTGCTTGTTGCCTCTCCTTAGCAGTGGTTTCCTAGCAGCTATTTGACCATGAAGGCCTGATTGGTGCAGTCTCCTCTTAACAGTTGTTCTAGAGATGGGTCTGCTGCTAGAACTCTGTGTGGCATTCATCTGGTCTCTGATCTGAGCTGCTGTTAACTTGCGATTTCTGAGGCTGGTGACTCGGATGAACTTATCCTCAGAAGCAGAGGTGACTCTTGGTCTTCCTTTCCTGGGTCGGTCCTCATGTGTGCCAGTTTCGTTGTAGCGCTTGATGGTTTTTGCGACTCCACTTGGGGACACATTTAAAGTTTTTGCAATTTTCCGGACTGACTGACCTTCATTTCTTAAAGTAATGATGGCCACTTGTTTTTCTTTAGTTAGCTGATTGGTTCTTGCCATAATATGAATTTTAACAGTTGTCCAATAGGGCTGTCGGCTGTGTATTAACCTGACTTCTGCACAACACAACTGATGGTCCCAACCCCATTGATAAAGCAAGAAATTCCACTAATTAACCCTGATAAGGCACACCTGTGAAGTGGAAACCATTTCAGGTGACTACCTCTTGAAGCTCATGGAGAGAATGCCAAGAGTGTGCAAAGCAGTAATCAGAGCAAAGGGTGGCTATTTTGAAGAAACTAGAATATAAAACATGTTTTCAGTTATTTCACCTTTTTTTGTTAGTAGTACATAGTACATAACTCCACATGTGTTCATTCATAGTTTTGATGCCTTCAGTGAGAATCTACAATGTAAATAGTCATGAAAATAAAGAAAACACATTGAATGAGAAGGTGTGTCCAAACTTTTGGCCTGTACTGTATGTATATAGGTAAACTCTGCTGGTTTAGCCAGCTCAATGATCTTAATTTATTTTGATTGAAAAGTTAATGTATATTTAAGGTTTTTCATTTTGTCTTTCATTAATGTTAAGAGAATTTTCCATTTTGGGATTTTACAATAAAAATTACATTTAGACTGTAAAAGATGGCCTTTAGCACATTTTTTATGGCAGCTTGTAATCCTGCATCAAATTGTGAATTGCATACTGTATGCAGGCTATTGCATGTACAACTCACCAGCAGTAAATATTGTACTGGTAGTATTGAACTACAAGAAGTAAGACAGTTGCAAGTCTTCAAAGTTAGAGTTATGCAAAGCTTTTAATGGGTCAGTTAGGTCCTAGAGATGTGGTGACAACAGCTGCGCAGGGGGGCCCAATGTGATTTTTTTTTATGGGGCCCAAAACTCCTGGCAGCACCCCTGCTGCCTACAGACATCCCAAGATCATCAGCCAGGCTCAGAAGTACGGCAGGAACATGACAGAGCAGCACCAGGAAACCATCAGCCTTAAACTGCTTGGCCCACAGGAGGTGGTGATGGAGGTGGTTCCAAATGTCCTGCAGGGCTTCTGGTTGCTTCCTAAAAACACCTCCTTCAACATGCCCTCCCAGCAGCCCAGCAAAATGGCCACTGGAGTCACAAAAGCCGCTGTGGACTGTGTCTTTGCTGCTCTGTCCACTTTGCTCGTTCAGGTCGCCAGAGACAACATGGTCCTGTGTATCCTGGAGAAAGTTAGACAGGGTTACACTCAGGACGTCCTGGTGAAGAAGCCTAAATGCTTTGGAGCAAAAGTGCTAAACACCATAGCTGATGTTGCAGCAGGAGAGATCTGTGCACTGTTTCAGCCTCAGACTCTCACAGAAGTGTCTGTTGATATGGACACCAACCAGTGGATGGTACAGAGGCCAAAACCACTTCTGCTGGAAGTGTGAATGAGGAGTCTGCTCTGGAGGAGGACACTGAAGGTATCAGAGAACAAGACTCTGCTGTTATCACTCCTACACCAGCTCCTCTGATCGTCAGCGCTGAACCTCTTGGCAAAGTTTAGTGCGTAACATTATGAGACAGTAGCTTCAGTACAAAAGAATCTGTATCTGTGCTCTACTTGTTGACAGTCATCAGTTGTTTTTATAAGCCATGTTAGAGTCACATTATTGAAACAGTAGAAGTCAAATGTTACATCTGCCCCCACATGCAGGGGCAACTGTAACAACACTCTCAATACTTTTGTATACTTTCCAGTTTGAGGTTGTTGACGCACTGTTTGGCTCCGTTAAAGGACGCGTGGCTCCTGTAGCTGCCGTGCTCATCCTCCGTTGTGGCATACACCAATAGCTATTTCGAAGTTCACAAAAACCAATTGTCCACACTCACAACTTTTGAGCAGATATGCCAATCCATTTATTTACCGTCTGGAGTTCACCATAAACCAACAAAAAAAAAAAAAACAAAAGGGGGGGGGGGGGGGGGGTGCTACTGGTTATTAACAATGTTAAATAAATATTACGGCCCTGCATCACAGCGCGGCTGGTCGGAGTTTCATTCGCAACAAACGGTAATAATATGTTGGCGCTTAAAGTTGGTTTAACTCAGTAATGAGTTATGCCCACCCTTCAAGATTCCTCTCTGGGTCAGACTCTGGACCAGAGTCAGGTGGTGGCTCAGCTGGCAGGCCTATAGTTTCTCCATATATAGCGATGTCAACCGTGTTGGTGGCCATGACAAAGTGGCGGAGGTCTCCATTAAAAGTAAAGCCACCATCCTCCTCCAGGCACCGACCCGCTTCTCCTCAGGGACGACAGACCAGGCACCAGGATCATCTTCTTGCGGTGGTGGCAGCAAAACACTCACACACTGACGGTCCTCATGGCTCTCTGATCTCCTCCACAGAAGATTATTTCACACTGAATTCTGACGTTCATCAATATAGTACCCGGCAAGCCAATTATATACATCTGCCTAAGAATCTCACCACAAGGGGTCAGCTTTTGGTGAAGTATCGTGGTGCAGAGCTGTGGAGTTATCATCAACACTTGGTAAATATCTCTCCATCCCTGTCAATATTTAAAAACAATTTAAAACAATTTCTGGCTTCTCTATATTCAAAATGAACTATAAAATTGTTTAGATGCAGGATAAACTTTGCATTTGACTATGGTGATCTGATGATCTTTTGAATGCAGATTAGTGTCACACCTTCAGTGGTATTTGGTAAGTATTTTGTTTCTGTTCTCGATTTTGTTTGTTTCTGATAAATATACAAAACACACGCGCGCGCACACACACATACACACAGCATTGATTAGGGACTTTATTAGATGGCCTACTTTATGTTTCTTTTCTACTTTATATTTCTATTTTTGGTACTATATTGTATCTTATTGATTATCTTAAAGGCAATTTTAAATCTTTGTCTTTTTGTTTTATTGAATATTTAGGTGAGATAACTTATAACCCTTTAAGAAGTTTTTCATCTCACCTGCACAATCTGTTTTTTTGTTGTTGTTGTTGTTTTTAAAACCAACTGTTTTAATACTGTGCAAATAAATAATACGAATACGAATACGAATCCCGTGGAGCTCCTCCAGTGACTCATCATCTGGCTCGGATGCGTCCAGTCTGCTGGGAGACACTGTAAGACACTGTATTCTGACCTAATCTATTGTCTAACATGCAGATAAAAAGAAAATGCGTTGTCAGTGCACAGTCATTACACATAGTGTTAGAAACTGAAACAATGGAGCCAAACTGAAGTTGTTAACATGATGTGGAGCAGTAGTCTGACGGCTGTATTTGTTGTTACCCTTAGATGGGCAAGGGCTACACGTGGACCAGCCTTCTGGTTCCAAACCTGGACCGGCCTGACAGCCCGCAGCTCATCCTCCGGAGGGTCCCGGTACCGATAACCCCCAGTGGCTCACCATCTGGCTCCCCAACCGGTGACTCAGATACGTCCAGTCTGCTGGGAGACACTGTAAGAAACTGTATTCTGACCTAATCCAGTCCATTGTCTAACATGCAGATAAAAAGAAAATGTGTTGTCAGTGCACAATCATAACACATAGTGTTAGACACTAAAACAATGGAGCCAAACTGAAATTGTTAACATGATGTGGAGCAGTAGTCTGATGGCTGTATTTGGTGTTACCTTCAGATGGACCAGGAAGTGGGTCAGCCTCCTTGTTCCAGTCACAGACCGGCCCATCACCCCGCAGGTCGACCTCCGGAGGGTCCCGGCACCAGTCCCCCCACGTGGCTGTGACCCTGAGGTGAGTCCCTCTGACCCACCTCCAGCACCAGGTAAGCCTGTGGAAGCCGGCCCCTCTAAAGGACCTGTGGCTCCAGGTAAGCCTAAGTCATTGTCGAAGGGCCCCAAGCCAAGGCGGGTAAAAAATCTTTTCAGAATGAGGAAACAGACTGGCAGCCGCTGGCGGAAGAGGACAGCTGAACCTGAAGATGAGTCTTCAGGTAAGCGCTTCCATCCAGAATGATTTTGATTTCAGGTTTTTCCTCATTCTAATGAACTGAGATGATTTTGTTAATCACATTTTTTTTAGATTTAGTTCAATTTATTTGAATTGCATGCTTTTTATTGAAACCTCCATCAACACCGTCTACCAGCAACCTCCATCTACTGCCTCGAAAGTGTCCTGCTCCACCCTACACCACTAGCTCCTTAGATCCACTTTCAGTTTTAAACTCTGCGTTCCAACTGCAGCAGCCATTTGCTGCCTGACCCTCCACCTGCAGGCAGCAAACAGCTGTAGAGAAATGCTCAAACTATGACCTCCACCGGCAATTTCCATCAGCTCCACCATCTCAAAGTCCTAAAGACCAATGTTCCATCTGCACCTCAATCAATCTCCACCTTCAGCTTCTGCCAGGAATATGTAGCTGTTGCCTCCACCTGCATATGGCAGAAAGCCTGGCCAAACCTCCATCTACAGCCTCTGCCAGCAAACTGCAAGTGCCGCCTCCACCTGCAGATTCTGGTAGACAGCTGTGGCCATGCCTCCAACTACCGCCTCTAAGGTGTCCTGCTCCACCGTACAGCAATAACCTCTCACAAGAATTTTACTTTTTAAACTACATTCAAATGCCAGCAGCCGTCTGAAACGTTACAACCTCCACCAGCAATTTCCATCAGGTCCACCATGTCAGAGTGTTGAAGACCAATGTTCCATTCGCACCTCTGTCAACCTCCATCTAAACCTCTGTCAGCAACCTGCAGATGCCGCCTCCACCTGCAGATTCTGATAGACAGCTTGGTGAAACCTCCAACAACAGCCTCTGCCAGAACCCTGCAGCTGCCGCCTCCACCTGTAGCTTCTGGCAGATAGCTGTTGCCAAACCTCAAACTAAGCCTCTGCTAGCAACATTAAGCTGCCGCCTCCACCTGCATGTTCTGGCAGACAGCTTACCTTCTCCATTTACAGCCTCTGTCAGGAACCTGCAGCCGCCGCCTCCACCTACAGATTCTGGCAGACAGCTCAGCTCCTCCATCTACAGCTGGTCTTCAACCTGCAGCTGCTGCCTCCACCTGAAGATTCTGTTAGACAGCTCAACTCCTCCATTTACAGCCTCTGTCAGGAACCTGCAGCCACCACCTCCACCTGCAGATTCTGACAGAAAAGTTTAGCCAAACCTACATCTGCAGCCTCTGCAAGCAACCGTTTTGCCATGTGAAGACCTCAGCTGACCAGGGACCAGAGATGCACCAGGGACCAGAGATGCACCAGGGACCAAAGAGTAGAGATACACTCATAAATATAACCTTTCAGGTAAGATAGACAATCATAGCTGTGTAATAATAGCATACCTGGGCTGATAAATTAAAGCCACCTTTATGTTACATTCAGTTTACGTCATCTTCTTCTTCCTCTAACAGGTATTTCCACACTGGCAGATTGTGGCAGACAGCTCAGCTCCTCCATCTACAGCCTCTGACAGGAACCTGCAACACTGCCTCCACCTGCAGATTGTGACAGACAGCTTGACAAACCTCCAACTAGAGTCTCTGTCAGTAGTCTGCTGTTTTTGCAGGTTTGGCCAATTCTTCATTTACAACATCATCCAGGAATTTACACCGCCTCATCCTATGTTTTTGCCATGTGAAGACCTCAGCTGACCAGGGACCAGAGATGCACCAGGGACCAAAGAGTAGAGATGCATTCATAAATATAACCTTTCAGGTAAGATAGACAATCATAGCTGTGTAATAATAGCATACCTGGGCTGATAAATTAAAGCCACCTTTCTGTTACATTCAGTTTACATCATCTTCTTCCTCTAACAAGTATTTCCACACTGGCAGATTGTGGCAGACAGCTCAACTCCTCCATCTTCAGCCTATGTCAGGAACCTGTAGCACTGCCACCTCCACCTGCAGATTCTGACAGACAACTTAGCCATACATCCAAATTAAGCCTCTGCCAGCAGAATGCAGCTGCAGCCTCCACCTGCCAATTATGGCAAAAGCTTGGTCAAACATACAACTAAAGCCTCCGCCATCAACCTGCAGCCACCGCCCCACCTGCAGATTATGGCAGAAAGCTCAGTTCTTCCATCTACAGCCTCTGCAGCCTGCATCTACAGCCACTGTCACGATCCTGCAGCCGCCGCCTCCAACTGCAGATTCTGACAGACAGCTTGCCAAAACCTACAACTAAGCCTTGGCCAACAACATGCAGCTGCGGCCTCCGCCTGCATATTCTGGCAGAAAGCTGAGCCAAGCCTCCATCTGCAGCCTCTGCTGAATTTTGTCCCCTTGCCATGTGAAGACCTCAGCTGACCAGGGACCAGAGATGCACCAGGGACCAAAGAGCAGAGATGCACTCATAAATATAACCTTTCAGGTAAGATAGACAATCATAGCTGTGTAATAATAGCATACCTGGGCTGATAAATTAAAGCCACCTCTCTGTTACATTCAGTTTACATCATCTTCTTCTTCCTCTAACAGGTATGTCCACACTGGCAGATTGTGGCAGACAGCTCTGCTCCTCCATCTACAGCCTCTGCCATTAACCTGCAGTCCCCCCACCTCCACCTGCAGATTCAGGCAGACAGCTTGACCAAACCTCAAACTAAGCCTCTGCCAGCAGGATGGAGCTGCAGCCTCCACCTGCAAATCCTTGCAAAAACTTGGTCAAATGTCCAACTAGACCAACTTTTTTTTTTTTTTTTTTGATTTGGCTCTTTATCAGTAAATTTGTCTTGAACTGGTTTGAAAATGAAAATCGAAATGAATGAAAACATGATCTCTGTCCAGACCATTTTCCATGATAAAAAAAAAAACATCTGCTGTTTCCAAGATGCTAGTTACCCAAATTAACACTCTTCTCCATAGAAAACCCTTTTCTTGTCCAAGTAAACACAGAAACACAGAATATAAAAAACTTAATAGCAATCTAAATAACATATAATGAGGTTATGATTAAATATTATGACTTAAACAATAAAATGCAAGCATAATTATGCAGTTCAAATACAACATACACAGATGGACTACTGAACGGGCCTACTGCCCACAGGCCCAGGGGCCCAAAGTATCAGGGGGCCCTCCTTGCCTTACATGCAAAAAGACACTTAAATTTACAAGTACAAACTAGGGAATCAAAAGAGAATCAAAATGACCACAATGAGACACAAAAAGACTACAAAGAGATACAAAGGAAGTGTGAAGAGCCACAAAATAACTACAGTAAAGGAGAACAACAAGTGGTGGGGCCTTTCTGTATGTCAGTAGGTGCCCATTCTCTCATAATCCACCTGTGAAAACATGTTTGTTAATTGATGTGGTTTTAAATGCACTTGACAGTTCAGTATGTTTGACATTTGGCTGAATTATTAATGTGGATATTGTCATTCATTAGGACTTTATACTTTTATTTACTTAGGTTGAACCACATGAATACATTGTATTTGGAAAATGATGGGCAAGGATCCATTAAAATTCTATAACACAAGCTTTGTGATATGTAGATGCAACAGTCTTCATGAAGAGCTGATCCCCTTTTTCCTTCACATTTTCACCTGGCAATTGATCTAGATTAAATTTTTCTTGGTCTTATCTGCACATGATGTTTAATTTCAAAACAAGTTTCCTTACTTTTCTACAAACTACAATTTGGCTTATATTTTGCTGAGACATACTTGACTACTAAATTTAAATGTATTCAATTACTTTCCAACTCTGGATCTGCAAACATGGCAATGAATGACATGGCATTACACAAGTATGGTTTATTTTTTAACTTCTTTCAGTCATTAAAGAGTAAAACAACAACATCATCGACATTGTACAAAAAAACTCCAAGCACCATTCGTTTTTGAAATAGATGATTATTTAATGAGCTGCTCTACCTGGGCTTTTAACACATATTCAAGGTCAATTTAAAAACAGAATATGTATCGGAATTCATGGTGTGTACCATGATTTGCATGATATCATTGCTTGTACTAATGAAAACTCTGGAACCCAACATCGTGGTGTCTCGGCCCATTTCTCTCAGCACCCAGCCAAACAGGAAGTTGTTTTCAAGGCACAAATTTTGCCTGTTGGTTGATTGGTAAGCCCAGTAAGATATTTCCAAAAGCTCCTCTATGTTCACCACCAATGATGAAGGAACCTGTATCCGTTCTCCTAAGTGACTGTGTTCAGCCTTTGCCTCAAACAAGGTACAGTACCAAATATTTGCTTTTCTTGTTTGTTTTGTTTGTCGTTTTGTGTTTGCTCTTTTGGAAGCCATGTGAAGAGTTAAAATATACAGGTGGCGTGGTGGTCCAGTGGTTAGCACTGGGGTTCAATCCTGTCGCTTTACTGGGGCCCTTCTGTTTGAGTACACCTGTTCTTCACATTATATTCCCTGTGTCAGCATGGGTTTTCTGCAGGTTTTATGGTTTCCTCCTACAGTCCAAAGGTGACATTAAACTGCCCACAGGTGTTAGCGTGAGTGGTTGTCTGGCTATGTGTTTCAGCCCTTTGACAGTTTGGTGATCTGTCCAAGGTGTACCCTGCCTCTCACCCAGTGTCAGCTGGGATATCTGGCATTGCCTTTAACAAATTGATTATTTGTAATTTATCATTCACATAGCCACTACAGTAGACTCCCTGAAGCTGTACCCTTCAGGAATATGAATGCTAAGATGATGGCAGCTGCTCTGATCCAGCTCTTTTCTAGAATTGCCTCAGGTTCAGTTTGACCCTGGATCTAATTTAACATCTGGATTGTTTTACAAAATTATGCATAAACTAGGGACCAAAGAGATTATGTCCTTTGCATACCATACTCTGTTTCAAGATGCCATTAAGTGCTGCACAGTACCATCAGACCCTCAAGTTAGTGATTAAAGCCCACATTGTGAGGAGACTGGGATGTAGCGTTGCAGTTCTTGTTATTTGCCATCTGGGATTCTGTCAATGAATCAACTGCGTTCAGCCTGTTTGAACTTATTTTTGTGCTTTAAGGGAGAGGGCCTCTTAAGATGGCAAAGGAAAAACTGTTAGAGCTAAATGAACCAAGTGGGGGTTTGGCAGTATGTGGCCACATTCAAAGATGAAAACTACCTGTGAGGTTTTATTTTTTTTCAGGATGCTGCTCTCTGGTTGGTCATCAACACAGGTTATGAGATCTTTTCAGGACAATTTGATAAACAGAATTTAGAGTGTTAAGCATGCTTTGTTGTTTGCAGGCTGCAGTTTGTTCTGCAGCTTTACATTGAATTTTTCCCTCAGAATTTGCTCTATCTCATCATCTCTTATGTTCCTCATGTCAAAGACATCAACACCTTCCTCAGGTTTGTAGGTGACCTCACTGTAGGTCCAGCCAAGAAGGGCTCTGAATCCTGTTGGTGTCTGCAAAGAGCAGATGGACTTCCTGATGAACAGTGAAGCAGGATCTGTCTGGAGTGTGTGGTTTGTCTCCAAGAAATGATCAACCTCACGAGGCACCAAGGTGAAGTAGTAGATCGGCTTTGTTACCAGCCAGTCCACCAGGCTTGATTTTGCAAAGTCTGGATTGAGAATCTCTGGCTTTCTACCAGTTTTCTCCAGCACCCAGATGTCCCCCTTGTCTATGAGGCGAAAGACACCTGCTGCCTGAGGTTGGTCCTTTGCAGAGACAAGCTCCAGGGGCTCCCACATCTGGGAAGTCATCCCAAAGCTTACATCTGCTATATAAGCTTTTCCATCAATGATGACCTTGTTGATGAGATGAGTTTCAGTGGGGTCAAAAGAATTAAGGACATTGTTGAAAACGGTGGAGCTCAGCGTCATAGTGTCGTAGCCCATTTCCTTCAGTACCCAGCCAAAAAGGAAGTTGTTCTCAAAGCACCAACCGCCACGGCTGCTCCTCACTATCTTGTTGAAAATGACCTCAAGGTCCATGGTGATCCTCTCACCACAGTGAATGCTGAGGTTCTCAAAAGGAATTGACATGACGTGCAGTTTGTGAATCAGCTTCAGTGTTGCAAGATCTGGCTTATCAAAAGAGCTATGGAAACCAATTCTTTCCAAGTATTCCTCCAGATTAATTTTGCCTGTAAAATACAGGACAATACAGTTATAGGACCAGTTTACCAGTTAGAGTTGCACTCACAGTTGCAAAGTCATTTCAACTGTCTCAAAGTTAACAATCAGGGACTGACATTAACTTTTTGCTCACCAGCCTATTATTCATGATGTCATTCATAATAGATTATCTTGAGTTTTCTTGTCAGATTTGCTAAAAGTAGACCAGACACCAAAAACTATCGCTGCAGATTGTGAGCCGACCATAGAGCTCAGATAATTAGGAACTTAAAATTTCTCTTGATCAAGTCTGGCATAGACAAAGCTGGTGTTTTGGCTCATTCAGTGCATATCAATCAAGTACAATTGTATGCTTGTTTTAAATTACTTTAAAATGTCATAATCAGATGTCTGAAATATCAAATTCTACATATATACAGTTTGAGACTGAAATTGTGCAAAAGGAAGATGTGCAGCATACCTTTCATGTCGGCTGATTGTGCGAGCAGTTGAAGTCTTCTGAAGACGAAAGGAAAGGCAACTTCTGTTTGTTTTTTTCTGGAGAACATAGATCATTGTTTACCCAGTAAAACCTGTGTGTTTGATGTGCATTAGCCTAAAGTGTCAATATATGACTAACATACGGATCCACTGTTACTTCACTATATGAAGAGTACACAGGGAACAGACATCTTGTATTATGACTTTGTACTGATGCTATCAGAGTTTAAATGCACTTTATTCCCCTGAAGCATGTCTGACGCAGATTAGGCAAGTGAACCTGATGAATGCCACAAGCTGAAGCATATTGGTCTTACAATAAAGTTGTTTTAAATACTACAAGTGTTGGTGGAGTTTCTACACCTTAGGAGCAGATAAGGCACCATTTTACTAGTGGCCATTACCAGAGTTGTGATCTCTGACAGCATGGCCAGATTAACCCCCGAGCAGGGTGTTATAGATCAGTTGGTTTAGATATTTTCTTTAACCAGTATGTCAGAAATTCACTGGTATAAGCTTCTACAATGTGGATATTTGTTAGTTTGCCCTGCTTTTCTATGATATTAAACATATTTTGGGTTTTTGACTGTTGGACAGAGGGAAAAACATGCAATTTCAATATGTTCACTTGGGCCTGAAATAATGATGGGAATTTTTCTGTATTTTCTGACATTTTATCCATTGACTGTAAAAAGAAAACAATTATCAAAAGTACAGGTAATGAAAATAACTCTTGGTTGTGGCCAAATAGTAAATTTGGGGGTTTTAAGGCTCCTGGGGGTCTGGGGCCACCAGGCAGTTGCGTGGTAAACCCAGTCAGCTCATTCTGGTAGCTCCTCTATGTTCGCCACCAATAATGGAGGTACCAGTTTCCAATGTCCTGACTGACTGCGTTCAGTCTTTTTTTAATTTCAAGAATATGTTTATTTCATTTTTCATATAAAACACAGGACATAACCGCTCAGACTTGACATGACAAATAACATAAGTAGCTTAAAAAAAAAAAAAAAAACAGGAGGCATCATATTTATTCCAACCCTCACCACCCCTATAACAACATAGCGGGAGCATCAAACAAATAAATAGGTTATAAAGACAAATAGTAAGGTTAGAGGAAACGTATAGACCAGCTAAGCTGATTTAGGAAACCCCTGAAATACAGAAGACGACAGCTTAGGCCCAATGTATGCTTAGTAAGGGCCCCAAACTTTATAAAAAGCATCTACTGAGGAGTGAAGCATACAAGAGTTACACCAGCCTTGCAGAAGTCCACAATCATCTCTTTGGTTTAACAAATATTGATGATAAAGTTGTCAGCTTTACACCCTGTTACCAGTTCATCCACTTCCTGCGTATGCACTGAGCCATTGGTGTTTGAGATGAGTCCCACCACTGCTGTGTCGTCAGCAAACTTCCCAATGAGGTTGCTTTAATAAAGAGCAGTGCAGCCGTAGGTAAGCAGTGAGTACAGTAGAGGGCTCAGGATGCATCCTTGTGGGGAAACAGTGTTGAGGATGATACTGTAGGATGCGATGCTGTGGATTCTGACAGCCTGATGAACCACACATTAGATGGCGTCAGCAATGGTGCAGTTCTTCCTGTAAGCGTATTGGTGGGGGTCTACTGTCACATCAACTGTCTTTTTAATGCGTGTCATTACCAGCCCCTTAAAGCATGTCATGATTATTGGGGTGAGTGCAGCTGGGTGGTGATCATTAAGGTATGACACTGCGGGACATTTAGGGAGCAAGATGTTGGTGGTAGTCTTAAGGTATATTGGAACAGTGCCTGGGACAGTGAGGTGTTACATATGTCCTTCAGTACCTCTGAGAACTGGTGTGCACAGTCCTTGATCCCCCTGCATGGGATCTTCTCCGGGCCTGCAGTTTTGCGGGGGTTGACGTTCTGCAGGGACTATCTCACATCTGCTGCTGTCACGCTGAGGGGCAGCTCAACTGGTGGTAGGTTGAGCCTCGAGGAGGGGATGGTGTTAGATACCTCAAAGTAAGGATCACAGGAGTTGAGGGCATTAAGCCAGGGTATCTGGTTATGATAGATGGTGATAGTTCTGGTGGTGGTAACATGATCAACATACTTGCTAATGTAGCCAGTGACAGATGACGCATATTGCAGTCCAGGTCCATGTAGTAAGCAGGGAACAGCATGATGGAGATGTGATCGGAGATGAGCAGAGGGTGGCTCTGTATATGTCCCCCCGTCTGTTTGTGTAAACTCTATCAAGTATGTTCTCTCCTCAAGTGGCAATGGTGATGTGCTGCTTGAACTTTGGAAGTGTATCCTGCAGATGAACATGGTTAATGTCACCTGCAATCACATGGAGAGTGTCTGGGTGCTTGTTTTCAAGTGAGCCAATGCGATTGTGATGATCCTCCCAACATTAGCATTAGCACTTGGGAAGATGTAAACAGCGACTACAAACAGAGCTGTAAACTCATGTAGCAGGTAATGTGGATGGCATTTAATAGTCAGGTGTTCAACAGCCTCGGAGCAATGGGCACCAACCAAGGAACTGTTTGTGCACCAAGTTTTGTTGACATCTAGACATACATAGATGAGACTAAGTCTGGAACACTGGAATAACAGGTTACATTATCACAGCCTATAACTTCATAACACATTATTGGAAGTTTAGCAGATGACACTGAAATAACGAAGTAATAAATGCATATAATAATGGCAAACAACAGTGTTTCAATGTTGATTTTCTTGGATTGAATGATTTTCTTTTGTCAGTAATCATTTACTTAAGAACAGCATGTCTGCTCCTTGCAGTTACTCAAGATACTTAACTCTTAGACATATACAAAAAACATAAATTCAAAACATGTTGTCCATTGTTACTTTTCTCAGTCCCAACAATTGCATGATTTTCATTGCAGGAACAATGTAATTCAAAACATTGTTATCATTGTTTTAATCAAGCTGCTCTCTCTGGTTAGTCATGAAATCAGCACAGGTTGTGAGATCTTTACAGGACAATTATAAAAAGAATATGTGCAAGATTTCAGAGCGTGTACCATGCTTTATGGTTAACAGGCTGCAGCTTGTTCTGCAGCTTTACATTGAATTTTTCCCTCAGAATTTGCTCTATCTCATCATCTCTTATGTTCCTCATGTCAAAGACATCAACACCTTCCTCAGGTTTGTAGGTGACCTCACTGTAGGTCCAGCCAAGAAGGGCTCTGAATCCTGTTGGTGTCTGCAAAGAGCAGATGGACTTCCTGATGAACAGTGAAGCAGGATCTGTCTGGAGTGTGTGGTTTGTCTCCAAGAAATGATCAACCTCACGAGGCACCAAGGTGAAGCCATAGATCTGCTTTGTTACCTTCCAGTCCACCAGGCTTGATTTTGCAAAGTCTGGATTGAGAATCTCTGGCTTTCTACCAGTTTTCTCCAGCACCCAGATGTCCCCCTTGTCTATGAGGCGAAAGACACCTGCTGCCTGAGGTTGGTCCTTTGCAGAGACAAGCTCCAGGGGCTCCCACACTTGAGAAGACACCCCAAAGCTTACATCTGCTATATAAGCCTTTCCATCAATGATGATCTTGTTGATTAGATGAGTTTCAGTGGGTAAAAAATCATTGCTGGTACTAGAGAAAATTCTGGAGCCCAGCATTGTGGTGTCGTAGCCCATTTCTCTCAGCACCCAGCCAAACAGGAAGTTGTTCTCAAAGCACCAACCGCCACGGCTGCTCCTCACTATCTTGTTGAAAATGACCTCAAGGTCCATGGTGATCCTCTCACCACAGTGAATGCTGAGGTTCTCAAAAGGAATTGACATGACGTGCAGTTTGTGAATCAGCTTCAGTGTTGCAAGATCCAGCTTATCAAAAGAGCTATGGAAACCAATTCTTTCCAAGTATTCCTCCAAATTCATCTTGCCTGTAAAACATGACATTACATGAATTAATGTCACTTTCTAATAAGCCATACTTAAGACATACATAAAGCCATTAGTTGAAGTATTAAATCCTTAATTAAGTCAAGGCAAAGTCATCTCTATTGTTTTACAGTTTAAAGTGGTTCATAAATGCATCTCAAAAATGCACAGGGTGAAGTCTGGTGATGTGGGCCAGCAGGTAGGCTCTGGGCTTAGGGTCTTTAAATATTAGGAGCAAATCCCCAAACAGTCATTTTGATTGGTCAGGGGTAACAAGGGTGGGCGAAGACTTGAAAGAAAAAACATCAGTTGTTCCTAAACTTGTGAGGTAAGCCATGTGGCATGTTGATTTTCTTTCAAAATGTCTTCACAATATACTTCAGTTTGTATTGAAAAGGTTTTTGAGTTAGTAGCTTACTTAATGCATTCAGGTACAATGGGACAAAAAATGAGCTACAATGGGACATTTTTCTGAAGTGAAACCAGCATGTTTTAGGCTACCAGGTGTCATAAAAACATGACTCATGCTATTGTGTGCCACCCTGTAATATTACAGACATTTATTGTATTTTTGTTACTAAAAAACTTTTTGAAGATGATACAGTGAGTCCATGTCAGTCACAATGGTCCAGAATTAGCAATTATTGTCACACACACACACACACACACACACACACACACACACACAGGCATGCCCATTGTTGACAGTATGGCACCAAGGAAACAGGCACCAAAAGGACAGAGAAAGCACAGCAGAAAAGTAGGCCATTTTTTTTAATGAATAGTTAGGTTACATTGATGATTTAATGACTAAATGACTGATATAATAAATGAATTTAACCATTTGAAAATCAAACAAATAAACAAACACGACTGTCCCATTTTACATGAACATATCATGGAAGGGAGGGAGGGAATGAGGGAGGGGTACTCGATATGTTTCAAAGTCCAAAGTTTCCTAAGTATTTTACCTGGCAACATGTTTTCTTTAAATAAGTGTAGCAGATATGCATAACAAGTTATAAAAGTAGTATCACTTAAGGTAGTCTTCATCATTTTGGTAATATACCAAAATTTGTCTCAGTTCCCTGACTGCTTTCCATTATTGATAGGTTACTAGCAGTAATTAAATAAGTAGAAGCAGTGGGCCGACTTACCTTTCGATGTGTTGGTTGTTCGTGCAAGTATTTGAGCAAAACAATTCAAAGGAAGTGCAACTGTTATCTTGAGACCTGCAAGTCGAATGACTATTTGTTTCCGGAATAGGCTCTTATCGCACATTAAAAAATAAAACTGCAACCTATGCCTTGCCCAGACTGCTTTTGCAGCATTTCATTCAATACTTTACTGTACCTCTTAATTCACTGATCCTACGCTGATCACATATAGAAAGGCGTTTTTGAAAAACTCAGGGTGGGTTTTTGTAATTGCTACTGCAGTAAGACCCTTCGTTGCAGTTGTTAGACTCGCTTATCGCCGCTAGAGGCAACACTTCAGAGTTTATTTACAATATTGTGTTGAAACGTCACTTTTCTTACAGATAACATGTAAATAAAGTACAGCTCAGCGAGTGTGCTTAAACATGTAATGTATGCATTCACATGAGCTGTACAGTGCCTAATGAAATAAAGGTACTGTTGATGGAATATAGTCTTTGCAGTTAAACAAACGACGCATATGATTGTATTTACATTATTTTTCTTTAACTAATTAGCATTAAGAATTAAGTTTGGGGAGTACGTCAATTGAATGCAAATGTTTACAACATTATCTCATTAAAAAAAATCTCGGCTTTTATTCTGAAGGCAGGATGGGCATACCGGAAATGTTACCGTTGCCAGCAAAACGCGTCAAGCTTGCATTTAAGATCTCAACATCCTGTTACAACTTTCAAAATAAAAGCGTCATTGGCGAAAATATCGAGACGACATAATTGATACAATAGGAATTGAAAAACAAAAGGACAAAATCACACGCTTATGTGACAGTTCTATCACTGCATATACAGATTATGATTTTGATATTTGTGGATATTTTGCTAATGAAACCAGCTGCTAATCACTTTATCACTGTGAATGTCACCTTACTTCCTGTGTTATTCTCCCTCTCTGTTTGCACACTTGACGAAGCCTGTCGAGCTCATAGGTCGAGCTCTGCATGGCGGGGCTGTTTTATGGATTGTGCCAAGTTACTGAGAGGTTTTTACGTAACTTAGTCTACGTAACAAAAACATGCACAGTACCGACCAAAGAAGTGCACAACGGTGTTCTCTAACCAGTGCTGTAAGTTAGTAGAGTTTTGGATGTCTGATAGATACTTCCCTCGTGTTTTACCCGTCTTATGTTGAGGTTGGTACCGACAGGGAATCCAAATAGTTCAAGTAGAGGCTGTGGATTGATCATGACTACTGTCTGTGCATGTGACTGCACTGTAACACTACTCTGTAGCATAGTTTGAGGCATGGCAGTCTGAATGAGCTCTTAGAGAAAGTAAGTGTGGTAGATGATGTCAGTGCATTCAGCTTGTTGCATAAAAGGTGTAATTGCTCAAGTGCAAGGTCGGTGAACCAGCCTGCAGACTGCAGGTTAGGTAACGTCAAGTCAGCAGACTTTTCTCATTTATGAGGTTTCATCTGTGTTTACTATTTCTTTATAATGTGCCTAATACTGTATTTTTTTTAACTGACAGATTCACCCTCCTGCAATGGAAAATACACCTACAGACACATTTTTGATAACTGGAGGATGTGGCTATTTTGGTTACCGGTAAGAACAATTTCACTTTGTGTGTTAATCAAGAATATGAAGCACACATTCACAGTCAGTAAACCTTCAGTCATGACTTCAGAGTTGCTCTGTGCTGTCTCACTGCTATACCACAACAAGGTGGCGCTATCGCACCAGTTATGTAAGTTGAGTTGGCTCTGTGACTGCCACAGGAGATTCAAAAGTAGATATACATGCCATCAGATTTACAATTTGAGAACCTCTAGTGAGTTTCATGCAGAGATTAATTCACATTTAATATCTTGTTTTCCTCTGCAGCCTGGCATGCTCCCTGCATAACAAAGGAGCAAAGCTCATTCTGTTCGACACAGTCCCTCCAAAGCAAGAAGTGCCAGAGGACATTGTATTTGTTCAGGGAGATATATGTGAATATGCACAAGTTGAGAAGGCCATCGCTGGTGTGGACTGTGTATTCCACATCGCCTCCTACGGCATGTCTGGCAGGGAGCAGCTGAACCGGCATCTGATCGAGGCGGTGAATGTTCAAGGCACACAGAATGTCCTGAAGGCTTGTGTTGAGCACGGAGTGTCCAGGCTGGTTTACACCAGCACCTTCAATGTGGTGTTCGGAGGCCAAGTGATAGAGAACGGGGATGAAAGCCTACCTTATCTACCTCTCCATCTTCACCCCGATCACTACTCCAGAACCAAGTCGCTGGCTGAGATGGCTGTGCTACAAGCAAACGGTACAGCACTGATGGACGGCTCAGGGGTGCTGAGAAGCTGTGCGCTGCGTCCAGCAGGAATCTACGGGCCTGGTGAGCAGAGGCACCTGCCAAGGATAGTTGGCTACATAGAAAATGGGATCTTCAGGTTTGTTTATGGTAAACCCAGCAGCCTGGTGGAGTTTGTCCATGTGGACAACCTGGTGTCAGCACATGAGCTTGCCGCCAAGGCTCTGACCTCAGAGAAGCAGCACCGCTCTGCTGGCCAGGCCTACTTTATCTCAGATGGCAGGCCTGTCAACAATTTTGAATTCTTCAGACCTTTGGTAGAGGGCTTGGGCTATCCTTTCCCCAAACTGCGCCTTCCTATCTCTCTCATCTACTTTGTTGCCTTTCTCACGGAAATGATTCACCATCTTATCGGGCCCTTCTACAACTTCCAGCCGCTGCTGACACGTACAGAGGTCTATAAGACTGGCGTGACACATTACTTCAGCATGGCAAAAGCTAAGGCAGAGCTCAGCTATGAGCCTCAGGAGCACAACCTGGATGAGGTTGTACAATGGTTCAGAAGCAGAGGCCATGGGAAAAAATCTCACAGCTCTTTCCTCAGTCGATTGCTGCTAGACATCCTGTTTGTTTCTGCCTTTGTTGCTGTGGTTCTCTCTTTTCTTCCATTTGTTGGCAGTTGATGAGCAGCCAAAGCAAAAAATATCAGTCTGACAATTTCCAGAATGCTGTATCAAGACTGGGTTGTTTACATGTCTCAAAATGACGAGGTCTATCAGCACATTTTATTACAAAATCAGTCAGTACTGACAGGTGCTTCACATTCAAAAACACTGTTTTATACTGTAACACCCGTCACATGTGAAAAGAAGCATATCTCTGCTCTTCAGTGTCTTAATTTTACATCCCGGGGCTGTTGTCACTGTTAGAAACTATAAGTCAAATACTAACTCTTTTTTTCATGTTACCTTTTTGAAAGAACATCTCTGGGAGCAAAGATTGATAATCACCTTATACAGACGTGTTTTTAATGCTGTTTTTTTGGAACTGTAATCTGATGAAATGCTGTCATGAATAAATCCTGACATGGAAAATTTGGTTTGCTTGATTTTTTAACATGGATTAAAGGTTTAATGTTAAGGTTATGTTTGTGTTTTACAAAGGTAAACAGTGTTCATGTTTGAAGACCTTGGATAAACAAAGATTTGGTAGCCTTGTCTATAATGACTACAGTATATCTACTCTGGCCTGTTGGCATATCTATATATCACAGTCACACAGTCATAATATACAAAATATGGAGTTATAAAATATAGAGTGGTGTCCATTTGTGATCAACATATAGAAAACCTTTTTTGTTAATTTTTTTTAAATGATTCATACACTTTGCATTCAGTTTATTTCACTTAAAATGAAATATAATATTTTTGTGCAGTCTAATAAAAACTCAGAACAATCATTTAATTTATTTAACCATGTCTTTGAGACTGGATGTATCTTTTTAAATCCTCCTTTGTTGCCATCATCTTAATATCCCTCATATTCCCACAAGAGCATATAGTTAACTATGGTAATTGGACATTATTATCTTAAAAATGAATCATATAAATCTAAGTTAGGAAGACCTGGGACTATCTTCATCTTTATAACATCAGTCTGGAAAAAGGTGAATAAACTTGAGTTGCAAATAGCTTTGCCCTACATAGTACCAACTTACTGCAGCTTATTCCCGGTGTAAAAGGAGTCGGACCAGGTGAGGCGTGCTTTGTGTGGTATTTTAGTCTGCCTGGGATGAATGCAGACGTCCCCTTCTCTCTAAACTATTCTCTTTTCAGAGCCGGCAGCCCCTTGCTGAGTTGGTCGCAATCATTGTTTCTCTGCAGCATTAACCACATTCCAGAGAGGCGCAGCGCATCCCGTCTTCATCCCCGCATTCCTTTTACGCAAACGAGTCCCCTGTGTAAAACGGTGTTTTATGCAGGTTTAACTCCGCTCGGTGAGCTCAGACTTATACACGACGGATATTTATGGCGTATCCGATTATCCAGCCTAGTTTGATTTTTGCACGGTGACCGTAAGCGAAACTAGAGGAAAAACCAACAAGGGGAAATTCCTCCGCGCAGCGCGCCATTGACTGTAAAGACCTTTCAACTTAACAAAAACTGAAGTTGACAAACGTATCCCTGTCGGCTGAAACTGTGAGAAAGAGTTTGTGTTTTCGGCGAAGGGGGCAAAGCAGAAGAAGACGATGCGGCACACGGTGGAGGTTTCTCAGTACGTCGGTGGTTTTCTGTAAATGAGCGACGGCTGTAACGCGGCGTTTTGTTTTGATTTCCATGTGAAATGCAATTAGTGCTCCGCGGTGCTCGCTAGTTTGGCTCGCGGAGCGGAGCACACTCTGAACTTGTTTCTCGCCTCGGGAGCACAACATGGAGCACTACCAGGAAGATTTGGGACTCCGGGCCAGTAAATTGATGGAGGACCTTTCCTTGTATGATGCGTATAAGGACGGGATGTACAACGCGAGGAGAGACTTGGTGATTAACCCTGATTTGGACTTTTCGGCTCCGGCTGTAGCAGAACATAAAAGTAAGCCAATGAATGGTACCTCTGTGCTTCACCAGCAGCATCACACAGTGGAGAATTTCACGACTGGGAATAAAGTGTACAACGCGGCTCCGGTGCGCCCTGTAAACTGCACCCGGACCGTGCCTGTGGATTTTTGTGCCCCTCAAAGAGACGCAGTTTATACCGAGAAGGGCTGTTGCACCAAATCCGAAGTGGCTTTGCCGTGCTACACGGGCGCTTCCGACAGGCACCGGAGATACTCTCTGGAGGTGCAGGGCCACAGGTACAGCACCGGCTCCGCCTTCGATGGCGTGCCCCTGAACAAGCCGGTGGCAGTGCCCGGCAACAGGTGCAACAGTGTCTGCATCACCAGCAGCCACGACGGGAGATATAACGCCACTAGCCCCCGGTCCAGCTTAGCATCTTCCCTGTCCTCTCAGGAGCAGAGCAAGCATGCCAGCCCGAGGTCGAGCATCAGCAGCCCGCGCACTAGTTTAGTGGTACCGGGTCAGGACAGGTACACGAGCCCCAGGTCTAGTTTAGTTCACTGTGAGGGCAACAATGTCCTCAGTCCCAGATCCAGCTATGCAAGCACTGCCAGCGACACGAGTAAACACTCCAGCCCCCGGGCCAGCCTCAACAGCTGTGACTGCTGCAGCAAACCCAGCAGCAACCGCACCAGCGGCATCAGCATGGGCTACGACCAGAGGCACACTAGCCCCAGGTCGAGCACGGCGAGCCAGTACTCCTTCACCACCAGCCCGAGATCCAGTTACTCTGACTCACGGTACGGGCCCGTGGTCAACCATGATCTGGAGGGGGCGATTTTACACGCAGCGCCGCTGGCGAGTCCTCGCTCGAGCATCTGCAGCCAGGACGGGAGCGCGAGACCGGGGACCACCGCAAACTGCGTGGTCAGTCCCCGGTCCAGCATCTCCAGTCACAGCTCCAGAAGTTCCCGCAGCTCCAGGGGGTCTATGAGCACCTACCCGGATCTGCAGCTGCCTTCACCCAGGTCATCGATGCTGGGCAGCAGTTTACACGAGGATACGCTGCTGCAGGAGTTTGGAGACTCCAACGGGATTCCAAATCGCATCCATCTCCAGGGACTCTCGGCTGTGCCAGAGCCCCAGCAGCAGTCAGCCCAGACGGGAGGGTCTGTGGAGATGACCGCGGGGTCGCCATCATCATTTAGTTATGGGATGTCCTCCAAAGCAGTCTCCTCGAGCCAGAGGTTTAAGCTACCTTACCAGGTGACCCCTAACCGGGAGAGTGGACCCAGCCAGGCGGAGAGGCGGCTGGAGGCGCTCACTTTGGAGCTGGAAAAGGAGTTAGAGATGCATATGAAAAAGGAATACTTTGGTAGGTAACATTAATTGGAGTTGTTTTTTTCCCAAAACTTTGCAAGTAGATGGGGGTGGGGAAAAAACAAAAGAGTATGTTTCATATGTTAACATATAAACCACTGGGACTTTTACATACACAACTTTGACCCAATATTAACTCTCTAGAACACAAGCCTACCTTTATCAACACTGCATTTTGTGTAGGAAGAGGTTTTGGTTCTGTGGCCCTTAGTGCACACCTGAGAGTTAGGAAAAACAAAGGTGCATTGAGCATTTTTCCAATGTATTGAACATATGGATAAGGTCTTGCATCAACTAATAAGTGATTTAGGAAAATGGGTGTTTAAACAGTCATTTGAATTGCATTTCTTGTGAACTGTGATTGCTGATTGATGTAGCACATTAGGCCATAAAAGCTCTCCTCAGATGCCATGTATAAGGCACTGAAGCTCTGAACCTGGCTCCTCTCCTATACTGTCCTTGCAGACTGCACACCTCACAGGTATCTGTCAGATCTTTACAGTGTTGCATTCAATGAGAAAAGCTGCTGTAGGTTTTGGTCGTGCAGATAGAGTAAGTTTAAAATCCCAAACAATGGCCCAAAATTAAGGTTTTCAGCCAACAATAGCAGTGTTTTCAGTATTGGTTTGTTTTAATCCACTGCACAGAAAGAAAGATTTCTCCATGGCAACAATTGAACAAACATGTAATAGCACTAGCGTGAAACTTGCTTTGTATTTCAACAAAGATGACTGCCTACTGAAATTTGAATTCAAATAAATAGTGAAGCATTTTTCTGGAGTTTTTCAGTGCAGGAACTTAGGGGTTATTTATAAGTTTGTCATCTTTTCAGAGTATATTTGCAACCTGCTAATGCTACATTACCACCAACAGGTCCGTCTGTGGCAGATAAGAGTGGCATTGAAGGGCAATACTAATTTCTGTCTTGGCAGAGCTAACATTTGCACAGCACTGCACCTCGCTGAATGGAACCTTCTGTTCTGCCAGAGCAGACACCCATCGGTCATTCAGAGCAGTGTGGTCTGGATTTGTTAAAAGTGCAGTCATCCTTTGGAGGATAGATTGTGGTCAATGATTTGGTTTTTGGCTGATTTCAGCAACTGAATATTATGGCGCGTTTTTTGTGATAAGGGACTGTGAGACCAGATACATTTTGTTCGCCAGCACTAACACAGGCACAGAGAGCCTGCTGAGGAAGTTGCTGTCTACCTTTGAATTAGCAGCCAGACAAATGGCTGCAGCCAGAGAACAGTGGCTTGTTTTATGGCCAGTGCACTTGCTCAGAGTGAGGCTGAGACAGCTGTGGATTTGTTCCAGAGAAGCAGGTGAGAGCAGGAGGATGGGAGGCAGAAATGAGGAAGATAGCGAGGGAGAAGAGCAGGAGCGATAATGGAGAAAGAAGAGAGAAAGGAAAAGGAGGGAGAGAGAAGAATGCAGTCAGACACTCCGAGCCCAATAGAGACAGCTCTGTTTCCGTAGCGACAGTGGAGAAATTGATCGTCGCTGGGGCTTTTTTTTGGGGGGGGGGGGGGGCAGCAGTGCCTGCCAGTGTCCCACACTGGCTGGCCCTTGTGTGGCCTGTGTTTGTTGTGGTGGCGAAGGAGCTGTGAATCAACAGCTGGCCCGATACAGGCCTGCAATTGAGGCAGCAGAGGGAGGCCCACCCCACCCCTCATCCCCCACCTCCTCTCCACCACCACCACCACCACCCCGCCCTGACTCCCCCGCGAAGCCCTTCATTAACCAGTCAGTGGGGAGTCAGGCAACACCAGACACTTGGCACACGATCTTGGCTGGCGGGCCAGACATAGTTGGTGGGGGTCAAGTCTGATCACCTGCCCAGAATTATAATGGCAGTAGTCATGCACATGCCTGACACACACACACAGACACACATACATGCTGACTTGTGGGCAACAGCACACTGGACTGCCCTCTGTATGTGCTATATACATGCACAAATTGCAGCTGACACAAGATTAGATGTTTTCCTTTTAAGTCTTACTTTAAGTTTTAAGCCTACATGATCCTCTGATGTGTCAAATGCTCTCAGATTACAAGCGAAGACCTCTTACCTAAAATTATGCTGTATCTCGAGGCTTTGATGCTATAAAGGCTATCTGCTTCCCCTTTTTTCACCGTTCCTTTCATAGATTCACATAGCAGTGTCAGTATTATTTCAGTAAAGGGGTGTGCAACATATCCAATCGTACACCAGCTGTAGAATTCACCAAAAAGTGTCTAGTGTCTAAATTTCAGATGTCATACTGTCTTTTTTTAAAATTTGTGGCCACAGTGAGGTTTCACAGATCCTGGTGCTATTAATTTCATGTTGTGCGCGCTGAGT
Source organism: Epinephelus lanceolatus (assembly GCF_041903045.1). Lineage (NCBI taxonomy): Eukaryota > Metazoa > Chordata > Actinopteri > Perciformes > Serranidae > Epinephelus > Epinephelus lanceolatus. The sequence goes on from NC_135735.1 coordinate 38,068,243, forward strand.
GTACTGTGATTTATCATACAGGACCGTAATTATGTTGTACAGGGAAGATACATGAGCCTGCTCCATGTGCAGTAACTGAATCACTCCTGTAAGACGTGCAGAGGTTTTAAAGCATTTGGCAGCATTCGGTTCCACAAACTTAAAATCTGCAATTCTTCCCTCTATGAATTCAGCTGCAGTTGTTTGATTGACACTTCACATGTAACCTGCTCATACCTTCGGAGATCAGTTTGATACTTTGCTGTAAGACGTCAAACCACACTGAGCAGTCGTTAAAGTTTCATGAATCAGGCTGTGCTAGCCTTCTTACAACTCGCAGCACGTTCTGTGTTGGTTTCAGTGATGGTAGAATATGAAGTCAAGTGAAACAGTTGCTCAAATGAATTATTATCATCATTATTATATTCCAATTACTTCATATATCACATGTAATGTCACTGTTACATCAGAAAATCTCATTTTTTCCTTTGCTTGGTCCTCCACATTACGTTTTCTTGATGTTCATCAGAAATAACATTAAACATATTTTATAATACACATACTTTACCCATCCCTTGCTTTTATTTTATCAGACTCATCAGTCTTAGTTTTCTCACAAGCATAATAACACACCCACATTGAGCAGCGTGCTACTGCTCTATTTAACAACATTACAGCGTGATCTTAACAACAGTGTTTAGCTCAAAAATGCAGGGATGTATGATGATTTATTTTTAACCCCAGTGAATGCACAACATCCTGTCCTTGCCACATGAACATGTTATGAAATGGGCACATGAGGGATCCAGCATCCTGTTTTAAATGAATAACAAGAGTGCTTCGGAGATTTCCCTACTGCCCTGTAAAACGATAGCCACATCCTCGCTCATAAGACACTTCAAGATTTTTGGCATGTGTGGTAATGAGAACAAATCACATGTTGATTTTTATGACAGATGTTTGCCCAGTGATTTTGTCATGACAAAGAATGTTTCAAATGTCCCCTGTATGTTAACAAATGTTGACAAAAGAAATCTCGACAGTCTTGCCAGCACATGATGTATAGTTTTTAAGAAACTGCAGTGTAGTAGCACCCAGACAGATAAAATAATGAAGGTAAATCGATACTGCTTCATAAATAAATCATACTTTTTTGGTGGGTAGAGAAAATCAAAGTTAAAATGCTGTGTCTGTAATTGCGTTGGCTATAGATTAATTCTGTGGAAAAGACATAAAAATGTAGCCTCTCGAAACAGAGCAGACACATGGTGACATGAGATTTAGGGGTTAAAGAGCACACACACACACGCACACACACACACACACACACACACACACACACACACACACACACACACACACACACACACACACCTGCTGTCTTCGTACAGATGTGTAGTGAGTCAGCTGTGCCTGTTTGGTCCATGGAGGCAACCTTTGTGTTGAGGCTACATTGTGATGCTAGTGTACAAGTGGGACAGGCGGCAGAATAACAGTACATACAGTAGAGAAATCAATACACATACAATACACTATGTTTCACTCCACCCACGCGCAGTTACCGGTAACATAAATAATCTGCTGAGTATTACTTCATCAAAAGAAGCTTGTCATTGTCATCCATTGTTATTGCAAATAAGCGGTAAAGGAAGTACGCTGTCCTGATGCAGTAACAGAAGAGGAACAAACACCCTGGGTGAGCACAGAGGAAGGGGTTGTATCATGATCTGGCCTGTGATCTTTGGGTCCTCACTAGATGTAACACTCACTCAGTTAATTCTGCACGCTTACACAAAAGAGGTAGCATTCATAATTACGAGCCAATCACATGCAACACTACAAAATTAAGAGGGTTTAAAAGTGTGTAAGATAGGGTGAAATTAGGTCATTGCAGTGGCAGAATGAGATTAGCAAAGTACAAGATGAATATATTCACATGGGAGTAGAATGAGAAGCAATAGAAATAGTAGAAATAAAGCAGTGACCAAATACCACAGTATCAGACCATGGATAAGTAGTAGGCTAATTATAAATGGGCTGTCTAGTGTGATTATGGGAAAGAAATGGATAACTGTCATATTGCCCCTGTGTTTCATGCAATACAGAGAACATTATACCTTTTAAAAGTTTGTGCTGTAGAAGTCAAGAAGAAATATAAATTTTATGTAATCAGTTTGGCGGCACGGTGGTGCAGCGTTTAGAGATGTCGCCTCACAGCAGAAGGGTTTCTGTTTCGAACTTGAGGTGGGGTGTTCGAACCCCGGGATGGGGGAGCCCCTCTGTGCGGAGTTTGCATGTTCTCCCCGTGTCAGCGTGGGTTTTCTCCAGGTACTCCAGCTTCCTCCCACAGTCCAAAAACATGCAGGTTAATTGCTGACTAAATTGACCGTAGGTGTGAATGTGAGTGAGAATAGTTGTCTCTCTCTATGTGTCAGCCCTGCGATAGTCTAGCAAGCTGTCAAGGTGTACCTCGCCTCTCGCCCAATGTCTGCTGGGATAGGCTCCAGCCCCCCCCGCGACCCCTAACAGGATAAGTGGTTACAGAAGATAAATGAATATAATATATCTGATCGAAATGCAGCGTGTGTCATTTACTGGGAGCAAATGTGAGTGCGTGGATGCTTTTCTAATTAAGAGGCTACAAGAGGGCGTTTTTATTTACAGTCATGGTCTCCTTGAGTCTATAAAAAGATAGTCTGTTCACAAAGTTGCTTCAAGTTCCTTTGAGCTCCAGTGATGAATAAGAAACCTAAGCTGAACCAAACACAGGAATCAAATCAGAATTTCAAAGAAACAATTTGCAGCAGTAAATGCTTCAACTTCTACCATCTTTGGCTGATAATTCCTATGGGTTTATCAGGATGACCATTTTTAATTTTACCTGCTGTGAGATTTCACTGAGTGGGTTTTTAGTCTTAAAAGAAGAATGCACGGAGGAAAAAAAAGGTTCTAGCACATGCAGGTTCCTGTGTTTTCTCCCACTTTGTTTGGCATCGTGGACTTTTATTTTGGAGATGTTGTTCAACCAATTAAGCTCATTTGAAGTTTGCTTGTTCACTCTTGTTGCCACATTACGTTTGGTTATGTTTGTTGAGTGCAAGAGAGAAGTCACGAGTTCAGGTTGCACCAGGAAATGCCAATATTTGACTTTGATTCCGATTAACTCATTTGTGTAAACACTTAAGGTTTAATAGGAAGACATGTACGCAACCTTTGGGTGCTTTTCTCGTACCCTTGTCCTTTATCTGTTTCTTACAATGTCACAGACAGAGCTGTTATGAAAGAGAAATCATTGCTTCAGATGGCCAGGGAATTCTACGATTACGTCACAGAAAGTGCGTCCTTGCTCTGAATCCTTCTGGACATGTGAATTTATTTTAAAGATAATTCAGTGTAATAATTTGTCAGTGGGAGGAGGGGAGTGGTGTCCAGCTCCCTGTTGGGATCTTGTGTCCTGTAGGCACTGTGACCCTGGACTCACCCCACCGAGGCTCTGACCCTGCACTCCCTGAGGAATGTGACCCCAGTGGAGGTCGTCTTGTGCGTGAGAGTTTGAAGATCGTTAGTCTGCTGCTGATGCGGCCAAATAGTTTTAAGCCACTGTTTCCACCCTCCTATCTCATTTCTTCGCTAAAGGTCATCATGCTCTTTGTACTTGGTTTGTTCAGGCTGATGTGTAGTGCCCATGTACCTGTGGACAGCCGACATTCCCTCCCAGGGCTGGTTTTATGCATCCCAAGGAGGACATCATTTACACACAAATCGCACATGGTGAACTTTTAAAGGCCCCAAAAATCTATTTTCTCAATAAGCTTCTTACAGTTAGCATTGGGAGTCATTCAAGAACACAAAAGTTTTTGCAGAAGTTTGAACAGTTGTGGTTAATTTACATGACGGATTTCTGTACATTTGTCTGTCCTCCCTCATTGCATTGAAATGGGACTGTCCGTCAAATCTGATCAAACACCCACACAGTCCTGATGATGATTTTGAGTGATGGGTTCATGATGAATAATAACATTTTCTGAACTTTAAGGCTACGCTGAGCGCAGGCAAATCAGATTTGTTCCTTAAATCAGATCGTGAAGACATCCTGTCCGCACTGTTACTCGCAAGTGATCAGATCAGATTTGTCTGTCCAGACGTCACCTGACTATCTGCGTGGGTTGCAGTGGAAAAGATGTAGGCATCAGTTACTATGTAGCAAGACTGGTAACACGGCTTTCCAACACAGAAGCCTCAGGAATGGAGGTCCATCATTTTGCCCTCCAAACAATTGTGCTGTCAAGCTGTGTTTAATCATTTCAGTTCATTTTAGTGTTTGTCCACAGACTGCTGTTCCTCATGCTGCCCTCCACAGTGCTCTGCTAGTAGCAGCATGGATTCTGCTCAGCACCTCCATCACTCTGGTTTTGCCGTTGTTGTGTGTCATGTTCAAAGGCACTTTGAAATTCGACAAGAGCGTTCAGTGTGAGTTGCAGTGTAGAAATCTGATTGGAATCGCATTTCAAACAGACTCCAAATGTGGTTTGGATCAGATTTGCAAAAGTTTTTGCTCTGTAGACCTTCTTCAATCAATGTGGATAAAATCAAGATTTGGGTTGGCAGTCTGAACAAGGCCTGACTTGTCTCCCACATAGAAATACTTAAGATAGAAGTTCTCAGTGGGTGAAGGGGATGTGCTAAGGGAATTTGTACTCATGATCACAATATTTCTAAAATCCTGTTAACAACCCAAAACATAATTGCAGAGTAGGGAACAGCACCATCCTCATCTCTGAAGCATCTAAAACAGAGTCTAGTTGTACATGTTGAGTATTGATTTATATACTGTACAGATGTTCTATACTGTAGCTCATTTAAAATGGACTCTCAGACTGCAAACGTACCCCTAAAAGTCAGTTCAGGGGTGCAAAGGTTTCTTACTCTGGTATGATTGATTAGCAGCACATCGTATCAAAAGCTCTAAGTTGTTGGCACACCTTGTTTCTGGCCTGCCCTTCCTGACAATCCCCTCACATCCACTGCATTTCCTGTCAGCATACTTTGAAATAATCATCAGTAGTGTGCCTTCAGACGGTATGATGTAATCCATGGAAATGACAGAAGTTTAGGTGAGACTGATGCTACTGGAATATAAATCATTTTGAGAAATATTATACTTGTAATCACAAACTGAAATTTGGAATGCTCTCATGCGTCTTTAGCCCTCAGTTAAAAGCACAGCTCTGCTCCTGTCAGAGTCTGTTTACTGTTTGGTGTTTGGCACAGTGTGGTTTCAGAGCTTGACATGCTTTGACACCTCAGATTTTCATTGTGATGCTGGTCTTCAAACGCTATCAAAAGCTCCAGAGCCTCTGGAATATAGCAGAGATGACATTTGAAGCAGATTTATCATTTTCTTTTTTTTTTTTTTTAACTGTTGCACACACGGTTTGGCAGAGGTGTTTTTTTGATCAGCTTTCCAGCAAAGCTCCGACAAAGCTGGCAGCATGTCCAGAAATTGTTTGATTCTGATGCGGCACATCGGTGGCAAACACTATCATTATTGAACAGAGCAAGCTTGTTAGCATAGCATTAGCCATAAAGAAGAAGTAAATCAGTGTTCACATGGTGCTTTGCCTTAAGGCCACTCAATGATGTGCATTTCTAACAATGTTAAAAATCTCATGAAGACAAAATGCTTTAAATGATTCACCAGGAGATTTTCTTCCCACTCTGGATGCAGGATGCTCTTATTCTGCCTCTGCATACACAGTAGTTTGCTCAGCCAGGATACATGGCATCTGCTAACTGACCACATGTCTCTAACAGGTATCTGTGTCAAATGTGGGAAAGGTGTGTATGGAGCCAGCCAAGCCTGCCAGGCCATGGGGAATCTGTATCACACAAACTGCTTCACCTGCTGCTCCTGTGGTAAGTAAAAGTGAAATAATAGTAAAAACTGGTTCATCATCCAGCTGAAAATGTGAACGTTACCTTGCCTTAATGTGTCCTTATGTGAGCCTAGCCATGGATATATGGATGACTATCACTGGATTACTTTGATACCGAAGAAAACTTAAAAACGTAATAATTCTCAGGCAATTTCTGGAGTTATAAGGAGCATCTTTTCTCAATGAATTTTAAGTGGATTTATGGACAGTTATTCTGGATGGTGTGTAAGTCTCACTGACTCTAAATATGTGTATCATGTTTTTATGGTCAGATTTGACTGAGATACGACACAGAGGAGTGTTTTGGAGTTTTGACGCAATAATTTGGCGCTAAGTGTTTTAAAGCACCTCAATCGTCTACATGAGCTGTGTGTCATAACAGCTGCTGCAATTTCCCTGACTGTGTGCACAAGCAGGCCGCAAGCTTTCAGAACACCGGCATGCACCTGCCTGTTTCATCTCACACAGTGTCCTTGCCTCAGATCTTTTCCTCCATGCAACCCCCTGCAACTCTCCTGCTCCCCCTGGGGAAGGCTCCCCTCACAGTTTGAAAACCTGTGATTAACACAGAGGCTGTGGAAGCCGTCGCTTTGACCAGATGACTTTTTTTCACCGTGTGAGGAAATATGTTGACTTGGGTCAACTCATGACAGCCTGTATAGCTGTGTCAGTCTCATCCCTGCTCATTGCCCTTTCTGAGGCCATTTTTCTGTCACTACTTCTCTGGTCCCAGGAAAATTATGCCCGCATCCTTGATCTCACCTCCAAAGCTCTGATTGGTTGATTGCTTCAGCCAGGGAAAACAGCACCACACATTATCTGAATCGCTGGAAAACTTCAGAGATGTGGGCAGTGATTGAAGGCCTGGAACCAGGCTAATCAGTTGGTCTAAAGCCAAGCAAAGTTTGCCACTTTATGCTTTAGGACTCTTTAGGTGATTAAAGACAAGTGATGTGTTTAAAATCAATCATTCTGGTGCCTCAAATGTATTTATGCTGTCAAAATATCCCACATCTTACAGACAGCATCAGTGGAAAACAGAAAACTGTGGGGAAAATGTATGCTGATGCTTCTGCTTCCGCTTCCGGGATCCTCACCTTTCTCTCTCTGCAGATTTCTGAATTCTTTCGTACAACCTTGCTATGAGCTTCAGCTGCTGCTGTCTCTGCTGAAGAATCATCATTAGTATCACCAGCTTCCTGTCAGAGGTGGTGTTGTGGTCGGAAATCAAAACATCTGCTGCTTAAAAAAAAGTCCTCAGGCCTGAAGTCGGCTCAGTGGAATAACAGGGCAGCTCAGTTCTCTCTGCTAATAATGCCACAAAGAAATAAAATGCTGACATTATTTGTTCTTCAAGACTGTAATTAAATCTGTTCTCGAGCTCACAGTATAGATCGTGTGTGTGTGTGTGTGTGTGTGTGTGTGTGGATTTTTATTAGACGCCCCTGTCACCCGACTCGAGCCCTCCTCTCCTGTTTCCTGGAGAAACAAGAGGAAGATGTCGGTAGAGAGCTTTTTAGCCAGGTTGCTTCCATTCATATGTGTACTATACATGGATACTGATCCTCCACCCCACCCCCTCCGGCTCTGGAAGAACTGCCTATAATTTACATGTAACCAAAGCCACATACTTTCCAATTTATTGTGTGTGTGAAGAAAGAGGGGCCAGATGCTGAGTGTCCAGTTGCTGGAGTTGTGGGGTTTGCTGTGGAAATGTAGCCTCTGACCTGGTTAAGTGCTGTTTTAATAGTCCTGATTATGATTTGGGGTTTATTTAGGAGTCATTGGCTCCACTCAGAAAGCTGCTTTCAGGGATGCCATGAAGCAAAGACACAGGTCTTTCAAACAAACTTATTTGCGAGACAAGCAGATTATTTCCTCTGAAGGCTAAAAATACTCTCAGAGAATGACTGGATTACTTTTTGGAGGGGGTAATTACATCATAAAACAGCTATGTGGGACCTTACTGCTGTTAGATGAAAACCACAGACAGCTCCTGTGAGAATTATTGTTGAGTTTATTGGAGAAATCACGTCCAGGATGAGTTAACAGGTCGTTTTCTGTGCTCAGCGCAGGTTGTTGTTGATAGCTTCACGGGCCATACCGCCTCTCGAGATGGTTTATTGGTAACGTAAACTCGGTGATGTATCATTTGACCTCATGTGAATGGGAATGTTTTCTTTTAAGCAGTGTTTTGAAGGCCTCTGAGAAGTTTAGTTTCAAAGTGCCTGCTCTTGTCATAACACAATCCAGTGATTTATCAGGAGCTATGTTCTTATGTCCCTGTTTGTTTTGTGGTTCCTGTTTTTTTTTTTTTTTTTTTTTTTCTTCAAGTATGGTCCTCCTGGAGTCTGGAGCTCCAGAGTGAGGCAGAGTTTGCTGAGACATTGCTCGCTGGTAGCCTTGGGCTTTGTTTAACCATGCATAATTGAGCCCTCCTCTTGGCTTACTCCCATGGTTGCACCCTTTTTTTTTCATGAAATGGCCAAGAATGCAAACTACCCCCCTCTACTTCAGCCGGCCTTCCCTGGAGGACCTCAATCAGACATTCACAAAGTGTACCAGACCTGCTTATCAGAGGGGGCAGGCCTGGCACGGTCTCACATTAAACTGCGTGATACATGTGCAGACAAACACACACACACACATAAGTGGACATGGTTTTAGGATTCTTGGGTGAATTCAGTTTGGATTTTCTCCCTTAAGAATTGCATTAAATAGCTTTATTTCTCTTGCACACCAGCCACATTCATCTCAGAGTTAAATAAGTACATCTGCTGGGGTACTTTATATACATAATGATAAAGATTAGCGCTCTCTTCTCTCACAGCTGCTATTTAAGTGCCATTAAACAAGGCATTTGTGCCCATCTGCGGCTTTAATTGTAGCGGGAGGAGTTGCACTTTCCTCAGTTTGCCACCAAATATATTTTCCCTCAGAAATCTGCTTGAACTGGAGTGAATATATGTTTCCATGTGAGTGTGAGGCAGGGTGTTGTTGAAAATAAGCACGCCTTCTCCAGATAAAATAAAAAAAATAAACATGCCATTTTGGGCTGGATGAGCAGACTGTCAGCCGCAAGGCTGATGAGTCATCTCTGTGTTACAGTAATCCAAACGGCCTCTGAAAGCACTGGCAGGAGAAGAGAGCTCAGGGGCTTGGATTTCTCAAATCATTCACCGCCACCAGTTGCACCTGCCAGGCAGCGGAAAGCAGAAAAATAGGGAACGTTCAGTTCTCTGTCTCTTGTTCCTGAAGTCATACTGTATGTTTACCTGCACACCTACTATAGCAGTGTTATTAGAAACACTTTGGCAGTACTCTGACTGTAGAAGCTCTCATGTAAATAAGTACATCTTCAAGATTCAAATATGATTTATAGGTGTAGAATAAATTGATACTAGATACCAGTCTATATATAAAATATATAGTTATACAAGTCAGTAGTTCGTTAGATGCTAACAAGTGTTCTCATTAGCAGGCGGTCAGAGAGCTGACAGCTAACAAGCCTGCAGCAGTGTTGTATTTCTGACACCCTCGATTTAACCTTTGTGGTTTGGTCGAGCTTGTAGCAGTGCAGTTGAGTTCCTCCTCTTCTTTTAATGACTAACAGACGGACTGGATGCTGTGAGACATGTTGCACCAAAGATGTGTGTTGTAATATCGATTTGAGCTGCAGCTAAATATTATTTTCAGTATTAATTAAAAGCAAGAGATTGATTCCCAATTCAATAAAATATCAAATATGAAATCGTGACATTTATTTATCCCTTACCTCCTAACAACAAAACGATCAGAAGTCTCTCTCTGTTGTCTCTTCGTAGAGATGCGTGGGTTGAAGTCAGCCGCAGTGCCTCAGGTCTTTATTCTTGGCATGACAAGTTGACTGTAGATGAACTCGTGCAGCAGTATATCACTCAGCTGTATTTACATTTCAGCTGCTGTATATTTGCACATTCTCACTGTAAACCTCATCATTATACCCATTAGCAGTCTGTGCTATCAGCTACATTACCAGACTATCAGTACATTGTACCATTCAACATAATATGGACACATTTACTAGTTTTAAGGGTTGTCAATTGTTCAAATATTGAAACACATAAAAATACATCAGCAGAATTTTCATAGCTGCTCTGCCTCCAAAGCCCAGAAGCACTATGATCACAGTATGAGAAAATAATGGTGCATCACAGACTAGAGGATATTATGAACTTATAAATAAATGATTTATCCAGCTGAGCTGTGAGAAAAAGCATTTTGTCTCACATACACACTCTCATCCCTCTCCTCTATACCTCTTCTCATATCTGTCTCTTTATGGGTCCACTTCGGTCCATTTTTAAAACATTGTGATGTCACCAATCATGTCTGAAAGTTTGGAAAGTGAAAATCTTTCCTGTAAACCCTTCAGCTGTCCAGATGTTCTGGAACACTGGTATGGACCAAGAGGGCAGAGCACACACTGTCTCTGTGTTGTGGCAAATTAGGGGCAAATCTGCACAGATATCTTGTATTAATGAGAGCATGATATGAGTCAGTGCTGGAATGTCTGTGTGTGTTGGTTTCTGTATTATTTTGGCTGGCTCAAGGGGTGTGGCAGCAATTACTGGTCAAAACAAAGTGAGATGATTCTGATACTAGTGGAGACCTGCATCATTCACGGTGGATAATATGCTCACTGCTGCCTGTGCTGTACCTTCCACGGCTGGTTTCTCACCAAAATTGCTCAAAATCTTGTTGAGACTGCAGGCCTACACACGCTCGCCATGACATGGTATAAAAAATCCTTTTGAAGCTCCTTTTGTGAGCAAATCACCACAGTTACATGTCCTTCTAGCCTGGCCAAAGCTCCTGTTTCTCTGCTAGAGACGGAGAATAGAGAGACTGAGTGATGCATCCAACCAGCAAGAGCAAGAGCAAAACCTCATCTTAGGTTTATTGTTGGTGACAAAATGACGCAGCAATGGAATAAAAAATATTGAGGTGATAAAATACAAATGACAGAGGACATCCTGTTGTTTTTGTCTGCTGATACTCATTTTCCACCTAAATCAGCGCCTGCATGCAGGTTTTTTAAACAAAGGAAAGCTTGCTAAAAATAGGCGACACACTCCTTTCCCATTCACAGTAGACGAGAGCTGTGTATATGGCTTTGCAGCAGATGAGCATTTTTTTACTGGTGTGTCACGTTCGACGTCATGGGCAGGCTGGAAAACAGGTTAGTAAACAGTAGAAAGCAGCTTGTAGGACAGTGAAAATGTTATAATGGTTAATTCTTACTAGACTACTTTGGAATGATGTTTTAGCGCTGCTTTTACAGATGTTATGTTGTGATGGCACGTCATTGCATCTGTTGCTGGCAAAGGGGCTAAAAGGATTTGCACCAGGGTGTTGTATTCACCAGGGTGTTGTATTTCCATCAATGTCAATCTGAGCTGGAGCTGATAAATACCTGTGACTACTGCAGAGTCATTTGATCCAGGTGTGAATGCCAACTGTAACATTTCCCTTTACATACAAAAGCGAGATGTTAGCAGGTGTTAGTTGTTGTTTTTTGTGCAGTGGGAAAGGGGCCTTAGTGTGGAAGCCATAGTTGTAGGAAAAACATGTAAAAACACCCCAACTCAACAATACCTTTTGTTGCAAAGGGAGTCCATGCCCTAAGAGGGATGAAACCTGATGTTGACACGCCTCCATGAGTTCCTTCAGTGAACGCAGCCAGGTCCGGGCTGTGAGTGGAAACATTCTGACTCATAAACCTGATTGAAGAGATCAAAACTCCAGCAACACTTGTGGCATACACATAACTTTATTGTCAGACCAATCAACCTGATTACACAGCCAGAATCAGAGATGTGGTTACATTGAGGTTTTCAGCTGTGGCCAGCGTCTACTGTAAGCCCCTTGTTCGGTCAATCAGGCAGTGCCAGAAATATCATACTTGAATTTTGTTGTGTCCTAACTTCACTTGCAGAGATTCAGTGAGCCTGCCTGCTTTATTTCTCTGTGTTCAGCTCAGGTTTGCTCTGCCAGAGATTACAGTTCTTATAATTAGTTACGAAAACTGTGAAATAATTTCATGACAAGATGAGCACTATTGAAAGTAATTTAACCATGCCATGACAAACACAGGAAAACAGCCGTCACAAAAAGGAATGGTTATCACATGTTTAAGCACAACAGGCATATGACCAACAGGAAGTTGACAAATACTGACCCACTCTTTAAGTAGCATTTGCAGTGTTAGATATTTCAAAGGTAAACACTTATATGCTTGATTAGACTATTTTTGTTGCACGTGTTGTTACACCTTAATCAACTTCACTTTTTAAAAAAGTTCAAACAAATTTGAACTGACGCATCCCGCATGGTGTCATACGATTGTGGTGCCTCTTTTATATTGTGTCTCCAGTTCTATCTTTTTCCTTAGAGCCTTCTACCAGAACAGCAACAGTGTCCTTGCATATAAACTTTGCTTTCTTTTGGTTCTTTTCACAAACTTCTGACAAGGTCCCTAAGGCCTTGTGAGGTGGAAAGTGGGCAGTCAGATGAGGTTGTCCAGTTAGCATTGCTCCTCACATTTCTGCTGCATCATTTGTACGGGTGGGGGGAAAATCGATACAGCATAGTATTGCAATATTTTTGTGTGGCAATATTGTATCATCACACAGACACCAATTATTGATTTTTTTATTTTATGAATTATTAATGTTAACAATACAGATTAAACATTCGGTAACCCACTAGAATAATATAATCAGTTGCTTTTTCAGTTTACTAGATGCATTTTGCTGCAATAAAAATGACTATAGTGAGATGAATCTGCTTATTTTATTTGATAAAACTGTTAAAGGCGCTGTATGTAAGAATGTGACCAAAACGGTTACTGCACTCAAATTCAAAATACTGCCGTGAGTCGTCCCCCCCCCTCCCCTACAGATTCAAGGTTGCTTGACAGCGGCACGCTGGAGACTGATTTGTTTGCCCATGGGCGGCTGCCGTGGCAGGGCCGCGTCGCAGCTTCCTTGATCTTTGGTTTTCCAGCGGACCGTTCGAGCAAGTCTGGCTTCTCTGCTGCTAATGCTGCTGCCGGGATACAGCTGAGGAGGAGCCGGCTGCTAATGCTATGTACCGGGACACTGCTAATGCTGCTTGCCGTGCTGCTGTAGCTCAGTCATAACTGTAACTGATGCTGAGACTCTATTGACTGCGTGACTGGTAGACGGCGGTGGGTGGCGCAACAGGCCAAAACAAAAATTCGAAGCATAAACTTGATTTGCGGACTGTAAAATTTTTTTTAAATGCGAATATTCTGGCTGTACTATTGTTGTCAGTGAGATCAGTATGTTATATGAACATTATTCCTTAGTCTCTGTGACATATTAGGAGGATTTTATGACTATTTGCTTTAGATTTCTTACATATAGCTCCTTTAATATTGAAAAAGTTTTCCTTTTTGAGGGCATAATGTGCCACTGAAAAAAGGTAATGAATCACATTATATTT